>NW_027491976.1:0-670000 GCF_021521415.1 Bidens hawaiensis | reverse complement strand
AGACATCACTCTGCTATATATATATATATATATATATATAATTGGATTCTAAAATAAGATTCAATGAATTAGAAGCATTCGCAGTTTTCAGTTCGTTTGTCATCATCTTTTCTCCTCATCGCTAGCCTGTTTCCAAGAGGGGGAATAGAAGGTCTTTCAAGTTGGAGAGCATAAGAGATTTCTCCATCGTAGCATTGAATCTATCGACTGAACAAAGTAACTTTCGAAATGGACTGGGAAGGAATGCGAATAGGTATTTCAATTGTTGGACTAAATGAATAGGCAAGGAAGGCAAGGCACTTGACTGAAAGGTCCTACCCGACTCATACTTAGGACAGGCTTAGCTCTAGCTATTTAAAATGAAGAAATTGTACAAGGGAGCAATCCTATTTCACAAAGTAACTTCTCAAAGGGCGAAGGCGTAGTATCGATTACTTGTGTTGGACTACCTTTATAGGATAGATCTGATATACTGTTAGGTTTTGGTTGGGCTGCTTGGTACGGAATTCACTGAGATTGACTTTAGATATCGCATTTCCGGTATAGCATTTACTGTTCGATATTTCCGGTATGTAATTGACTCGTATATAAAGAAAGAAAGTCTTTCATTTCCTAGTTCGATATTCCAGATATTCCATTAGAATGACTAATGTTGGACTAGCTGACTCCCTAAGCTTTGTCGTATTGCATTAGAAAGTGGGGAATTCCTTCGTCTTTGGTATGCGAATTTCAAGTTGCCACTGCTCCTATAGCTGCTTTAGAGGTTGCTTAGCCGGTATTTGACTGAACTAGCTGGTTTAGATTTCATTAGTTGAAAGTGGTATCTGACTGAACTAACTGGTTTAGATTTCATTAGTTGAAAGTCTCACACTATTTAAACAAAGACTGTGTAAAAGGGATCTGATATAAGGGAAGGATTGACCTGTTGGTTGACTTCTCAATTGAGAAATGGAATGAAACTGGCAATGCTCTCTTCGGTCCTAGCTGAGTTCTGTCTTAGCTTTACGACAAAGGGATAGGCTTAGCCTATTGAAGGGGGAGAGCTAGGTTGCGTTCACCATCGAATAACGGGGTAAAAGTTGCTTTCAGATCTCTTTCCCTGTAGTCGTACTATGACTTTCTGAGGGATTGAACTCTAGTCGTACTATTCGATATCATCTAGCAAAGAAATCAGCTATGGGCAATGGACTGAGAAGGAATGCGAATAGGTATTTCAATTAATCTTACTCCAATATTTACACACATGTCCATCATGAAATTAGAACACTAATACCACCCTTCCGTTATCGCTCATTTGTGTTCAGACACTAGCGAAGGTCAGTTAGGGCCTGGGGTGGCCTCGCCCCCCCCCCCCCCCCCGGTTTTTTTGCGTAGTTGTGTACATTTACATGTTTTTGTCCGAAAATTTTTATACTTAATGTAAATTTAGCCGTTTTCGGCCGAAAATTTGAGCCCAGCCCCCTCCGTTTATGAAATTATGTATACATTTTGAGACCCCCGGTATATTAGTCCAAGCTTCGCCATTGTGTTCAGTTATTTATAATTTTTTACCGGGATGTGATCCTCCCACACCACCTCCACATGCCTATACGGCTCGTATAGGCCTATATGGCCGTATAGGGTACACATGCCTGACAAGGGGACAAAAAAACAGCTTTTTGCAGCCTATACGACCGTATAGGCATTAAATGTCTCGTATTGCATTTAGACAAAACCATAAAAGCTATACGGTCGTATAGGGCTATATGACCGTATATAAAATAAAAGCTATACGGTCGTATAGGGCTATACAATCGTATAGAAAACATTTGTAGAAACATTCAAACTGCCTTAATCGCTGTCGGAAACGATTTAAAAAACCTCAAATTTTGGGGTGCATTTTTATTTTAATGTATGTTGACTAGATGTTAAAAAACCTCAAATTTTTATTATATGTAAGCAATAAATATGCCTAGACAGTCTTTTGAGCTTTTAACGAGCTAAGCTTGTGCTCCACATTTAAACCCGTTAAGATAAATGAACCAAATACGACCCATATAAATCACATATATTGTATATATTGTCATCATTTTTTCTTTAAAAAAAGTGTCTACAAATGAGCCAAATACGACCCGTATAAATCACATATATTGTATATATGGTCATCATTTTTTTTTTAAAAACAATGTCTATACGGTCGTATAGGCCTATACGACCCGTATAGGCCTATACGAGGCACAATAAACGTGGCAGACAACCTCGGACACGATTCAAGTCTTATACGACCGTATAGCCCTATACAAACCGTAAGGACAAAAAATGATGTATAAAGATCCATGGTGGTGTGGGAGGATCCCGTGCCTTTTTTACCACTAAATCTACACTTATCTTAATTTATTAAAGTTTAAAATTGTTTTCCAAACAAGTCGACCGTTTAGTAGCCGTTACACTCGATTCAATCCAATTCAATTCATCAAAACCCTAACCATTATCTGGTCCTTCCCAATGCACTAAACCTGTTCGATAAATCAAAACCCTAACAACTTCAACCGCTTTACACAAATGGCTTCAAAAAACGCCACCAAAGACATCATCACTCTCCGCGGATCCACCGCCATCGTCAGCGAGTTCTTCGGTAAATATATAATCCCCCTTTCCCCTTTTCTCCTCATCATCATCATTTCCTTCATGTTTTTAAACCCTAATTTGTTTATTATTTGTTTTCAACCAATTTTTAGGTTATGCAGCAAACAGGTAAGACTTACTTTGTAAAAAAAATTATGCAAAATTTGAAGCGAATAATCGCTTAATCGGTAATGTGTAGTATTTTGTACAATCGCGGTGTTTATCTGGCGGAAACCTTTGGAAGAGTGAAGAAATATGGACTTCCGTTACTGCTTTCACAAGACGAAGGCGTTAAGACGTTTATTGCGAATTTGAACACGCAGCTTTCTGGTAACCTTCCGGTTTTATTAACGAGAATCCTGTTGGCTGATAATAATCCATACTTACACTTTGATGAGTTTGATCAATGATAACTATAGATTTATAATTTATTCGCACTTGATTTCTCGCGCAATAATGATTATGAATGAAATGGAGGAACAGACTAGCGAAATCGAGTATAAATTAAATGTAAAGTGAGTGATGATTATGCTATCGGAAGTGAAAGTTTGGATTATCGTTGGTTAAAGTATGTATTATTGTCGGTCAATAGGTGATAGTTTGGAGTATTAAAATAGGATTAGGGTTAACTTAAATTTGGGGATTTTGTATAGAATGGCTTGAAGCTGGGAAATTACAGAGGATTGTGTTGGTGATAATGAATAAGGATACTAATGAAGTACTTGAAAGATGGAATTTTAGTATAGAGACCGATAATGAAGTTGTTGAAAAAGGGTAAGATAAGATATTATTGTTGAGTATGTTATCGAGGCATGCGTTTTTTTCGTATCGATTGATTGTTTGTTGATCTGCAGAGTTTCGAGGGAAAAGAGTGATAAAGAAATCATGAGGGAGATTCAAGCTATCATGAAACAAATTGCTTCGAGTATTACATACTTGCCATGCCTTGATGAACCATGTAAGTTGTTTTTGTTGTTATTTAGAGTGTTTTTGAAAGCATTCGTCTGATTCATTTTAGTATGATTATGATTTCAGGTATCTTTGATGTGTTGGCGTATACTGATACGGATGTTGAAGTACCATTCACATGGACAGAGAGTGATCCAAAACTGATAGATAATCCCCAAATGGTGAAGTTGCATTCTTTTGATACCAAGGTATAAAGTCAACTTAAACTTTGAACTTATAGATTGTGTATGAATTGGTTTGCCTGCAAATGTTTTGACAAGAAATTGTTTGTTTTAATGATGCTGCAGATACACAAGGTTGACACTTTGGTGTCTTACAAGAATGATGAGTGGGATGAGCAGTAAAAGATCGGATTTTTACTTTAATTTTCTGTTACTATTGTCATTGATCCTTGAAGGCTGATGTGATGTGAATCATTTTGATTCACTTTTTTTTGTGCAAGCTATAAGAAGAATGAAATATGAATATGGAAAATTGCTTTAAATTTTCATGGCCACATACTTTAAAAGAATTATAGACTGTGTAGAATTTGCTGCATCTTTCATGTCAACTTCTCCATTTCTTGAATTATTATCATAGAAATTATAAAAAATGTGCACATTACACTAGCAAATATTTACAGTGTCTCAAATGAAATATGAATCTGGAAAATTGTTTTCTAAGAATTCTTTGATTGTTATCAGTTTTTGGCTTTTTGCTGCATTATTTAGGACAACTGTTATTTTTGTTGAATTGTTATCTAAATTCAAGTTAAAGATGATGAGATTTTCTCTAATCTTTGTTATTTTTATTGTTGATCCTCAAATATTTGAATAATTTTGACTTTGTGTGCAAGCTAAGAATGAAATATATGCATATGGAAAATTGTATCCATTTGCCTTTTAATTTTCAAGTTTTCATAGCACAAAACTTCAAAAGAATTTGCTGCATCTTTGACAATTACTTGAATCATTCATTCATTATTACAGAGAGCGCATTACACAAGTAAAATCATCCACTAACGTGAAAAACAGCATATATACAATGTCAAAGACGCCTTTTTTCGCATTTTTAACATCACATCCTAGCTAATGCCACGATAAATAACACCAAGGCAAAGCTCATCCATAACATCAACGTTCCGGTAGCCATTATATTCTCTCAAGCAAATCCAGCCTCTGCAAGACAAAAAGTCACGAAAATCATCTTCTGTGTAAAAGATCATGTCTTCAGTATGAACCGGCACGTGATCCGGCTCATCAAACAAGCACACTTTGATCATTAGCCCTGAAAGTATAATGTTATATATACGCCTAAAAAATTATAATTAAGCAAAGTGGCTTGGCTCATAACTGATTGTACCTTCATCAACATGAAGAGTGTAGTTTCCAAGAGGCATATCCCTATCAATTGTCCTCACATTATTATCAACATCTTCCAACCAAAAGCTTCTGTTAGTCCTCAATCTAAAAGCCGATTTGATGGTTTCCTTTATGGCATCCGGTGAACCATCAATACCAATTCTTCGCGTGTAATCTCCCAACTTGACTGAAATAACCCTACCACCGTAACTGTTATTCTGAACACCTGCATATATAAATATAACATGCTCGTCAGTCACAGAGGGCCAAATGGGACTGAGAAAGTTACGAACTTTGGCGTAACAAGACTAACCATTTGCAGGTGTTTCCCTCCAATTCCATGGAGAAGCACCACTTGCCGCCATGGTATCGGCGGCAGTGATGGCCAAAGGATGTCCCTCTTGATCCAACCCTCTTTCTAGATTAAGTGCACCTCTAGCATCACCTGTGGCATGCTTTTAATTAGTAACTGGTGTGTAAAATATGATTACAAAACTATAATTTTATGAATAAGATGATTTAAGAAGTTTTACCTTCAACCGGTCCAAATGCAATGCCGGTGTCCTCTACACCTGCACAAAAGAAAAAGGGTGCATAAATTTAACCAGCGTCACAAAAGCTAAATATATCATATTTAAAGTCAACCACACCACAAAATAGACAAACTATAAGGGCATCCGTAGTGAAGGGGCAAAAAACACCCTTTTTTCATGCCACGTAGACACTGGGGCTTTTTCCAATTTTTATGAGTAGTGGTCGAAGCCCCTTAAAATGATTATATATTATTTAAATTAATTAAACAAAAAAAGGAAGAGCTATAATTGATTGGTGATCAACCCCAAAAACCATCAAGGAAACAACGCGCAGACACAAAATAATTGGTGAAAGCGCCCCTCCGTGGTGGTGTGGGGACGTGTTTGGTGTTTTTTGGGGTGTCGGGGCGGCCCCATTACAAATGCCCTAAGAACATTGATGTCACTAACCGTTAAGGCTAAACCAAAGTTTAAACTGTTAAAAACATGAAAATAGATGACAGAAATTGCAAAATTTGACCCAATCAGAATAAATGATATATAAAGATGGAAATGTAACTACATGATTATCCACCAATTTAATCTAAGGCGAGGAAATATTGTACCATTATCAGAGGAGCACATAAAGGAATCGAAATTGGAATTTTTATTTCTATCCCAAATAATCTCTTCAACTTCTTACTAAAATCAATACAACATTAATACAAGAATTCAAAACCCCCCTAGGCAGACACCAAACCCCATAATTGTATGCATGATGAATATGGTCCGTGTCACTCTTCACGTCAATTAACAGTTGGAGTTTGCTCTCCAAATCCGCTGCCATCTTAATGTGACAAATGAAGTATTTTGTTTCCCTATTGAAGTACACGACCGTCGAATCACATGCTGGAGTGGCAAATAATGAGACGGCGACGATGGCAGATGTCATTCTTGATTGAGAGAACACAGAAATTTCAATAATCCAACAAAGAAATTTGAGTGATAAAACATAGCAATTTGAGTGAGATAGCAGCAATTGCCCTCTCACTCAAATTCTTGCTCTTTCTCACCCAAATTTCTTTATTTTATTACTCAAATCGCCATGTTCTCTCGCTCATCAATACAATCTGTCAGCACCGACATCTCCTTGGTTGCCACTTGCGTGTGACTGTATAGCTGCGTACCTCAAGAGAAAAGCACCATAAATCATCAACCACAAACTTCTAACAACAGACCTGAAGAGTTAGCTCTAGCTACTAACTAACGTGAAAAAAACACTAAGTATATTCATCACACACACATAAATAGAGGTTTGTTTATCAACAATGCACATAAAAGAACAAACATACGTAACAAAGGTTGCATTTTATCAATACAAAACAAACACATCTCTACATTGTTTTCAAAACCGTTCACTTCTAAATCCTACAAAGTGTTAAGGGGTGTTTGGTTCATTCAGATCTGAATGAATCAGGTCTGAATGAGCCTCTGTCCCATTCAGCAGCAACAACAAGTATGAATGATTCAGACATAATTTTAACCATTTAGATGTTTTTCTGTTTTGAACCAAACAGTCTGAAGTCTGAATGAATCAGATGTTTACATCTGAATGGTTCCATTCAGATGTAAACAAACAGGACCTTAGTATATTGACATTATGCATACACAAAGCCAAACATCATGTCTCTAAAGTCTAAAACAAGTTCCCAAACTGTTGGAAACATAAAAACTAACAATAAAAATTGAAACTTTATAACTTAATAACTATTAACTACCATTAATATTAATATCATACCTTTATCCGAGAACTGCATAAAAGAATCCACTTTTGAATTCTTATTCCTATCCCTAATAACCTCTTCCACATGTCCACAACTTTTTCAAAACCGTTCACTTCTAAATCCTATAAAGTGTTTATATTAACATTTATGCATACACAAAGCCAAACATCATGCCTCTAAAGTCTAAAACAAGTTTCAAAACTGTTGGAAACATAAAAACTGATAATAAAAATTGCAACTTTATAACATAATCATTAGCTCCAGCTACTAACTAACGTTAACGACACTGATTATATTCATCACACACACATAAATAGAGCTTTGTTTATCAACAATGCCCATAAAAGAACAAGCGTAAGTAACAAAGGTTGCATTTTATCAATACAAAACAAACACATCTCCACAATTTGTATATAAAGTTCACTTCTAAAGCCAAAGATCATGCCTCTAAAGTCTAAAACAAGTTCCAAAACTGTCGGAAACATATAACCCGATAATAAAAATTGAAACTTTATAACTTAATAACTAGCATTACTATTAATATCATACCTTTATCCGAAAACTGCATAAAAGAATCCACCTTTGAATTGTTATTCTTATTCCTATCCCTAATAACCTCTTCCACCTCTTTATAAAACTGCATCTTGTTATTACTACTACCCGAAAAGCCGTTACTCTCCTTAACTTTCTTAAACTCCTTGAGCAAATTCCTCCACTTGTCCGTACACATAGTGGGCGATCGATCAAACCCTTTTTCTCTCATCTTCAACGAAATCCGTTCCCACAAATGTTTGTTAGACTTCGAGGTGTTGAAGAGTGAATCGATCTCGTGCCGGAGGAGAATTAGGGTCCGGGTTTCTTCCTTTATCCAGGCTTCGGCTCGTTTCTTGACGGGTGGAGCTGATTTGGTGGTGGTGGTGGTGGTGTCGGTGACTACGAGTTGAGAGTCCATCATCATGGTTTGTGGTCGGTGTTGAGGGTAGAAATTGATGGGTTGATGTGGGTGTTGGTGTTGGGGTTTTGCAGGTGAAAACATTTGGGAATTGGGAGTGATGGAATAATGAGAGGTGTGTGTGTGTGTGTGTGTGTGTGTGTGATTAATATGGATTTGGGTGTGATTAATATGGATTTGATATATGTATAGGATTAAGTTTTGATGATATGCGAATTCGGTTGGTACCGGTTAGATTTGAAACGGTAAAATACGTGTTAGGATGTAAATGTATGGGATAGTATGTTATTGGTATTTGAATGGTTAATGATAAAAGTAATATATTTAAAATGGGTTGTGATCGGTTGGTAAAACTCGCGTTGTGCGGTTGTGATTACATGTGATTTCGGTAGGTATTGGATTATAGCATTGGAACTGCATGTGTATAAAACCGGTTTTTTCTCCAAACCGAACCGGTTTGGTCAAAACTGGTTTGACCCGGACCGGTTCGGTTTGGAAACCAGTTTTGAAGCAAGAGTGGTCAACCTGGTCCAGTGCTGCCCAAATCGGTCCGATTTTAAAACCGGTTTGGTAGATGTTAAGAAGAGCCGGTCCTGGCCTTCTGGAACTGACGGGTTGGGTCGGTTTGAGAATCAGTTTGGGTGAAATGGTTTTTTTGTACACCTCTAACTGGAACTAAACCAAATAAAAAACTGTTAAGGCTCTAATACAACACATTAATAGCTTTAAAGAAACATGTGTGTTTTTGTGGCTAACTAACGAGAATTCGTTTGGTTTTAGATTATTGCACCAAAACTAAACCAAAAAAATAAATTCATAACGTTCAAAGATACAACAAATTAATACCTTCGAAAAAACAAAAGCAAAACCCGCGGGTTGCAATGGAAAACCGACAATAATTCATATCGGCGGTATCGGTACTAAATCATAGACATAAATTAGTAAGCTCCAAAAATATAATTGGTAATTAAATCATAGACATAAATTAGTAAGTCTCCAAAAACATAACATAATTTATAACAAAAAACAACATTGATGTGGCACCACCACGTTCCAACATGCAAAGAATCAATTCAATCACTTGGTGTTACATGGACTAATAAAAGCAATCGATTTTAATCTATATAGAATTTATTGTATATTAGCCACTAAAATTCTAATCTTTCACTAAAATTGGTGATGGGAACTCCAGCCGAGTTTGCATTTTATTTATTTGTTTATTTATTTATTTTATATACGCAGAACCATATACTTATGAATGATTATTAGTTTCTAACTTATAATTTTATAAAAAATTACATATATGAAAGCATAATAAACATAAACTTTAATTCGAGAATAACTAAAGTTCAAGATATCATAAAGATATATTTTTAGACGATTTTGCATATACCTTACATAACATGATTGTTCCCATCCGACAACAACGGTTCTGTCTCACCCGTTCAAACATGCATATTATTAGAAGGTTTGACAATTGGTAAAAACGTAACCTTCTTACTTAGCATGTGGATGACACGTGGTCTCTATCTGACGAATGATAGATCTACCATTTTTACTTTTATTCTGGTTAACGTCACACCGTCTCTATGATAAAACCCTAGAAATTCTCTTACATTTAGTTCAGATATTTAGTGTTTTGATTATTGTCATGCTGCTCAAATTAGAATATATGTTTTTGCATTTAGATCCTAACATCTAGTGTAGTGTTTGTAACCTTCTGTTGTTTTACGAAACTCCTTTTCAGCTTGTGATAAATATACATATTTTGATTATAATGTTACCCCAAAAGACACAAGTTTTAGGCTTTTAGCACAACCTTTTCTGACCGTTTCCAACCTAACTGGATCTACAACCACCAATGGTTGACTTTGACTACAACTAGTCAACTAACCCCATCAACTCCAACTGTCCTAACAAGTAACAACCATTACCACCTGCACAAGTATGAAAATATTCCCACAAACATGACATCTTAACCATTAAAACTTGTGTTACACACAAAAACACATTAGGTTTTAGGTTTAACATACGCGACAACGTCAAATAAAAATAACACAAGACCATGAAGAATCCCAAATTCGACACCATAGCCAACAATTCAAACAAGCATAAATCAAACAACCGACCAATATCCTTAAAACATAAATTGTGAAATCTTTGTCAACCCCCTCTTCCAAATTGGAGTCGTACTCGACAGCAAGTCAACACAAAGTCAAAGTCAACCCCATCTCGGTGCTTACCTCAATATCCAAAGCTACATCAACACCAACAGACTCATCCAACAGTCACCCTTTCGTTATATTTCATTCCTTCATAGTTTGCCACGTTTTTTTTCATAACGGAACTTCATAAACCACCTAGCCATGAAGACACAGGGTCCCACCTGGCACATCAACCTCCATCGGTTGTGCCACCTGGCAACTTGCCAACTCATTCATACAACCCGAGCAAAGATACTCCAGAGAAAACGTTTCTTCATATTCACTGTTGTGTACACACCGATCACACTGCGCACACCTCGGTATGCAAATTATACACGCCCTGCATACTTCAGCAGCCTTGTCTTTATCTTTAACTTGACAGCTGTCAGCAGAACAGTCGTAAACAAGCCTCACATTCTCGCACCTTGGGCATATTTCAACGTCTATGTCACGGTTATCATCTGATGATAAATACAAGTTTCCCCGATGATAATAATGTGGACCGTGACTGCTTTGATGCATGTCATCGTCACTCCCTAATAAAGACTTCAACTCTTTAAAGTGATCATTTGTTATACCATAGAAACCACCGGTTCTTATTTGTTTGATACACGAACCACCTTCATTTGACTTGAAAGCCTTTAAATTATTCAAGATACCTTCAATACTGAGTCGCGTGCATCCAGGAACCGACAACTGCACCCAAAAAAAAACATAGTATTGCATCAAATATAGCAAAACTATAAAGTTACTAAAACAATTGAAACACTGCTCGGTGCTCACCTTGGTTAACTTCGGATTGGTTTCCAATACGCGCTTCAGACCATCATCGGTGATTCTTGGACATTTTACAAGTGTCAAAGAAGAAAGATAGCCGTCAGCACGGTTAGTTAGTTGCACAAGAACATCATCAGTAATCCTTTCATTCAATGGATGATCAATGTAAATATCCCTCCACAATAAAGGATCTTTATGAACCGTAGTACACAAAGATCTACAAACGCGCTCTACCGACAGAAGATCTTTTGTCCCTAAATAACCGAGAGCAAAAGCAAAAGCCTGATGCGGATCACTTCCATCCGCATTACAAGATTGTCCAAAATCATCTTCAAGATCCTCACTTTCTATAATAAAATCACCACCTATATCGTCAGGCGCCTCATTACTCGGAAACGACTGAAACCTCATAGCACGGTTCCAGATCAAATTAAGTCCCGCAAACAACTCATATTCTTCATTTGCATATGTCCCGTAATCCACTTCCAAATCCTCAAGCCATCCGGTGATGGCTGTGAAAGTGGTGCTAATATCAATATCCATCCCAAACGGATCCGACGGCAATAAGTCAATAATATCCACCGACACCGGATCTGGCGGGCCACCCCTATCGACATTCTCTCTCCCATAACCGAAACCATCATAAATCTCTCCATTATTACGCCCATTCACAATCCGCAAAGGCGAAACCATATTATCTTCGGACGTATGAGCAGGAAAAATCGGACGCTGAGAATAATTCAATGCCATTTTTTCCTATACACACCTAACCGAAATAAATGTATTCCCAAAAATCTTTTCCAACGAAACCCTAGATTCGGACAACGAACGAATCACCAAATCAAGACACGGGCAAGGAAAATTTTTGATATTTTTTTAAGCTTTTTTATTTTTTGTTCTTTCTTTCGACGATAACCTAAACCTAAAAACAATTAGGGCAAAACCTGAAAACAATCAATCAATCAATCAATCAATCATGCCCAGTAAAATCCCACCGACAGCAAAGCTATAAGTAGGGTCTGGGGAGGGTGGGATGTAGGCACACCGTACCTCTATCCAAAGGAATAAAGAGGTGGCTTCCAGAGAGACCCTCGGCTCTAAGTACATGTGTATGAAGCAAAATAAAGGAAATCAAAGTTTAACAGTTATATAAAAACTACTACTAATTATAATAATATTAATAATAAGATCACAGTTTAACAGCAAAATAAAGGAAATCAAAGTTTCAGGTTTTTTTTTTCAAAACCTGAAAACGAAAACCCGAAAAAGAAAACCCTCAATTTTGGGGTCAGACTAAAACAATGCACCGGAAAATTTCAACCCTAGATTTGGACGAATGACGAATCACCAAATCTCACCAAATCGAGACACGGGTTAGGAAAATTTGTGATCTTTTTTTTTTCAAATTTTTTATTTTTTTTTCTTTTGATAATAATCTAAACCTAAACAAAATTAGGGCAAAACTCAACAGACAATAAAACCCTCAATTTTTTGGGGCACTAAAACAACGCACCGAAAAATTTCACAGGGGATTAATAAATCGAATCGAATATGTATAAACAATATTAATCGAAGATTCAAAAACGATAAACAGATGTACAGATAAAGAATCAATGAATAATAATAAGCCCTAGGGTTCAAAATTAAAACCCAATTAATACCCAAATCCAATAACACAGATACAATAGAATCGATTAGAATCACAAACCCAGATCGTAGAATCCGATGAAACGCACGAGCAATCGATGAATCAAGCAGATACCCAGATGAAAGAACGGTGATAATAATCGAATCGAATTGAACGAATGAATCTGTGGATTGTGTATATGAGAGATGGAGTTTTAGAGAGAGAGAGACACGGGTTAATAATATTATTATTGTGTATGTATATGTTATATTGTTATTGTTATATATCTAGAGAGATAAAGAGGTAAGAAAGAGTGTTTGGGTATATGGATAGATAGATAGATAGATAGATAGATAGATAAACATATGTATTGAATCTAGAAGATGGGTGACTGACACGTGTCTGGATGGTATGAATTTACTGCTGGTGATTTGGGGTAGCCCAGGTTTATGGACTATTTGTGGTGGGGTTTACCGGTTACCGGTTGGTTGGGTCAGAGTCAAATTACTTGTTCTTTGGTTTGAATACTTGCTTCGTCACCAAGAAATTTTGTATAAGAATATAAGTTTACGTATATATAATGTTTTGTCTGTACTTTTTATTAATTATTCTAATTATATTCTTTCCTTTTCAAATTATTAGGATAAAAATAAATGAAAGTGTATTTTCTTTAGGTTCGAGTATGTTTGATTTTGTACTAAGTTATAATTCATTCTGTTCTTGATCTTTTAAATTTGTTGTGCAGTTGTTGTCGCGTGACGCGTAACGTCGGTC
Source organism: Bidens hawaiensis (assembly GCF_021521415.1). Lineage (NCBI taxonomy): Eukaryota > Viridiplantae > Streptophyta > Magnoliopsida > Asterales > Asteraceae > Bidens > Bidens hawaiensis. Next base: position 656,457 of record NW_027491976.1, on the reverse strand, counting down.
CACGTCTTGGTTGTGGAAATATGAGCACGTAAATCAATGAGTCTAAAACATGAAGTCAATAGATCGTTTATTTGGCGTGTTGTTGTCTATAAGACAGGTCGCTATGGGCGGGGTTGGGGCGCCTTCGGGCATGACGAGGGGCACTCAAAGGGGGGTGTCCAATGGTGGCCTTATTAAGACCGGCGCCATAATGGGGGGTTGCGGGCCCCTCTCTCTCTCTCACACACACACACATATATAGATAAAGGCTTCAATGCATCGTTTCTTACGTTGAGGGGATTTAAAGCCCCCATCATAGTGAAAAGCCTAAGTGAAGGTTTCGTAAAACTCAACAAGATGATAACGACAAAAAGGAGTGACCGTTTATTGTACTAAAAGCAAGCAAATGCACAACAAGATGATATTTATAGTACAAAGGAATATTTAATGGAAACCATTTCTAACGGATTGTTATTTCTCTCCTATTAATAAAGATTTTTTCACATTCAACATAATGGTCTTCTTTTGTAACCGTTTTAGTTTTAGAAAACAATTTGATGAAGATCTTCAAAGATACAACCCACCGTAGGTTTTCATGAGTCTTCGATGAAAATTCATATACAAAAACGTGTGAATATATTCCTAAACAAAAATATATAATTTTTTTTGTATGAAAAAGGTTCCAACTTTAGAACCAGCTTTAGGACGAATATAAGATTGTTGGCCCAGACAGATCAAACAATCGAATCAAACAAACTTATCAAACAAACGAACACGCGATATTGGAGTAACAACTCGTGACTCTTTTCATATATCAAACGAACATACCAAACGAACTTATCAAACGTACATGGAGATGAGACTTCTTGACTCTCTCTTAACTCCCTCTCAACTCTCACCAATAAAACTAATAAACTAGACCCTATTTATATAGACCTGCCAAACTTCTTATCCAAGACAAACCTAACTTCCTCTCCAAGCCAAACATTTCATAAACCTATTATAATTCAAATACCTAAATTAAAACATAATTAAATAAACCTTTAACTTTACTAATAATTCAAGATTAATCCTTCATTCACCCCCTTAATCTTGAATTATTCCTCTTCTTACTTTTATTTCTTCTTTTAAACTGACTATAGCATACTTGCTTCACCGATTCTTTAAACTTAGCATTCGTTCCTTCCGTACTTAACTTTGAAACCACATTGTCATTTTCTTTCTCATCTCGCTTCTTCTCATCAATTCGTTCTTGACCAATACTTTCGCGAACTCCAAACAAATTATTCGGGATCGTTCCAAACCGAATATCCTTCACTTACATAATCGGTTTCACATCATGACTTTCTTTCTTTTCAACTTCAAAGTTGTTATGATTACAACATACCTGAAGCTTGATGTTGTACGTCTTATTCAGATTTCTCTGAACTTTCATCAACAATCTCTCTTTCCTATCATATAGCCTCAAAATCCCGTTGGCTATTTCAATCTTATATCCTTCTTCATCCAACTTCCCAAGCTAAGAAGATTAGTCTTCAACTTAGGGATATAGAAAACATCACAAAACGTTTTCTTTTCACCAGTCTTACTTACCACAGTCACATTACCTTTACATTTGATTTCGATCTCGGATCCATCACCAAAATTCACTTGACCCGAAACTCCTTCATCCAAGGTAGTAAAGAACTCTTTCTTTCCTGGCATATGATGACTTACACCATTGTCTAAGCACCACGTACCTTCATTCTTTTCATCCTTTTCAAACACACTAGGGATAACCCTTTCTTCATTCAAACTTACTTTCTTTATTGAACCAACTGCCATGAAGAAAGAAGGATCAACATCATCTTCTTTCTTTGTCAAATTCACTTCATTACTCCCTTTGCTTGGTTCTTTACATTCATTCGAGTAGTGCCCAATCTTATCACAGTTGTAGCACGTTACATACTTCCTTCTATCTTCCCATACTTCATGGTTCTTTTTTCGGTATTCACCCCGCTCATCATTCTTACGTTCACTATTCCATCTTGGATTCCCTCTTCCTCGTCCATTGTATCTTCCACGGCCTCTACCATGTCCTCGGTAGTTTTCAACTTTCTTTTCGGTTTGGGTGAACATGAGCTGACTTTGGGATGAACTTCCATTCACATTCTTGAACTTGTTTCTTTCTTCATATGCCTTTAAATGCCCAACCACATCTTCAAACGCCATTGTTTCGATGTCTGCGAGTAGCTCAATCGAAGAAACAACAGGTAAATATTTATCCGGCATAGAGTTTAAGAACTTTCTTACCAAAACCTCTTCTTCAAGTAGCGCTCCCAAGCTCTTGTACTTTGATTGTACTCCACCCAACTTCGCTGCATAATCATCAATACTTTTTGTCTCCCCCATCTTCAATCCATCTAACTCGGTTCTTAGCATTTGAACACGAGCTTTCTGAGTTCTTTCTGCACCAAGATAACGAACTCTTAACGCTTCCCAAACATCTTTCGGTTCTGAATACTTGGCCATTTGAAGTACCACGTCTTCAGGCAGGGTTTGAAAGATAACACCCAAGGCCATAAACTTCTTTCTTTCTTCAATTCCCACACCCTTTCCTTTATCAATAGCATCGTTCAAACCGTTCGCACCCAAAATAATTTTCACCATAACCGACCATGACGCGTAGTTGGTCGAAGTTAACTTCGATGCTTGCAAAACAAAACCACATATCGATTCTTTCATTGTTCCCGAGCTCCCTGCTTCTTTATCACCCGCCATATCACAGTCTTAACACGATCGCCGACAATTTAAATGGTTCTGTATGTTTCTCAGTTCCAACGATGAACCACAAAAAAAAATAGTATATATGAGTTGACTAATTATTTCAATAAAAGAATATTCTTGCTAAAACCAATAAACACACAAAAATATGGCGGCTCCAAGGTTTGGTTTGCTTTCTTTGCAAATCACGATGAACAGAACACAAAATTGTGATTCTTTTGACCAACAAATTAATAGGCAAGACGCTATTGAAATTTGTGCAACACCCTTTCTTTTTCCTTGCTTCCAAGTTACGAATGAACTTAATGCCGAAACTTCTCAACCAAACAAACTGAATTAATACGAAACTTTCCGTGAATACGCGCCATAGCTCTGATACCAATTGTTGGCCCAGACGGATCAAACAATGGAATCAAACAAACTTATCAAACAAACGAACACGCGATATTGGAGTAACAACTCGTGACTCTTTTCATATATCAAACGAACATACCAAACGAACTTATCAAACGTACATGGAGATGAGACTCATTGACTCTCTCTTAACTCCCTCTCAACTCTCACCAATAAAACTAATAAACTAGACCCTATTTATATAGACCTACCAAACTTCTTATCCAAGACAAACCTAACTTCCTCTCCAAGCCAAACATTTCATAAACCTATTATAATTCAAATACCTAAATTAAAACATAATTAAATAAACCTTTAACTTTACTAATAATTCAAGATTAATCCTTCAAAGATTGTGTCTACCTTGAATCTAGATATCGTTCTCTATTTTAAATTCCATTTCACAAAATATTAAGAAACACCATCCAATGGCATGCCTGTCGTTGCTTGTACATAAAGATATAGGAAATCCCACAATGTGGTTTTCTATGCATAATATGATATTGTTTAGTGTTTAACCTCTTTTCTTTTTCTTCATGCATGCCTTAGTTTTTTCTTTTACTAATTATTAGTAGGCAAAGCTTTCGTTGGTGAGATCAGTATACAATCAGTCCATCATTTCCGGGTTAACTATAAGATGACGTGATAATTGCGTTCTAATTTACGTTTCGATAATTACAAAATATTATTAAACATAACATGTAAGAGGAGGTTAAGATTCTTGTTTTATATTGTTTCTCTTTGAGCATATTTAGTATTTACCGCATGTTTCTCAAAATACAACAGTCGAAAAAGTTAATATCTCATAACTAACCGAATTTTGTTTGAAAGCTTTACGCTCTATTATTGTTTTGGTTTTCTTGTATCCGATGAATGGAGAGGACATTTCATGTGTAATGCGAACATTGATCTCCTAAGCAAGTAAAAAAAAAGTTCACAATTAGTTACGATTTATGAGTTGTAGTCGTGTTTGTTTGATTTATAAGAATGTCATTCAAAACGAAGTGGAACGCAAATCAACACGAACCGTAAATAAAATACTTATATGATATTCTTGAAAAAAACTATATTTTGGATCGTAGCATAAATAAATATGTGTGTTTTAGTACAAAACATAGTAACAATTATTTGGGGTTGTTAAAACCTGGTTTCATTCATGATCAAATGCTACATTAACTTTGTAGCAAGTTTTGAAATATATTTATACGAAGAATTGAAGATTTGAGAATAAATGTACTTTAAGCACTTTACTAGTATGAATATAGTGAGTTAACACCGTCCTCATAAATCATGAAAGCCTTGATAAATTATGTTTAGATTAATATGATTAGATTGACTTATAAGCTTTGGTAGTTGATACACGTTAACTAGTTTTGAATCTTATTTACTCAAATGAATAATTTAGCATGAGTGATTGTTTATAGCTTCTTATTTGATCAATCATATTAATTTTTTTAAAACTAATAATACCATCATAAAAATCTTTATATTCTGATTTAGCAAGCTATAAGATATTTTTGACTTCAAAGCAATTTAAACATATAACCTTACCATTATTTTAATCATTTACATATTTCTAAGGTATGGGTATACCATAGCGTCTAGGGCGTTAAAGATGAGTTGACATGGATTAATGAGTGACATATCACTCTCTTCATAGGTTAAGAGACGTTAAATGTAAGGTGAGTTAAAATGTTAACGGGTTTTGAAATCCTATACCCACGCGCACACACAATAATTTTACATTAAATAAATATAGATAAAGGGTGGTTAGACAATTTTCTTAGAGTGAGGTGTAGTGAAATGCGATAAAATATGTGATGTGGTGTAAGGAGCGTGAATGTATACCACATGACCTAAGATGAGTAAGAATAGTCGTAAATTACTAAATTCACTTAAAAGTATTATATATGTTTAATGCAATTACGTAAGATTAAAGCTTAAGATACCAGAACAAGGTACACATTAAATTGAGAGTTTTTTACTCATCCTTTATGAAACTATAATACATTTAACAAACACTGCATTTGTGTAATTAGGAAATTAAATTCTCTTAGAAAGTTCCTTACATCTAGTTGGTTGACCTTTTAAAAAGTCAATTTCTTATTAAAGTATCACAACAAAATAACATTAATCGTAAGTAGAAATCTTTTGATTATTCTTGTTTCTTCAGCACTTTATAATTGTATGTATTTTTATCTTGATCATAATAGATTACCTAAACAAAACACGAACTCCTAGTTCTTTATACAAGCACGTTTAATCTATTTGATATAGAACTTCGTATATTATATACCCGTAATTTGACGTTTACAGCTGTTGTTTTGTTCAATCGTCATTTTGAAAAGTACTTTGCCCATTATATTTCACACCTACTTGACATGTCATGAATCATTCAAAATCCCAAGTTAATCAAAGTAGATTAAACTTCATCAAAACTCTTATGACTATATCTTTAAAAGTTTAGTACTTTTTACACCCATGTAGTAAATAAGCGAATGCAATTTACAACTCTACTTTCAAATTTAAGCCACCTGCATCCTATACGTTGTCATTGTGATGCACTTTGAGTCCATCCGCCACTCAACTTTTGACTTGATCAACAACTGCTTTGAATGAGGACGTGATCAATGACATCGACCCCATTTCCTACCCCTATATGGAAAGAACAGAGACATGCTATCTTACTCACTAGCACTTTACCCTCGTATTTAATTTTTCTAAAGAAACTAGTTCTAATTTTTACGTCGGATGGTTATAGGAATAATTCTTGTCATGTAACGAAGCTAATGGTGGTTATTTTGTAAGTTTAGCTATTGGTACTTTCAAACTTTCCCATTAGATGGCAGACTTTGTGGAAAAGATTTTGGATATTGTATTAATTAGATTTCTTCACCATTCCACTAAAAATATAGTTATTTTTATTATATATATTATATGGTTTACCAAAGATAATATATGTTATAATACCATTACATCAAAAAGCTAACGCTCTTATATGGTACGATATATTTACTTTAAAAGATAAGTTACAAAGTTTTGTCTTATATAGTATGGGTTCCAATCGATTAAGTTTTAATTCATTTCAAATTCGTTAACATGCTTAATTCATTGGTGGTGTGTGGGTGTGGGGATAAATGGGATATAGTGAAATCATGTAGTCTTGGATACCTTAATTCGCTATAGATATTTCTTTAAACCGTCGAATATTATAGAGGCGACTAAAACGATCTTATGTGGTCTCATTATCTATTGATATTTCAAGATAAGCGAAGAAAATGAATGTAATTATAATTTGCATTTGGGTAACATGTGTTTTGGTTGGCGAGTCATATTAGCACCTCGTATATCCTTTGAGGTTAGTTATATCAATACATTCTCTTAGGCTCGTGACCTCATATTAGTACTTATATCCTTTAGGGATCGTAACCTTGCATTAGTACTTTTTATATTAATCGAGTCTTGCAACCTCGTATTATAGTTCTTATACCATTTAAATCTCGTAACGTCATATCAAATATTATAAATCCTTAACATCAATTAAGCGACTAGTCTTACCATCATAATCTTTTAATCAAATTTAGTCTAATACCATATATCACTTCCTAAAGTTAAGTCAAGTTTAGCAACCCAGTTTTCATTCATAAGAAACTCACTAATCTTTTTAATATTTAATAGGTTGTTTGATAGTAATTCAATAAAAAGTCTACATTTGTATCGGTCAGAGATAGAGTTCGTTTGGTTCACTTAAAAGACACATTTTAATGTTTTATAAAGTTTCTTAACATATAAGTTTCACAAACATGCTAAATAATTCACGGATTATCTCTTAATAAATTATGCCTCTTAATGATTCAATACCAAAGAACACCCTATTCTTTATCATTTATGAGCTCATAAGCGGAATAAATAATAATAATAATAATAATAATAATAATAATATATGATTTTTTACCAAGTGTGGTTTTTTATTTTTTTAAGATAGTAAACTAAATGACACACTTGATCTTCAGTTCGATCTTGAGTGCGTCCGGGTTTTACAACAAACAGGCATTTCAGGCGGTGAGTTTTTCCCGAAACTGAAGATAACTTAAAGGCGCTTAAGGGCTTCATAAGACTGGGTTGGACTAGCTGACGGTGACTGTCATTAGATCACCCCTTATGAAATACATAGGCTGGCCGATTAAAGAAAAAAATAAATAAAATGATACATTTGATATTTTAAAAGATAATAAAAAAAAAAAAAAAAAACTTGAACCCGTTACCCACTTAGGCCTAACGAGCTCGATGCTCGAAAAGCCCAGTAACATACTAAAAAGTTGTAACCTGCGCCGCACCACACCACACCACACCACAGTAGCGTTCGTTCTTCACTTGTTTGTTCCCTGCGAGTCTTAATCATCGACGTAAGTTTCTTATCCATTAATTCACTGTGATGAAGAGTATTATTACATAGTTTCTGTGTTTAATTTGTGTTTTTGAAACCCAAAATTTGTTTAATTGTCCCGTTGTTGTATGCACACCAGGTGTTTGTAGAAATGTCACATGGTCTAAATTAAAAAAAAAAAATCCAAATATGGGTTACATGGCATTTGATTTTGATATGTTTTTATTGATTAAATATAGTTTTTTGCATAATAATTGAATGAATGATCTTGTTGATTAATCATTGACACTCTTTGACTTTTGAAGTCAAAGTCAAATTAAATTCTGTTCAAGTTCCAATTTTTATGAATATATTTTATGTACTCATCTAATGTTGCTTGAACAAATGAAGCAAGCATGTTGCTTTTGAAGTTAAAACTGACCCGTTTGACCTTTTGTGCAGGCGTTTAACCGTTAACCAATTCAAACTTATTCAAATTGTTTCAAAGAACATCTTTGGACATCATGAATACTACTACAGTTGGAGCACATCTAGAAACTTCTAAGTATGCCATTAACCCGTATTGTCAGAAGCCTAATACTTCTTGTGTGTCTGCAAGCACACGCAAGTTTTATTGCTTGTCTAATAGACACACACCATTATCACTCAATTCAAGGAAACTCGAGACCAAAAACTGTTCGAAAAACAGAATTGCGTGTTTGGCTAGCAGCAATCATGGGGAAGGCCTTACGTATAAAGAGGCTGGTGTTGACATTGATGCTGGATCTGAGCTTGTTAGAAGAATTGCAAAAATGGCACCCGGGATTGGAGGGTTTGGTGGATTATTTCCTCTCGGTATGGCCCACTAATTATAAAAAAATTTGCTTTTTTTTTGTGAATTTGTTTCTTTATTTCTAAATTCTAATAAAGTTTTGGCCTTTATGTTCAACATGGTAATCTGTATTCACTAGGAGATCACATTTTAATTTTTTATGGTATAACTAACATATTTTTGTCCACGTAGTGTGGTTAAAGTTACAAAATTTATTAACAAAAATGGTTTCCGTGGTATCCAAACCTTTAATGACTTTATCTCTCTTAAAAATGACCAAATTACCCTCGTCTTCTTCAACCTATGAATTTCCTCTTCTTCAAACTGAAATTCATGAATTTGGAAGGAACTTATGGTCATTTTGTGTAGAGTTTTGAATCCCATAGGGCCCATTTTTGTAATAATGAGTTATAGGGACTGCGTTTGTAGTTACGGCATACCACAGGGACCAAAAATGCAACTTTTTAACGACAATGAGTAACGATTTTCATCTCTGTGAGCAGGTGATTCATATCTTGTAACTGGTACAGATGGTGTAGGAACTAAACTTAAGCTGGCATTCGAGACCGGGATTCATGATACCATTGGTATTGACCTGGTATGATAGAAATTAGTAATTTACATCTTATAATTTATTTATATATTTGGGTATACCGTTTTTTGTAATAAAGTCGACTTCTTTAGGTTGCAATGAGTGTGAATGACATTATTACTTCTGGAGCAAAACCTTTATTCTTTCTTGATTACTATGCTACGAGCCATCTTGATGTTGATCTTGCTGAAAAGGTATTGCATGAACCTTTTATGCTTAAAAAACTATTAACCATGGTTTTACTACCAATTATTTAACTTTATTTATTTATTTATTTATTTATTTGTTTTCAGGTTATAAAAGGAATAGTTGATGGTTGCCAACAATCTGATTGTGCTCTTCTTGGAGGAGAGGTAGTATAATGTTCTAAACGGTTAATACATAATTTTAGATGTAACAAAATGAGTTGAAAAGGGCATTTTTGTACTTTCTGTTTGTGGTTTTCAGACAGCAGAGATGCCGGATTTTTATGCAAATGGTGAATATGATCTTAGTGGTTTTGCGGTTGGAATTGTGAAAAAAGAATCAGTTATAAATGGAAAAAACATTTCAGTTGGAGATGTTATTATTGGCCTGCCATCCAGTGGAGTTCACTCAAACGGCTTCTCTCTTGTTAGAAGGTTAACCGCTCGTTTAACTAGTTTAACCTCCTTTATATAAATAATAATTTATGCTGTCGAAATGTTGTTTATAGGGTTTTAGCCAAAAGTGGACTTTCATTGAAGGACAAACTTCCCGGTGAATCAGTTACACTAGGTGAAGCTTTAATGGCGCCAACTGTAATTTATGTTAAACAGGTTATTTTTCGTGTTTGTGCTATCTTATTTTTGTTAGTATTTATTTATTTATTTTTCTCATATATCGATCGTGTTAATTTAGGTGCTCAATATTATTAGCAAAGGAGGCATTAAAGGAATCGCCCACATAACGGGTGGTGGTTTTACAGATAATATCCCTCGTGTTTTCCCTGAAGGACTCGGGGCCCGCATTTATAACAACTCGTGGCCCATTCCTCCTGTTTTCAAGTGGATCCAAAAGGTGTAGTTGAAATGACCTGGAACGCCTAACATTTTTTATTTTTTTTATTAATTTTTTCGTTGGTGGTTTTTTTCCAGGCTGGAAATATCGAAGATGGTGAAATGAAGCGAACGTTTAATATGGGAATCGGGATGGTTTTGGTTGCTAGCAAAGAGGCGGCCGAAAGGATACTTAGTGAAGGCGAGATAGCATACCGTATTGGTGAAGTCGTAAACGGTGACGGTGTAAGTTACCAATAATAGCCATGTTAAGATGTTGGTTGCCTCATTTGAGGAGGTATGAGGTTTAGTCACAAAATAATGTATTGTTTGTTGAGCATCCTACACAATGAATGTTTTGTTGGAGAATTTGTCACAGAGTTTTACTTTAGTGTATTTTAGCTGTGTTTAGTACCAAATCTTAACTAATGTGATTGAGTCGAGGCAAGTCGACCTCAGCTCTTTAACTTGCTCGAACTCAAGCTCGGCTCATTCTGAGCTTTATTTTCTAAAGCTTGAGCTCAGCTTGTTAGTAATTCAAGCTCGAGTTTTGCTTGTTTATTATATATTAGTTACTTCGAATGCATCAGTAATTGTTTTTATAATATGGTTTTATATATAATAAACTTTAGCCATTTTTATCATAATCCGATACATAATAATGATTATATAAATAATATTTAACATATTAAAAATATAACGTAGGCTTGCGAGCTAGCATGGGCTTGATAACCAAAGCTCATACTCATTTACTAAAACAAACTTATTTTTAGGCTTGAGTTTTGCCTCGTTTAAGCTTGTCAATTCAAATTTTGCATGGTAGAATATTGTGAGAAAATTAATAGCTTTTCGATTTAGTTATATGCATGTGACTATGTGAGTTTAACTTATACTTTCATAGTTGTGCTAAAATTATTTTTGCATGTTTATTTGCGTATTTATTGAGAAACTGTGGTTTGTTAACAAGCGTGAGTTTTTTTCTTTTTTTTTTCTTCCGCAAGATTGTAATCTAAAAACAGGATGTTGTGAGTGTCAAAAACAGTTGTTTATTCAGCTACGTAAAGAAACCTTTTATTATATAATTTATCTTTTCCCCATGTTTTTTATAAGTTATAACTAACTAGAGTAATAGACACGAATGTAGCTAGATACTTGAAGTATTGAAACAATTCAATTTATTGAATAAAAGAGTTAGTTACATGACTTAAACATAAATTCATTCGCACACAAAAGCAATATATATATATATATATATATATATAAGAGTTCAAATAAAAATAAAGAGTCCTAAGAATGGTAAGAATCAATAAATTGTTGACAAGTGACATTACAACATATGGTGAAAGAATAATTCTAAGAAATTATGTCGGTTATATTGGTGAAAGAGTAATTATAGGAAACTATGATAGTTTTTGATAATTTTAAATCTCAATCATTGATTAACATGATCAAATGGCTATAATTTATTCTTAGTCTTCATACGAAACTACTTTTTAGTATAACCATCCCCTATATATATACTAGATGGGTGCCCGTGCCATGCAGCGGGAACGCAAACCTTGGTAATCACGTAATAAGTTATGGGTGTTTATTGTTCGGTTTGAAACCGTAAAACCGTTCATCGGTTTGATTTGACTGTTGATTTTTTTTTTCTTTCATTTTTGGCCAGTTGTTTTCAATTTTCAAAAATTTTGTCTTGGTTTTCGACGACAAAAAGTTGTTACAAAAGGTTTGGTTCACGGTTTAATTTAAAACCATCAAAACCAGACCGCAAACACACCTGCATAAAATGTATTTTTTTTAACTGAAAAAAACTATAACAATATCATACTCAAATTAAAGATAAAAATATGCTCGTTTTTTTAGTGTAATTTTTTTAAAAAAATATTTAAGTATGAAAAAGTTATTAACGTTTAAAAATTATGGGTGAATTTGGGTTAAAAGTGAAAATTAAAACAATATATAGGTAATAGATTAAGGGTTATTGTTGTAATTATTCTTTAATTTTAAATATAATTGAGGGACCAATATTGTAACTATATTAAATAAACGTGAGTTTTATTGTGAGAATTACTCTTTTGCCTTCACTTAAGATTGTATCATATTAATTTACCCATCTTTGATGCATTATATATATATTAGACGGGTGCCCGCGCGATACATCGGGTGTTTGAACCTGCTAATCACGTACAAATATAAGTGTTTATGGTTCGGTTAAAACCTTGAAATCTTTTAAATCGGTCATTGGTTGATATCGGCAACCGGCCATATGAAAACAGAAAAGACAGTAAATTAACCTAATTGCAATATGATTCCTTTTGTAATATTTGTTGTTCTTATTTCACGTCTTAGATCTTCCATTAATATTTACCATTTATGTGGCTAAAATTATCATTTTTTATTTATGATCATCTCAAGTATCATATTATGTTTGTTTTTAGTTAAAATTGACGGTACAATTAAATTATTAATTATTTTAAACTAAATTTATTATTAAAGTTTGAACTGTGAAACCAAACTGGAACCAGACCGTTAGTTACGATTCGTTTTCAACTTTCAATGGTTGAGTTTGGTTTTGGACGACAAAAAATCAGTATTAACGGTTGGACTCATAAGTTTACTTAAAAACCATCAAAACCGACACTGAACACCCCTACGTAACGTATTAATTTATTTAAAATGAAAAAAAAATTACAACAATATCATATCCAAATAAAAGAGAATAAAATGCTCGTTTTTATGGTGCAATTTGTTTATAAAAATATTAACGTATGAAAAGGCTATAGTCGTTTAAAAATCATGGGTGGGAAGTTAGTTTACAATTTAAATTAAAAACGTAATATGGTTAAAGATGAGGGACCAAACTTGTAAGTTGAATGAATTGTGTTTAAAAGACATGTTTACCCTTACTAGCACATGTACTTTATACTTTAAGTGTTGTAAATTACTTAAAAGTGAGTGTCTATATATAGTATAGATATATATATATACATATTTTCACAAAATATTTAAATAAATAAATATCCATGTGTTTGTGTGAGAGAGATGATTCAATTTCAAGCATGTAATCGTATGTTTAAACAATGAATATACGTCGTTCAATGTAAACACGACATAGTTTATTTCAGCATATCTTTTACAGTTTACTAACTACTTGCTTTTTTCATGTTTATGTTATGAATTATTGGATGAACCATTTTCCAAAGTCTAGGACGAAAATAATTTACCTGTCTCCCAAAATAGTTCTAAATATTCAATGTTTTTGTAGTAAAATACCGCCTTCATGTTAAAGAAAAACACATACCTTGTATACATTGTTAGAAGATATACATTTATACTTTTTCCACTTACAATTTGTTTGAAGCTCTTAAGTTATAACACTAATCTTGTATTAGTTATTCATTCTCTTGTGTCTTTATTTCCCCTAGACAACGAGTCTTTAAAACATAAAACAGTACTGATAATACAAGATATAAAATGAATATCTCCTTAGTTGTCGGAGCAGTTAATGATGCGGCAATAGCAGATTGTGCTGCTAGAAATGTTCAAAATGTAGTTGAGCATTGTGTCTGATAGAGATGATATTTGTGAATCCTTGCCTTCCCATTCTCATTAAACGATTATATATACAATACAAGGAGATCTCTATAATAAGAGATAATATTCTGTACAATCACCCTCATAATATCATACAATCTATACTATATATATATAGTCTATTACACCCCCGCAGTCGAAGCGGTAGGTGACCGGATGTTGAGACTGGATCGGAAATTTTCAAACAAAGCGCGAGGTAAACCCTTGGTGAAGATATCTGCTATTTGATAAGGAGAAGGCACATGATGAATACGCACTTGACCACGTTGAACCTGTTCACGGACAAAATGGATGTCAAGCTCAATGTGTTTTGTCCGTTGATGATTGACAGGGTTCCCGGTGAGGTATATGGCACTCACATTATCACAGTACACCAGTGTGGCACGCGTTAGGGGACGATGAAGTTCCAAAAGAAAGTTGCGAAGCCAACAAATTTCAGCCACCATGTTGGCAACCCCTCTGTATTCTGCTTCAGCACTTGAACGTGATACAGTCGGCTGTCGTTTAGACGACCAAGAGATAAGATTAGACCCGTAATAAACACAATAACCTGATGTAGATCGACGAGTGTCCGGACAACCTGCCCAGTCCGCATCCGTATAAGCAAGCAAAGAGGGACAATCGGATTTTCCGAGAGTAAGACCAAAGGTAACCGTTCCCTGAATGTAACGTAAGATGCGTTTGAGAGCTTCCCAATGGGTGGACCGTGGAGCGTGCATGTGCATGCAAACCTGTTGAACCACATAACTAATATCAGGTCGAGTGAATGTGAGCTACTGTAAAGCACCCGCCATGCTACGATATAGGGTTGGATCCTCAAATGGAACACCCGAATCAGCACCAAGTTTACCATTTGTGTCGACAGGGGTAGGCGCTGGTTTGCATGTTTGCATTCAAGCACGTTTAATAATGTCTTGGGCATAAGAAGTTTGTGATAAGAACATGCTATCCCCTGTCCGAGTGACCGTTATTCCGAGAAAAAAACTTGGCCGAGATCTTTCATGGCAAATTCATTTGCCAAACTAGACATTAGTTGTTGCCGAAGAACCTCGGAGGAAGAAGTAAGAAGAATATCATCAACGTAAAGTAGCAAATACGCCGTATGATTCCGGAGTGCAAAATGAACAAACTGTTATCACATTGAATTTGTCGGAACCCCAAGTGTAAGACATAATCAGTAAACCGTTGATACCATGCCCGTGGTGCCTGCTTAAGTCCATAAAGAGATTTTTTAAGTCGACACACATGATCTGGATGAGTCTTGCTACGAAACCCCATAGGCTGATACATGTAGACTGTTTCATTAAGTGTGCCATGTAAAAATGCATTTGTGACATCTAATTGATGCACCTGCCAAGAGCGTGACAAAGCGATAGACAAAACTGTTCGAATTGTTGCGGGTTTTACCACCGGACTAAAAGTCTCCCCACAATCTATACCAACCTGTTGTGACCTTCCATCACAAACTAATCGTGCTTTATACCGCTCAAGAGTCCCATTAGAATGGAACTTATGTTTAAACAACCACATACTCCGTATTAAATTCATTTGTGGATGACGAGGGACAAGTTCCCATGTCTCATTTTTAACAAGTGCGCTATACTCATCATTCATGGCACTATACCATTCCGGTGTGGACAAGGCATGGGATGGGTTTTTAGGAATGAGAACAATGGTGGTGGTGGAAAGGTTAAGAAATTTCTTAGGTTTAGTTATACCGTCCATACCACGTGTGCGCATGGTACGATTCGGAGGGGGTGGCGGTGGGGAATGAGGTGAGGGAACTGTTGGAGATTGAGGTGTGGTAGAGGAGTTGGCTGTAATTATGGGTTGGGCAGTGGGTGAGATTGGATCAGTAGGAGGTGGGGTGGGTGGTGTGAAGAGAGGGTTGTTGGTGTCTTGGGTCTGTGAATATTGGGTTGGGTTTGGAGGTGGTGGTGGTGTAGTTTGTTGAGACCACAAATGTGGATGCGGTGGAGTGTTAAGGAATTCATGGGTTTCATTTAATGAAAGTAAGGGTTGAGCCGGGTTAGTGGCGAAAGGGAAAATTGTCTCATCAAAAACCACATGTCGGGAGATAGTTGTTTGATGTGTCTTCAAATCAAGGCATTTATATCCTCGATGATTTTGGGGGTAGCCGAGGAAAACGCATGGGTGTGAGCGATTGGCAAGTTTGTGGGTGAGGGTAGACGGATGTAGAGGATAACATAAGGAACCAAAAATGCGAAGATGATCATATGATGGGTGTCGGTTATATAAAAGTTCGGTGGGGGTTTTGAAGGTGTGATTTTTACTTGGAAGGATGTTGAGTATGTATGTGGCCATGTCTAGAGCATGATGCCAAAAGGTAGAGGGAAGAGAAGCATGAGCAAGAAGAGTGCGAATGATATTATTAATGGAGCGGATTTTGCGTTCCGCTTTCCCATTTTGAGAGGATGTGTGAGGGCAAGATAGACGCAATATCATACCGTTGAGGTCACAATATTGTTTAAACGATGAGTTGACATATTCGGTGCCATTGTCGCATTGAAAATTTTTAATTTTTCGTTCAAATTGGGTTTCGATTTGTTTAGAAAAAGTGCAAAAAATGTTATAAACTTGGGGACTTTTTGGGCAATGGATATGTCCAAAAAAATTTGTGTGATCGTCTAAGAATAGAATATAATAGCGATGTTCGCCGGTGCTTACAACTGGAGATGTCCAGAGGTCGCTATGAATGATATCAAGTGGTAAATATGTACAAGTAGATGAAGGCATAAAAGGTAATTTAATATTCTTCCCCATAACACAAGATTCACAAACAGTCTTACTTAACTTATTAAATGAAATAACATTGGAATGTCTCAAAAATTTCAATAAAGTTGGTCCGGGATGACCCAAACGTTGATGCCATAATTGGTTTGAAATAGCTGCAAAGGTAGATGGGGAATTGTATTGAGTAGACTCCGGCGGAAGTAATGGGTATAAATCACCGCTGCTGTTGCACCGGAGGATAGGGATCCGGGTCTTGAAATCCTTCACAAGAAAACCAAAAGGATCAAATTCGATAGAAACCAATTGTCAATTGTAAGACGACGGACAAAGATAAGGTTTTTAATTAATTTTGGGGCATATAAGACATTATTCAATTTGAGTGGTGGGTAAGGGGGTGGTAAGTGTTGGTCTCCTTGTCCATTTACCGGAATGGTGGTGCCATCCCCGACAATGATATTATGTAAAACGCCATTATTAAAAAGAGATTGAAAATTACCCGGATTATTTGTCTATGTGGGATGTAGCCCCGTGTCCATATGCCATTGATCGGGTGGATTGAGAGACATAGTGTATAAGGCTTGCTCAATGTTGGTAGGCGCATAAGCAGCCGTGAAAGCATTACTCTGGTTGGGCCGTGGACCAAGTATACATGTGTTATGATTTGGCCGAGCTTGTGTCGGATAGGGGCAGGGGGGATTGGTCCAAGAAGTTTGAGTGGACTGATTGGATGAGTTGGGATGTGGCATCCACGGAGTGTTTGAAGAATAATTATTTTGTGGTGAGTAATGATTTTGACCATAGCTGATGGGGTTATGGTTGTTGTATCCAGATCCTCGACCTCGCCCCCAATTATTGCGTCCACGACCACGAGAGTTCAGATCGGTATTCGAAAGAGGCTGAGTTATCGGGTTTCGCGGTTGTGGCGTGTAGGGCGGTTCCCGCAGAAGAGGCGGCTAACGCGGCCTGATGAGCTTTCTTCTGTTCTTCCATGGTTACCTTCGAGCTGCATGAAACGACGGAAGCGGTTCCGTGTTTTGAATTATTGCGCCTATGCCTTCGTATTGTTCATTGAGACCGGTAACCAATTGAATAACCAAATCTTTGTCGTCAACCGGGGCATCAACATTGGCTAATTGATCTGCCAAGATCTTGAGTTCTTGACAATAGGCATGCATATTTGGGAAATTGTCAAGTCGGGTGTTGGCGAACTTGGTTTTAAGATAGACAGCCCTTGTAGCTTTGCTGTCATTGAAGAGGTCAGCGAGAGCCGTCCATGCATGGAAAGCAGTCGTATCTTTCTTGAGAATGGTTTGGACCAGACCATTCGAGATGGTGCCATAGATCCATTGGAGGACCATGGCATCGATCCGTTCCCAAGAATCGAGGGCTGGTGGCGGTAGTGGTGCTGGAGCTTTCGGGTCGGCATCTTTCGGTTGGTTCGAAGAAGATTGTGTTGGCGGTGTTGAAGAGATGAGATGATCGTAGACCATAAAGGCTTTGCAGTGAATTTTAAACAATTCCGACCATGTGGTATAGGGGCCGGATTCGGATTCAAGGGTAATGGTAATGAAGTTTTTAATGTTGGTGACGGTAACGGCGGGGTGTAGTTTGGTATCCATGAGGAAAGAAACTGATGAGAAGTTGAACAGCAGAAGGTGGGATCGTGTCTAGAAAAGCCAAGGAAGATTGGAGGCGTCTTAGGGTTAGGCCAATGATACCATGATAGAGATGATATTTGTGAATCCTTGCCTTCCCATTCTCATTAAACGATTATATATACAATGCAAGGAGATCTCTATAATAAGAGATAATATTCTGTACAATCACCCTCATAATATCATACAATCTATACTATATATATATATATATATATATAAGTCTATTAGTGTCGATGTAAAACAGAACATGATTTTCATTAACGGTAAATACGTTTTTGTTCAT
Source organism: Bidens hawaiensis (assembly GCF_021521415.1). Lineage (NCBI taxonomy): Eukaryota > Viridiplantae > Streptophyta > Magnoliopsida > Asterales > Asteraceae > Bidens > Bidens hawaiensis. Next base: position 638,224 of record NW_027491976.1, on the reverse strand, counting down.
TTTTCTTAAAAGAAATTAGTAAATATTTAGTGTGTTTGTTAAGTTGAAAGCAGACAGATGCAAATGACCAAATGTTATTACAATAAGCTCAGAAATATGACTGTTGACTGCAATGTTGACTCGAGAGATGAACAACCACACCTTTGGTGCCATCTGCTCCTCATGTGAGAACTTTAAGGAGGGAGTCAAATGACCATTTTTCCCTAAACACTGATCCCGAATCCGACCCATTGATTGAAGACAAAGGCGGTATGGTTCTGAAATTTGTTTTAAAGATTTATACATCAAAATATGATGTTTTTGTTTTCATTTTAATGCTTTCAGGTCACACATTCAAGACTTCAAGTCCCTACATACATCTGGTCTTGTGCCAGCTCAAGGCAAAATCGTTGCTGATCGGCTTGATGGTATTTAGTATGTTATTTTTAACTGAGTTTATCGGTATGTTTTTATTCTATGTAGGGCTTGATACAATAACAATATTAATGATTCAATAAATAGTGTATTTATAGGCATATTCATGTATGCAAGAGTGAATAAAATGGTTTCAGATGGTTCTTAAATATTTAGTGGTTCTCAAAATGTGGACACAGTAACTATATCATAACAGTCAAATGTTATTACCAGACTAATGAGACAAAAAAAATTTCATTTAAAAAACTAAGCGAAAGTCGTCAATATGTTTAAAAAGATTTACCTGTCATGTGATGGGCCTGAGAATAACTTCAAGATGCATGACATTTAATCATTTATTAATTTTAATTCACCATAGAAGGCTGTATCCAGTTATTTTGAATGTCTTTATGCTTGATTATTAGAAGTCAAACACATCATGCCCATCTCATAGCTTTAGTGTTAGGGGGTGCCGAATTTAATAAAGTTTGCGACTAATAAGTGAGTTCATTGATTAATAACTATGGGGGTACATACTATGCTTCGCTATAGAGTCGTGGGCTAGTCATTACTGCTGATCTTTTAAAATTATTTGATTAATACATATAACTTTTTTGTAACACAGTCGCTTTATATTAATTTCCGAAATATTAACAGGTAACAAAATTTTGATGATGGAAGTTCATTACAAGTTTTTTTAATTTTTTTTATTTTTTCTCTCTTTTTTAAGTAGTATAGTACCCATGGTTAATGGACTTAAAACATATATGCACATCCAATTTTTGTCCCCAAAGATTGTATCATAAAACTGGAGATATGATGAAATCTTCAAATATACATGTCCCAAATTCAAGGGACTATAAGCATATCCTATTAACACGGCTGCAACGAGGTGATAAAAATGCAACCATTAATAATAAATGAATTGAACATATCTGTTTCAAGAAAAAGAAGTCAAGTAAGATCATCTTCCTCCATCTCTTTAGCCTTCAGCATTTCCTTAACTCTCAACAAAAGGGTTGTCTTTTGTGCATCCTGTCACCAAATATAACACACCCTCTTAGAAGTCAAAGTCAAAGTCAAAGTCAAATTCAAAGTCAAAAAAATTTAAATAGTGGAAGTTGATAACTTACCAGCTTAGTTATGCTATCGAATTCCTTAATTGCATCCGTAAACTTTTCAACATCTTCCTCATCAACTGAAGCAGCCAAAGCCTGTCACATAAGAATCGAGTCAAAACGAGTTCTGACCAAAATAGGACCAAAACAAAACATACCTCCAGCAATTTGTATTCACGTGATCCCGAAAATGTTGGATCCATATCCTGTAAAAACATACACATATTCAGAATAATATGCCCTCGAACTCCATATTTAATAAAGATATAAAATAGTGTTCATTAACGAACCTCATATTTTTCCACCGCGTTTGTAATCGCAACAACGTCACCTTTACAAAGTTGGCAAATACCAGCGTTGAGTAGATGCCCTCTAACTCCATATTTAAGCAGATTATTATTAAGTGCATTTCTTGCTATATCTTCATAAATATCAATTGCTTTCTGATACCTATCACATATTTTGCATATTATAAAAGGGTGTTTGAGTATATATGTAAAGACGGTTGAATCCGCTTACTGTTCCAGTTCAGCAGCATATTGTGCGATTTTCAGCCTGCATTGATTTGCATGACTGTTGACTTCTTCTCCTTGATAAAGGTCCGCTGCTTTGTCAAAATAAACCATAGCTTTCTCCAGGTTTTGTTCTTGTTCATATAACTCGGCTATTTCCTGCATGATAATCATATCAATCTGTCAAGATTCAATTTTTATAGTCTTAACTAGTCTCGCAGTCCAAGCAAGAGTTTCAGAATTGTACCTTGCAGACATGCCGAGCCGCCCGATTTCCATAAATAAATCTAATGATTGCTCGAGGCGAGATATGCATTCTGCATAGTAGAACAAACAGTATGAAGATATACTACCCTTAAAACGATGGCGGTGTAAACAAACCAAGGCGTTCATGAGCTACTTGAAATCGGGTCACTAAAAGCTCGAATCAACCCGAGCTTAAACGAGCTCGAACCTTAAAATAAGCTTGTTTAGTAAACGAGCCAAAGCCCAAGCTTTACTTATCAAGCTCGAGCCTAAACGAGCCTATAATTTATGTAATCTTTATTTAATTTATTATATATATATATATAGGGTGAGGATCCTAAGAGAAATTTTTGAAATTGAGAACTTTGAGAACCGTTTTGAGCCACAAAAAAACCTCTTAAAAATATTTTTAAAAAAATTATAAAACGAAAGAAAACGAAAATTCTAACATATGTGTATAATTTTGCTAAACCGATATTTTTTTTTTAATTTTGCTTATGAAACCGGGATGTAAAATAAATTTTTTTGGTTTTTTTACTTTTTTTATTTTCGTGTTTTTTGTTGTTTTATATATTTTTTATTTTTTTTAAAAGAGTTTTTTGTGGTCTAAAATGGTTATAACAGCAAAAGAAAAAAATCTAATAATAACAACAAAATATAAATCAACAAATACTTTTAACGTCTCATAATCGAAAATTAGCAAATACGAACAAAAAAATTACAACAAACACCTATAAAAATAAACCTAATAATAACAGCAAATTGGTTCTCAGTGTTTTCATGTTAAGAATAAAATGTATTTGATCCTATTTCTATATATATATTCTATTATAATTATTATAATGTAAAAAATGATTATAAAAACTAAGTAAATAATATAAATGATGTTATATCCAAAAACTATAATTAAAATTTAATTAAAGAATAACTAAAAATTCATATAAATTAATTAATAAATAACAAACAAGCTGATCTCAAGCTTTAGAAATAGAGCTCGAAGCGAGTCAAGCTTGAGCTCAAACTCTCGTAAGTAAAACAAGCTGAATTCGGGGAAAGGACGGATACCTGATGAGTTAGTTTTCTTATAGCAATGACCTGCATCAGCATAAGCATTAGCAGCTTCATGTTTTCTATCCAACTGCAAACAAAACACAATCATAAATAAATACAACATTTTATTAAACAAATTATCGAATCGTCAACCACTTGCCTTTACAAAACACTCAGCCAATTTAACATATACCACCCCCGCTTGATCCCCTACAAATGTACATCAAATTAAGTATCCTAAATTCCTAATGCATGATAACGAAAACCCGAATCGTTAAACTTACAAGACTTTCTAAGTTTATAAAAATTAGCAGCCTTTTCGTATAAATCGGCAGCATCTTCATGTTTAGAACCGAAGAAAGACCAGCCTTTAAGCTTCTTATCGCCCTGTTTCTCGAATTCTTCGCCTTTCGCTATTTGATCAGACATTATTATTATTATCTTTGTGTATATGTTTTCCACAAGAAACAATCTATACAACAACAACCTAAATAAAAATTAATGTACACCCAGGAATAGAAAACAGATAATAATAATAATAATAATAATAATAATAATAATAATAATAATAATACAAAATCAATGGACAAAAAAACCCTCAAATTTTGGGCAAACAAAAACAATGCACCGAAAATTTACGCAGGGAATCAATATTAATCGAAAATTCGAAAACGATGAAGAAGAGATGTACAGGTGAAGAATAACAATAATGTTCAAATCTAAGAACTAAATGGACCTAAAATTAATATAATAGAACGAATCAAGAAATGGAAGAATGTGGGTTAATTAATTAAGATCAGAAAAACTGGATTTTAGGACCGTTTGTGGTTGGTATAGTTTTACCGCCATATTTTTAGAACAATTTGTGGTGGCAGGGGTGTTCGGCTGTTCGGTTCGATTATTCGCCTCGACTGAATTAACCAATTGGGGTTTGATTAATCATTCAGTTTATTCGGTTAGTTTTCAGTGAATAAACAAAATTAAATTTGGGTTAAATTTTTTATTTAAAAATACATGAAATGAATGCATGAACAATGAAATGAAGATAAATACATGAAATCGCGGTATAAAACATGAAATACATAAAATTTAGGTATATAAGCTAGAAACATATGAAAATATGTATAGTTTGGTTGATTTGGTTAACTGAGGGATGCAAAAGATAAACGATAACCGCTTTTCGGTTAACTCGGTTTGATTTCGTCGGTTTTCAGTCCAATTTGGTTAACGGTCTGATTTTTTTGTACCCGTATGGCCTAAATGGTAGTTTCACCGGTGACTGAAAATTACTCGTTCTTCTTATGGATCTTGATATTATCATATCGGGTTAGACTATTTACTACTACGCTAGTACGCTGTTAATAAGAAGTTATTAAAGAGGGTTTTCTTTAAATTATGAATTATAAATTCATATACGGTGATGGATAAAAGATGAAATAAGAGAAGCAGAAAAGAATTGGTTTCACATAAATCTAACACACGAGGGAATAGTTACTTGTTTATCAGGTATAGACTAAACAATGTAAAATTTAGCCTTCAACTACATGTTAAAAGATTTCACAAACAATGGATGCTTCCCTGTTTTCCTTTAAAAACTTCGTTATTTAATAAAATTCATTGTTCAAATTATGTCAAACGCATCATGCACATCTCTTCGATTTAGTGCTGAAGACTAAGGGTGTTGATATGGACGCAATTGTTTACACGATCTGAACCTGACACGAAAATTTTTTTTTGGGTCAATCAACATGACCCGTTTAGAAAAAAAGAGGGTCAGGTTTGGGTTGACTAACATGACCCGTTTTAAAAACAGGTCAGGTTCAAGTTGACATGTTAACCCGTTTAGAAATTTAAAAAAAAACTTTTATAATTATTATTTTTTTATTTCAGTTTTTGCTGCTTTTCATTTTTCTAAAAATACATTTGTAATTTTCATTTCATTTTCAAGATTTATAATAATTTTTAAAGAGAAGTATTCATATTACTCATTTACTCTCACTAGTTTAAATTACACAACATTTTGTTTACAAATGAGTTAAATGGGTCGAGTCTGGTTCGACCCAAATATATGTGTGGGTTAGGGTCGAAGTTATTGACATGAATAATAATATTGGTCGGGCACATTTCAACCTGTTAACCCACAACCCATTAACAAATCAATACGACATGATTGACACCCTGTAGGTGTTGAGTTGAATGACGTTTGGGCTAATTAGTGAGTTTATCAATCAACAATTGTTGCGGGTGAGCACTAGGTTTGCTATAAAGCAGTTAGCCGATAAATATTGATGATCATTTAATGTTTTTTTTCGGTTGATAGCTTTCTCTTTTAACAAATCACATTAAAATTTTGAAATGACTAATTAGAGAGTTCTTATGATCTCATAGGATATTTATCTTAATTACTTTTCTTTCACTGAAACTTAGTCTTTTAGAACCGCAATTTACATACTCTCTAATACTACTCTTGAATTACATTTTTTTATTCTTTTTTTTCTTTCACAATAACGTGACTTGAACCCTCTCATATTGCAAAGACAAAACCTTGTCAACACTTTTTTTGTCCCTTGTCTCCGCTAACCATTTCAAGTTACATACTCTCTCAATGAAGGAATTGGAGGGGACCCTTAACAACTACCTAACTGTTTTTTGGTTACATATTAATGACAACTTAAACATTTTTTTTAATATTAACTATCTTAGTTTCTTCAAGTGTTTTTGGATTCACTTGAACAAAAGAAAAATACGAATAAACGTTGTAACAAGCTAGAAATTGTGAAGTGCATGTTTTCCCAAGACAATTTGATTTTCGATACTAATATAAACATGGGGTCCAAGGGGGTAGCGCTCTATAGCGTCTGAAGGATTAAGTGAAAAACCAATTACGGTAGTTGAAAGCTTTTGGAACTTGCTCCAGATCCGCCCACTTGGTTGAAACATCATTATGTAGCAAATAGTCCATCAATATATAAACTAGACGATTAACAATAACAAAGCAATCAACCTAAATTTACCGTTAGTGTTGTGGACCAACTATCGGTAATAAGTCACAACCATGAATCATAACTCATTAACACTAAGTCACTACCTTATTGCTGATAGAAAAAAATCATTTAGTGTAACTAACTTACTATTGATAGTGGTGATTATTCAATTAACTACTAACCATTTTAATCTAAACTGTTTACCCCATCTGCACACAATATCCACAACAAGAAGTGACTGAATGAGCATCATCCACAATATTAAAACATAAAAAAGTATGCATACTCAGCTGTCACGTTATAAAAATACAATATTTTAAAAACATCAAAAACATTGACACATCGTCACTACACTTTACATCCAAAACCCTCCCACTTGGCCCACCGCCTACAAGAAAACCTTGTTTTCTTCTAGTTTTTAGAGTGAATTGCGGTTTTCGTTTCCGTGGTTTGTTTAAATCTGCGATTTTAGTCTAATATTTTCAAATTTACTATTTTCGTCCACATGGTTTTATTTCACTTGTAATTAAACCTAACCTCACTAACATTGTTAAGTATAGTCGTTAAATCTATTATTATGCCCGGTTTTAAATCACCGATAAAAAACCTTCTTGATGCTCTAAAATATATATTTCTAGCAAAGTGTATGGTACATGGACACGTGCAAGTCTGGTCATCTACTTCAACTGCTTACACATCTTGTAAACTCAGTCCTATAGTCAAATCCTTTTAATTCTAACCACCTCTGCCAACCACGAACCATTCTTTTCCTTCATTAACTCAAAACTGAAGTAACAATTTTAATATCCTCTCATCTACAAAACCCATCCATCTCCAAATCACACAAACACAACAATGGAACTCACTTTCTTACAACCCTTAAAAACCCAACCTTTATGGCTCAATATTCTCATCACCTTTGGCTCCATATCATTCTTCAAGCTTTCACTATCAATCCTCACATGGGTATACGTTAATTTCATCAGACCACCAAAAAACATCAAGAAATACGGATCATGGGCACTTGTCACCGGTTCAACCGATGGAATTGGTAAAGCTTTCGCCTTTGAATTAGCCAACAAAGGCCTTAACTTAATCCTGGTGGGCCGAAACCCGAATAAGCTCGAAGAGGTATTATGAGTCCCGAATCTGGATCACTAATATGAATGAATAATAAAAACAAGATGAACTTTAATGCACACGTTTATTGTCACATGTACGTAAGTTCCAGGACCGGCCATAAGGTGTGGCCAGGTAGTCGACGACCACAAACCCGACACTAGCTAGGCCAGAATTTTTATATTTTTTTTCAGTTATATGTATTTTTATTAAAAACAATATATATATTTAGTATTTGTACCCAAGTATATAATCACTAGCTTGGTCTAATGGCAAAGTTATGGGTTCTGCTCTCATATGAGACATGTTTAATTCTGTTTTTATACAAAATTTTTTACACAATCCAATTATAACCAAGTAAAACTATATAAATATTAAATTGTTTAAACTTAACAAAAAACTTATTTTACTTGATGCTCAAAAAAAAATTCGCCTTCTGCCCAAATTTTTTTTTTCTTTATCAAAGCCGGCCTTGATAAGTTCTTTACTGATCTACTTTGCTCTCTGGAGTTTGCGGTGGCTATCAAAATGCTCCACACCTACTTACCCTAACTAATGACTAAACATTAACTGTATATATATGGTTACCATACAAAAGACCCAAATACCAAGACCAACTAAGCCTACACTAGCCTCACCAAAATCCATGGGGATTTCTGGTGTTACTAGACAAACCGAAATCCATAGGGATTTCGGTATTACACCATCACAACCATAATGCAATTCTTCAACTCGTCTTCGTTTATTTCACTTTAATCTTGATCATGTTGTGGCCTTTTGATATGCGTCAGTCTAACCAATTTATGACCCAACAGGTATCGTCTGAGATTCGATTGAAATACCCGAAAACCGATATCAAGAACATTGTGTTTGATCTTGCTGGTGATTTGTGTGAAGGTGTTGGCAAGATTAGTGAAGTGATTGAGGGGTTGGATGTTGGTGTGTTGATTAATAATGCTGGGGTAAGTTACCCGTATGCCCGGTTTTTTCATGAAGTGGATGATGAGTTGTTGAGTAGTTTGATTAAGGTTAATGTTGAAGGAGTTACTAGAGTCACACAAGCTGTGTTGCCTGGGATGTTGAAGAGGAAAAGAGGTGCTATTGTTAATATTGGCTCTGGTGCTGCTATTGTTATCCCTTCTGATCCGCTGTATGCGGTTTATGCTGCGACGAAAGCGTGAGATTTTAATCTTTTTAATCGAGTTTCGGTTTTTATAGGTTAGATTTGATTAGATTTAATGAGTTTGACACGAACCCGACACGTTAGGACCTGAAAATAAATCACGTCTGACATATGAACCTGAACATGATACGCAAATATATTATTGGTTGACCCGAAAGTTTTTCCTAGTTTTATTGTTCACATATTAGTACTTTAAATTTACATTTTTACAACAGCTCAGGTGGGCCCGAACCCGACCTGCTTAACTAAATGGGTTTGTAACCAGAAACTGCCACAACCCCGAAAAGCGTGTCAAACACATGAACCTAAACACGACACGTGTATTCACGGGTTGACACGAGCCCCGACACGTTAGGACCTGAAAATCATGCCTGATACATGAACCTAAACATGATATGCAAATATATTATTGGTTGACCTGAAAGTTTTTCCTAGTTTTATTGTTCGCATATTAGTACTTTAAATTCGCATTTTTACAACGGCTCGGGTTGACCTAAACCCGACCTGCTTAACTGAATGGGTTCGTAACCAGAAACTGACACAAACCCGAAAATCGTGTCAAACACATGAACCTAAGCATGACACGTGTATAAGTAAGTGTATTCATGGGTTGACCCGAATGTTTTTTTCTAGTTTTATTGTTTACAAATTAAATTTACATTTTTACAGCAACTTGGGTTGACCCAAACCCGACCTGCTTAAGTAAACGGGTTTAACAAGAAACTGGCTTGAACCCGTTTATACCAAGAATCCAAACCCAAACCTGATAATTTTTTGTTAGGTTTGGGTCGTGTTAGAAATTCACTCTCTTCTTCATACAAGTAATGTAATGTGATGTTTTGATTTGTTTATTTAGGTATATCGATCAGTTCTCGAGATGTTTGTATGTTGAATACAAGAACAGTGGGATTGATGTACAATGCCAGGTAATTATGTTATATCTAGGGTGTGCATCAGTGTATGTGTCGGTTTTTAACTCAGTTAGAACCAAAGATCGAAAATTCGGTTTTTGAGCTTTTAAAATCGTTCCGTTTTGGTTTGGGTTCGGTTTGTTCAGTTTTCGGTTTGTGTGCAGTTCAGTATCGATTTTATCATTTGGGCTTGAAATTTTTGGATGAAACGAAAAATGGTCAAAAATAATGAATTTGGGACTAAAGATTGGGCTTAAATCTTTTTGACAATCAATAGTTAACTGATTATTTTTCATTTGAGCTAAAATATTTGAGTAACGCTATGTCCTGATTTTTATATATTTCTTAAAATTCAAAATTAAATATAAAAATCCATAAATTTGGTTCAGTTTAGTTTTAATTACATGCAAAACCGAACCGAAAGTTTGGCTTTTACAAAAACATTAAACCAACCGTTGGTGTTCTTATTGAGTTTGGTGTTTTCGGTTTCATGCACACCTGATATATCCGTCAAACATATAGGCGCTGTAAATGAGCCAAACGAACACGAACAAGGCCTTGATCATGCTCGTTTGTTAAGGAAATAATGTGTTCATGAACGGTTCACAAACACTTACTGAACGAACATAAACGAACGTTACGAACGGAACATGTGTTCATGTTCGTTTGTGTAATTAAACGAACACAAATTTTTTGTTCGTTTGTTAAATAAACGAACTTCCTGCCGAACGGTTCACGAACAGTTCACATAACGTTCTTTTCGTTTACAGGCTATAGGTATTTAGGTATATGTTTCTGAGTTTAATTATGAAAATTGGTTGCAGGTTCCATTATATGTAGCAACAAAAATGGCGTCCATCAAGAGATCGTCTTTCTTTGTACCATCAGCCACCGGGTACGCGAAGGCTGGGCTACGGTGGTTGGGTCATGAGCCTCGCTGCACACCTTACTGGCCTCACTCTATCATATGGGGTCTGCTGTACTCGTTGCCCGAGTTTGCGGTGGATTTCTGGCGCCTAGGCTTCTGCCTCAAGATCAGAAAAAGGGGGCAGCTTAAAGATTCAAGGAAAAAAGATATGTAGATGTTTGATTCATGTTTAATAATTATAATGAATTTGTTTGAAGTTTATATGTTGTATTTTTAAACAATGGATGCTTGTGAACTGTTTTCCTGATTGTTCAGTGATTATGATGAGAATCGGTTTAAGCAGCATATTGACTGCTGATTGTGAAATTATTGCTTATTCCTTAATTCAAGTCGAAATCAACTACAAGAATGTAGCAACTGTTCTCGAATTTGGACCATGACACGGGATCACTAGCGATATATTTTCGAGTTGAAGTTGATCGTTGCTCTGATTTCATTTGTTAGGATTGGTGATCAGTCGATCACAACGGGCTAAATGGCTAATACTCTAAAGTTTAATTCTTACGCATATGAAGAAACACTAAGTTACCCCGGGCAGATTACGGATAATCTGGGGGTTAAATAGATGTTTCCCACGAGGGGTTAGATCCGGCAAAGATGGTTCTTCTGATAACCTGCAAAACAGACCGTGAGCTCGTCACTGAGAAGGGGGGGGGGGTACCTCCTTGTGACCACCCTCCGGCGTGAGAATCAGACTAGATTGCTCTTGAATATAAATGTATATTAAGAGATTGCTAGAGCAGATATCAGGTATAAGATGTAAGATACAAGATAAGATGAGATGATCATACCATTTGGGGTATTTATAGCCGAAGGTAGGTTTCCAAGAGGGTATAGCCGGCTGAATAGTATTCCTGTTCTACCAACTGTGGCCTACGCACGTGCCATGCTGGCAGTTGGTGGGTAGGCAGCGGCTGACAGTGACCAGGCCTGCTGTGTACTATTCCTTTTCCACCAACTGCAGGCTATGCACGTGGTATGACAGGAGTTGGTGAGTAGGTAGCGGCTAATAGTGGCATACAGTACAAGAGCATGCTGCTCGCCATACTGTTGTCAATGGGCTGTCGTATCTCTGGTCAGATCTTTTGCCCATACCTTGTCAGGTACAGTACAAAAGATCTTCCAGTATCGTACGGACTGGCTCATTTGGACGGGAGTATTCCCCCTCCCGCCTTTGTGCGGGATTGTTCCCGGCTTTGCTCATTCCTTCAGGTGACTACTGAATTATTGAGAGCTAAGTGCCTTGTGCGTGTAGCCTTGCTGCGCGGGTGGCCTTCCCTGATGGCTTGTATCCGCAGCTGCGGGAACAGGCGGAGTACTTCACCATTGGGAGGCATTTCCTGCGGGAACAGCTTGCGTACTGCGCGTAAGGACGTCACGTCTCTGAGCATGGTGGGTCCTGCGGATCCAGTTGGTTTCTGCGCAGACGTCTCTCTTCAAGGTGAGTCCTGTGGGTCCAACTGGGCCCTGCTGGGACCTACCTCTTCAAGTCCCCCCTGTCCAATGTTCTTCTCATGAGTGTTTAATAAGTGAGGTGAACTTTTGGACTTGAGCTAAGGGTTTTTGAAAAGGGTTTAGTTTTAAGGTTTTCCATGGGGATTCTTCCCGCGGAAGTCCTTATGTCACTTGCAGAAATTCCCGACTTTCCTGCTTGATCTCTGGGTATGATGCGGGTAGGTCTGTAACCTCCTCGCAAGTCAGGAGCGTTGAGTCACACTTGTGTGGATTCTCCATTGAGGTTTTGGTAGTTTTGAACATAGTGATCAATTATGTTAAAACCACCAATTCCATCTTGAAGCTTCAAACAATGTAGTTCTCGACGTTCCCGCTATGCGGGGATGTTATTCCCGTTTCCGCAAGCATTGCCCAGAAGATCCTTCTTGGTTTCAATTCCTTGCGGAGTGCTAGGTATGTGAAGGGTTTTGCCTTGACACTGTACCCGCACTCGTCTTACAGTTACTTTACTTCCAAGGTATTCCTGGCGTCAATTCCCTGCGGGTGCTAAGTATGTGAATGGTTTTTGCCTTAACACTGTACCCGCACCCGTCTTATAGTTACTTGGTCGCCGAGGTATTCTTGGCTTCAATTCCCTACAGGTGCTAAGTATGTGAAGGGTTTTGCCTTAACACTGTACTCGCACCTGTCTTACAGTTACTTGGTTGCCAAGGTAAGGGGTATTTTCCCGCTTACTTTTGAATCTTTTTGAAATTTTGAAATTCGAAGAGTTGGTGAAAGGATAAGAACAGTCCAAACTGTTGAAACGTCGTCCGACGGTTTCTTCTGACTGTCAGGACGTGCAGGAAGTTATGGTGACGTGACAGTACATGGTCATTCCAGACGCTTTTTCAGGCGCGTGGGCGCGATTTTTCGGGCGCGTGGCCGCGAAATTAATGGCACGCGTCCTTTCAACAGCTGTTGCCAGCTTGCTCTATGCCACGTGTCATAGTTTCATTGCACCTGCGATTTCTCTCTCTTCCGCATTAAATTCATCGCATTGATTGCGATTAGTATATAAAGGGGGAGAGGGTCCTTTGTAATCCACACTTTCACTTTTCTCTTCATCTTCAAAACGATTTCCGGCGAATACTCACTTTTTCAGTCGAGCATTCTCTTGAAATTGTTCTCTTTTTCATACCTGCAAGATGTCTTCTGCTTACGATCTTGAGGCTACAGCCCAGGAGGCTGGGGTGTACGCCGAGAACCCGTCATCCACATCCGACAAGGATGACAAGAGTACTGCTGGCGAGTGCCAGTGTGCTCTGCCTGTCGATCTATATCAGTACATCGTCAGGAAGTTCATGCTCGAGTCTCTCGAGCCTGAGTTTCCTGAACCTCATCAGACGGTGTATGATGCCCCCAGAGGCAAGATCAGGGTATATGCCGCATTCTTTGTCTATGGGAATCTTAGGTTCCCCTTGACGAAGTTTGTGTACCGTGTTCTGGAGAGGCACGGTGTACACCTGACCGAGGTACACCCGATGGCGATCGCAAATATTCGCCACTTCGAGTGGGTGTGCCGGATTCTGGGCGTTGAGCCCTTCGTCGACCGCCTGATGACCTTCTACTCTTGGAGGTGCATCCAGGGGTGGTATACTCTGATAACCCGGATCAAGGGTTTGAAGATTTGCGCAACCGAGCGCAGTCTTCGTTCATGGAAGCGGGAGTTCTTTTATATCTCCGCTCTCGCCATCCCTCTTGCCATGAAGTTTAAGAATGGGCAAGCACTCCCCAGCCTTCACGCCTCCAACTACCAGGAGGCGGAATGGTTCTCAAAGATTTCCCGAGTCCAATCTCCGGTTTACCGCTTTGCGGAGTCCGGGATGGTGATGCTCGGGATGAGCCGGGTGTGGAAGGATGCGGAGGCGCAAAAGATCCCGATCGTCCTTGAATACGGTTTGAACTCTGTCCCTTACGGTATGCTCTGTCTTCTTTGTTTATATAGGTTTGTCTTCTAACTGTTTTTCTTTTATTTCAGAGGGGAACGACTTGCAGTCGCTCTTGTATCCGCGGGAGGCTGATAGTCCCGCTCGGATGGGTACTCGTGCTCTAGATGAGAACGAGTTGCCCATCCTTGAACAGACGGCGGATCGGTTCGTGGAGGTCTACCCGCCAGGCCACGAGATCCTGAGCGCCAGGCGGCCAGGTAAGGCGTTATTCAACCCTCGACCCCTCAATGCTGAAACCTCTGCTGGAATTCCTCTAATCTTGTGTTCTGATGAGGAATCCGCAGATGGTCCTCCGTTGGTGCGGAAGAAGAAGGCTGCCGGCGGGAAGGGGAAGGCGAAGGTGGCCTTCACTGCCGATCCGGTGCCTCGGTCTGATTCAGAGACCGAGAGCGAGGAGGTGGCGGGGAACCCTGGTGGTGATAAGGCCACTGCTCCGGAGGCTGCGACGACTGTCACCTCCGGAGAGCCCAGGATGACGATGGTGAGCGGCGTAAAGAGGCCGGCTCCATCGGGTTCGTCCCCGCCTGTCCGCACTTTTAGGCTCAAGAAAACCCGTAAGTACAAACTTCCTTTATTTTTAACTTCATAGCTTTCCATCATTAATACTTATATTATTTGTGCAGGCGTGGATGCTACCGCATTCCAGGGTGGAGCGGGGAGGAGTACCTCCGGACCCATGACGGTAGGCTTGGTCAGCCTACCTGAGGCGACGACCCAGGCGGCTGCGCCTGCTTCAGTTGGTTCAGTTGCTCATCCCGTTGAGCCAACTGTTCCAACTGTGATGACATCACCGCCGGCTGTCAGTGCCATATTTACTTAATCTTTCACTGAGCCGGCGGTTACTTTTTCTGCGGACTCCGCAGCGGCGACCACGGTTGTGAGTTCACCTACGGTGAGTTCACCTCCGTTGGTTTCTACTACCGCGGCGGCCTTCACCATGCCTCCTCCGTCATCGGCAACGACGGCCGATCCTTCAGGTACGCTTGGGGCTTCTCGCCAACCTCTGCCTCCTTCCCATCTGCCTGACCTCTTGGACGGATTTCCCTTGGGTTCAGGTGATGGGTTTGGCGGCTATCGGCCTGTTGCCGACCCTACAGGTGCGTAGGGTTCTTTTGGCCTTTTTTTTCATATCATCTTTTCCTAACTGCCTTTTGTTTTTTGCAGTGTCGGATTCCAATGAAGTGTATGTTCCACGATGGAACATCCGCCGAGGAACAACCCTTCGCACGCCTGTGGAGTGCGTGGAGTGGGCTCGTCACGCAGCTCCCAGTGGTGCGTTGGGGGAAGCCATGGCTAGCTACCAGAAGGGTAGGCTAACCAATGAGCTTCGGGTTCTCCTGGCCCGGATGCAGCCGCGCGTCGAGCTGCTTTGTCGTGAAAACGACAAGTTAAAAGCAGCTCGCATCCAAGAAGTAGCTCAGGCGCGGGCTGTCCGGGAGGAGAATAGGAGGCTTACCGCAGTGGCTGCGGAAAAGGAGAAGGCCTTCAAGGCCCTCGAGGTTGAAGTTCAGGCCCGGCTCGAGGCCCGTTCCAAGGCTGCCCAAGCTGTTAACGAACAGCTTCGGCTGGCTAAGGAACTGCACGGAACGCAACCGAGAGGGCCACCAAGGCTGAAGCTGTTGCTGAGCTTTTACGCCTCGAGAATGAGGAACTCAAAGCCAAACTAGAGGCGCTCCAACAGGCTCATGATGCCTTGGCGATGGAAGACGCCAAGAAGCTCCAAGAGATCTTGGACCAGAGGGGCGTGCTTGACCACACTGAGCGGAAGCTAAAGGGCGTTGAAGAGGCTGCTGCAAAGGAAGTGTTGCTTGCCAACCTCAATAAAAGTGAAGCCGAGCGCGCCTGTAACCAAGCTCAAGCCGCCCTCCAAGAGGCTCTGGTTGCCAAGGAATGGCTTCTTCGAGAAGCGTTGTCTCAGGTAAGCTTAACTTCATAATGTCTTTACGCTTTTCTTTGTAAATAGAAAAGGTTTTGATACTTGTATTTTTTCTTTTTGTAGGTTGTGCATCGGATCTTCACGGATACGTCTTATGACGATGCTATGAGCGCAGCCCTCAACGCTTCTCATGAGAATGGGGAAAAGGCCGGCTTCCTGCTTGGTCTAGGGTTCGTTGAGAAAGGCATCCCGCCTTCCAACTTCCCTTTATTTGATGTGGATACTGAAGCTGTATACGACCAAGCAATGAATCAGTATGCCGCCTTCCCGCATCCGGTGGTGGAGAAGGTAAACGAAGTTGCCGCTGCTGATGATGGGCTAGCTATCCTTAAAGCTTTCCTTGAACCGCCACACTCTACTGATGGTGCGGGTCCAAGTGGAAGTGGTCCTGAGGCTTGATCCTGAAGATCCCTTTCCACCATTAGAGTAGATTTTTATTTTTGTATAGCTTCTTTTGTATGCGGGTATGTACCCAGCAATCTTTGTAATATTTGAATTTCGATGGAATAAAGATTATTTGCCAATCCCTTGCCTTGTTTATTTCACGCATATTCTGATTTAACTTAGCAATTTCTTTAGTAGTTAGATAATTTAACTTTTCAACGTGGTAGATAATAAGTTAAAGTTTTGCGTCCTTTTTCATGATTGTGCGGATAAGACCGTCACTTGCGCTTAGTAGGATGGCTAAACTTTACCTATATCTGACCTGCGTGGAAGTTTTCCTCATCTTTTCCTTTGAAATTTTCTAAGTGTTTAGAATAAGTTAACCTTTGAACGTGGTAGATAATAGGTTGAAGTTTTGCTTCCTCGTTCGTGATTGTGCGGGTAAGACCGTCACTTGCACTTAGTAGGATGGCTAAACTTTACCTACATCTAACCTGCGTGGAGGTTTTCCTCATCCTTCTGTTAGAAATTTTCTAAAGTATTTTGAATAAGTTAACCGTTCGACGCGCGGTTGTCAATAGGTTCGGTTTCCTCTCATGATTTGTGCGGTTAGGACCGGCACTTTCATTTAGTGGGATGACCAAAGTTTACCTATGACTGACCTGCGTGAAGGTTTACCGTTTTTTGGGTTTATGCGGGTTTTGCCGCCTTCCCCACGCAACGACTTTCCACGTAATTATGCGGTGAGTACCGGCATCAGTGTTGAATAAATTAACCGTTCGACGCGCAGTTGTTAATAGGTTAATGTTCAGTTTCTTCTATCATGATTCGTGCGGATAGACCGGCACTTTCATTTAGTGGGATGACAACTTTACCTTTAACTGACCTGCGTGAAGGTTTGCCGTTTTTTGGGTTTATGCGGGTTTTGCCGCCTTCCCCACGCAACGATTTTCCACGTAATTATGCGGTGAAAACCGGCATATTCGTGTGGAAAGTTCATAAGTATAAATGTAAAATCATCAGCGTCGATATTCTAAGGAGAATCATTTCCATTAGAAGTGGCTCTAGGCCTTTTCTTTACAAATTTGGAATTGATCTACATGCAAACTGTGTAATTGAGCTCCCTTCCATGTTGTTGGGATGGGAGTGTCATCGAGCCGATATGCACCTGGTTCGGGATCTCGTTGTTTACGCAGTATGTAGTCTCCGACATTGAAGCTGCAATTTTATTCGTGTTTTCCCCAGCTGGGGTTCTACACGCATCAGCCTGCTCAGCGTTCGTTACGCCACGAGGTGTGCGAGCGTCCCATCTCTGACAAATGCTTCGACGATGTCCTTTACGTCTGTGCATTCTTCAGTGTTGTGGCCTTTTGTCCTGTGAAAGTCACAGTATTTGCTCCGATCAGCATTGTGACGATGTCGGATTATTGGAGCCTTTGGCCATGGGAGCTCCTCAGTGGCGAATATCTCGGTGACGCTTTTGGTGAGTGGCGTCCATCTGGAGTTCTGGTTCGACTGTACGTTATCCCTTCCGCCTAACCGATGTTGCAAGCCGGATGAGGTGTCAAAGTTTACCCTTGACTGCCAAATGCCTAGCTTCCGCTTTTTGTTTAGTCGGGCGGTAAGGACGTTGTCTTCTCTTGTTTTCTGGGTGTAGAGGTTTGTGCTCTGGGGGAGGTCTCTACCCAGTTGCTTCTCCGTTTCCGCAAAGCGTTTAGCTGCTGTCATGATGGCATCCCATGTGGATGGCATGCCATCCTTACCCGTTAAGGTGCGGATGAGCTCTGGGTCGTTCGCGCCCTGGATGAAAGCAGCGCGAACAAGATCTTCGCTAATATTACCCAGACTTAGCTTCTTTGAGTTGAAGCGAGTGATGAAGTCTGGCAAAGATTCATCTTCCTCTCGAATGCATTTGAGGATTGTCCATTGCACTTCGGTATACTTTCTTTGTTGGCTGAAGTGTTGGCTAAATTTCTGCTGGAAGTCTTCCCAATCGTAGATGTGGTGGACCGGTAGACGATCGAACCACGCTCTAGCTGCCCCAACAAGCGTCATTTGGAACATGTAACACCACGTAGGTTCCGTCCAACTACTGACGGTTGCCCCCGCTATGAACCTGTTCAAATGATCGTCTGGATCAGATATACCATCGTAAGTGCCGATGTTGGACATCTGTTTGGCACTTTTCGGGACGATTGCTTCCGCAATGTCCCTTGCAAATTTGGACGTTCCCGCCTTTGCAGCAGTTGGTGTAAATGTTTTGGAGAAGTCACGTGGGTTTCCACCTGCGTTTTTTGGTTTGAAGGCTCCTCCAAAACGCCTTCTCGGTTGGGAGTCCATTTCCTTACGCTTCCCTTTCGCCCTATGACGAGGGTTTGCGTCACTATCGGATTCCTCCGAATCATTGTCCCAGTACTCTCCGAATTCCTCAGGCTGTTGGAGTGAACGTAAGCGTTCATCCAACTCGGCTTTGAATTCTTTTTGACGTGCTTCCGCCCACGCTTTAACTTCATCGAGTGTTTGGCGGGGGAGCCTCGTTCGTTGTCTCTCTAACTGGGTATCGGTGAATCCCAGTGAGCGATTATTTACTGCACTTGCCCCAGCTTGGGTAACTGGGGTAGTGTTCGTAAAATTTACTGCACTTGCCCCGGCTTGGGTAACCGGGGTAGTGTTCGTAAAAACTGTGTAGTCGCCGGTATTCCCCTCAGTAGCTGGGGTTGTGGTTACCGGAGTTTCTTTAACCATCTTTCCAGAAGTTTGAAAAAACTGAAATGAAGTTCTAGCTTTTATGCACGGATGGCGCCAATGAAGAAACACTAAGTTACCCCGGGCAGATTACGGATAATCTGGGGGTTAAATAGATGTTTCCCACGAGGGGTTAGATCCGGCAAAGATGGTTCTTCTGATAACCTGCAAAACAGACCGTGAGCTCGTCACTGAGAAGGGGGGGTACCTCCTTGTGACCACCCTCCGGCGTGAGAATCAGACTAGATTGCTCTTGAATATAAATGTATATTAAGAGATTGCTAGAGCAGATATCAGGTATAAGATGTAAGATACAAGATAAGATGAGATGATCATACCATTTGGGGTATTTATAGCCGAAGGTAGGTGTAACACCCCGACCAAAGGCGGATTATACATCGGGGCGCCACATATTGTTTCATTACTCGTGACACTATTGGGTGTCAATATTTAATAAATACATTCATTCGCGCACGCGCAGGGTAAACACAAGATAACATAGATCATTAAAAATCAATATATTATAAATCATAATATTCGAACAGCAATAACTTGTCTTGATACATTTTAATCTAGGTCCAAAAGTAAAAACGTCCTACGTGTCCACAAGCTCCAAAACAGCTACTGCAAACCTGAACATGTGTTAAAATAAACGTCAAACACTTGCGTGTTGGTGAGAAATCAAGTTTAATACAATACATAGATAACAATAAATCTGCGCGCAACATGTGTATGTCTGGTTTTCAACAAGGGTGTAATCTGATCGGGACCAACTCTAAGATTCATAGACTGCCAGTGCTCACAATTGAGCTCACAAACAAGAAAGACTGTGCAAGTGTAAACAAAAGAGAAAATCATAAACGATTGTTCTCCCGTGTTCATCTAATGGTACCATGAGAACTGCGGAATAGACCGACAAGACGGTTAATGATCCACACATACAAATAAACAGCCAAGTCTACGTCCTCAACACATGGGATACTGCGCGACTAAAGTTCATAAACAAGTTTAAGACTCTAAGTTTGTATGAACACATGAACATCCCAAAACATTAAAAGCAAAAAGGGATTAGGTACGAGATTACTCACTTGATAAACGATGCGGTGTAAGATAAAGCAAGAACCACTTTAAACAAGCACAAGTTAACCTATAAATAAGATTATTGTTTTAATGATTTGTTTTAAGTCTTGATTATAAGTTAGCATAAGTAAATTATTATATATATATATATATATATTACCGGAAAAGCAGGGCAGAACAGGGAGGAAGACGGAGGCAGAGAGGAGGACGGCAGAGAGAGCAAGGAGCAAGAGAGAATAAGAGAGATTAAGTGTTTTGTGTGTGTAGTGTTAGGAAAAATAATACTATTATTTATAGAGAAACCCTAGGGAACACAATCCCTAGAAAAGGGGAAAAGATCTCAAAAAGCAAAAGATTCCAAAAGCAAAAGATATCAAAAGATATGGCAGCAGGGAAAAAAAGAGAAAAAGGCTGACAGGGAACAGTAAAAAGGCATGGGCGGATCAGATAAAGGTACTGGTCAAGCATGGCAAAAGCAGATCTCAAAAGATAATGTCAGTCACTTTTTCTGCCAACCAATGGGGTTGGTGCGCATGCTGCGCCGAAAGTAACTTTTCAGACATAAAGCAGATTAGGTCAACAGCACAAAAGATAAGACAACACAAAAGCAAACGGCTAGATTTAATCAGAAGAAAACTCAAAGGGTTTAGCGCGAGAAGGCTGACACAGAAGGTCAAGAGAGCGCGAGCGCGAAGGCAGACAGAACTAACCTTAACGCGTCGCGGGAAGAACTACATTTCTAAGCGCGCCGCGGGAAGAACTACAATTCTTAGCGCGCTGCGAGAAGAACTACAATCCTTAGCGCGTCGCGGGAAGAACTACCGTTCTTAGCGCGCTGCGAGAAGAATTACAATTCTTAGCGCGCTGCGAGAAGAGTTCGTCTCGCGTATCGCTGAAACAGGTGGTCTTCAAGCAGGATTCCTTGTAAGGGGTCTGGCGCGTGGAGCTGCGCAGACAACCTTAGGCGGGAAGGAACAAAGGACAAGCAAAGAGTTAGAAGAAAAAGAGGGAAACAAGGCGTAAGGGCGGGACGGCGACAAGAGGGAAAAGAAGGCGGAAAGAGAGAAGGAGAGGGACGGGACGGCGGAAAGAAAGAGAGAGAAAGAGGCGGGAAGGAAAAGTATATTATTATTATTATTAATATAAGTATAAATAAATATTAAATCATAAAAGAAAGAGATCGGATAAGGGAAACGGGTACCTGGGTCGGGTCGGATCGGGTCAGATGTCACAGTCTCCCCTACTTTAAGAAATTTCGTCTCGAAATTTATCTCGAAGTAGGTTGCGCAGAGAACAGGTGCGGGTACTTGATCTTCATTTGATCTTCCCTTTCCCATGTAAACTCGGCTCCGCGCTTGGACTCCCAGCGAACTTTCACGATAGGGATACGACTGCGCTTGGTTTGCTTTACCTCGCGATCCAAAATCTCAACAGGCTTCTCAACGAAATGCATGGATTCATCAACTTGAACTTCATCAAGTGGTATGTGAAGGTTCTCGTCAGCTAAACATTTCTTGAGATTGGATACATGGAACGTTGGATGCACATTACTGAGCGCGGGCGGTAGGTAAAGTCTGTAGGCAACTTTTCCTACACGCGCGAGAATCTTAAATGGTCCAACATAACGAGGAGCAAGCTTACCTTTCTTCCCAAAGCGGACAACACCTTTCCAAGGCGACACCTTGAGGAGAACAAGATCACCAACTTGAAATTCGAGAGGCTTCCGCCTACGATCTGCGTAACTCTTTTGTCGGCTTCTGGCAGTCAGCAGATGATCACGGATCTTGGCGATTTTATCGGTTGTCTCTTGAACAAGTTCGGGTCCTGTGATTTGAGTTTCACCCACTTCGCTCCAACAAATCGGGGAGCGGCACTTACGACCGTAAAGTGCTTCAAATGGGGCCATACCGATACTGGAATGATAGCTGTTATTATAAGAGAACTCAATCAAGAGCAGGTGTGAATCCCAATTACCTCCAAAATCAAGAACACAAGATCGGAGCATATCCTCAAGAGTTTGAATAGTTCGCTCAGACTGACCGTCAGTCTGAGGATGATATGCCGTACTCATGTCCAAGCGAGTTCCTAGCGCAGATTGGAGAGATTTCCAAAAGCGAGATATAAAACGGCCATCGCGATCGGATATGATGCTCAAAGGAGTACCATGGCGGCAGACAATTTCCTTGACATAATGCTGCGCGAGTTGCTCAACACTGTAGTTTTCACGAATGGGCAGAAAGTGAGCAGACTTAGTCAAACGATCCACTATTACCCAAATGCTATCATGTTTGCTTGCTGTCAAAGGTAACTTGGTAATGAAGTCCATCGCTATACCTTCCCATTTCCACGTAGGAATTTCTGGTTGTTCGAGCAAACCAGATGGGCGTTGTTCAGCTTTTACCTTAGAACAAGTCAGGCATCTAGCTACGAACACAGCAATATCCTTCTTCATACCGGGCCACCAATAAGTAATGCGCAAATCCTTGTACATCTTATCAGCGCCAGGATGAACGGAATACTGAGATTTGTGCGCTTCACTCAGGATATCAGCGCGAAGATTCTCATCAAAGGGAATCCAGATGCGATTGAGATAGCAGAGAATTCCACTCAGATTAGGGACAAAATGCGCTTCCGCGCCACACGCTAACTCGGCGCGAAGATTACCATTACTGATGGATGCGCGCTGCGCGTCACGAATACGCGATTCAAGGTTGCTTTGGATCGGCGCAAAGTGAAGATGCGTGCGCGGCAAGATACAGTTAAGCTGGCAGGGTTTTCGGCTGAGCGCATCGGCTACCACATTAGCCTTACCAGGATGATACCGGATCTCACAATCGTAATCGCTGATGAGTTCGTTCCATCGGCGTTGCCTCATGTTAAGTTCCTTCTGATCAAAGATATGCTGAAGGCTTTTATGGTCAGTGTAGAGGATACACTTAGTACCATAAAGGTAGTGTCTCCAGATTTTCAAGGCAAAAACAACTGCACCAAGTTCGAGGTCGTGAGTTGTATAATTCTTTTCATGAACCTTAAGTTGCCTTGATGCGTAAGCGATAACCTTGCCTCGTTGCATAAGAACACAACCGAGACCTTGGTTGGATGCATCGCAATACACGACAAAATCTTCATTACCCTCAGGTAGCGCAAGGACAGGAGCTTCACACAACAATCGCTTGAGCGTCAGAAAGGCTTCTTCTTGCTTCGAGCCCCAAATATACGGTTTACCTTTGTGCGTTAAAGCTGTTAAAGGCAAAGCGATCTTCGAGAAGTTCGAAATAAATCGCCGGTAGTAACCAGCTAAGCCCAGAAAGGAACGGATCTCAGAAGGAGTGGATGGCGTAATCCAGTTCTTGATTGCTTCAATCTTGGATGGGTCGACATGAATACCCATCTTGTTAACAACATGGCCAAGAAACTGTACTTCATCCGACCAAAATTCACACTTGGAGAGCTTGGCAAAGAGCTGCTCGGCTCTAAGCTTTTGCAATACCAATCGGAGATGTTGCTCATGCTCGGCCTTGGTCTTAGAATACACCAGAACATCATCGATAAACACGATCACGAATTTATCCAAGAAAGGCCTACACACCCGATTCATTAGATCCATGAAAACGGCGGGTGCGTTGGTTAAACCGAAGGACATGACCAAGAATTCAAAATGGCCATAACGAGTTCGAAAAGCAGTCTTCGGAACATCTTCATCGCGGATGCGCAACTGGTGATAGCCAGAGCGGAGATCAATCTTGGAAAAACAAGAGGCACCTTGGAGTTGATCGAAGAGGTCGTCAATACGCGGTAAGGGATACCGGTTCTTAATGGTGAGCTTGTTCAACTCGCGGTAATCAATACACATGCGAAACGAACCATCTTTCTTTTTAACGAACAACACCGGAGCACCCCAGGGCGAAGAGCTAGGGCGGATGAATCCTTTAGCAGTCAACTCTTGAAGTTGGCTTGCCAATTCTTGCATCTCAGCGGGCGCAAGACGGTAAGGAGATTTAGCTACGGGGGAAGCACCAGGGACAAGATCAATACAGAACTCGACTTCACGAGCGGGAGGGATACCAGGAAGATCATCAGGAAAAACTTCAGGGAAATCACGCACAACGGGGATATCGCGAAGCTTCTTTTCTTCAGCAGGTTTGACCACATGGGCTAAAAATGCAATACGCTTCTTCCGCATGAGTCTTTGGGCTTCGGCGCAAGACATAAGCTTAAGACCGCGGGAGGGTTTTTCGCCGTAGATGTGAAGATCACCATTTTCTCGAGGAATGCGAATCAACTTCTTGGCGCAAATAACTTCGGCGCGATTATGCGAAAGCCAGTCCATACCAATGATAACATCAAAGCTTCCAAGAGGCATGGGGATGAGGTCGATTAGAAAATCGTTTTCGTTAAGGTTAAGCGTGCAATCTTTAATCACCGAGTTAATTAAAACAGTTTCGCCATTAGCCAATTCAACTGAAAAATCTTCTTTTAAATCGCTGCGCGGTCGCGCAAGCTTCTGCTCGAAGGCGCGAGAGATAAAACTTCGATCGGCGCCAGTATCAAAAAGTACAGAAGCATAAAATCCGTTAAGCAAAAATGTACCATTAACTACGTCATTATTCGCTTGCGCTTGGTGCGCGGTTATGTTAAAAGCTCGTCCACGCGTCACTTGGTTTGAAATCTGGTTCACCGGATTCGCCTGTGTGATTTGCACTTGTAGTCTCGGGCACGCGTTCCGGAAATGACTGGGATCACCGCAGTTAAAGCACGATCTGGGTCGTGGGTTTTGGTAGGTTGGTTGTGGGTTCTGCGGGTAGACTGGTGGTGTTGGCGCAATTGGATTGGCGGGAAGGACTCTACAGTTTTCTGCAAGGTGACCAGTACGGCCACATCGGTTACAAAGTCGACACGGGGTTTGGGTTGGGTGGTGAAATCCACAGGTTGGGCAAAAGGGGTGGTTTCCTGTGTAAGGTTTCTTAGTTGGCGGGGCAGGGAGTGCTGGATTGGTTAAGGCATAGTTGTGGACTACAGGAGGTGTTGGGTAGGCTGACAGAGGGTTAGGCGCGTAAACTGGAGGTTGGTAGATGGGTTGCTGGACAATGGGCGGGTTGGTAAGCGCATAGGCTTTGCGCCTGCGCTTGAGGTTGTTACGGTTTGAGGGTTCTGGTTTGGTTTCTGTTGGTTCAGGGGCAGTTTTGGTGGGTTTGGTCTTCTCAGCTCCCCGCAGGAACAGGGTTCCTGCTCTGACATGGTTGTCGCTGAGCACAGCGGCCAATTCGATGGCGTCAGAGAGGGTAACTGGGTTTCTGGCCCATACAGAATCTTGAATTTCCATGGGGAGACCCCCAAGGAATTTCTCGATTGCTCGACGTGAAGGGGTAACAAGGTGAGGGACCAGTAAGCTTAGCTCGTGGAAGCGCGTCGCGTACTCGCGCGCTTCTCCACTGTATTGCTTCAGGTTCCAAAATTCTTCCTCCAGGCGCTTTACTTCGTTGGGAGGGCAGAATTCTCGCGTCAAGAGATCCTTAAATTCCTCCCAGAGTATGCTGGAAGCAGCTTCTGCGCCACGCGCATGAGCTACTCCATTCCACCATGTAAGCGCTCTAGATTCCAGGACACTGGAAGCATATAGGGTTCGTCTGTCTGAGGGGCATTGGGTGTGGAGGAAAGTGTTTTCTATTTTCTCAAGCCACTGGAGCATCACGGTGGCTCCTTCAAGACCTGTGAACTTTGGAGGGTTACCCGCGTTAAAGGACTTAATGTTGTAACCAGAGGTGTTGGTATTGTTTTGGCTCAAAGCTTGGGCTATCGCGGTGGCCATTTCCTGGGAACGTTGCTGCGAGCGTCTGCGCGAGGCTTCTCTTCTCTGAAATCGGCGAGATAGCGGAGGCATTCTATAAAAGTTTAAATTTTAGTTAATATCTTGGTTTTAGCGCAAAGTATAACCTCGAAGAGCTTGGTTTCGCGGAGTTAGATACTATCAAAAGTTAAAGTAAAATAAATGATCCTAAATGCAGACTTAATAAAGGTAACAAATTCGAATCAAGAATCGACAATTCATGTATCACCATGACTTTCCGAATTCCCAATTTAAAATATACGAGCAAACGAGTATTGGAGATTGACGATTCATGTATCACCATGACTTTTCAATCTTCAATATAAAATACACAAGAAAATGAGTATTGGAAGTTGACAATTCATGTATCACCATGACTTTTCAAGTCTCCAACCTCAGAACATAATCGTAAATGGAAATTGAAAATCAACTATTCATGTATCACCATGACTTTTCGGATTTTTTAATCCCAACAAACGAATATGTAAGTAAAATCAATAAAAATCGAAATTCAGCAAAAATCGAAATATCGCGAAATAAAACATAAAACCATACGCTGCGTCTGCGCAAGCATATTTATAAATAACGAGTAATTAACAATAAGAGCGCAAACATGAGATTTCTCTCATGCGCGAGAAGGGACTCTTAGGTATTCTAGGCCGTTACGTCTAACCACCTATCCTAAAGTCAACGAGCTCTGATACCAATCTGTAACACCCCGACCAAAGGCGGATTATACATCGGGGCGCCACATATTGTTTCATTACTCGTGACACTATTGGGTGTCAATATTTAATAAATACATTCATTCGCGCACGCGCAGGGTAAACACAAGATAACATAGATCATTAAAAATCAATATATTATAAATCATAATATTCGAACAGCAATAACTTGTCTTGATACATTTTAATCTAGGTCCAAAAGTAAAAACGTCCTACGTGTCCACAAGCTCCAAAACAGCTACTGCAAACCTGAACATGTGTTAAAATAAACGTCAAACACTTGCGTGTTGGTGAGAAATCAAGTTTAATACAATACATAGATAACAATAAATCTGCGCGCAACATGTGTATGTCTGGTTTTCAACAAGGGTGTAATCTGATCGGGACCAACTCTAAGATTCATAGACTGCCAGTGCTCACAATTGAGCTCACAAACAAGAAAGACTGTGCAAGTGTAAACAAAAGAGAAAATCATAAACGATTGTTCTCCCGTGTTCATCTAATGGTACCATGAGAACTGCGGAATAGACCGACAAGACGGTTAATGATCCACACATACAAATAAACAGCCAAGTCTACGTCCTCAACACATGGGATACTGCGCGACTAAAGTTCATAAACAAGTTTAAGACTCTAAGTTTGTATGAACACATGAACATCCCAAAACATTAAAAGCAAAAAGGGATTAGGTACGAGATTACTCACTTGATAAACGATGCGGTGTAAGATAAAGCAAGAACCACTTTAAACAAGCACAAGTTAACCTATAAATAAGATTATTGTTTTAATGATTTGTTTTAAGTCTTGATTATAAGTTAGCATAAGTAAATTATTATATATATATATATATTACCGGAAAAGCAGGGCAGAACAGGGAGGAAGACGGAGGCAGAGAGGAGGAAGGCAGAGAGAGCAAGGAGCAAGAGAGAATAAGAGAGATTAAGTGTTTTGTGTGTGTAGTGTTAGGAAAAATAATACTATTATTTATAGAGAAACCCTAGGGAACACAATCCCTAGAAAAGGGGAAAAGATCTCAAAAAGCAAAAGATTCCAAAAGCAAAAGATATCAAAAGATATGGCAGCAGGGAAAAAAAGAGAAAAAGGCTGACAGGGAACAGTAAAAAGGCATGGGCGGATCAGATAAAGGTACTGGTCAAGCATGGCAAAAGCAGATCTCAAAAGATAATGTCAGTCACTTTTTCTGCCAACCAATGGGGTTGGTGCGCATGCTGCGCCGAAAGTAACTTTTCAGACATAAAGCAGATTAGGTCAACAGCACAAAAGATAAGACAACACAAAAGCAAACGGCTAGATTTAAACAGAATAAAACTCAAAGGGTTTAGCGCGAGAAGGCTGACACAGAAGGTCAAGAGAGCGCGAGCGCGAAGGCAGACAGAACTAACCTTAACGCGTCGCGGGAAGAACTACATTTCTAAGCGCGCCGCGGGAAGAACTACAATTCTTAGCGCGCTGCGAGAAGAACTACAATCCTTAGCGCGTCGCGGGAAGAACTACCGTTCTTAGCGCGCTGCGAGAAGAATTACAATTCTTAGCGCGCTGCGAGAAGAGTTCGTCTCGCGTATCGCTGAAACAGGTGGTCTTCACGCAGGATTCCTTGTAAGGGGTCTGGCGCGTGGAGCTGCGCAGACAACCTTAGGCGGGAAGGAACAAAGGACAAGCAAAGAGTTAGAAGAAAAAGAGGGAAACAAGGCGTAAGGGCGGGACGGCGACAAGAGGGAAAAGAAGGCGGAAAGAGAGAAGGAGAGGGACGGGACGGCGGAAAGAAAGAGAGAGAAAGAGGCGGGAAGGAAAAGTATATTATTATTATTAAAAGTAAAATATAAGTATAAATAAATATTAAATCATAAAAGAAAGAGATCGGATAAGGGAAACGGGTACCTGGGTCGGGTCGGATCGGGTCAGATGTCACAGTAGGTTTCCAAGAGGGTATAGCCGGCTGAATAGTATTCCTGTTCTACCAACTGTGGCCTACGCACGTGCCATGCTGGCAGTTGGTGGGTAGGCAGCGGCTGACAGTGACCAGGCCTGCTGTGTACTATTCCTTTTCCACCAACTGCAGGCTATGCACGTGGTATGACAGGAGTTGGTGAGTAGGTAGCGGCTAATAGTGACATACAGTACAAGAGCATGCTGCTCGCCATACTGTTGTCAATGGGCTGTCGTATCTCTGGTCAGATCTTTTGCCCATACCTCGTCAGATACAGTACAAAAGATCTTCCAGTATCGAAATTAATTGATTAGCATATAGCAATTTCATCAAGAAGGCATTGTGGATTGGACAGTAAATGAAGAAAAATCTAAGGGGGTGTTTGGGATTGCTTATTTACATCAACTTATAACGTATAAACTTTTTGAGTAATAAGGTGTTTGAGATTGCTTATATTGTGAGAGTAAAAGTTTCATAAGTTATACTTTTATGACTTATTAACTTAATAAAAAGTTATAAAGAAGTAAAATGAGGAATCATCCTAAACACCCACTAAGTTAATTAACACAATAAATCATTTAGAAATCAAGTTACATTTATGCATGTAAATGATTACAATCAAGGTTGCAAAAGTCGCTAGGCGGACCCTAGGCGGCCGATTGGGGAGTTGGGTGTACTCAGAGTACTCGGACATTGTAAATACAAAGAAAATTAATTTTTGGATATTTATATATATGTCTAATATCATAAGTTTACTAATATTTATAACAAAATAGGTGAATATCAATATAAATAAAAGAAATACATTTTTAAATAATAAAATATTTTAAAAATTACTATTATTAATTGAAAAAATGATATTTGTTATTTAATATTATTGAAATAAAAACTATATTTTATTTTTTGAGTCAAAACCGGTCCAAGTTCACCGATAAGATGTGGTTCTGGCTGAGGTTGACCACATTTAACCGATTTTTAGTAATTAGGCGGATTTACAAAAACTCGCCTCGATGGCGTACCTTGTAGCGAGTACTCAGCCTTGTAATCCTATTTTTCCAACATTGATTACAATACATAATTATGGTTGATTTCCTATCAACAAAAATCAAGTGAGATGATGATGGATGATTTACCGGATTCCAAAGGACTTGACCACTGAAAGCTCACACATAAAACTAGCTCGGTTACCGAATTTCCAAAGGACTTGAATACCGAAAGTTCACATAGAAAAGTTCATTTACCGAACCCTTAAGGACTCGAACGCCAAAAGTTACCAGAGAAGCTCATTTACTGAATTCCTTAAGGACTCAAACGCCAAAAGTTTACACACTAGAAAAGCTCATTTACCGAATTCCTTAATGACTCGAATGCCAAAAATTCACACAAAAAAGCTCATTTACCGAGTTCCCTAACGATTTGAACAGCGAAAATTCACAGGAAAAACTCGTCCTAACTTACAAAGAGCTTGTAAATATGGTTCCTTTACTCTTGGTCATCATTATCTTATTAGTCACAGTTTCAGATTATTCTAAATAAAGATACCACACACTAAAAAAGTAAAAATAATCTTTTGCAACTTGAAAATGTAGTAACAAGTAACAACTAACAATATGCCAAACACTCCATACCGAAGCCAACTGATAACAAGAAATAAAAAAGATTTATACATTACATGAAAAGCAATTACAACCCTTGTTTATGATTTTATATAATTAACAACACTAATTAATTTCTCATCTTGTTGATCTGGTTAAGAGCAGGCTGCAAAATATTATAAAGCACCCAAAGAATCGCAGGAGCAATAACAATCAACAGAAGCTGCCCTCTGTTATCATTCGCAGCAGCCGCCTCAGCGACTGCTGCAAATTCACTAGCCGCGGCATCAGGCGCGTTAAAAAGCCCTGATGACGCGGCTAGCCCACCGCCAATCCCAAGCCCAACAATCACCCCCTTGGTCCTCATCCTGTTGATCTGGTTAACAGCGGGTTGAAAAATGTTGTACAAAACCCATGCAATGGCGGGAACGAGTGGGAGTAAAAGTGCGATCCCGCGGTTGTCTCCTTCGGCTATTTCGGCTAGCTGTTGGGCTGCGAAAGCGGGCTCGCATGATGACAAGGTTGAAAAAATTGATGCCGCGATTGCGGTTCCTGTGAATGAGGTGGTAAGGGATTTGGTGAGGGTTTGCATGGGGATGTTGGGTTTGTTAAGGAGTGGTTTTGAGGGTTTGTTGGTGGTGGTCATGCACTTGGTGTTGAGCATGGCCATGGTGGTGGATAGTGTGGCTGCCATTGGTGGTGGTGGTGGTGGTTGATGATTTGAAGTGTGTGATGACAATAAGTGGTTAGATGGGTGAAGTTGAGAAATGAGAATATAACATGTTTGAGATTGTGGTCTTATCTTTAGGAAGATTTTGGGATGATATGAGCCTCTTGTTTGAGTGCTTACCCCACTTTTCTTATCACTAGCATTTGCATGGTTTTCTTTTTTCTTTTTTATAAATTGATGATATTCTAGAAAGTTTGTTTATTTTAAATAGTTGGGATGAATATGATACATTTGCCAAGTTGGAATTTCCATTTAAAATTTGCGTCATATATGTGTCTCCATCCAAGTTTTAGACATTTTTGTCATTGATTATGGTGAATTTGATTCACATTCAGAGGTTATACATTTGTTGATTAGGAAGTAGTAGTTGTAGGCTCTGGGACCGTAAAAGTAAAACGCATGTTTGAGGACTTGTGTGTTGTGTTGGGATGTAATCGTATCTATAATTAAGGTAAACCATATGCATAGATCACCGGTGTAGTTTGTTATTAAAGTAATTTCAAAAATAAATATATAGTTTGAAGGGTAATGAGTTCATATCCACCTTTTATGACAACCGAATATAGCAAACGTTTAAAAAACTTGAACATTAAATTGCCTATGCTTTAAAATTGAGACCAAATATTTAACCGAAATTGAATTACTATAGCATAAAATAATAATAATGGCTAAATAAGATGTTTTGAAGTATATAGTTTAGTTAAATAAATTTATAAAGTATAAGTTTTTAGTTGGGATGTCACGTTTGCCAATTTGACATCTCCATTTAAAAAGTTGTGTCACACACACGTCTGAATCCAAGTTTAGACATTTTTGTCATAGATTGGGGGTGAATACTGTTCTCAATGAGAGCTAGATGCATTTGCTGATTAGGAAGAATTACTTGTGTTTGAAAGTAACACACTTGATGTTACTTATTGACTGGGTTGACCATGTATTTGCTATACATACGAAGAAAATCTAATCTTGTATTATTATTATTATTATTATTATTATTATTTATTAGCATCAAAACATGCCTTGAATTCACATGTGAATCTTATATAAACATATAGTATTGATAATCTTCACAAACTATTAAATAGCTTATCTCCGTGCTTATCCTTAGATGAATCCACAACATACTTAGACAATGCTAAACGAATACTAGAAGAACACACAACTGTGAGAAACTATGTGAAATACAAAAATTAATTCACATGCTATGCCATTTCAGCTCTAACTTTCATTTACAAGAACACACAACTATGTAAAAACATTGACATAGTCGTACCACAAGATTAATTATAAACTTACCCCATGACAGACACGTGACTCGGTGACTCCGTGACTATATAAGTCCATTCACATAATTGTGCTAAACATTCACCTAGTAGTACCAACACTTAAGAAAGTTTTCATACTTATAACTCCAGTCATGTATTAATTATAAATTACTTGCCATTTGACTTGAATTGTTGAACTGCTCTTTGTTAACATCTCTTTAAGACAAAATTCTAAATTTGGTTCGTAGTTATCTCCAAACTCAAATTTTCAAATTTCATTTCACTTTATAACCTTAATTAAGTGAAAGCAACTCCTTTTGTACAAGGTTATAGGTCAATTATTATTTTGGCTATACTTTTACTTACAATTCCATTCATGTATACTAAATTACACAAAGTTCATAAACCAGGAATCCATGTTAAATTAACTCGGGGTCATGCTAACAAAGTAGGCAGCTGTATTTCATTTTTTCATGTGACCCAAGGCAAATGAATTAGATTTGT
The DNA here is from genome assembly GCF_021521415.1 of Bidens hawaiensis. Lineage (NCBI taxonomy): Eukaryota > Viridiplantae > Streptophyta > Magnoliopsida > Asterales > Asteraceae > Bidens > Bidens hawaiensis. The sequence continues at coordinate 605,595 of NW_027491976.1, read as the reverse complement.
TACTTTACAATCAAACAATTAGTAAATTGCACGCTATATGATCAAATAATGCGAGTTACAAAATCGGGTATTGGCAATACCCGGGGCAGGTTCGGGGTCGGGTATAGAACATGGTATTCTAAAACCGAGTATTTGAATACCCTATTTATGGGTATTGAAAAAAACCCTTTTTTTTTGGGGGGGGAGGGGGGGTCCGGGACTTTTCCGGGTACAGATTGGGTTTTTATAACGTGCTGCACTTTTTTTGAGTATTATTTCAGGTATAGATAGGCTATTTCAAAAACCCGGTTCCGGGTTTGGAACTTCTAGTTTTTGGGTATTATCGGGTATAAATCGGGTCTGGCTCCGAGTACAGGTTTGGTACTGAAATGCGTTCCACCACTTCTCTATAAATTATCATTGCAGCTTACACCGCAAATCATATGCCGAATTGCCGAATATATTTAGGTGATTCTTTTTTTTTTTTTTCAATTTTCATTGTTATTATGGTTTGAATTGTTGTCTAGTGTTCATCATGTGATGAGGAAAATAACTGCAACAAAATGATGGACAATTTGTTCGTGATTATTGGTATTTAAGTCTCTGATGATGAACAAATGACTTTTTTTTTGTTAATTTGGGGAATGATGATTGATTAATTGGTCCGTGTTTCTGAATTAACTGTGACCGACAACTTTTAACCAACTTCTGATCTCAATATCTGTTTTTTTCGATTTGATTTTACTTGGGTTATTAAGGTTTTATATTTGATTTTGTTAAAAGGTTTTTAAAATTTTTGAGAAGTGTTTAATGTGGTGAATTATGAATCTAATCACATGTCAGACTTCAGAGATTCTCTTAAGGATCAATGAGATTACATTTCATATATCTGATTAGATGCTCTAATTGTTTAATCATTTTTTTAAAGTTTTTGGAATGTATTAATATTTTTAAATAATTTACAATAAAGATATGTATGCCGGCAAAAAGCAGTACTACCACCCTTTTGAATGGGCAAGTCTCAAGCATATTAAAATTGGACCCGTTTTTATTTCTTTGTTATGCTCTAGTCGGATGTTGTAAAAATAGTCTACGTGGCTGATTAATTGGTGCTTAATTTTGGCTAATTGGTGGCTCTAGGGGGATCTGTCCTAGGCTTTAAAATCAGTTCTTGTTGTATAAAATTGCTCCATTAGAATGTTGAGGTTGTTGGACGAAAATATGTATTAATTTAATAAATTTAGAGGATTGAGCTCAAAATTTGAACGAAAGTGAATAAATTTACTCTAAAGTGTAGAATAAATGGACTAAAAAAATAATTTATACTACTATGAATAAAACATATGTAGGCACAATGTTTTGCCATTGACTTATTCATATTAATGTGTACATAACTATGTTTATGTATTAATTTAATAAATGAAGGAAGTTGAGCTCAAAATTTTGAATGAAAGTGAATAAATTTACTCTAAAGTCTAAAATAAATGGACGAAAAATATAATTTATATTACTATGAATAAAACATATGTAGGCACAACCTTTTGCCATTGACTATGTTAATTGTTTTTATCTTTAAACTATTTTAATTTTATATTCATATTAATTTGTACATAACTATGTTTATATGAAAAGTTACACGTCAAAATTCTACTGCAAGATTTTTTTTGTTCTCACCTGCGACATTTGTTTAAATGTTTAGCAGTCGTTATTAGACTGTAGATGTGGTGAACATTGATATTAAAATAAAATTGTTTGAAAGCGTAATGCATATTAAAATATATTGGATTGCGTTGAGAATCGAGTTCGTTTGTTTTATAAGTTATGTTATAGTCAACATGGACGATGGTAAACAGACGGATGTCAAAATTAATCTATGGGTTTTCGTGTAAATATGAAAACAATCAAAAACATTTAACTATTTTATGAAATGAAATACACTAATTTATGTTTGGTAAGTTTTTTTGTACTCTACATATAACCACTTGTTTAGTACTTCAATTTAACAAAACAAATATGTTGTAAGATCAAACAAACAATTCAATCAAAAGGAAGAGTCATTCTTCTGGTTCTAATCTCTTGTTATAGACCTAGAAGAGATGCATTATTTGAAGTCATGTGGAAAGCCTCCATTGCAATAATGATCAATGAAATAACTGCTAGCTTGATCTGGTGACAAATATGTATGAAAAGGTTGTGGATTCTAATTTTACTTGAGACATGTATATATTAGTTCAAAATAAGTAATAATATTAAACATGAAAGGCTTGAAGTTTAGCGATTGGGCTCAAGGCAAATGTTTATTTCTCTTGTATATATTGAGGGATTAGGCACGTTCTAGTGAGATCATTATATGACTCCTTGTCTGTTTATTTCTCTGGGTATGTAATCCTCAATGTATTCGGTTGTAACATGAACACATTTTGTTATATGTTTTGTTCCATTTTGTTCAAGATTGTTTACTTCATTCTTGTACATATCCTTTGGTTAAACATTAGTGGTTTCGGATTATTAATAGTATTTGTGACAAGAACACAGCTTCTAAACTTAGAAAACTCATTTTTGTCATAACTGAATCCAAAATCTCCCAATTGAGTGTATCAAACGCTTTCCTGAATTCCACTTTAGAAAACATGCTTTTTGGTTTCCTACGTTTGAGCCTTTAATATTTTTAGTTATAAAAGTTCCCTCAAGAATTATCATACCTTTCATAAATGCCACTTGCGCGTTACTCTCCATTGAGTCGATGATCTGCTAGATACGGTATGCAAGGATAATAGCAATGACTTTATGTGTGCAACCCAACCCCGTACCAACAGAACCATATTTACATTTCGATATAAATTTTATTAACACCGAGCCATCTGCCCACCTTAATCGTGCATACAACCCATACTCCCATAGGTTTCCAACAAAACGTATTTCGTTTGTGGGCCAAATGAGTGTTGCTAAGTGTTATGCAGCTACAAGTACAGCCCAGCGGAAATTTGATTTGGCCCAATAAAACTTAACTCAGCCCAATTAATGTCCACTAAGTTTAAATGTTGATCGGTTGATCCTTGCGCGTGACATGGAAAATGTCGAACAAACATTTCAGTTTTCTTTTGACTCTCACGTAATTTAATTACGGGAAAATTCACATAATAACCATTAAAAAATGGTTTTCCAAATTTGTCCATCTTGTACAAAGAATTTCCAAAATATTCATTACAAAGTTGAGACGACTTTTTAATAATCCAAAACGACTAGTTTGTAGAGCCAATGAAAAACGAACATGTGCCCACAATTATGACGTGGCAACTGATTCGTGAAGATAGTCTAAGCGCCTACAAAGTAGTCGGCTTGACGACTGCATTCATGTCTATGTCGGGGCGACTAGATCGTGAAGATGCCAACTAGATCGTGAAAACGCCGACAAGATCACAACCGACTAGACTACGTTGTTAAAAACACGGGCCGACTAGTAAATTATGTTGGACAACTATGTTGCACAACTAGATCATAACAACTGAAGATTTTGAAAAAACGTTATAAAAAATTAGGGCCGAGTAGATAGTAAGCATGCCGACTAGATCATGTAAGAAAACCTAGACGACAGTCGTGACTTAAACCATAATATGACATATTGCGGGGATTAGGTGACTAAAACCACCTTCATTGTTGCGGGGATTTTGTAAAACTCATAATATGACATATTATGCAAAATTGTTTATGATAATTTTTTTTATTTTGAGTATAACTCCTTTTTATAATTCTATTTTCAATAAATTTATATACAGAATATCTAACCATTTATAATTCTAATTTCAATCAAATTTATATTAGGAATGTCTAAGCGAAAAAGAAAAAGAAGAGGAAAAGGCTAACATAATTAAAATTAAATATGTTAAAGATGTATATTGTTATTAAATATTTTAAAAAAATGAATTTGGACAAGTGGTTCGTTGGCATACCCTCTCCGGTGGAAACACAAATTCGATTCTCACTTGACCATTTATGTGAACATTTGGGTAAAAGGATGAATCATGGCTTTAATCTCAGGTTCGGACCCGAAAGGAGCGTAGGATCACAGATTCCAACCGGTTTCCATGCATCACGGCGGGTGAGGAGTCGACCTTGAACATAGGCTCGAAAAAATTTACACGTGAGATTATCTGACATTTAAAAATGTTTATTGTTGTATATATAATATTATTGAGAATATAAAATAAAATGTTGGAAGGTTTATTGAAAAAGTGTAACCCCTTTTCGAAATATTCCGACACACGACACGTAGGACGAAGACTCGGTTACCATGGTCCAGCTGGGTTAGCATGGGGTGTTGGGCTGGGCACTAATCCTTGGAACAAGGGTGCGCAGACAAGCTAGGATGGTCTCATGGATCATTGTCTCAAGCTTGGTGCTTGCAATCTCAATCAATTCATTTAAAAATTTAAGTGTACGTCTTAACTCTTAAACCACCATTCTATTTCTTGTAATGCTAGATAAATATTTGTAGAATTTATATCCCAACTTAGTTAAATAATCAGTTAGACACTTGGGTTTGGGTTAGAGATACCTCGGGTGTTTTTTCCAGTTCGAGAGGCTAAGTAGATCTTGAACATTTGTGAGAATTTGGTGCAACATAGACATGACAATGGGGATTCCGTCTCATCCGAATTCCGATTTTACAGGAATGTTAATGGTTCCAAGGCAAACAAAAAACTGGGAGCAATACATCATTCTAATTACCTTATGGTTTATATGCAAGACAATGAACAATAGAATATTTAATAATTTCAGTTTGATTTTTCACGACCTTGCACCTTGCTAGTATTGTGTTTTTATTTATATAATACTAGTTTTTATCCCCGTATTACGTGGGTTGTTTTATATTATTTCTTTTAATATTTATTTATTTTTTGAGTTTATATTTTTTTTTGTATAAACTTAATAATATACTTATAGTTTGGTGATAAATTGTTTCACAAATAAATGAAATTTTATAACCCGATTTAAAAGTAATATGGTTTTGATGAGACACAAAACTCGTTTATTTCTTTTACTATTAAATTGGTTTTCTAATTATAAATAATATTTATGAAACGTGTGTTAAAATAAGTAATTTTCTTTGATTCAATTAAGTTGGAAAATAAATCTCACTATTAATCTGTAGCAGTGTAGCACCACTCCTTCTACTTCTACTTAGCCTAATAATGTCAAACTCATAAATAGTCGATATGAGGGATGCAACGTGTTTGCACTAACAAAATTTAAATAATATATATATCTTTTTTAAAATAAATAAGATATTAATTTTTAGTATATCCTATCAAATAGGATTTTTACATCAATAATTTGGTGAGAATACTTTTTAATTTAATGAGATGTTATAACCCGTTTATGGAATATTTGGGTTTGGTAAGACCCATACCCATGAATTCAGGTTAAATGCATGAGAAGTCTTCATTTAAAAATCAAGCAAATCTGGTGACTTCAAAAAAAGGGAGAGCGACCCCATTGCGACACGTAGGATTTTTATGTTTTCGTTTATATATATTATAGATAATCCTTGTTAAAATAAAGATAAATCTTTGTTACAAAATTAACTATTATAAATTTTGTTGTTAAATAAACATCGAATTCATTACGATAATAAAACTAAAACCAATAGTCGATACTTAGATTGCTATATAAATTAGGGTAATTGCTTATCAATTTTGTTTGGTAATACTTATAACTCTATAATCACTTAATGTTTATACAAAAGTATTTTAGTTCAATATTTTTAAGAATCATTTTAACTCTTTTATTATTTGCAATATAAAATGGTTATAGTTATATGCAGATTATAGTTATATGCAGATTTTAATATCTTAAAGGTCCGTTATTACAAAAATATATGATTTAAGATAGTATTTTGTAAGTGTTTAAACACACATGTGCACATATAGAAATGTATATTTATATGCATGTATGCCCATTTTCATACCACTTTAAAAAGAAAAAATATATCAGAAAACAAGGGTTAAAATACGGATGTGATAAGAAATAAAATAAGCCATATTTTAAACTTTTATCACCTTTTTTTTTAAAGTGTTATGTTCACAAGTGGATGGAAAACATAAGAGCAAAACCTGTCGACTAAAATATGGAGTCGACATGTAAGACAAATAGGAAGACCAAATCTACACCAATCTATAATGCCATGATTATTAGAAATGGTGTTTTCACTAAGGGTGTTCAAAAAGCTCGTGGCTCGCGGCTCGTGGCTCGCTCGAAACTCGCTCGAAAATAGCTCGAAAAAAGCTCGGCTCGAAAAAGCTCGATTCTAAATGAGCTCGGCTCGACTCGGCTCGATTTCTGAACGAGCCGAGCTCGAGCCAGGGTAAGCTCGGCTCGTGGCTCGGTTTTGGCTTGACTCGTTAGCTCGGCTCGTTGGCTCATTTAGATTAAACCCTAAATTTTAACATCTATATATAATAATATCATACTTATACATATATTATGTCACTCGATACCTAAAACAATAACGAAAATAAACATATAAAGTTCTAATAATTAATTTTTTTTATAATATGCATGTTAAAATTATATTTTTTTATCTTTTATATATCAAAATTTGTAAAATAAAAAATTAAATAATTAAAAAATAAAAAATAAAAAAATTCAAAAAAATTAAAGGAGACTGGCTCGACGAGCTCGAGCTTTAAACGAGCCGAGCTCTAGCTCGATTTTTCAGCTCGATAAAGAAAACGAGCTGAGCTCGAGCCAGCTCGATTAAGTTCGAGCTCGAGCTCGAGCACACTCTGGCTCGACTCGACTCGGCTCGTTTACAGCCCTAGCTTCCACAATCCACACTTCTGTCACATTAACAAATTTTATACACGTACGTTTTTGAGTAATAATATCACATTTCATTTTTATCACATATTGAATCCAATAGCGGTTCATCTAAAATAGGTTTATTAAATTCTTATTGGTTTTTTGCTACTAAAAACAAAAATTGTAAATCAACAAAACTCAGTGACGAGAAAAATATTATTTTTGAGGCACTTATGAGTCTAATAAAGTTTGTTGCAAGTTCGGATAATATAACTCTTGGTCAACATATGTAGTGCAATAATTTCGTATTTTTATGCATGCACACACCCAAGGAACCCAATTTTCATTTTTTATCATGTTGCCTTCGTGGTACCATATCCCAAGGTATACAAATCACTGCCTCCTGCTAATACTGACTGGGGAGGTTTCCCGTGTTCACAACGATCTACCTCGGGCTATTATGCATAGAACCCGTAGATGGAAAATACCCTCACGTTAGTACCACATATATGGAAAACTCCTAAAAATATGTAAGGCCATGTGTAGTGGATGAGCTACAAATGGGGGCGAATTGCGTCGTGTGGCGCCCGGTCAGCAAGGGATGAGAATTTGGTTTTGGGGTGTAATAGTGTAGGGGCTACAAATAGTAATATAATAATATATGTATATATATATACACATGTATATATAACACACACACAATAATATAATAATAATATTCCTTTTACTCTTCCGGCGTCAAAAACATCACGCCCCCGCCCCTTTTCGCCCAAATATCGTCGGGGGGAGGGGGTGTTCCAAAACTTCTCGCCCCTTTTCGCCCCTCCTCGCCCCACTACGTATGGTCTAATAGGCTCACATGATAAAGTTTGACTGGAATGTCAGTATTCGATACACGATAGCTACATCAATCGACGTGGGGTTTATGATATCATTGGAATAAACACTTTTGAGTGTAACTTGCACAAAAGTTATATCAAACTCTCCACATGTTATAATCGTTTGTAGCATTTTCAAATCATTATCTCCAAAAGTTATATTAAACTCCACATGTGCAATATATACTCTTAGCAAAACAAGCAATTTATCTATTTCAATTCCACTATTATATCAAACCAAATGTCTTAAGTCGGATTCTATGCAAAGATTCTATTTACAGTTTTATACATCTTAATGAGATTTTATAGAACTAGTTGTAACTTGTAAGTTGTTAATTTACTATTTTACTATTCCTCTTAGGCTGAGGGGTGTGGGGCTTCAACGGGGGCGCTAGAGCCCCTCCGCTCGTGCCCCCAGGCGCTAACACCACACCACCGGGGCGCTAACCGGGGCGCTAACGGGGCGCTAGCGCGGAAAAACATGCAGGCGCAAGCTGGTTAGCGGGAGAAGAGAGAGAAAAGCACGGGATTTGATGGTTTTTTGACCGTTGGGAGCCAACCAAACCCAAAAAAAAAAATATTTTTCCTATATAATTATACCCCATTAAAGCCCCCATTAAAGCCCCTCATACCGGCTCCAACGGGAGCTCCAACACCCCCCTTATCCAGTTTCTCTCTCTATCACACGTCATAATATTATTGGTTGGAGCCCCCACTGGAGCCCCCATTAGAGCCCCCACACCCCTCAGCCTTAGTCCTATAGTAACATGAACAGAAAAACAATTGATGTTGGACTTTAATGTTTGTCTTCTTTGAAATCAAACCTTTCAACAGTCACACTTCTGGAGAAACATTTCCACTTATATACTGTGTATGGAAACACTCAAGCCTCCCTTTTGTTCCTTTCTAGAGAACTTCCACCTACACACTCTGATCGAATAAACCCTAGAAACTGTAATCTAGAGAGAGAATAATAATAATAATAATATTATTATTATGCAACAACACATCTGAACACTTATTATTTTTCCTCTTCACTTTCCGACCAGCCATGGAACACAACCCTACCTTAAACCCAACTGCCCAAGAATTCCGACCAGCATATACCAACACTTTACCGTACTATGCACACACGTATCCTTGCAACTTCACCACTCAACCACCACCACCACCACCGGTGGTTCATGTCCCACCACCGTTACCACCACCGTCACCAACCCCAACTCGTACTCTTCTCTTAAGCCTAGTCCCCTCTGACGTCAGCGAGTCACTAGTCCGCCGAGACTTAGAACTGTTCGGTGACGTCAGAGCCGTACAAATGGACCGTGTTCGTGACGGGATAGTCACCGTACACTTTTACGACCTCCGGCAAGCCGTGCAAGCGTTACATGAGATTCAAGAACAGCACATGCAACAACAATATCGTTTGAAGAAACACTTTGAAAATTATGGCAACAGTTACTTGTCACCACCACCACTACCACTACCACCACCGGCGGCTGGGCTAGTCGCCGGCCGTGCTGTCTGGGCACAGTTTAGCTTTCCGGTGGCCGGTGGCTTTCCCGACGGAAACAACCAAGGGACACTTGTTGTGTTCAACTTGAACCCGGATGTTACTACCGGGATGCTGAAAGGCATTTTTGAAGCCTTTGGTAAGTTTATTACCTAAACCAATAGTATTATGTTGTTATTGTGGGGCTGTGATAGGTCGCTTTCCTCGTCATTTGAAAGCAATCTTGGTGCTGGTGATATATTTTTGTTTCTATTTTTGGCATGTTTCTGTTCTTCATTTGACCAATTATTATTATTTTAAACTTTTGTTTAGACCTAATCTTATTTACGAAATTGTAAGGTTATGTAAAGGAATTGAGAGAGACCCCATCGAAAAAGAATCAGAAGTTTGTCGAGTTTTACGACACTAGAGATGCGTCTAAGGCTCTTAATAACATTAATGGTAAAGATATTAATGGTAAGACAATGGTTGTTGAGTTTAGTCGTCCCGGTGGTTACCGAAACGGCCCCAAATTCAGCCGGTTCAATCATGGGTCCATTGGGTCACCCCCGGTTATCCTTCCGCGTAAATTCCCACTTGAAACTCGTCCTTACCACCCTCCAACTCGGTCACCTCCTCCCGCCCAACCGCCACATTCATTGAAGAAGGTAGTGAAGAAGCAACAACCCGAGCAACAAGGCGGAGGGTGTTCTTGGAGTAAACAACGGAAGGGTTCGAGACATATGCGAGAGAGATTCGATCCGAGGTTCTTGATCAAGGGAGATGGGATTGTTTCTGAATCCAGCATTTTGGATTCCCGAACTACGGTTATGATCAAGAACATTCCAAATAAATATAGGTCTAATATCTAATTCTAATTCGTTATTTAATTGTGTTATTGAATATGTGCATTTGAATTGAAAGATTTTGAGTCTTGCTTTCATTGATGGTTGCAGCCAGAAACTGTTGTTGAACATGCTCGACAGCCACTGCATTCATTGCAACGAGCAGATAATTAGTGGCTGTGGTGACGGTGTACCACAACCGCTATCGTCCTATGATTTCGTCTACCTTCCTATCGATTTCGTGTATGCATGCTCCCCTCATTATTCATTTCACAACATTCAACTTTTAAAATGAAAAACCAATGTATTTGGTTCGTTAAATTATAGGAACAAATGCAATGTGGGATATGGGTTCGTCAACATGACCTCGCCCGAGGCAACACTGCGGCTTTACAACGCATTTCACCATCAAAATTGGGAGGTTTTCAACTCGAAAAAGATATGCGAAATTTCATATGCAAGATTACAGGTTTTGTACTTTAACATTAGTATATTTTGCACATTACAAATGTCCCAAATGTTACAATATTAATATTTTTTTGGCCATTTTGAAGGGTTTGGAAGCATTAAAGGAGCACTTCAAGAACTCAAAGTTTCCTAGGGAGGCCGAGGAGTACATGCCCGTGGTGTTTGACCCGCCACGAGACGGTCAAAGAATGTCTCAAACCATACCAATAGTTGGACGAACCAACCTAACACATGATGAAGAAAGTGAACATTGTAGTAATATTAACGTGACAGATTTAGGTTTAGAAGAAGTGGAGTCTGATGATACAAGTAACGCCGCCGCCAGCGTTAGTGACTGCGGTGGTGGTGATGATGACTGTTATAATTAAATTATATCAAATCAAATCCACTGTGGGTTATTAAAATATTATCCCAATATTTTATGTTATTTATATTTCTTTTTGTTTTTACTGTGTATTGCATCAGATTGTGCAGAGGGGTTACTGGCGGCCTAGCTAGTTGCTCATCTAGGTATACCCCTATACCTCTTTTCAACAAGATAATGATGTTTCATATATAATTGTAACACTTAAAATTGTCTAAAACTCACTCACACTTTACGTAACTGGACTGTTCGGTAGATAAATTGCTTCTGTTGATTCTATTATGAAAAGATTTTATTTAAACTAGCATCTTACGTTACCGCCATATATAATGTTATATGTTGTTTGTTACTTATTTCACATATTTTGATTTATATTTGTGTAAATCTAGATAAGTGTTATAATTTAGTCGTGTAAACACAAGAACATGCATTTACTATTAACCTCATCTTATATCATTTCACCATTTCTAATATGTCATGTATGACATACAAATAACTTAAAGTTTGTTAACAATCACATTTCATTCTTTATCTTTATAACCATCCCTATTATAAACACATTTTGTTTCTTTATCTTTATAACCATACCTATTATAAACACATTTTGTTAGTGTTATTATACTATTTTTCTTATCTACTTATAATATTTATAAATTTATATAAAATGAAGAATAAGATATACGTAGAAATCCTATTGTGAATGCTCTTACTATATTATACTGACAATTGAAGTCAAAAGAAAATATAAGTATTTATTATTAGTGTAAATTTAAATTAAAAAGAAACAAACACGTGACCTGATAAACGAGATAAGATGATCAACAAGTTTCATTATAGAACCAAAACGAAACACTTATAACAGAAAAATTAACGTTCATGAAAAATTGTAAAGAAGATGTTTGAGAAGGGATGACAAAACTCAAATCTAAAGCAATATGGAAGTAAACGTTGTATGTTTGTAGTTACGTTATATTAAATTATAAAGAAAGTACAGGAAACGATTGGAACACATCAGGTGGTGGTACAATAATTATCATTGTACGTATCCAAAGCATTCATAAAAAGCTCTAAAACTGATTTGATTATCGCTTGTCTAGTCGAGGCTTGTCTAATCTCACATATATTATGCAACCTCCTCTTGACATCTCTTCTATAGTTTACACAAAAACAAACTATAGATAAATGTAAGGTAAATAAGAGAAAGGATTACGGAGGTACGCAACCATCTTATTATAATGCTTTATAGTTTAAAGTTATGTAAATATAATAATGCTTCTATATTATATGTTTAAATGCATGTGTAGGTTTCAATTATGTGTGTACAACGGGAAACTTATAATATGGATCCTTAAGGTGGAGGTTGTGGATAAGTATGATCTCTTAGGCCTTAGGGTACATTCTTCGAAGATTTGCAAATTGTCAATTCGGTGGAATAGATATAATAACTCAGTAAAGAAGGGTAATTCGAACACGATATTTGATTTTAATCGAGTTTTATCGTATCTTTTGATACACCATTTACAAATATCCTAATAGTAACGAATTTTAATAGTAACGAAGTTAAGAATTTTTTCAGATAGTACACTAGTTTTTAAATATTTCAATTTCATGAAATAAGATATAAAAATTTCAGGCCGGTTCAACAATTCAAGTCAACGCATTACCATTGGTTTTATTTGCTAATTATAATCTAAAACTTAACATATAACATAACAATTAACAAATGAACCTAAACAATTAACAATATCAAGAACAATTAACAATTGAAACTAAACTCACTATCACGTTTGGAGGATTCGAGGAAGAGTAGCAACTAGCAAGGCTGGATGAAGTCGGCCAGAAAAATGCACGAGCCCGTGGCGGACGGCGGTGGTCTGTGGTCGGTCAGATGCCAGGAATACCGAATGAAAAAGGTGTGGTGTGTGTGTAATCATGAAGGAGATGGGGAAAGGCATAGAGCAGCATTTGTAATTATATCCTTGTTTAAAAGTTTTAGTTTAGGAAACCTTAAAAGACAACATAAATTTTTTTTTAAAAAAAGTAGTGTAAATAGATTCGAACATATGGTCTTCGGTAGTTCAGTAACCAACTGAGAGAGTTTTCACTAGACCATCAACTTATATTCTAATTTAGATGATTCCCCTCTAATTTATAAGGTGGTTCACGCTATTATTTCAAAACTCGAGTGGTTCCTAGAAACCACCCATTTAAGAGGTGGATCCGACCTTCTTATGGAAAACAAAACAACCAATTTTCAAGAAAACTAAATAACCCATGATAATTTATCATACAAAATAAACATACCAAGTGATTTGTTTAAACCTAACTTTAGCACTAGTCCAATTTAGCCTTTCAACTTTTCACATGTTAACTTTTTTAATGACCCATTTCAGAATTAACTTTTATTTTGACCAAGTGATTTGCTTATTTAAAAGAATAACAGATTTATGTTGTAACATAGACTTTTTAATAGGCAAGTTATATTGAGAGCACGATGACAAAATAGAGAGGGCTTTGTTCTGGATTTGACTTTGTGCCGTACAAGTTGTGGTCTTTGGATGCCCTGTCATTTTATACATGAAAACAGAGGGTGTGGGAGGGGTCCAGCAATGGTGCATTTTGCTTTTCAGCCATTCCCTTTTATGCTTTGCCTGGGGTTTTGACACGTGGACGGTTATTATTTGCCATGTGTCAACAGTTTAGTCAATGTCAATATTCAAACACTACATTTATTAATATTTTACTTTTATATAAATTAGTAGCTGAATCTACCCATTTTTTTTTCAGAACTCATTTAAGATTTTCTTATAGTATAGAAACATTTTCAAGGAACATATTGGACACATATAACCTTATGGTTGTGTTGTGGGCATTCAATGAAACCGTGAACGGATTAATTCATCATATTATATTACGTCACATGACGCTGAATGAACCTAACCCTTCATCCCTTGTTGTTCGTTTCCCCCCGTTGTGGTTTGCTAGCCATTCGCTCATGCCTAACCCTCAATTTTCTTCATTTGCTTGGGCTACCCGGCTGAATTCATCTATTCAAGGCGCCGTTGAATACCTATAACATACAATCTAATAGGAGCCCAACGTCCTTGCACCCAAAAACATTCCATTTATGTTATTGCTTGTGAAGTTAATAAGAAGATTTAGACACTTCATAAAAAGCTTTTAAAGATGCTGACTATTCTTTAACAATCCTCAATTTAATTTTGAACGGCATACAATTTATAACAATAAAAAAACCAACTCACAAGAAACAAGCGAACACCAGGAACATCTACCCAAATACAACCCAATTCTACATAAAACTACGCCATTTCCCGACGTTAGGGTTGTGTTCTTGAATCTACTATTTACCCACAATAAACTTAACGCTTTAATCTCACTTGTTATTTGATTCAACTGTGTCAGTTGCCTTTTGAACACCAGAGTATTTCTTACCTTCCAAAGTCACAAAATTAACATGAGACAAACCGCGTGAAATGCCTTAGCTTCTCGGGATGACAAATATGAATACTTGAAAGGTTCCAACAAATCACGAGTCGAAAAGGCATAAATTGGCGATGCCTTACACCAACAAGCAAGATACTACCGATTGGGCAAATTGGCATGGCGGAAATACATGTTTTGTTGTTTTCAACTTGTCTTTAAAAATCAGGCACACGACCAATGGAACCGGAATATTCCTCTTAACCAAGGATAACAAAGGGGGAATGCACTCCATTCCGCTTGCCACACTAAAATACCCACCTTCTTAGGCACAATATTATTCCATTCAAAAACATATTCACAATCTACAACTGGCGCACCAACAAACTTTTCTTTTATGCTTTTTACCGAGAAGTCCGACACTTCATCCAACCCCCAAACGAGCCGGTTTTGTCCAACATATAACCAGACTACTTGACTCCTAGTCAACAGCCACCCCCAGCTCGTTTATTTCAACTAGCAACTGAGGAGCTCTCGTCCAACCCCACAACCTGCATATCGCCCCCTTGTGCATAACCAATCTGTCCGAAACTTTGCACCACTTATTTGACTCTAAGGTGAAAAGAGAAGGAAACTTTAAATAAAAAGCCATGTCACCACACCAACACTCCAACCAAAACCAAGTTCTATTCCCATTTTTCACATTCCAACAGATGGCATTCATAGATCAACCCCGAGCTCGGCCATTGCTAACCATTTGCAAATAAAAAATTGCAAGCTTTTTGGCCATCTACACATAACAAATTCTTCTCTCTTTTATTTCCCTAATTCCCGAAAAACAGTCGACTAAAAAACAAACGAGACTTATATAAGTTTATTTTAGTCTCGTTTGTTTTTTCAATTTAATACATATAAACAAGACTCGTGGGGCTTCTGTAATATGTATGATTGTTTTGTGAGTCACCTTGTTAGCCCCTTCTATTTTCATTGACTTTGATTCCATGTATATCGTTTACAATACAATCAGTCAACAAGTAAGATTTAAAATGGTATTGAAGAAGTAGTTCTAACTCTAGGTATTTTTAAAAACACGAGAATAGAATAAATTCTTTATTATTTTTTAAATTTAGCTATAAATGAAAATTAAATCTTTTTTCTTTTTCATTTATGAATTGATAAAAGCATCCGCAGTAGTTCCACAAAAAAAAAAGTGAAAAATGCCATGATACACAGGTGAAAAATGCAAAGATTCGTAATGGTTTCATCTATCAAATGTGTATAAAAATAACAGTTAAATTAAATTAAAAAACAAAGCAATCAAAGAAAAATGTGTAATGCGTTGTTGTGATTGGTTAAGAAGATAATTAATAAAGGAAAGTGTGACTGACGCTATTTTTGGTCGACATCCCATTCAAAAACATCACATGCTGTAATGGTGTGAGGGCGTTTTGAGTATTAGTTGGTAGTAAGCTAACACCGCAACATATGTAATAGAGCGTGTTGACCCTTAGGGTTTTTCATCCATAAGATCACTAATATTCATTTAAATTATCTATATAATTTAAATATTATTCTAATTATATGAAATATGTAAAACCGTCAGCATAATTTAATAAAACGTTTTTCACCTACATAAGAGTGATTAAAAGCCGATTTTCAATTTTGTATGTAACGGTGGCCATGCCCTAGTAAGTTTTGTATTAATTAAAGACTATAATATTTAAGTGAATCCTAGGAGTTGTCTTTCATGGGTTGTCTTGGTCGTAATGGGTTTGACTGGAACAGTACATAGTCAAAATATGTAAAATGGGCACTGTTTGTGTGTATCGAAGCCACACGATTGCCCACTTGGAGTCTTGGGCCCATATCCTTTTCCTTTTCTATTTCCCGGTACCTTTACATACTAAAAAGTTACAATAAAAATATTAATATTATAGCTTTCTACCATGTAAAGTTATCACTTTCAATTTATAAAATTTAATAGTTTTATCTAAATTATATTTTATACACAATGAGAGTTTATGAAATCAATATAGTTAAGGGATCAAAAATATTAATGTTTGATGTATTAGATATTCTTCTTAAAAGGTTAATATATCAAAAAAAAAAAAACAAAGGAAATAGGCTCTCATGCGAGTAGCAAGAGGCATAACAGCTACCGACCGTTTAAGAACAAAATTGCAAAACAAAGACAAACATAAAACTTCTAATGAAAAATTCACAAAATTAAATTTAAACCACGATTCCCAATCTAATTTCGTTCTTTTACTTCTATTTTTGATCTATAGGAAGATAAAGCTTTAATATCATTCACCAACTTTGTTGTCGATCTCTCCTTACGTGGGTAATTTTCTTGTTTCTCATTTTCTAAAACACCCAAATCATTACCGCCAATATAACTTGTAACGCGTCACCTTTCTCTTTTGACATCGTGTGCTGTAATGCGAACTCAGAAACGGATTGCACCAAATCAAACATGTGGCTAGTAGGCGGCTTGATCCATGAAAAGATTATAGCCCTTATTGTTGATTGGCTGGAATTTATCATAAGATGATCTATGGTCTCTGGATGTCGTCCGCATAAACAGTAATTCATACTGTTTAAATATTATAAAAGTAGTATTTAATACGTCAGTGTTAAAGTTAAGAGGTTGACACGTGAGGTTAAACAATGTTACACTTATTATTTAAACAACATATAAGTTAATATATGTCATCCTTTTCAAATTTTAATAACTTTTGGTTTTTCTTGGTTCACCAATTTTCTTGACTTCCTCTTTAAAAAATAATGTTAGAAATAAGCAAAAACATATTTTAATTTAATAAACATATATATAAAAACAAAAGGCAGACATCGCTTGGATACGCGGGGTACTTTGGGAAAACCATATTTTGTACGGCCTCTTGTCGTCTTTTTTGCATATTTGATGCAGTTGAGATATCAAGCAAAGCTTATTGTGAAAGAGTATGGTAAATTTAATAAGCAACATGCTGTCCTATATTAACTTTATATAATCGAGCATTTGCATTGGTTTCTACTAAGGACATTGCCACGTCAAAAGTAGGTTTCTTGTTTCCACATACGCCCCGGTCTCTCTTTAATATATGGTCTCTCGACTCATTACTCTTCGCCTGTGGTTATTGAAAGTCCTTTGTTCTCTTTATCACTAAGGATCAACGTCGGTCATGAACTTCTGTTTGCCCTGATGTTCATATTATAATAATGTTCAATTTGCTATTCTAACAAACTAAGAGAAAAATAGAAATATACTTTGAGATAGCTTATTAATGACAATGTCTTTGGTGACGCTGATGATGTTTGATTGTAACGGGAGAATAATCGATTTTAGAAGTGGTAGATTGAAAACTGGATCGGGGACAAGATTTTGGTTTAGTCGTTGGGCCTATAACCGGTAGAGGTCTATCCATGGGGTCCTAAATGGCTATAAAGAGTGTATGATAACTAGGTTACGCCAAGCAATGAGACTAAAAACAATGGTCGTTAACTGGACAATGCCAATGCTAAAGGTGAAACAATTGGGTCTGTGTCGACGCTGAAGGAACTATGATGGACCCTTATCGGCTTATCATGTGGCCATGGGTTTGGCGGTGACACAAAATGAAACATATAATAGTGTGCAAAAGAATCTCACGGGACTAGGTGCAAGTCTACTTTTGACGAAGTCTTCTTTATTCTTTAAATGACACTTAGCGTATTAATTGATGTTCCTTACTGCCATAACTTTATTGTGCGATATTGGTTTGTTGGGCTACTAACTAATTCCATTTTTTGGAGGTTTTGAGACTTTGGTGTGTGACAAAACCTTGCGGTATTATAAGGCGCCAAACACTTTATTCATCGATGTAATTGTGGATTTATCTCTCTTTTCTTCTTTTTAACCGGACATATTAATTTACTTCTCCCATTTTTACCTCATCCACCATTAAACCATCCACCGTAGGCAAAAATTGAATTATCTACTTTTATTGATGGGTTTAATTATTCTTTTGTTTTCCTTATTTTTTATAAGGCCATTTATATGTTTTCTTGTATCCCCTCTAAATATATATGCTTATTTTTATAAGGCCTTTTTGTGGGTACCGAATAAGGTGAACGCGTTTGTTTGAAGGGCGATTGCAAACAAAATCCTGTCATTGGAGGCTCGGTCTATGAGAGGGATCCCCATTGGTGATGAAGCTTGTAAAGGTTGTGGTGGTCCATAGAGTACACTAACTTATTTTTCGAGTGGTCGGTGGCATGCAATTTACGGAGGAAAATACAAGACTGAACGGTTGTGGCCTAAATACCGCACGAAGGTACAAGGGCTGAAGTAGTATAGAATGTTATTTTCTAAATAAAATAATTTATACGAAACAAGACACGCCTGATATAGAATCCAAGTTTTTTATTTGTGGTCTTTTATTATCATTAAACAAACCAATTAAGAACTAGACACACTTGACCTATAAACCATATCAAGATGGGTTTTCATGCCCCTAAAACTCATCCTTAAACACACTTTCAGGGTTAACCGATGACTCCTTAACCGGGTAAGACGCATCCATGGCTAACCCACACAACCCCTCGGGTACATTAACCCCACGCTGCATCTTGATGTAACCTTGTTCACCCCACCCGGGTCCCCACGAGTTCCTCACAATCCAGTAATCCTTTCCATCTTGAGTCCCGTACCCCACAATCGCCACACCATGGTTCAGCTCGGTCCCACACGGTCCATCAAAAACTCCCTACAAAACACCATCAAGAATATTTTTAACAAATGTTACAAATTAAACATACACATAACATTTATCTTTTTATAACTTTTTTTTACCGTATGGTAGAATTGGAAATTAAGACCACTAGCGTCTATCGCAATCGAGACGGGCTGGTTAGCAACCGCTTTAAACAAGGCCCCCTCGTCGTTTGCGGGCACGTTTTCAAAACCATCAATTTTCACCACAGGCGCGTTTCTCTGCGTAACATCATAATCATATTACAAATAACTAGTTTGTCACACCTTATAACAAAAATCATATTTTTGGTACCTTTGATAAATCACAACGTTCATCGCGACCAAAATAAGGGTAAATCTGCTCGGTTGTAACCCCACCGGTTTCCTTAATGAACTCGAACGCGTTTTCCATTAAACCACCATTGCATCCTTGGTTATCAGTTTCACAATCAACGAGTTCTTGCTCAGATAAAGAAACTAGATTGTTAGTCTTGATTTTGTTGATACCCTCGACGCCAACTATCGTTGAAAACGCCCAACAACTACCTGTAACAACGTTAATAAGACCCGTATTAAATTTATAAAAAATTTCAACCCATTTACTTAAAAACAGCTCAACTCATTTACGTACCACATCTGCCTTGGTTCTTGATAGGGGTAACTGCTCCATTGGTCCTCCAGTCAACAGATGGTGGTGGATTAGTGGTCTTCCCGTGTACAAACGGGGTTGGTCGCCTTTCGCCTTTTAGCATCCTGAAGTGTAGAATCTTTGAATCAAAGCCAGCCCTGAACTCATGGTTAGTCATATCAGCAAAGTCATTGAGTTTCAGCTTGTAAGGCTTGTTCATCTGGTTGACTCGGTTAATATGGTTCACGTTGTACTTGAACACATTGAACCGTTTCTGTTTATCATCAGGCGCCCTTGTAACCGACGTGTTGCTTATCCACCTTTCGTATAAATTCCACAAGCTTTCGTCTGTGGCCAAGTCTTTATCGGTGAAGTCAAAGCTACTGACTGCACCGATAAACAAAGCAAACGAGAGAAAAAGAAAGAAAACTTTACTCATTTCCGTTGTTTTCTAAATGATTTGATGAAGAAAATGAAATGGGAGAGTAAGAGTTAATATAATGTGATGAATGATGAGTTTGTTATTGTTTGCATCATGTGAAGACATTTTTCATATGATGTAAAGATAAAGTGAGATAGACTTTTAGAAGATAAGTTACTATTTTTAGGAGGAAATTTGTTGTAAAGCATGCAAACATGAGTTCATCTTGTGTGCTCTTGATCACTTTCAGTTGCGCGACGCGCTTTCTTGATAAGGATTAAGATTGGAAATCTAGCTTGTATGAGACTAAATCATCACTTTAGATCTAACTTAAGGAAATAAAACATTTATAAAAGCTTAATTACTTATTTTAACTTCATATATTGTACTTTAAAACATTAGGAGTTACATGAGCACCAATTCAGTGCATAAATTCACAAGACACATTTTAAGTCATTATATATTGATCATGTTAGTTCAAATTGTGGCCTGCCAGCCCAGAACGTGGCACAAAACTTTAATAGCACTCGTTTAGCTTTACAAATTCGAAAGCCTGAAGAATTTAGTTACCTTGATCTGAAAGTTATATTCCATTAGGTTTTAAAATGCAGAGTGACATAATCGAAAAACAAAGAGATTATGAAGATATTTGCTGAAATGAATAATATAGAAGTAAAGTTCAAGGTAATGTGTGACAAGTAATGTTCATTTTCAATGTACCACATAATTAAATTTTCTATTACTTTAATACAAGAAAACTAGCCACAAGCATCTCATTTGAGAGAGGAAATAGTTTCATATTTATTAACATTCTGTTTAGGAGAATGCAATGTGAGGTTAGGAATTACAATAGAAGGTAAATTGTAAAACCGGCCCGTATAAAAATACGTACTGTATCGTGATACCTGTATAAGTATTTTGGAAGATGAGGAGCTAAAATATCATTTCTGCAAAGATCAAAATGAGTTTGGCGGTTTTAATTGTCATACGGTCTGTTTCGTGCATGAGTTAGATCTACCATTTTTACAGCAAGCTGTTCTATGCGTGCCACTCGCTCATTTATTGTTATCCATGCATTTCCTTGTATAAATAGAACTATGAGTGCAAATGAGCCGAGTTGCTAGCGAGCTATTTGAGATCGGATCGATAAAAAACTTGGAACGAGGCGATCTCTTTCGAGCTCGAGTCTTGTGTATTTTTGAGTCTTGCCTCTTTTGACCTCTATGCATTAATTTCATAACAGCCGAGCTCGAGCCAAACTTTGGCTTTTTTAAGGCACTACATGAGCTCGATCCTAGCTTAGGTTCGTTTAAGGTTTTTCTCAAAATATATAAAATAATTGAAAATGTATAAATTAATCGATAAATAATAAATGAGCCGAGCCCAAGCTTGAAAAAACGACTCATGAGCTGAGCTTGAGCTCTTGTAATTTAAAACTGGCCGAGGATAGTCGAGTTCGGGCTCAGCTCGCTTACATCCTAATTATAGAACCTCATAGACGAGTTACAATGCACCATAACATCCTTTGATTATCTCAAAAGTTCATATATGTATCAATTGATTTGGAAAGCCTTTGTATTATTGTATACCACCTTCTTCTTCATTCTCAAACATTTTGCAAGTGTGAGGAATTTGTAGAAGATTTATTCAAAAGTTTCAAGCTTGTTAGATTGTCATTACAAGATCTTGTTTAATCCATATATACTAGTTGATTTAGCTTATTGTGATAAGAAATCTTCTTTTGGAAGTTAGTTCTTATGTTTAAGATTCTCAAAATCATTTAGAATTCAAGAGTTTATGAATCAAAATGATTTATACAACATTTTGATGAATTATTAACAAGAAACAGGCTAAAAGATGTGTTTCAAGCTCAAAATTAACAAAATGATTTTGGAGCGACTGATCGTACAAACCATATAATCAGTGATACGGTCTGTATCATATCATTTTTTGAAATACTTGATGACATAATCTTACGGACCATGTGATCATTTTATAATCTCTACTACGGTCTGCATCTATATAAAAATTGAATACTGATTGTCGAATTTTTTTATTTAAACATTTCAAACCCGAAACCAAACCTTGTGTTTTATCCAAACCGTAATTATAATCTAGAATTGGAAAAAACCTACGGTTTAACAATAGGTCAATAATTTCAAAACAGTTGATAATGGGGTATGTAAGAAATACTCCGTAATAACCTAACAAGGTCAAGCAAAACCCTCAGTTGAATTCGATTTAACCTCTCATTCTCTTAAAAACTATTATACATGTCAAATCAAATGTTATATATGATCGGAACACTTGATGCATATGTTAGTTTAACGAGACATGATCACTTGACAACTTTCGCATATAATCTGAAATGACTCTTATTTAAACATTAGCTTGAGTTTGTTTCGTGTGATTCGATATATATAATAGTGGCGTTGGTTTTACAGAGGAATTAAGTTGTTAGGTCATACTATGAAATTATGGGAGAAAGTAATTGAGACCCGAATTAGGAGACAAACGCAGGTTATGATTAACCAATTTGGTTTCATGCCAGGACGGTCAACCATGGAAGCGATACACATATTGAGAAGATTAATGGAGAAGTATAGGGAGAAAAAGAGGGACTTACATATGGTATTCATCGACCTTGAAAAAGCTTATGACAGTGTGCCACGCAGACTAATTTGGGATAGTTTAGAAGGTAGAGGGTTACCTGGAAAGTATATAGACTTAATTAAAGATATGTATGACAGGACTAAAGCTAGTGTTCGTGCGCCGGTAGGAGATACTGATTTTTTCCCGGTGGAGATGGGACTCCACCAAGGATTGGCGTTAAGCCCGTTTCTTTTCACAGTAGTTATGGATGAGCTGTCCAAGTCGATTCAGGAGCCTGTCCCATGGTGCATGCTCTTTGCGGATGATATTGTGTTAGTGACTGAGACTAAACAAAGCTTGAACGAAAGGCTAGAGGAGTGGCGTGTAGCTTTAGAGGATAAATGTTTAAGAATTAGTCGCTCTAAGACAGAGTACCTTTATTGTGACTTCAGTGGTGTTGGTGATAGCGAGGACACCCAGATCACTATCGAGGACCAGGTGGTTCCGCAGATAACGAAGTTTAAATATCTAGGATCGTTTGTCCAAAGCAATGGAGAGATAGACAGTGACATAACCCACTGCATACAAGCTGGATGGTGTAAGTGGAAAGCAGCCACTGGGGTTTTGTGCGACAAGCGGTTCCCATCTAAATTAAAGGGGAAATTCTATAGACTCGCAGTTAGACCTGCAATGTTGTATGGAACAGACTGTTGGGCCATCAAGAAGACACAAGAGCGCAGGATGGAGGTGGCAGAGATGAGGATGCTGAGGTGGATGTGCGGACACACTAGATTAGATACGATTAGAAATGAGGTCTTTAGGGAAAGATTAGGAATAGTTAGCATATCAGAGAAAATAAAGGAAGGGAGATTGAGATGGTTTGGGCATGTGAAGAGGAGACCGACAACAGCGCCAGTTAGAGTAGTGGAAGCCTTCATTGTGGAAGGAAAGAGGAGTAGAGGCAGACCTAAATTGACTTGGGATGAGAGAATTAGACATGACTTGACAGAGTTGCACCTCTCTGAGGACATGGTCCAGGATAGAGATTCGTGGAGACGTAGGATTAAGGTTAGCGACTTCTAGGGGAAGGCACCTAGTTAGCTTAGCTTCCTATTTAGGGTCTAGTTGGCTAGCCTTGATCCTTGTTGTTTATGAATATTTTTTTGTTTTGATGTTGTTTTTTGTTTCTTATGCCCTTTTCTTAGTAGGTTACAGATTCCTTGTTTTTTTGGTAGTTTGTTATCTATGTATTGCTAAGTGTCTTTTGCTTGTAGGATGTATGTTTACTATGATTACCTGTATGTAGCTTTATGAGCCGGGGGTCTCTCTGGAAGCAGCCTCTCTATTCTCTCGGATAGAGGAAAGACTTGCCTACATCCCACCCTCCCCTGACCCTACCGATAGCGTGCTATGCGGTGGGATATACAGGGCTTGATTGATTGATTGATTCAACTCTATATCACGAGTGTTCTTGTGACCAACCAAAGATGCTGTTTTACATAATATATAATTAATCACACGTATTACAAAATATTCTTCTAAGAAAAAAACAATTAATGTATTCTTTTCTCTACATAAACCATTATATATAAAAAAAATAAGTGTGAAGACTGTTAATTATATGATTCGTACGTTAGGACATACGTAATGGGGCGACAAACAGGCGAATTAGGGCGAAATTTTGGAGGAACACCCCCCACCTCCACCCCGGCGATATTGGGGCGAAAAGGGGCGGGGGCGGGATGTTTTTGTCGCCGGAAAGGAAGAAATGAATATTATTATTATTATTATATTAGTATGTGTTATATATATTACTATTTGTAGCTCATACACCATTACACCTGTTGAAATGATAGCCTGGAGTTATACTTTAAATTGGTAATTTCTTATTTGTTTCAATTCAATATGCTATATTGTAATATGTTTATAATTCTAATTGGTTGTTTTTCTAATATTCATGGTTGTGGCTGTATATTGGACACGGGCTTGGCTTGGAGTCTTATTTGGACTCGGTGCTGTTGGGCTTGTTGCTGATGGGCTTGTTGGGCTGGATAACAACGACTCTTTAACAAACTCATTCCTCACGTGTTATTGGGAATTGAGTTTGTTATATCCGGGTCTATATTAACTGGTGGTTAAAGGGTTTTCAACATACAACAATAATAATCATCTTCTTTGAGAATAGAGAGTGTTCTAGTTTGTAATCTCTGATAAGTCTTGTAATCTAGGGTTTGATTCATCATCTTGATTGAATCTTTAGTCTGTTAGATTGAGAGAAAAGAGATTTGTATCACTGTGTTTGTGATAGTTTTGTAATAGTCTTCCGCTGTAATCTGGTGTTTGTGAAGTAATAAAAGATTTAAGCTACTGATTATCATATTTTGACATGGTATCAGAGCCTTGATTGCTCGTGATTCCTTGAAGACTCTACCGTGATAATCATAAATCTAGGTTTCGTATTGAAACCATATTTGGATATTATTTCACTCAAGATCGGGGTGTGCCGGTTCGTCTGATTCTTGTGGTTCTGCATCCGTTTTCTGTCATAGATTTGTAACCCTAAGTGAAGGTTACTGTCTTGACGATTGGAAGGAATACCCTAACTTGGGCGCTCCCGGGTCAAATCTTTCTAACTTTTATTTTCTTTGCATTCATAATCATCTTGTTGTTACCAGAGGATTGATGCCTGGTTGTTGTGTGCATTAGGCATCTTAAGATTGTGTGCTACTTGCTTTGTGTATCTGTTGTGATTAGTTGTTTTTTTTTCTAATTGTCTGTTATTATGGGTGATTCTTCTAGTAGTAGTAACAATGTTACTCTGGTTAGTAAAATTGAAGCTAGTGATCCATTGTATTTGCATGCGAGTGATTCTAGTAGTCTTACTATGGTTAGCATAAAGCTAAAAGGGACTGAAAACTATAAAGTTTGGTCTAATGCTATGAACCTGGCATTACAAGTAAAGAATAAAATTGGATTTATAGATGGTACTTGTGCTAAGTCTACCACTGATGAGATACTTGGAAAACAGTGGAATAGATGTAATTCAGTTGTTCTTACATGGTTGTTAAACTCTGCGTCTGAGGAGTTATATTTGGGGCAAGTCTATTCTAGATTAGCCTCAGAAGTTTGGAGTGATCTAAAAGAAACTTATGATAAAGTTGATGGATCTGTTGTCTTTAACTTGTATCAAAAAATCAATATGTTTACTCAAAATAATCAGTCTGTGTCTGAATATTATCACAAATTAAACATAATGTGGAAACAACTAGATCAAATTTTGCAATTGCCTCAGTGCAATTCTGAGGCTTCAAAAGAGTTTAATGATTTTAATCATCTAAAAAATTGATGCAATTTTTAATGGGTCTTGATAGTAGTTATGAGACTGTTAGAACAAGTTTATTGTTAAAGGAAGAGCTTCCTACTGTCAATGATGCTTTTGCTATTGTTTCTATAGAAGAGTCTCATAGGAATTCTAATAGTGGTTCTTTAAATGGTCAAACTCAAAGTGTTGGGTTTGTTTCCAAGTCAAATCAAGGTTTTGACAATAAAAGAAACACTGTAAGAAATCCTAATCAAACTGTTAAGTGTTCTCATTGTAACAAAATGGGTCATAATGTGGATAAATGTTTTGAAATTATTGGTTATCCTGCATGGATGAAACCAAGAAGTAATATAGGAAGGAAAGTTGGTTCTAGTAACAACACTGTTAGTAATAATTCAGGTACTTCAAGTAGCTCTTTGGTCAATGAGCTTACACCTGATCAAGTTACTAGGTTGCTAAAAATGTGGAATGAGAAATCTTCTGTCAATACACAGAGTTGTAATGTGTCAGGTATTGTTAGTCCATGGTTTTATTCTTTTAGTGTAGAAAAACCTGTTTTTTGTTTTTCTACTAAAAGTAATCATGAGTCAAGCCTTGGATGGGTTGTTGATTCAGGGGCTAACCAACATATGGTCATGTCTGATAAAAATTTGTTAAATCAGGTTGATGTGTCTAATCTCAATATAAGAGTAAGACATCCTAATGGCACTAGTGCCATTGTAACCAAGATTGGTAACATAAAACTAAGTAACTGTGTAACATTGTATGATGTTTTTGTTGTTCCAGATTATTCTGTGAACCTAATGTCTGTACATAAACTTGCAAAGGATAGTAAATTGACTGTGTTATTTGATGAAAATAATTGTTACATTCAGGATTGTGTAACCAAGAAACTCCTGGTGACTGGTAGTCAACTAGATGGATTATACTTTTGTGGCGATTCTTCATTATCTGAGAAGGTGTGTTTTAGTAGTAGTAGTGGTAATGTTGGGTTATGGCATGCTAGATTGGGACATCCTTCAGATATAGTGTTGAATGTATTAAAAGATTCTTTAAAATTAACTAAAGTTGACAATAATAATGTTTGTGAAGTATGTCACAAAGCAAAACAGCATAGAGAGCCTTTCCCATTGAGTGATCATCAGACTAAGTGTTTAGGGGAATTAGTTCATCTAGATGTTTGGGGTCCCTATAGGATTCCAAGCAAAGAGGGATTTAAATATTTTCTCACTATAGTTGATGATTACTCAAGGGCAGTTTGGGTATTTTTATTGAAACATAAAACTGAGGTTTTCTATCATGTTAAAACATTTGTGTATATGCTTAAAACTCAATTTGATAAAAATGTAAAACTTGTTAGAAGTGATAATGGGACAGAATTTATTAATAACCAAATGAGTGAGTTTTTTGTTAATAAAGGTATTATTCACCAAACTACATGTGCTTATACCCCTCAACAAAATGGCATTGTTGAGAGGAAGCATAGACATTTGCTAAATGTGGCTAGATCTTTATTATTTCAAAGTGAAGTTCCTTTGAAATTTTGGTCTGAGTGTGTATTAACTGCTGCTTATTTGATTAACAGGGTTCCCTCATCTGTGTTAAATGGTAAAACTCCCTATGAACTTGTGTATGATTTTAAACCTGTGCTAGATCATCTTAGAATGTTTGGGTGCGTGTGTTTCAGTACTGTTTTAAATAAAGAAGATAAATTTGCTAGTAATGCTGAAAAATGTGTTTTCATTGGATACTCTAATTAAAAAAGGGGCATAAATTGTGGAGTTTGGAAAGAAAACAAGTTTTCTTTTCAAGAGATGTTTATGAAACAATTTTTCCTTTTAAAGAAAATAAACAGTTGAATGACATTACTTGAATTATTTCCAATATTAATCATTTAAATTTTTTTGATTTGTATGATTCATCTGAGCCCAAACAGTCTATGGATGTTCTACCTCCCAATGATGAGATTCATACTAGTGAAGTATCTTCTCATGGGTCTGAGCAGCCTGATCCAGATTCTGGTATCATGAATGGTAGGGTTGATCTTCAGCAAACCAATGATACTAGAATTGAGACTGGCGGGGTTCAGGATGAGTTAGACTCTTTGGATCAAATTGATATATCTGAGGGAATAATAGGTGAACAAACTACACCTACTGTGCTTAGAAAATCTACAAGAAATGTAATGTTTCCTAAAACTTTAAAAGATTATATAGTAGAAGGGAAAGTAAAATATGGTCTTGAAAAAGTTGTAAATTACTCAAATTTGTCTACATGTAATGTGAATTTTGCATCAATGTTGAGTAAAAGTAGTGAGCCTAAATATTTTTTTGAGGCTGCTAGTGATCCTAACTAGGTTGTTGCTATGAATGAAGAAATTGAAGCTCTTCATAGAAATGACACTTGGGATCTTGTTGAGTTACCTTCAAATAGAAAAACCATAGGTTGTAAATGGATTTTTAAAATTAAGTATAAATCTACTGGAGAAGTAGAAAGATATAAAGCTAGATTAGTGGCTAAAGGTTTTAGTCAAAAAGAAGGTGTTGACTTTTTTGAAACTTTTTCACCTGTGGTAAAGATGGTAACTGTTAGGTGTGTCATTACTTTGGCTGTTCAAAATAATTGGATGTTATATCAGTTAGATATCAATAATGTCTTTTTATATGGCAATTTAAATGAAGATGTGTATATGGATTTACCTGAAGTGTATTTCTCAAAGGAAGAAACTAGAGTTTGCAAATTAAAAAAATCCTTGTACGGGCTTAAACAAGCTCCTAGAATGTGGAATGAAAAACTTGTAAATGTATTAGTTGAATTAGGGTTTTTTCAAAGTATATGTGACCATTCCATGTTTGTTTTATCTACCAAAGATGTATTTCTTGTATTACTTGTGTATGTGGATGATATTGTCCTAACTAGTAATTCTGAAACTGAAATAGTAAAAGTAAAGGAATTTCTTAAATCAAAGTTCATGATTAAAGATCTTGGTGAACTTAAATACTTCTTAGGCATAGAAGTAATTAAGTTAGATGTTGGTATTTGTTTGTCTCAATGAAAATATTGTTTGGACTTACTTGCTGAATATGGATTGACAGGATCCAAACCTGTAAGTAATCCAATTGAACATAATTTTATTGTTACAAACAAAAACAAGCATAATGACTTTGTTTTAAGAAATATTGGTGGTTATCAGAAACTTGTTGGAAAACTGATTTATTTGTCACATACTAGACCTGATATTGCATATGCTGTGCATTATCTAAGTCAATATATGCATAGTCCTTTTAATTCACACTTACAAATTGCTATGAGATTGCTTAGATATTTGAAAGGTTCTTCTGGAAAAGGTATCTTGTTTAGCAAAGGTAGTGAATTAGGATTGAAGGTTTATTCTGATTCTGATTGGGCTAAATGTCTGGAAACTCGGAAATCTGTAACTGGATATTGTGTGTTTCTTGGGAATTCTTTGATTTCTTGGAAAAGTAAGAAGCAAGCTACTGTGTCTAGATCTTCTGCTGAAGCAGAATATAGGGCTATGTGTTATGCTACATGTGAAGTTATTTGGATTGTAAACTTGTTGACTGAATTACATATTAAAGTCAACTTACCAATTAGTTTGTATTGTGATAGTACTGCTGCTATTTCTATTGCTGCTAACCATGTGTTTCATGATAGAACCAAACATTTTGAATTGGATATTTTCTTTTTAAGAGGTATGAATACAAAGGGGTACATTAAAACTGTAAACATACAGTCGAAGTTTCAAGTGGCTGATGTGTTTACTAAAGGGTTGTTGATCAAACAACATCATGAGATGTGTAAAGAGCTTCAAATGTATGACATGTTTGGCTATTGAATTGAGGGGGGGTGTTGAAATGATAGCCTGGAGTTGTACTTTAAATTGGTAATTTCTTATTTGTTTCAATTCAATATGCTATATTGTAATATGTTTATAATTCTAATTGGTTGTTTTTCTAATATTCATGGTTGTGGCTGTATATTGGACACGGGCTTGGCTTGGAGGCTTATTTGGACTCGTTGTTGTTGGGCTTGTTGCTGATGGGCTTGTTGGGTTGGATAACAACGACTCTTTAACAAACTCATTCCTCACGTGTTATTGGGAATTGAGTTTGTTATATCCGGGTCTATATTAACTGGTGGTTAAAGGGTTTTCAACATACAACAATAATAATCATCTTCTTTGAGAATAGAGAGAGTTCTAGTTTGTAATCTCTGATAAGTCTTGTAATCTAGGGTTTGATTCATCATCTTGATTGAATCTTTAGTCTGTTAGATTGAGAGAAAAGAGATTCGTATCACTGTGTTTGTGATAGTTTTGTAATAGTCTTCCGCTGTAATCTGGTGTTTGTGAAGTAATAAAAGATTCAAGCTACTGATTATCATATTTTGACAACACCCCAAAAACAAATTTCTACCCTTTGCTGACTGGGCGCCACACGACACAAAACGCCCCATTTTATAGCACTTTCACTACGCATAGCCTTATGCTAATGTAATTTGTAATCTCTTAATTTTCCTTTGATTTTTTCCCTTAAGACTTAAATAACTTTTCATTTTCTTCCTTTAGTATTAATTACTTTTATTTTTCTTCCATAAAAGTTTTAGTAAAATTACAATATAACATTTATGGTTTAGTTTAAACATGAGTTAACTAAATTAAAGAAAAGTAATCAATTTTATTGATCCACAGTGAACTTTTCTTTAGCTTTCGAATCTTGTATTTTGTAATAGGAAGTTTGGTGCAACAAAAAGCTCATATCCGTCCTTTAGTCTATCCTAATGACCAACTCGATATGCAACTATACTCATCACTCATAGCAGTTAAGTCTGTAATAAACTTGGCACTACCTTATCAACTTCAACAGATCAAGGATCACCTTCAGAAAATCTACCAATTTCGGTCGTCCTTCAACTGCTTCACGTCATCCAATAATTGGAAGTTATTATCCTGAAGCCGGACATTTGATTCCCTAAGGCTTGAGATCAAACTTATCCTTTTTCAACCCATCAACTTGAGGCCGTGCCTATATAGTCACAATGGCTCGATCTTAAAGATCCTCTTTGATGTACTTGCAAGCCACAACCCATTCCTTCCGGGTGGAGTGCAAACGAGCCAAGCCGTTTAAGAGTTATTTGAGATCGTATCAATAAAAGTCGAGCCCGAGCTTCAGCCTTGAATGGAAAGATCATTTAGGTTAGATAAGCTTTAACGAGCCTTATATATTTTTAAGTTCTAACTATTTTGAACTTCTATTTATTGATGTCACACTACATAGTCGAGCTTTGGCTTGCATAAAGTACAATACATGAGCTCGGTCCCTGCCTAGGCTCGTTAATTGTTATTCTCAAATTATATAAATATAATTCAAAAATATGTATAAATTAATATATACAAGAATACCCGATATCAAACTTGAAAGTACGACTCATCAACCGAGCTTGTGCTTTAGATAAAAAAAAACTCAAAATGAGCCAAGCTCAAGCCTAGTACTCCTTGTCAACATCATAGGTACGGGTCAAATTAGTTTCTATAATCTCCTCCAGGGCAAGTTTTTCTTCCTCTAAAGCGTTCACTTGAGTTAATGTGACCCACTAACTACCTGACACCTTGCGAGACTTCTTGTAATGTTCCAAGTGATCAACAGTTCAACACTCACATCCCACATACGTTCATCTAAATTAACAAATGGGTTTGTTCATTCAAATCCGTTTATATGTATATTTATATTTTCTTGCTTATGTATGTTTGTTTCTGTTCACTCATTATAGTTCTTAATTTCCATATTTAATTCAAAATTACAATGGAAAAAGGAATACCCCCTTGGATTCAATATCTATGTGGGGTAAAGAAGGTTGACAGCTTCGAATAGGTCAAGTTATCTGACACACTACTAAATCGAGGAATGATACAAAGAAACAGCTGGTCATAAAATATAACACAATATCAAACAAAATATGATACAACGTTGAGTAATATAATACAATGTTGAAAAAAAGACACAATAAATATAATAACCCGAAATTTGATATTGGATAATAAATATATATATATATATATATATATATATATATATATGATAATAATAATAATAATAATAATGGATGGGTTCAAACTCAAGACTAACCACATGTGCATTATTTTAAATTTCCATTTATCATCAAGTTGGCTTCTTCAAATTCAAACTTTCGGATATATCTGAGATGATCGATTCGTTTCTTTATAAGCACCCTAACTCTATCAACATCACAAAACCCTTAATCTTGTTTCTGCTTATCGTATTACGACCACCGCCGCCTCCCGTTCCTTTGCGACTCAAACTGCCACACCTACCAACAAGGATAGCCACCACCACAGCCACCACCACAAAACTTCCGGTTGGTTGTCACCTCCGCCTCGTCACCGTTATACCCCTACGGCCCTACCACAACCACCGACGTAAGCAACAAAGGAGAAATAAGGTCACGCTCTCCACGTTTGGTAATCCGCCACGGCACCACCTTGTGACTTTGCCGCCCTCCGTGCCGTTTGTTATCGTGATCGTAGTTAACCACCATTGTTGCACTTCTCCGCCTTGTCCATCATTCTGAACTAGCCGCCATCCCGCATTCGTGCGCCGTCTCTCGTCTCACACTCTGATTGTTTGGTTCGACTATTAAGGTACTGAATAGAAACCTCCATTTGATTTAAACTTAAAGATAGAAATTTTGGCATCGTTTTGATCAGTTCCGGCGACCGCGGTTTCGTTTATTTTTGGTTAATTAATATGTGTGTGCTGGATGTGTGCGGCGTGTGTGCATGCGGTTGTCGTATTTGTGTATTGTGTGTGTGTGTGTTTTTATAAGTGTACGTGTGTGTTAGCATGTGTGTAGTACATGCATGAGTTTATTGTGGGTGTGTGCATGGTGTGTGTTATAATTTTGTTCAAAAGTGTGGGGTTGTGTGGATGGAGTTGTATCCACTTGTGTGCTTGCTTGTGTGTTTTGGGTTCTACTCACGTGAAATCAAATTAAATAATCATTAAATAGTTTATTTTATCAACTAGTGTGAATCCGATTTCATAAATTTAATAAGTTGTTTCACACCCTTTTCACTAAAATCGTACATATTTGTGACGGTCTTGTGAAACGGTGTCTAAATAGACTTGATTATTTTGTTAATGTTGATATAGTAGGGTTTTTTTGATGAACTTTAAATTATAAATGTTTTTACACTTCGATCAACATACTTCATAACTGGTATTTAATGTATGTTAGATGGATTAAATTGTGAAAACTTCCATCTTTGAGTATATGACTTAGTAAAGATTTTAAACGTCTCCGTCGCCGGACCAGAAGGTACAAACGAATATAACAACTAAATTAAGTTTTGTAAATTTAATTCAAACTATAAATAAAATGTAGGTGTTAGTACAACTTAATGTGGCTCGACTTTGCGTGCTTACTTATTGACTGCTAAGGTACGGTTTCTGGTTTCCTTCACTCATAGTATTAATTATATTCCGTTACTTCGTAGTACGGATTCTGGTTTCTGTCACTCATAGTATAAATTATATTCTGTTACTTCGTAGTACGGTTTCTGTTTTTGTTACTCTTAGTATTAATTATATTCTGTTACTTCGTAGTACGGTTTCTGTTTTTGTTACTCTTAGTATTAATTATATTCTGTTACTTCGTAGTACGGTTTCTGTTTTTGTTACTCTTAGTATTAATTATATTCTGTTACTTGGTAGTACGGTTTCTGTTTTTGTTACTCTTAGTATTAATTATATTCTGTTACTTGGTAGTACGGTTTCCGTTTTTTTTACTCATAGTATTATATTTTGTTCCTTCGTAGTACGGATTCTATTTCTTGTTACTTCGTAGTACGGTTTCTGTTTTTGTTCACTTTTAGTATTGACTCTATTCCGTTACTTTGTAGTACGGATTTTCGTTACGCGTCGGTTATATTTTGAGTTCAGTTATTTTATATAATATATTTTAGTTATACGACTTTAGTTCAGTACTCTGTTACCTGAGCATTTCTGACTTGTCGTTGGGGCGTCAACGACATGGCACTTATCGTGACAGTGCGTAATCAAAGTTCACGGCGTCTCTGAAAGTACTCATGTAGTACCTTGGCCACTTAGAGGCGTATAGATCGATCTTAGCTCCGACTCCTGACTCCTGACTCCTGACATGGCACTTATCGTGACAGTGCGTAATCAAAGTTCACGGCGTCTCTGAAAGTACTCATGTAGTACCTTGGCCACTTAGAGGCGTATAGATCGATCTTAGCTCCGACTCCTGACTCCTGACTCCTGACTTCTGTTTGAGATGGAACAATGTGTGCACGCCACCCACACCGTCTCCTTGGTGCATGGACTAGCTAGCTGTGTACCCCTCTGTTTAGGCTCTGGGTGCTTCCGTATTACACGACCTATTCATTTTAACATCATCGTCGTGTATTTTAGTAATTATATTTTGTTTCGCTATATTTCTGGTCCGTTTTGATATGTGTATATGCATTTGATTAAATTTGAGTATATTCAGATTTCGTCCCGATCGTATATCGGATTATGTTTCGCATTTAATTATAGTTCAGTTAAATGTTACACGTTATATGTTACACGTCACACATTATATGTTACAAGTTATATGTTTCTGGCTCTGGGTGTTTTTGTTATAGTTCCGATATATTTCCGCATGCGTTTGACCATGTTCTGGCCAAGTGTCGGATCATACATCCGAATTTTATTAAGTATATGTTTAGGTAAAAAGGGTTGGTTTCGAGTTTGAATTGAAGTTCGTATATTTATTCTCTTACGTCTGTCCTTACCTATACTATTGTTCTTTCCGTTACTGGGCAATTTTTGGCTCAGCCGTGTTTTCTTGTTTTGTTTTTCTTGTTTTGTTTTCAGGTAATCCGGGATTTCTGGGAATTTAGTGACGAGAGATAAAAAAATGAAGTTCAAGCTTCTAAAAGTTAATTCATTTTGTTTAATAATATGACGTAGGTTGCATTAATTTTTGTTGTATTTTGGATTGTGGCGTTGATTTGATATCTGTAATAGTAACACGTTAGCCTGTTCCGGGTTGGGGTGTTACAATAAATAAAATAAATTATTAAAAATATACAATGATAAATAAACAAATACAATAATCTATAAAAAATCTAACATCTACAAGCTAGAAATCGAAAAGTGAAAATATCATTGAGTTTGACGTACGAGATGACTCCAATGCCGTTAGTCTAAGTTTAATGAAAGTCAGTTTGATACTCTTTCTAGTTTTAGAATATTATGCATTTGCACTCAACTGTTCGCTAAAGTTATTAATTTTTTTACTAATTACCGTCATGCATCTACATATCACCCCACCCAACAGGTATAACCAAATCTTGGGTGGTAGACTACCGAATTAATATGAACACATTTACTTTCTTCGTTTACCTACGTACATTTATTTTTGTTTTTCTTTAAATATATTTAAACTCTTTAGAATATTAATTAAAGTGCATAGATGATGAACATGTACATACAACCAAAAAAAATCTTTTCTGTAAGTGCTCATGTTTTGTTATTTATTACATTTAAAAGGTTACACCAAGAAACATGGCTAAACTCACTTCCTGCCTGTTCGTGTCAATTAAAGACCTACTCCTACGCAATCAAATAATTAAACCATGACATATTTTATAATCCTAATAATTTTAATATTTCAAAAAGACTATAATATAAAACTTTAATTCATCTAATCTATACTATATATAATACATTAAACAAGGGCAAATTAAGATACTCATTTTTAAGTAATTTACAACACTTAAAGCATGAGGTACATGTGTTAGTAAGGGTAAACATGTCTTTTAAACACAATTCATTCAATTTACAAGTTTGGTCCCTCATCTTTAACCATATTATGTTTTTAATTTACCTTGTAAACTAACTTCCCACCCATGATTTTTAAACGACTATAGCCTTTTCGTATGTTAATATTTTTATAAACAAATTGCACCATAAAAACGAGCATTTTATTCTCTTTAATTTGGATATGATATTGTTGTAATTTTTTTTCATTTTAAATAAATTAATATGTTACGTAGGGGTGTTCAGTGTTGGTTTTGATGGGTTTTAAGTAAAACTTGTGAGTCCAACCGTTAATACTGATTTTTTGTCGTCCGAAACCAAACTCAACCATTGAAAGTTGAAACCGAATCGTTGCTAACGGCCTGGTTCCAGTTTGGTTTCACAGTTTAAACTTCAATAATAAATTTAGTTTAAAATAATTAATAATTTAAATGTACCATCAATTTTAACTAAAAACCAACATAATATGATACTTGAGATGATCATAAATAAAAAATGATAATTTTAATTAGCCACATAAATGGTAAATATTAATGGAAGATCTAGGACGTGAAATAATAACAACAAGGATTACAAAAAGGAATTATATTGCAATTAGGTTAATTTACAGTCTTTTTTGGTTTCATATGGCCGGTTGCCAATATAAACCGCGGACCAACCGTTCATTACATTTTGAAAATTTTGAAACCGACCAACAAACCGAAAGTAAAAAAGAAAAAGAAAAAAGAAGTCAAACCAATGACCGATTTAAACGATTTCAAGGTTTTAACTGAACCATAAACACTTATATTTGTACGTGATTAACAGGTTCAAACACCCACTGCATCGCACGGGCACCCGTCTAGTTATTTATTATATATTATATTATCCATTTTAACAAGTCTTTATATCCAGTATCCACTACTCTTCTAATCTATACTCACTGTTTTATTCAAACACACCAACATGAAACTCCGGCCACTCCTATCAATATTCTCCACCACAAGTGACAACCAACCACCACCACTATCCGACTCAACCACCACCATTACAACCACCACCACCACCATCGGACCCCTAACCCTAACAGTCTCCATCTCCAACCTTCCACTAACCACCTCTGACGTCAAACTCCTTTCCTTACACAAACACCTCCTTTATGCGGCCACCGAAAACCTAATCCACGTAATAAACACCTCCACATTTTCCCTACTCGACACATTTAGCGTCACCGGATCCTCTTCTGGATCCGTTTGTTGGGTTTCGTAGGCCTTTTGGTGTAGGCCCGGTTTATTATTAGAAGTCCAAAGGGCAGGCCCGGCCCGGTTTGTATTTCTTGTTTAATAAGATACTAACCCTAGTTCAGTCTCTATATAAACCACATTATGTACTTGTAATCGTTGTCACTCAATAAAGATATACCTAGTTGCCACCCGTGGACGTAGGTCAGTTTAGACCGAACCACGTTAAATCCTCGTGTCGTTTAGTGCTTTCGTGTCGTGTTCAGTTTCGTGTGTGCGTTTAATCCTAATAAGTGGTATCAAGAGCTTAGGTTCGGGATCACACGAAGAACACGTTGAACCGGTTCAGCCGCCTGTTACGCCATCACACCAGATCTGTTTTAGGGTTCAGCTGCAATCTCGCAGTCGCCACCTTGGTTCTGTTGCTTCCGCTCGCCGTCGTCATCTGCAGGTTAGCGATTAGGGTTTCATTACCCAGCCGTCGCCGATTAAAGGGTTGTAATTGGGTTATGTTTGAAAGCTATTAACCACCGTATAACCACCACTGTACACGGTCACTTGCTGATAGGGTTAAAGCATAAGTAAGTGGCAGTGAGTTTGATTTTATTTTTCTTTTGTTCATCGGGTGTTGGTTGGGATTGAGCAAATTGAAAAGAAGTTGAATTATTATTTAATCTTGGAGTTCGTGAGTTTTCAAGAAAGAGTAAAGGAAGGAAGACTTATTTCTTTGTTGCTATCCACAGTAAACATGAAGTAAAAAGGAAAAGAAAAAAACTATTTTTAGCTTTTCTTTTGGTTGAGTATTTGAACAAGAGACTTCAGTTAAACAAAGTATGAGCCTAGAATAATAAAGCAAGATCCTATTTTTTGTTAAAGAGTCGTTGTTAGTCAGAAGAAAAGTTAAAGAAACGAAGAGTCAGTGCCAACCGTGTTTGTTAGGTTTTATCGTTTCAGTATTTAAAGTTTCAGTTTCTGATTTTCATTTCGTTATACCACTGCGTTTAAATAGGTTGATTGTTTAACAGAGTTCAGTAAAACAATCGTTAAGTTCAGGCTCGTGTTGCTGTGTCTGTCTATGTTTTTATCAAGTTTTTCGTTTTAGTCATTGTCATGGCAGAAGACGGAAAGGTTTTGATACAGAAGTTTGACGGACAAAAGTTTGGTTGGTGGAAGATGCAGATTGAGGCGCTACTTTGTCAGAAAGACTTAGATGTAGTGTTTGAGGATGAAAAACCAGAAAAGTTGTCAGAAGCAGATTGTAAGAAGTTAGATAAGAAAGCTAGGGCTTGTATTACTTTGTCGTTGTCGGTAGATGTGGCGTTTAACGTCATGAAAGAAACCACAGCCCGTGGTATGATGCACGCACTATCCAACATGTATGAGAAGCCTTCGGCAGCGAATAAGGTCTATCTTATCAGAGAGCTAGTGACAACTCGAATGAAAGAGGGTGGGTCAGTTACAACGCATATCAATAATCTTAATTTGAACCTCTCCCGCTTAGTGTCAGTCGGCATTAAGTTTGATGATGAAGTTCAAGGTCTTTTATTGTTATCCTCTTTGCCTGACAGTTGGTCGCAAACAGTGACTGCAGTTTGTAGTTCGTCTACAAAAATTACTTTTGATGGGATTCGAGATTTGATTCTTGGAGAAGATTCAAGACGCAGAAATTCAGGTGAATCATCAAGTAATATATTAGTCACAGAAGGCAGAGGTAGGGGAAAACAACGAGGCGGTGGGAGTAGGAAGAGGAGTCAGTCTAGGACTCGTAATGATATTGAATGCTGGGGTTGTAAAGTGAAGGGACACTTCAGGAATCAGTGTCCGAATGGTAAGAAAGAGGTGAACGTTACAGAAGTCAACACTACAGAAGAATGCCCAGAAGATGAGTTTTTAGTTCTTAGTGTTGAGAGTAAAGTTGATTCTTGGGTGATGGATTCTGGTGCATCGTTTCATGCCACTCACTGTAGTGAAACGATGAAGAATCTTAAGGTTGGGGATTTTGGAAAGGTTCGACTAGCGAACGATGATATTCTAGAGGTTACGGGTATGGGAGATGTTGATTTGATAACTTCAGCCGGTACTTCTTGGACTTTGAAAGATGTTAGGGTTATTCCAAGTTTGAAGAAAAGTTTGATTTCGGTTGGGCAATTGGATGACCAGGGGCATGATGTTAAGTTCGGGAATGTGCAGTGAAAAATAGTCAAAGGGAATCTCGTGGTTGCTCGTGGCAAGAAAATGGGTCCGTTGTATATGGTCGATATGTCATCAAAAGGAGTGGATCCAGTTTTGGTGAAAGACAAAGTCCGGTTCATAGAATCTCGTGGGCAGAAGAAGGTTCGTTTTGCAAGTAACAAACCCAGAGCCAGAGTGAAGATTCAGGATAACGAGTTAGGAAGGTTAAATTAGTCAAAGGATATCGTGACAGTGGGAGCACATGTCGTGTTTCAGTTACAGTTCCAGGTCGACAGTGGATTAAGAAAACCAGTATTCCGGCTGTTAAAGTCTCTCCAGTGGATTACTTGCTGAATATGGAGAGTGTTTGTTCTCAGGGTATCTCAGGATCCGGTAGTTTGTTTCAATGGGAGTCGGTCGGGATAGAGAACGGGTCAAGGGCAGTTTTAGCCGTGACTGACGTGTTGGAGCTCCGGGGAGCTTCAACGTGCCTTTAGGTTAATTGATGAGAAGGCGGTGGCAACTAGAAGTTAAATGTTTAGATTACAGAAGTACAATCAGGAGTGCAGACGAGAGTACTCAAGGCCTCCGAGTGGGAGTTTGTTGGGTTTCGTAGGCCTTTTGGTGTAGGCCCGGTTTATTATTTGAAGTCCAAAGGGCAGGCCCGGCCCGGTTTGGATTTCTTGTTTAATAAGATACTAACCCTAGTTCAGTCTCTATATAAACCACATTATGTACTTGTAATTGTTGTCACTCAATAAAGATATACCTAGTTGTCACCCGTGGACGTAGGTCAGTTTAGACCGAACCACGTTAAATCCTCGTGTCGTTTAGTGCTTTCGTGTCGTGTTCAGTTTTGTGTGTGCGTTTAATCCTAACACCGTTAAGTCCATTGCTTTTAATAACGCACTCATATACACAGCACATCAAGATAACAAGATACGAGTCTGGAAACAAACTATAAACAAAAGGCACAAACGCATTGCAACGCTACCAACGTTA
This sequence comes from Bidens hawaiensis, assembly GCF_021521415.1. Taxonomy (NCBI): domain Eukaryota; kingdom Viridiplantae; phylum Streptophyta; class Magnoliopsida; order Asterales; family Asteraceae; genus Bidens; species Bidens hawaiensis. Next base: position 565,369 of record NW_027491976.1, on the reverse strand, counting down.
GAAGACCGGTTGCTTCGTTCGGTTTTACAAAAAACTACGTCAATGTGAGACGCCACAGGAAGAAACTATGGATCGAGCACCACGATGTTGTTTCTGGACTCGCGGTTATTACTAATCAGTTAATGTGCTCGGCTTCTTGGGATAAATGTTTAAAAATTTGGAGGACGTCTGATTTACGATGCATGGAGAGTATTAAAGCGCATGACGATGCTATAAACGCGGTGGTTGTTGCGGCGGATGGTACTATATTCACCGGATCAGCCGACCGCAGGATTAAAGTATGGGGAAAAGGTTTAAGGAAATATAGGCTCATTGCCACATTGGAGAAACACAAGTCTGGCGTGAACGCGTTGGCTCTAAACGACGACGGTTCGTATTTTATTTTTAATTTTAAGTGAAAATATTACTTCTGTAGTTCTGTTATATTTTACACTAATAATTCTAAACTATTTTGATGTTAGATTGGTTGTTACTTTCGGGTGAAAGTGACGGGGCAATTTTAGTGTGGGACAGGGAACGTGGAAGTGACCACGTGGTGCTGACTGGGGTATTACGTGGCCATTCGAAGGCGGTACTTTGTTTGACTGGTGTCTCTAATTTTTTGTTTAGTGGATATGCTGATCGGACGATTAGGATTTGGCAATGTGATGATGGTAAATATTATTGCTTGAAGGTGTTGGACGGGTATGAAAGACCTGTATGATCATTGGTGGCGGATCTAGGTCTAGCTACAGACGAGACTAGTTATAAAGTATGGGGAAAAGGTTTAAGGAAATAGATAAAAAATAATTAATTATACCTTATTATATATTAGCTTGGTAATTGTCGATGGACCATATTACTCTTAATAGCTAATAAAGGGTTTCCCTTTGGGTGTATATATGGAGAGAGTAAATTAACATCATAACCTAATCTCACACACATAAGTAAATCATGTGTCTCCTCTCTCTTCTAAACCGGGTTCCTCTCAAGAACCCTAACCATCCTTAACTATACATCCTAAAGGGGAACTCGATCAAGATGACAAGCATGTCGACTACATCATACCCTGTTGCGGTTACTACTCTTCATGCTGTAACAGGTTCATAGGTTTATTTTTATTCATGTTTTCTATTACTTACATGAAGAACTGATCAACATGTGGCATCAGAGTGATGTTGATTAATCAGTTCTTCATGTTTTCCGGAAATCTGGAATTGAATCAGAAGACATGGACTAAAATTGACAAACCCTAATTTTTTTAGGTTTCTTTTTTTTTCATGTTCTATTACGAAAACAATACATGAAACTGTTTAAAATAGCTAAAATTCATATATAGTAAACTCTAATATTTTCGAAATCTGTTAATTTCATATTTAAAGATTTTGATTCCAAGTTTTTTTTATGTTTAATTGATAAAATTTTCGATGATGTTCTTCGTGTTCATCTTTATTATCGAAAATTATACATATGTTGGTTCAAATTCTAGATTAAAATTTGTTAATGATTATTTAGGGAAATTTTTTTCAAATCTTGAATAACTTGGAAGTTTTATATTTTCTTAAAAGATTCGAATCCCCTTAAAATAAGAAACAAATATAATTATTAATCATCAAAAAGATTTGAACAAAAGTTAATAATGATCATGGGTTAAGGGCTTAAACCATTTTACGGGTTCACGGGCTATTTAAAAATCATGTATTATTGTAACATCCTAAAATTTATAATGTTGAATAAAGAAAGTTACATTTAGTGATTTCCGCGTTATTAATTAATTAATATCGAGTAAAGAACGGATCATGGATTTAGATTAATTGAGATAGGTTAAATGAGAATGGGCTTTAGGTCCATGGGCTTTAAGGGATATAAATATCCCCTAAACCAACCTAAAACCCTAAACCCTCATTTCATTTCCATCATAATCTCTACACACTCCAAAACACACACACACCACACACCGCCATATACGGCCGGCGGCCGAGGGAGAGAAACGAGCAAGATCCGAGAGAGAGTAAACGATTAGTTGTGATTAAACAAGTTAAACGAGATCCAAACGAGCACAAAAGGTATGTTCTTGACCTTTAAAGTTTATGTTTTATTGAATGTCCTTAAGCTTAAAGATCCAAGCTTTATAGTATATACGGGATATATATACGAACGAAATGGTTAGGGAACGTTAGTGGGTGATGTCGAACCATAACAAGGGTATTAAAATCGCCAAAATGCTTGATAAAAACCAAACCCGTAGCTGAACTGGGCAACTTCGCCTGCGAACTGGGCAACTTCGCCTGCAAACTGATAACTTCGCCTGCAAACTGGTAACTTCGCCTTCAAAGCTTAACTTCGCCTACGGCCAAGTTCGCCTAGCTGGTAACTTCGCCTAAAGCTAAGTTCGCCTAAGGTTTAACTTCGCCTAAAGCTAAGTTCGCCTAAGGTTTAACTTCGCCTAAAGCTAAGTTCGCCTAAGGTTTAACTTCGCCTAAAGCTAAGTTCGCATAAGGTTTAACTTCGCCTAAAACTAAGTTCGCCTAAGGTTTAACTTCGCCTAAAGCTAAGTTCGCCTAAGGTTTAACTTCGCCTAAAGCTAAGTTCGCATAAGGTTTAACTTCGCCAAAAGCTAAGTTCGCCTAAGGTTTAACTTCGCCTAAAGTCAAGTTCGATTAGAAAATAAATTAAAAACCTAATGGAAAATGTGTTAAGACAGTTAATGTAAATAAAATTTTTCCAAGCTGACCTGGCAGCTCGACCCCAGCCAGGGGCTCTGCCCCTTGGACCCTGCTAGGGGCTGCCGCCTTTACACCCCGCTGCCAGGGGCGCTGCCCCCGGACCCCCGTTCGTTGTGGGTTGTATAAAGATAGAAATACAACATGAGTAGTAGTAGTTAATTGATACATGTAAATATTATACAGTTAGCCGTGCACAGCTCAAGAAGGGAATAACGATTAACGGAGAGCGTAACAGGATTCAGGTGAGTTTCTAGCCCCATTTATGTGTTATGTTTTCGGGACTGTGTGCATACTCGATGTGTTGTTAATACATTTATCCTAAGTGATAAGTGTATGCCATATGTGATATATGTGATGGATATGAATGATTGATTGTCGGTACGCGAACGATCTTCGGATATTGCGCGTACTGTCAGGTCAAAAATAAAGGTACGAATATTATATATCGAAGATGTATGAACATTACAAATGAATACTTGTCGGGGCGTGAACGATCTTCGAATATTGCACGTATCGACAAGAGGTATAGTTGTTAAATGAATGATGTAAAGAACGCCTAGAGTGTTCTTATGCTATAATGTAATTATTGTATATGTGAAGTATGTGTATACAGGTACACGAATGGTATGTGAGTTCTACGTTCGACATAGTAAGTTAGGATGGCAAATCCCTCTAGCTTTTGTCGGACATAGACTCGGCTGGTGATGGCGTAGTTAAGGACTGCGGGCCTTATACGTAATGTAGATGATAGATGTAAACGTAGATAGGGACGGTGAGCCTTATACGTGTTACAGATAATAGACGACAACGTAGTTAAGGACTGCGGGCCTTATACGTAAAGTAGATGATAGATGTAAACGTAAATAGGGACGGTGGGCCTTATACGTGTTACAGATAATAGACGACAACGTAGTTAAGGACTGCGGACCTTATACGTATTATAGATAGGCATCAGCATAGGAAAGGACTGTGGACCTTATATGTGCTGTATTTGTATTGTGGTAGCATAGGGGAGGACTGCGGACCTCGTACGTGCTATGGTTTAGGTTGCAACATAGGGAAGGACTGTGGACCTTGTACGTGTTGTGGATGTAGGATGGTATAGGGAAGGACTGCGGACCTTGCACGTACCATAAATGGTGAACATAGGTAAGGACTGCGGACCTTTTACGTGTTCACGACCTTGAGTGCAGGTATAGACGGTGGACTATGAACGTACTCTCAGTAGACTGAGGTTAGTGATTGTAGATATGTATGTATGTATGGTAGTAAGTATGTATGTAGAACAGAAGGGTAACTAGTTAGGTATGGATATGTATCTTCGGATATGTATGTATGTGTATGTATTGTATGGCGTCCGATTAACTAGAACTCACTCAGCGTAGCTGACTTTTAGTATGCACGCAGGTGAGTAGAATGAGACAACTAGCTTGAGCGGGCACATGGTGTGCAAATAGGAGACTGACATTTGAAGACTCAAGATGTTTTAATGTAATTGACGTTTATTTTGAAAGACAAGAATGTTTAATTAAGGCAAGTTTTGGATTGTTGTAACGTTTCATGAAAGTTTTTATATTCCGCGAAAGTTTTAATGAACTCTGATTTGTAAGAACTGTGTTTATGAGTAAATCTGACGCTTAAGTAAGGCTACCGGGTTCGGGGCCTTACAATTATGGGCTTAAAATAGCTTATGTGTTCTAAGAGTTTATGAGTTTCTAAAATGGTTTGGGGTCATAACCCATAAACCCGAAAACTCACTAATACCGGAATCAACACTTTCCATAAAACTCCATAAAATCATGTAAACACCCAAATACTGAAAAACCCACTAAAAGCCGAAAACTGACAATTCTCGGGAACCCAAAATTCCCGAGAACTAATTCCGCAAAATATGGTCCTACCGGAAACTTAAAAATCCTTACTCTAAACATTTTCCGCTATTAACTAATTAAATGTTTTGTAAACCTTAAATATTATAAAATTTTACAAAACATAAAGGCTTAACTTGAATGAACTTTCGATGTAACACTTCTGCCCAAAGGTGATGAGTTACATAATCATTCAAGTATAACTGAAAAGCTTTTGTTAGTTTTGCCTAACATGAAACAAATGTCTCACTTCTGTCCAAAGATAATTTGTTACATTTTTATTTAGCAAAACTAGAACGTGCATAATTAAAATAATTGTCTCACTTCTGCCCAAAGGTGATGTGTTACAATTGTTTTGCACATATACTTAAATAAACTTTAATTCTACCCAAAGGTTATTTATTTTTGTTTAAATAGAACTATTAATTATGGTCTATTAGTTTGATGTTAATAATAGACACATCACATATCACATCTTCAATAAAATATATTGATCCTCATATTAATGATCCTTCATTAATCTAATGAACATAAACTTTAATCTATATTATTTTAATATCCCATAATATTACTTACTATATTTTCTTCCATAAATAACGATCTCATCCAAATCATCCACTCTAATCTTAATATACAACTGAATTTTGTCTCATAAAGAGTTTTAATAACATTTAGCTCTTTTCAATTTTAATTATTCATTAAGACATGATATGGCTATCCTACTGCTCTTTCTAATAACAATCATTATATTAAAACAAGAGCATAACAAATGAGATGCGTCAATCATAATGTCTCTTATAATAATGATAATCAATAATTTATTTAAATAAATGCTATCACTAGAGTTATTCTTGATTTAGTTTTTCCTAAGACTACAATTAATTATAAAGAAACATGTTATGTTAAATCATAAAGTTTATGAAAAATGCATGCCAGTTACACTATAATACCAGGTAAATAGACTTAAAATGTTGAAGTAGAAGATACAAGCTTACTTTTTATTTTTTAACAGTTAAATCTAAGACCATGTGTAGTCATAAAGCTTCACTACCAGAGATTATGCGCCACGTGGCGCCCAGTCAGAGTTATGGTTTTGTACAAAAACAGGCTGTAGTCATAACTCTCCACATCCAGACATTATGCGCCACGTGGCGCCTAGTCATTATTAATTTTATTTGTTTTTTAAATACTAAATCATTTAAATAAATTAACATAAAATTAAAAATTACCTTAAACTTCCAAATAAAAAATACATTAAACTAAATTAAAAAAATACATCAAATTAAAAATAAAAAAACATAAATAATACTAACTAAAACTCATTTATATTTTTCTAAAATTTTCGCTCGTCGAGTGGCTTTGTCCATCGGGTCGTCTTCGGATAGCTCGTTTGATAAAATCTCGATGTCTTTGTCCATCTCATTCCTTCGAAGTAGCTCGACGGCATCCAAATTTACTTAAAGTCGTTGGGTTCCAAGTTGGTGTAAATCTTGGAGTCGAGAGTTCATTAATTAGAATTTGCTTTCCAATTCGGGATTCGAACCCGTTGCCGACGATGAAGCGGCCCCTTTCCCTCTTCCTTTGCCTTTGGTTCTTCTACCCCCCGGCCGAGGCATCTCGGTAGTATTCACGGGGTCATTATCGCTTAAGTTGAAGTTTCGAGCGTCGGAACGGGGCGTGTCTGGATCAACCGAAGACGATATTTTAGACTTTTTTTTACTCGGGCCACCGTCGGCTTCGGCTTCGGTATCCAACACCAAGCCCCATTTTGGGTGAAACCTCAATAGGTCTTTACAAATGCCAAAGTAGTTGAAGGTCCCGCCAACCTTATGTTGAAACTCAACCAACGCGTTTTCCATGACTTCCGCGTCCGAGACACCGCTACTCCTAGTTCGATTCATCCGAGAGAAAATCGTATGGAAAGCCGAGCATTTGGTGTTTATGTCGCCCCATTTCGACAGTAACGAATTTTTTTCTCGACGCGATCCCCGCCAAGATTGTGAAACTTCTCTATAATTTTGTGCCAAAATACCCCCGCTTTTTGATAGTTGGCTAAAAAATAAAAATATTACAAGTTTAATGTTTGTTATAAGAAATTTTTAAAAAAATATATATGCATTTTAAAAACCTACTGCATTTGGCATCTTCCGATATTTGGCACCAAGCACGAGCACATAGTACGCACTCATCGATACTCCACGCTATCACCGTCTTTTTAACCCGAGGTTTGCCGGCGGGCTTCTTTGCGTATTTTTTCGAACGTCCGCGTTGGCTCGAACCGCCTACGGTCTCCGGGACGGGTTGTGTCTCCGGCACGAACTCGACCTCGGGTTGGGTCTCCGGGGCGGGTTGGGAACCCGAACCGGCAAAAATGTTCGCCGTCGGGTTTTGGAAACCGGGCACCGCGTTTGGCATAGAGTTTTGTAGATATTGAAAGTAGGCGGCCATTTGCGGTTCAAACATTTGCGGGACGGGTACGGTTGGCGTCGGGGCGGTAGATTGTTCGGTTGTGGATTATGGTTGCCTTGACGGGCATATTGGCCGAAACCGAGAATATTTTGGTTGTTTGGAAACATTTTGGTAGAAATATTTGTGTAAAAGATATAAATTGGTATAGAAGTAGAAGGAGTGTGTTAAAAAAATGAGTTTGGTTTGTTTATATAGTATAAATATAATTAATATAATTTTTTTTAAAAAAAAAATCCCAACGGCTCCAAACCCACCCAACGGCTATTTTTTTTTTATTTCTGTGCCATTATTTCACGTTTTGTATACAACGTAGCAAAAAAAATTGCATAACGCAGGGGAAGCGGTGTACCCCGCGTTTTCCTCCTTAACGCAACACAAAACGCACCCAGTACGGGTGGTCTAACACTCCATATAAAGATTAAACCATTTCTCTCTTATTCCATATGCTAGTAACCTTAATTATTTTGTTTAAAAATAGCTTTTTGTGTCAGGAGAAAATAGTCAAAATACCATAAATGCAAGTTGGTAAAGTACAAATTGAATTAGATTATGACAAACAAAACTTTTGTTAACCCCAGATTAATTAAGTTGATTTCCCCCGTCTTTAACATTTAGCTGGATCTGTCCTATTATTTATATTTATAATAAAATATTAATAAAAGTTTTTCGTTGGCGTACATGAACCTTCATATCTTTTGTTTATTTTTCTTTGAGATAGAACCTCGATATATATTTTTAAAATTTCAAGTTGTTTACTTTATAAAATATGGCAATTTGATTAGTTTATTAATTAGTAAAAGAGATGGAGAATCTTTATCAAGGACCATGCTACGAAAGAATTTGTACTTAACCGCTAATAACAACCACTATTATCCATTTTAATAGGTAGCTTATGGATTTGGTTTTAGTACAAAGTTTAGATTTTTCAAAAGGTCACATGTTATGATATTACTTACTCATGTCCAACTAGGGCTGATCAATCGAAAAAAGCTCGGCTCGAAAAAAACTCGAATAAAAACGGCTCGGCTTGACTCGGCTCGGTTTCGAAACGAGCCGAGCCCGAGCCAGCTCGGCTCGTGGCTCGGTGGTATATAAATATATATATATATAATTAATAATGTATATATGTGGTTTATTAAATTAAATATTGTATGCTAAGTTAAGCTATTAAGCTTAAAAATTGCATTATTTTTTTTTGTATTTCGAGCCAGTTCGAATTGAGCCGAGCTGGCTCGTTTTAAAACCGAGCCGAACTCGAGCTCAGGTTTCAGCTCGATTTAGAATTCGAGCTCGAGCCGAGCTGACTTGATCGAAATTCGAGCCGAGCCCGAGACAGTTATGGTTCGAGCTCAGCTCGGCTCGTGAACACCCCTATGCCCAACTGCCCAATCACACCAAATTATCAGGTTATCTTCTCATCGACAATCAATACACTCAAAACATGTTGCCCATAGTTGATGTTGGACATTTCTTATGAACCCAACATCTCTTATGTTTATGACCATTGTAAAATTTGTCAAGTTTTTACAATAACATTCTTCATATCACATTCGTGTTAGTATGAGATCACTACACGAACCTAAACACAGATTTTGGGTTGGGTCCAGTATATATGAGTTCGGGTCGTACCCATAAAATTATATAGCTAATCGAATTGTGATTGTGGTGTGTTCATCGGTTTATTCTTATAAATTTTAGAAAATCGTGTTTTAGATCAAAATTTGAAAATTAAAATATTAGTGATCACCACGCTTCTGGTGTAACTTTAATCATTAATACATATAGATACCTTATGCGAAGCCTTATGTCATATTCTAATTCATGTGTCATAGACGATATTAAGTTATCAGATTTGACCCGTCAACCAACGAACATGACTTACTACAATTTAGAATAAAGCGGTTTTAATGATGTATGTCATATATGTGGAGTTTCAACTTGGTTATTTTTATAGGCAAGTAAATACACAGATAACGATCCAAGATATTGCTAATATCCACCGCCGGAGCAAGTTGTCAACTATTTTATTTTTCCAATAGCATATAATCATGTAATGGTATGTTGTAACTTGTAAATGATAAATTAGCGTATATATAAATACACATAATATAAGCATGTTGCGTCCAGGTAGTTGACATTATTAATACTACAAAAAGGCAACTTATGTTATTGTTCAAGAAGTGTACGTGTTTTTCATTATGGCCAAAACAAAACGATTTAGCTTCATCAAAGATTTAATTCCCATGTACCATTTTAATTCTCTTTCTTTTCATGGGCTCTTCCTTCAGATTGTTTTTAATTATTTTAAACTCAAACCAACTAATTTCATCGGAAGTGTGTGGGAAATTCCGATAAAATTTTGCATCACAAATTTTCGTATCAACTCAACCCATATTCTAGTGGTGTTTATGACTCTCCAAAATTACTTTGTTTTCCTTGATTGAATTTACTTACTTTTTTTTGGAACGACAACTTTTATTAAGCACAACTATTAAGAAGCTAGAGGCGACAACAAAAAAAAATAAAAAAAATTATAACCTGAAATTACACCAGTATTTTCACAAAATACTATAAAAAACTGAACGATTTCTAATCCAGAACTACCTTAAAATTTTTATATCCACAAACGCACTGGAGGGATTTGCCACTTCTTACGAACAAATAGTTTCATTCTTTGTCTTCCATATGCAACAACATGGCGTGAGAATAATTCCATATAAAATATAATCCTTACGATGACCCAAATTACTAGTCTCATGAATCTTTAGTAATCTCTTACCGAAAAGGAAAATAATGAGAGGGATATTACATTAATTGCGTAAAAAAGATGATCACTAGTTTTTTCACACTCACCAAATAACCAACACACCACTGAACTAGGCCACCAGGCACGACCCAAAGGAAGGGCGAGGAGTGAGACGGATCAATGCCTACCCTCCTGAGTTGCCCATAATTATAAAAAAAATATTTATATTTTATATATAATTTTGCTTTAAAACAATAGTTTATAAAATGACTCATTACTCGAATGAAAAGAATGTTTGACTATGAAATCAAAAGTCATGAGTTCAATCAAAACAATTTGTATTTGTGTTTTATATATGTCATGTATTCAATTCTCACAAATGGTTTTCTTCTTTTCTTTATAAAAAAAATCATTTGTGTTTTATGTATGTAATAGTTCAATTCTCACAAATAGTTTTCCTTTTTTCTTTATAAAAAAATATTTTTATGAGTCATTTTAGTAAAAAATTGTTTGTCATTACCTTTTTGTTTTAGTCCATTTTAGGCTTTAACCTTAGTGATAAATTGTCAAATTATCTTTCGTATAATTGATAACACGATTTTAGAGGTCAGTTTTTTTGCTCGTCTCAGGCCTCGAAATTTTAAGTGATTTTCGGAGACGACCGGCCTGTAAGCCACCTTCAGATTTCTTTTGGATAAATCAACGAGGGTCAGGAGCTTAACAATTTCCGCTTTCCAAACAGAAATGCATACCTTCTTAGGGACCCAAATTTGAAGACAAATGGAAATATACGAGTGTGGTGTCAAAAATAAATGTATCATGCCACCGAAAACAAACCAGCTTCCTTATGACCTTATCATTGCTAATTTTAAGTATAAACCACAATTATTCCAAAACTATCTTACTAATTGAACTTGAAATAATAAGATCATTGCTTCATATTATGAATTTTAAGCTTTCTTTAAAATTGTTTCAAATAACATAGATTAGAAACCAATTATGTTTTTTAAGGCACTAATGCACGTACAAAGTACAAACTGTCAAAACCAGACAAAGATTTTGATATTTTTAATTTTAGCGGCTTTAGCAAATTGTGTATTTTTCAAGGTTTTTTTTTAACTCGAATGACGGATGAAACATTTTAGTTTTTTTAATTTTTTGATTTTTATTTATATTTTGAGTTATAATTTTTTATTTATTTATTTTTAAAAAGCTTTTTGTATAGCAGCTATAAACCTTTCTCACGTTTTTTTATTTTTTGTCTTCCTTTACTTTTTAACTTTTCTCTCATAATTTAACCATCTTTTCTTATTTTGATGGGCAATTTTAAAAGTATACAACTGTCACTGTTACAAATACAAGTACTCTATCATTAAATCATTAAATCTTTTTGTAAGTGTAGAGTTGACAAAAACAAAAAATTAATAGTTCTTTCAGAAAATTTATTTAAAACATAAGACTAATATATTTTTAAGAATGATGCATGGTGGGCTCTGGTTTCCTTAAACCAGTCGGAAGGACGTGGATTTGTGCATGGCCGCCTGTTTCCATGAGAATAATAGGATGCTAATAAAAAAAATTAAATGCCCTCCATTTGCGCTGCAAATTATGGGCTTGTATTAGTTAAATATATACAAATTAAAGCGTAAAAGAATATACATTGTAATTATAAAACATGAATGTATATGATGCTAAGGAATATATCTGAGGTCGTCAACTCGTTTCTATTTAACAACATTTGAAATTGCCTTTAATAAACGAGTGAACTTTTTTGAGACGAAATGTCGTCGTTAACTGTTCTTATTAATTTTGACGTAACATAAAAGAATATATTTTTTCCTTTCTTATATCAACTCTTCTGTGTTACTTTAGACTTAATTTTATAATATAATACCTTTTAAATTTCTACGAAGAAATAAAAGACAACATGACAGTTGTTTCATAGCTTATCAGAACTATAACTGTTAGTTTGTTAAAAATAGTCGCGTTCTTTGCTAAAGCCTACACTAATTTTTTTCTTTTGTCCATTTTAAATATGGTCTTAATCATCTAATTAGAAACGTGTTAATTAAGTATTATTAACTATACCAACTATGTTAATATTCTAACAATATATGCAAATTGGTTGAACAAGAACAAAAACAACAGCTTTCCTCAAATATAAAATTTTATCTATAGTGTTATTCTCTCATATGAGATCGTATTGGATATAATCATCATATTGAATATTCTATCAACACATGACCGATCTTTTAATAACTTGAATTTGTTTTATAAAAATCTTGAAGAAGTTTTACTTGTTTCTATATATATTTTGTAAGCATGTCTATAGTAATAGTTATTTTTTTTAACGTTTGGTTAATCGGATCATAATTCATAATCCCAAACAAACTGCTTCCACTAAAGCTTAAGACATTTTTCATTTATGTGGTTGTTTGTGATAAATATGGATTTGGGCTTTGTGAGGGCAAAAAGGGAAAGAAATTACGGTGATAAAGACAAAAAATAAAAAGTATGAACTTTGCCCCCATGCAGGATCGAACTACAGACCTCCAGTTTACAAGACTGGCGCTCTACCACTGAGCTATAGGGGCTGTTTTGTGTATCCAGTTTATGTAAATGTATTTCAACTCATTATCTAATTACAAATAAAGACTAATTGCCTGACGTTTTTTATAATAAATATATGTAGAGATAACTCTTTTATTTTTCATTTACGTTGCAACACTTTGTTATCATGTTTTTCAGTTTTTTCTAATAACCAACAAGTTTTATTAATCACACTTACAAGAAGCTAGGAACACCATTAAATACAACCACAAACACAAGTATAAAAACCCCAACCTATACACTAAATTAACCGATACCAATCCTTTTCACATATTCTTTATCCAAAGAAATTCCAATATCTTTTTTTCCTCCACAAAACTTACAAGATGAATAGGGCTCCACTTATGAACTAATGCATTCCTCCTTTTCCACAAACTTCAAATCGCAGTCAAATACACGGCATGGAAAACTATTGCCTTTTCCTTTGAGCAAAACTTATGAAGTTCTAAAAGATCCTGAAAGCTATAAAAGGAAGAAGACACACATTTTACACCATTGCGAAACCAGACTCCACATAGATTGTGATAGGATGCACGACACAAACACATATTCAGCCGACTCCTCTATCTCGCCACAAGTTTAATAAAGAAGCTATTTAACTGGATATTACTTTATGTCAAAGCGTCGAAAATTGGCAACCGACCTAGGGCCGTCATGTTTATCTCTTAATAAAAAGTGTAATATGTTATAAAATTAGCCCTAATTATAACAATATTTCCGAAGTAATAATTGAACTTGAATATAACTAAGAAATATGCGAGTAAAGAAATATGAGATTTGTTACTTCTGGATATCAACCTTCGTACAAATACATTCTATTTATAAAGCAAAAACTACTATGCAAAAGTACTATTTAAGGAGACAAACGAAATATAATTGGTGCATATAAAAATATAGTTGGTGAAGTCATGGTGTCATACAAATAATAATGTCGGTAATTCATAACACTCCCCCTTGGATGACACATTTTCAAAACTTCGGGGTCTTGAAGTACTGCCTCATTAAAAACCTTGCTAAAGGAAAACCCAATGGGAAAAAACTTTAGCTAAGGGAAAAAGAGTGCAGTATATAGCTCCCCCTCAAGTTGCAGGTTGTTACATTGTCCGTACATGGCGCATGCCAATATCATGAACATGTTTCCTGAATGTTGCTGTGGGAAGTGCTTTTGTGAAAAGATTAGCTGAGTTGTTGCTGGACTGGACATATCTCATCTCAACCTGATTGTCTTTAATAAGGTCCCGAGTATACTCAAAGTATCTAGGTGGTATATGCTTTGTTCTGTCACTTTTAATATACCCTTCCTTCATTTGCGAGACACAAGCTGCATTATCTTCATAGATAGGAGTTGGAATTCGATCTTTCTCTAGTCCACAAGAATCAAATATGTGTCGTGACATAGATCTTAACCATACACATTCTCTTGAAGCTTCATGCAATGCAATGACTTCAGCATGATTTGAAGATGTTGCAATGAGTGTTTGTTTCTGAGAACGCCATGAAATCGCAGTTCCTCCATTCTTAAATACGTATCCAGTTTGAGATTTTGCTTTATGGGGATCAGATAAATAACCTGCATCTGCATAACCAACTAACCCTTCTTTTGAATCGTTAGGATAAAATAAACCTAAATCAACAGTTCCTTTTAAATACCGAAAAATATGTTTAATGTCATTCCAATGTCTTTTAGTAGGGGATGAACTGAATCTTGCTAATAAATTAACTGCAAAAGAAATGTCAGGTTTTGTACAGTTAGTAAGATACATAAGTACTCCAATTGCACTGAGGTATGGTACTTTGGGACCAAGAATCTCTTCATTATCTTCGCAAGGACGAAATGGATCATTGTCAACATTGAGTGATCTAACAACATCGGTGTGCTTAAAGGGTTTTCTTTGTCCATATTGAGACGTTTTAAGAGTTTCTCAGTATAGTTGACTGATGCACAAGTATCCCATTATGCATATGCTCAATTTGTAAACTAAGACAATATTTGGTTTTTCCAAGGTCTTTCATTTCAAATTCTTTCTTTAAAAGAGCAATCGCCTCATTAATTTCTTTTTGTGTCCCAATTAAATTGAGGTCATCAACATACACAGCTATGATCACATATCCTGATGTTGTCTTCTTGATAAAGACGCATGGACAGATAAGATTATTTGTGTATCCTTTGCTTATCAAATAATCACTCAAACGATTGTACCACATCCTTCCAGATTGTTTCAGTCCGCACAAGGATCTTTGTAACTTTATGGAATACATTTCTTTAGGCTTTGAGCTTATTGCTTCGGGGAGTTTAAATCCTTCGGGAATTTTCATATAGATGTCATTGTCTAGTGATCCATACAAGTAAGCCGTGACAACATCCATAAGACGCATCTCTAAATTTTTAGAGACTGCTAAGCTGATTAAATATCTAAACGTAATAGCATCCACAACAGGAGAATACGTTTCTTCATAGTCAATTCCTGGCCTCTGAGAAAAACCTGAGCTACAAGTCTTGCTTTATATCTTGTAACTTCATTTTTCTCATTTCGTTTTCTCATAAAAACCCATTTATATCCTACAGGTTTCATTGACTTTGGTGTAATGACAATAGGTTCAAAAACCTTTCGATTGTTTAGTGAGTTTAATTCAGCTTGCATAGCATCTTTCCATTTGTTCCAATCTTGTCGATTTTTACAATCATCTACAGATTTTGTTTCAGGGTCATCATGTTCTTCCATGATATCACTTGCCACAGAATAAGAAAATATATCATCAATATTTTTCATTTCATCTCGATCCCACATTATATGTGATTGACCATAGTTGATTGACAATTCCTTATTGGAATCATTTATTTCTTTCTGAGGGAATGTTATATTATTTATTCTTTCCTGGTGGAAGGTTCTGTCAATCATTCCATCCTTAGGGCCAGTATCCTTTTCAGAGCCCTTTCTTTTTCGAGGATTTTTATCCTTTGAACCGATTGACCTTCCAAGTTTTAAACGTTTTTGGGATTCATGAGGTGCATTATTATGGTTTTGCTTATTTGGAATCTCAACTCGAGCTGGAGCATTAGCAGCCGGTATATGAGATTTAGTGACCCTGTTTATATCAGTAAATGCATCAGGTAACTGATTTGCAATTTCTTGTAGATGTATTATTTTTTGAACCTTTGTCTCACTTTGTTTTGATCTTGGGTCTAGGTGTAACAATGATGGCACACACCATGATATATCCCTTTCTTGCTTTTTCATTTCTCCCCCTAATGCCGGGAATATTGTCTCGTTAAAATGGCAATCAGCAAAACGTGCTGTAAATACATCACCTGTTAAAGGTTCAAGGTATCTTATGATGGAAGACGTTTCATATCCAACATATATTCCCAACCTTCTTTGGGGACCCATTTTTGTGCGTTGTGGTGGTGCAATAGGAACATACACAACACAACCAAAAATTATAAGGTGAGAGATATTTGGCTCATTCCCGGAAACAAGTTGTGTGGGAGAGTATTTATGATTTGCACTTGGTATCACATGAATTAATGACCCAGCATGCATAATTGCATGACCCCAAATCGAAACAGGGAGTTTTGTCTTCATTATTAATGGTCTAGTTATTAGCTGTAGGCGTTTGATCAACGACTCTGCTAAGCCATTCTGTGTGTGTACATGAGCAACTGGGTGTTCTACAACAATCCCCACAGACATGCAATAATCATCAAAAGCATGTGATGTTAATTCTCCCGCATTATCAAGCCTTACTCTTTTAATGGTATAATCCGGAAAATGTGCATGTAATTTGATAATTTGAGCAAGAAATTTTGCAAAAGCAACATTACGAGTCGATAATAAAGAGATATTAGACCACCTGCTGGATGCGTCTATTAAGACCATGAAGTATCTAAATGGTCCACATGGTGGATGAATTGGTCCACATATGTCACCTTGAATTCTTTCAAAAAACATTGGTGTTTCTTTATCAACTTTTAATGGCGAAGGCCTTGTAACTAATTTTCCAAGAGAACAAGATGTACATTGAGACATTTTATCTATTTTGTGGATCTTTTGACCTTTTAGTGGATGCCCATGTGTATTTTCAATGATCCTTTTCATCATTGTGGATCCTGGATGGCCTAATCTGTCATGCCATAAGTTTATGATACCAGAGTCACAACAATTTTCTTTGACTGCCATATGTGCTTGAGGCACATTTATATATGTATAATGCAAACCAGAATGGAGCATTGGCAGTTTTTCCAATATCTTATCTTTGCTTATGATATGCAAATATTTTTCATTACTAACAGTCCTTGATTGAGTATCATATCCATTATGATATATGTTTTTGAAACTCAACAAATTTCTTATTGATTTTGGGGAAAATAAAGCATTTTCTATTTTGAGCTTTGTACCATTTGGTAATGCTAAATTAGCTTTTCTCACTCCTTCTATCAAGTTTGTAGGACCTGATATTGTATTGATGATCCCTTTTGTTGGTTTCAGTTTATAAAAATATTTGTTAGATCTAAGTATAGTATGTGTGGCTCCACTATCCGCTATACATATATCTTCTTCATTTGTTTGATCTTGTGCTCCAGTGATTTTCATTTTGAATCTTGAAAGTATTAAGAAAAATAATAAGTGTATAACAAAGACATTATGATATTTTAACCTTTATTTAATTGAAAACAAACAGTACATGAAAGGGGAACTACATAATTAAAGATAATGAGAACACACTTAATAATTGCATCTAATTATAGTCGTCAAGCAACTTTGTTTCAAAGTTCCACCTCAAAGTCTTCAACGCTCAGCTCAGCATTGATATTATTAAAGTTATCAACATGGTTCACTTCTTTCTCCTTTCCTTTTAGGGAGGCTTGATACAGTTCACACAGATGTGGAGCTGTGCGACAAGCCTTTGCCCAGTGGTTTGTACTTCCACATCTAAAACATGAAGTGCCATTGTTTTCGGACCTACCAGCTTCATTCCATTTATTTTGGTGGTTGGAATTGGTATTGTGTGGGTTGTGATAATTATTGGCTCTCTGGTTACGACCACGGCCACGACCACGACCGTAAGAATTAGTGTTCCATTTGAATGAATGCTTACGATCATTAAAATGCCTTTTGTCAAAATGACCACGTCCACGGCCTCGTCCACGACTTTGTTCCCATTTATGACCAGAATCTTTATGAGAATTTTTGTGAGCAACATGTGCTTCTGGTATTGCTAATGAACCCGTGGGACGAGATTGATGATTTTTCATCAATAATTCATTATTTTTTTCTGCTAAAAGGAGTAATGCATTTAGATCAGAGTATCTCCTAAAATTCTGCAAATGATAATGTGTTTGCAAGTTAATATTTGATGCATGAAATGTGGAAAAAGTTTTCTCTAACTTTTCTTCCTTTGTTATGGGATACCCACAAAATTCTAGCTTTGAGCAAATTCGGTATAAAGCAGAGGTGTAATCATTTACCCTCTTAAAATCTTGGAACCTAAGACTGTTCCATTCATCTCTAGAAGTAGGAAGTAAAACTTCCCTTAGATGACCGAATCTGCTTTTCAAATCTTCTCATATCATATATGGGTTATCACAATTAAAATACTCATGCTGTAGTAATTCATCAATATGTTTATGGATGAAAACAACAGCTCTTGCTTTATCCTGGTCAGAGCACTCATTGGCTTCTTGGATTGTATCTAACAAATCCATTGATTTCAAATGTCTTTTGACATTTGATGTCCAAGACATATAGTTTTCTCCAGAAATGTTGAGTGCAGGGAATTCGAGTTTTGAGATATTTGACATTTTGTTACTAAACACAAATAAGATAAATATTAGGATTACATACTTATTAAAATTGAAAGAAAATACAAAGGTAAAGCTATAAATAGATAAAGGAAAAAGAAAAGATTAAACTCTCTAGGTGGGAGATTACAAATTAAGAACAATAAGATTATCAGCATTATGGTAGTTAACATTAAAACTAGATGAATCATCTTGGAAGCTTTATCTTGGATAATCTTAAGAAGAAGAATGTTTGTTGTAAATGAAATGGAGTTGATAATTGGTTATTTATAGTGAAAATTTATAACCGTTTTACAACGGTTATATTACCGTTTTATAACGGTAACATTACCGTTTGTATGTGTGTGTGTGTATATATAATATTAATTATTTTTTAAGTAAAATAATAAATAAGATATTAAATAAAGTTTATTTTATAAAATATTTAATTAGTATGCATAATAATAAGAATAGAATTGTTAGTGTAAATAAATCTAACTTCTAAATGAGATATTAGTGTGCATATATAAATAAAAATTAGAATGGTTATTAAATTTTAATAACAATGTTTATACACATTATTGCTATTACTTGGTATATGTATATGCATATATATATTTCCAATAACCATAATTAAAGAAGTGTTTATGATGCTTATGTGGATACCTTTGTGTCTATTACCTTTCTTGATTAGGATATTAGCGGCTCGTGCTGATAACGTGTTATAAAATTAGCCATAATTATAACAATATTTCCGAAGTAATAATTGAACTTGAATATAACTAAGAAATATGCGAGTAAAGAAATATGAGATTTGTTACTTCTGGATATCAACCTTCATACAAATACATTCTATTTATAAAGCAAAAACTACTGTGCAAAAGTTCTATTTAAGGAGACAAACGAAATATAATTGGTGCATATAAAAATATAGTTGATAAAGTCATGGTATCATACAAATAATAGTGTTGGTAATTCATACCATAATAAAAATAATCTGTCGTTTTGTTTTTCTCGGAGGTTTTGTAAAATCCAAACTTATATAATATCTTAACAAAGACACCATACTGGAGACTCGCCACTGGAACTTATTAGTAAAGTCAAACCCTAACATCTGAGGTGATCCATAGGTACTAGGTACTAGGCTTGGACAGCAACACTGCCGACACATAGGTTGGATGGAGACACATGTATACATGTTGCTTGTTTATTCTCGTGTTTCTTGGCACACATGGGTTTTGATGGCGACATCACATGGTCGATCGAGTTTAATCAACATAACCTAAGCTTTGGCCTTCCAAATTCAATAATATTTCATTTTTATTAACATTTAACACAACCCAAACTACATCTAGATAATGGGTAAGCGAGCAATAAGTTGCGCAGCAACAAGCTACATATGGATAATTTCAATTTTCTTCAACTTGCGTTAATGATTTTGTTTCTATATAATATGAACCGATTTTGTCCATTACTTCCAGTAAATTCACTAAATCCTTTTGTTAATATGAGAGAAAACTGATACTTATGTGTTATTTATAATAGAATACAATTTTGTAGATTTGCTCGTCTGTGGTACTGTTATTCAATGTTAATCCAGACATAAGATCGATATAACACTTTATTGTTGCAAAAGAAAATTGACTTGAAAAATCGTTATAATAATTTTTTATTTATCACACATTTCAACCATCTATCCAAGCCACACAATTTTAGATCTATCTAATCAAAATCTTGATGACCAAGACATTATCATAATAATTATATTCCAGTTAGGAAACTCAACTCACTTGACCAGATTGTCAACTTAGATCCTTTCATGTTATTGACTTGTGCATATACAATCCAAAATTACCATCACATAAACCATTATTTTTGCCTTAGCACCCAGAACGCCAAACCTTCACAAGCCGCCAGGGCCGTCTTCGAGATTCGAGTGCCCAAGACGAATATAAAAATGGACCTTATATAATTTTTTTTTCAAAATATGAATGATAAATGTGATAACATAAATAAAACAAAGCGCGCCTCGATACGGTGGCAACCATTCAAACAAAAAATGGACCTCATATAATTTTTTTCTTCAAAGTATGAACGCTAACTGTAATAACCAAAAATACAAAGTACGAATCAATACGATGGCAAACATTAAAAAAAACACAACTATAAATGGGCTGATTGCTAAATTGCTTCTTGAAATATAAACCCATTTTGATTACTTGCACGATAACACCTGCATAAGTTTGTATTATTGATCAAAAAAGAAAAGAAAAAAAAGTCAACAAGCATATTGAAAAAGTGAGCAGAAAAGTACAAAATACAAAATAAAATATTAACTTCTTTTATTATCTTTTTCAATTCTCCAAACCAAAAGCTACTTCTCGTTGTAACATATACAAGCCGGAAAAATTTCCGGCAATATTTCTTTATCTTTTATCTTTGTTATATCATTCTTCTTTCTCCTTTTTTCATTGTCACTTTCATTTGTTAATGTTTAAAAAGACTTATATATAGATATACATATATAAAAACTTTTAAAAATTTTGTGCCCTTCACTAAAACCGTGCCCTAAACGGTCGTCAAGCCCAGGATAGGGTCTAAGCCGGCCCTGCAAACCGCCACTTAAGATTCAAAACTTTTATCTACAACCACCACTTTCTTCCACGATACCAATTAAAACTCCACAAACTCATTACAAATTTATTAAAATTATATGTATATACATATGTGATGTGAGAGACTGGGAGAGGGGAATCATCCACTCCATAGTTTGTAGCCATGGACTTGGTGCCCATAATGCCAAAATCGGGATTCTTAAGATCCCTAGCATGCCAATTGGATTCACACCTAGGGATCGCACTCCATTGTGGATGCTCTGGTAGCCCGATGCAAGGGCTTGCTCATTAGCTTGGCTTGGTTTGGTTTGCTTGTAAGCCGGCTCGATTAAAATTGATTTCAACCTGTTATGCATAGGTATTTTGAACTGTCTTGACAACTTGAACTGTTGAACTTTAAAAGTGTGTATTAATGGATTTTTATTTTTTGTTTTATATTAGTTAAACAAAACGATTATAATAAAATGACAGGCAAACGGGCAACAAGTTGTGTCGCAACCCCTTTTTGAAAAGCAAAGCCAATCCTACTAAAAACGAAGCTTTGAGACCTAGGAGTTGAAGATGTTCCGTGTACGACACGCTAAACCTTACTCAAAAAATTTACAGCCTCTGGGGCCAGAAAACCAAATGTATCAAACGCAAATGGGAGAAAGACATGTTGATTCTCTAAACAAGCTTTCTCGTGTTTAACAACTTTGTCTGATTCAGCCTTCAACGCAGCCTGACCCACAATAAACTCACGGTCCCTGAGCCCAACAAGAGGAGACACTCCTGTAAGATCAACACAAGCGTGTTTCCCCCCTGCCTACCCGAACACAAGAACTGAAAGCCAAGCCGAGCTAAAGCTTAATTTTCAGCACCGTTTCTTATTAGTCCGAGCTTGGCCTAGCTATCTTTGCTCGCCTTGTGAACAGCCCTATACCTCATTTGTATCTCAGGTAGCTATCGTGCTACTCAAATGAGGCTGTTCCCACTTTCTTGGCTTCCATGATTCAGCACATGGTAAAAAAAAGAGTAAAAACTGCCCTACCACAATTAACAAATTAAAAAAAAAGTTTGGTAAAAAGGTCCTAATTTTTAAAGTCTAAACCCATGTTTATTTTCTATACCTGTCGGGCTGGCCCTGGTTTTGCGGCATGTATAAAAACAATACTCCATCCGTCCCATTTTAAATGTCCATTTTGGTTGTTCCAATTTAAATGTTATTTCTAAACATATAAATTCAATTTCCAATTGTACACTTACTATTACTTAAAAGACATTATTGTCATTTTACAGCTCATAAATTAAAATGATCAAACATTTCTTAATTTGTGTATTTTGGGTCTCATGACATTTAAAATAGGACGGAGAGAGTATTATGATAAATGTTATTTGCATATAAACATGCAAAGCATGTTGGAATCCCTTGGTTAATCGATAAAGGTATCCCACGTTAAGGAAAGTCTTGATCAATAAGAACGATTGATCAACTTTCTCTATGGTGTTTGAATTGCTTATTAAAAGTACTTATCTTTTTATTATTTATTGAAATTGAAATATAATAAACAACTTTGAGTTGCTTGTTTCACTCATAAACAATCACATATATAAGCACTAATATAAAATTTTTTTAAACGACTATATAGATCATTGATGGGCCATCGACCCACCCAATTAACTTTATTTCGTTTTCAAGAGGTAACCCATCATAGATGATAAAACTCTCTGGCTTAACATAAAACTCCTTATTCTTTGTTATAGGTGAGACTTCCAAACCTCCTCTTTTTAATTGGTATCAACTAACGGGTATAAGATGAGTTTAATTTTAAGAAAGATTCAAGATCAAAGACTCAAATTAGTTGCATCTTGAAACAGTTATTGTGACGTCTATAATCTTGCTTCATCATCTATTTTCAATTGACGAGAAAAAAACACTATACATGTGTAATAAGACGAGTTTTGTTGTAAATACTAACATAGAAAAACACATTTTGCATGGTAAGGTGGTTGTTACAAATTACCAAAAGAGTCGTCTTAAAATATTATACATAACAGTTCATGTATATATGATTTTAGTTAGCTAGCAAATTAACCACAAATCTGCTTCTTTTAAGCACATATATACATAAATCAGTTAAATATATAAATTTGATTGGATTACTATATATCATGATCAAGAACCTCATATTCTCTTCACCTAGATGGTTGTATTCGAATTTATGGTTCTCGGACATAGCAACGGGGCTATTCTTCATATTCATATTCAAATCCATATGTCAAAGACTCGCTACAAATGGTCCGATGATATGGCCAGTTTTCGGTACATTTCCAACGGTAGCCTTAAATGCCTTCAACATTTATGAATGGGTTACTAAGGCTTTGATCAAATCTGGTGGAACCTTTTCCTATAGAGGTATTTGGATGAGTGGTACTTTTGGCATTGTCACAAGTGATCCTATTAAAATTGAATACATGCTCAAGACCAATTTCAAGAATTTTCAAAAAGGGAAAGCTTATAAAGAGAAGTTTTATGATTTACTTGGAGATGGAATCTTTAACGCCGACGATGAGTTGTGGCGGACGCAGCGTCGAGTGGCTAACTCTGAAATGCATTCGACTCGTTTCATCCAATTCTCCATGGACTCGATTAAGACGCTTGTGCATGATAAGTTGTTGAAGGTTTTAGATGCTAAAAAAGGGTGTGTGATTGATTTGCAAGATGTGCTTCTTCGTTTTACGTTTGATAATACTTGTGCGGTAGCGTTTGGTGTTGATTCGGGGTGTTTGGAAGTTGAATTACCGGAGACTTCTTTCGCTAAGGCATTCGAAAAGGTGACTTTCTTGATCTTGATGAGATGGTTGGCGCCTCGTTACCTATGGAAGCCAATGAAGTATTTTAAATTAGGGTTTGAGAAAACACTAAAAGAGACTGTCAAAATTGTGCATGATTTTTCTGAGAAAACCGTGCGAGAAAGAAAGATCGAATTATTATCCGACAATGGGAGTTCAAGGTGTGATCTTTTGTCAAGACTGATCATAATGGAACAAGATAAAAAAGACAAGTTTTTTACTGATAAGATGTTACAAGATTTTTGCATAAGTTTCATCTTAGCAGGTAGAGACACAAGCTCAGTGGGACTATCATGGTTTTTTTGGCTAATTGCCAAAAACCCCCTGGTAGAAGCTCGAATCCTCGACGAAATCTACAATGTCTTACGACAACGAGAAGAACCCTACGAGGAAAATCAAGAAAACATAGTATTTACCAAAGAAGAGTTGGAGAAAATGAGTTATTTGCATGCATCAATATCCGAATCCTTGCGTTTATACCCTCCTGTCTCGTTTGATTTCAAAGAGCCACAAGAAGACGATGTTTTCCCCGATGGGACTCCAGTTCAAAGGGGTGCACGAGTTATGTATATGATGTACGGCATGGCTAGAATGGAGAGCCTTTGGGGTAAAGATTGTTGCGAGTTTAAGCCCGAAAGGTGGATCAAAGATGGTGAGTTTGTGAGGGAAAGCCAGTTCAAGTACGCGGTGTTTAACGCGGGTCCGAGGTTGTGTGTGGGCAAGAAGTTTGCTTATATGCAAATGAAAATGATTGTTGCTTCTATTTTGTTAAGGTATAGGTTGAAACTTGTTGAAGGTCATAAAGTATGTCCAAAAGTAAACACTACACTTTATATGAAGCATGGTCTTTTGGTCACAATAGAGCCTAGGGCAAAGTTGATAAATTGATATGCTGATTTGGCATCAATATCGGATGGTCTGCTTTTTTTCTTTTATGTAATTGTTGTGAACTTTCAACGTTATAAACAATGTGAGATGTAATGAAGTTTATGTAGATTCTATATACTCAAATCATTTATCTTCTATAACATAAAATTTAGCTCATTTGTTTGATAATATCACTATTACAAATTGGGCTTTTGCAACCACATTTGCGGTCGCATAACGGTGGCAACTGCCTTGTTGCGACCGTTTTGCGACCGCATATGAGATTAGAAAAACACACGTCGCAAAAGGGCATTTGCAACCAAGTTCCGACTGCTGCTATGCTTTTGCGACCCTATTTTGCAACTATAAAAGCCGTCGCAAATGTTGCAACCGGAATAAAACGGTTGCAAATGTTGCAATAGTTAGAACGGTCGCAAATTTTACAACCGTTTTAAAGCGGTCGCAAATTTTGCAACTGCTTGTTTTTTAAAACTTGCGACCAGTTTTGCAATTGCTTGTCCTTTTACAGCTTGCAACCGCTTTTGCGACCGTTATTTTTTTTGTTTCAGCAAATTTCTATTTTAAACCTACTCATATTTATAAAATCCAAGCATATATCATAATTTTAAAGTTATATACAATTCCATAAAAGAAATTACAAACTAAAATGTCAAATACCCAAGTTATCCAACCATTCAAAACAAAAAGTATGGTATCTTGTGCATGTATATATAATCTTGTAATGCACCTAATAAAGAGTCCGCACTAGCAACTTCCTCCACGTGATACTTGTAACAATAGGCTCCCTGAGGATAAAAAAAAATTAAAATTGGTAATATGAAACATAAGTAATGATTAGTGGATACAACGATAAATACTAATATATTATTGCAAAATATAACTTGCATTCAACATGGCAGTCCATGAGGCGATCATTTGGTAGTTCAGGTTCACTTAAAAGAGTTAACAAGAAATACCTTAATGTAACGTATGAATCGGTTTCCAGAGTACCGAACTGGGGCGGCAAAAGGGCCATTGTAACCGAGGCTAGTTGGAAGCACGTGTTAACCTATAATAAGACACGAATAATATATTAGAACTAAAAGCAAAGGTTATACCATCCGAGAACCGGCCATAGATCAATCTGCTCATGAAAATGAAACTAAGGCCCGTGCAAGAAAAAAGTAATGCGTATTTGTAGATAAATGAACACCTTAAAAGATTCAACACAAATTTAGAAAAAAGTCATTAACTTATTGAAGGTTCCCAGCCGGATCTACACGGAAGTATCTCGTTCTACGTAGGTGCGGAATCCCTACGTAAGACGATACGAGCGTAGAAGACGATACACGTTAAACACAAGCAAACACACGTTACAATACACAAAAGACACGTTGTATTGCAACTAATAACACGTGATATGTCAATCACCGATTACACGTACTGAATCGTTAAAAACATACAAGCCGTATCCCAACCTTAAATACACTTCGACAACTTCGCCTAACATGCTAGGCGAAGTTGTCACTAACTTCGCTTAAACCACAAGTTCGCTTATGATGGGCGAACTTGTGAAACATATTAACTAACACATAACAAAACCAACTTAACACAATTACAGACACTAGATACTGAACTACTGACATCATGTACCAACAGACTCCCCCTTGGCAGTAGCTTCATATCTCATCTTCAATCACGTGTCTTGTAATCTCAAAAATCTCGTATCTCCCGTCTTCAAGCATGAACGCCTTCTCGTACACAAACTGAAACTACGCTTTGGTATTTCTTGGCTTCTTCTTTCCAAGCAGGAATGTAAAATATCTTTTTCTCGTTCAGCACCTGCAAGTCTGCTTGAGACAAATTCACTAAGTGCATAGGATCATACACTCTCATCAACTCTTGTTCATCTTCATCCTCCATCACTGCTTCAGCTGTTTCACTATCAACGTACCACCATTTCAGATCCTTGAGCACATCCTTGGGCATTTGTTTCATCGGCACTTCTTTTAAGCACCGGATCTGTTTATACTTCATTATCATCCAAGGCTTGCCATCTGCTCTCATTCCTCTGTCTCTGTCTTCAACGAGCTTTCCTTTCTGTGGTTTCAACAGCTCGAACTTTTTCTCCTTTATGCTTTCTTTCCAGACTATCTTTCCAATGATCCTAGCCATGTTATCATCACTCCTGTTTATCAATCCCAACCTGGCTAAGTCCTTCACCTCACACTCAGGCAACGTATTCAACGATCTCAACAACCTCTTGAAATACTGAACCCCATCATACCGTTTAATCACAAAGAGCTTCAACTGCTCATCATATAACCAGCAAATAATCCCCTTTTTCGATTCAGCATAACCTTTGATGTTGTAACTTTTCTTGAACATAGTAGGGACCGCCGGTTTCTTAGTCTTTACAAACCACTGAGCGTAGCCTTGTTTCCATCTTGGCTGCTCCTCCCATTCAATCTCATCACATTCCGTATCTTGACCCAGATCTGACTTTTCAACTGCCGGAATTTCATGCTCAATGTTCTCCTCCACAATCTCTCCTTCTTCAACTTCATTGTCAATCACGATCTCAGCCCCTATCTTCTCGATCTCTTCCAACGGTAACACATCCTCATCACCTATAACATCATCATCCAATACCTCCTCAGCATCCACAACCACCACATCATCACCCCTGAACCACCAGCTGCACTCGTTGACTCCCCCTGAGATGTGGAAGCCCCAAGAGCTTGTTCAGTTCTTGGCAACTCTCCACCTGCATCTTTCGATGCATTGGGATCATCGTCTCGATCATTTCTCTTCTTCGTCCGCAGCTCGTCACCTTTACAGCTCGTCTCCCCCTGAGATGCCAAGAACTGTTTCAAGGCATCAAAGATTTTACCATGCTCAATCAGGAGGGACGACTGAATTTGATTCTCTGCAACGAGGCGCTAAATAGCGTGAGTCTGGATTAGATTTACTCTTGATTGTTCTGCCACGACCCTTTCAAGCGCTGCTATTCTTTCCGAGTCGGATAGGGTTGCATCGAAATCAAACCTCATGTGAAATGTCTTGAGCGTACGGAGGAGGGATTCCCAAGGTAACCGGCACATCAGAAGCAGGTGGAAACGTAACCGCAGGTGGTATCGTAACCGACAACCCTGCAGTGGCAACAACCGTCGACTCAACAAACCTTGCAACGACCTCCGATGGAGTAAGAGTTGGAGGGGGCAAGGACACAATCGCCGGAGCCGGGAGTTGAAATGTAGTGGGTGGTATGCCAAAAGAGGATGAGGTAGTCACCACGGGAACATCCGCGGCGCTTGGCCCTGTAACTGGCAATGATGAAGGGACTATAGTCATACCAGACAGTGCGGGTGGAGAGAAATGAACCACCCTTGAGCTCTCACCAGCTCCCGAACCTGCACCCGCTCTTTCCCTTCTCGCTCTACGAACCAAACGATGTAAATCTTCCTCAAAATCTGAATCACTGTCATCGGTGTCTCTCTTTCTCTTTCCATGAATTCCCTTCAAATGATGAAGGGACTATAGTCATACCAGACAGTGCGGGTGGAGAGAAATGAACCACCCTTGAGCTCTCACCAGCTCCCGAACCTGCACCCGCTCTTTCCCTTCTCGCTCTACGAACCAAACGATGTAAATCTTCCTCAAAATCCGAATCACTGTCATCGGTGTCTCTCTTTCTCTTTCCATGAATTCTTTCTTGAGTAATCAAAATCTGTCTAGCTTCAGCAACATCATCATCTGAGGAATCAGAATCAGCCTCAGTCGTAGCTGCCATCGACACATCCACACTAGAAACCCGGGCAACCGAGACCTGTACCTCTTCCTCTGGATCAACACGTTCCATATCAAAAAATCCTTGACCACCAAACGCAGCTTCAAGGTCTACATGTGGTTTGATTGTTAACAGGGTAACACTGAGATCGATTTCTTTGAAATCCTGGATTAGTCCAATATCTGAACTTTGATGAGTTCGCATTTTTAACATTATAGTAATTACCGTTAGTTTTATTCTCAGTTTTCGGAGGCCTCATACCTCTGAATCTCTGATTCAGAGGGCAATCAGCAATCAGGTGTCCTATTTGATTGCATCTGAAACAACTCCTGTGTTCAACCTTCGTCTCAACAGTTGTTTCAGATGTTGAGGTTGCATTACTACCCGTTTGCCTAACGTATGGTGGGACATACGGGTTTAGAGGGGAATTCTTCTCAGTAGGCTTATATTCCTTCCCACGTCTTAGTAACACTACCTCTTCTTTTGTCTCACTAGATTCGAATGTCTGGTCCGAATTTGATGAGACAGAACTTGGAACAGAAATCTTAACACTCGAAGCAGGCTTACTCGTTTCCTTTTTACTCGATTCAGGTTTTTTAATTGAAACTTTGACAGGAACTGTCTGACTAATCTCAACATCAACAGATTTCTGATTACTAGGATCATAAGTATAGTTATGATTATAAGGTGGAGGAACTTCAGAATATCCAATTCCTCCCCTTTTAACTGGGGAACGTTGATCACTTACGAGGTGATCAAGTATTGCAGAGGAATTTCTAAACTGCTCAAGCTTTCTGTTTAGTTCCACCACGTTCACCTGGTAATCAGCTATCTGTTTATCCCTTTCAGCAATTAGTTTGGTTTTCTCTTCTAACACTTCATAGCTAAGATCAATTACTTGTATTTTTTCAGCAAGACTTGCTTTAAGACTTCTGATATCCTTTTCACTAGCCTTAATCTTTACTGAATAGCTATTTTCCCTAGTTTTAGTGTAATGATGATCTTCTTTTAACGTTTTAAATTGAGAGTCCAAACTAACAAACTGATCAGTTATCGTTTTCAATTGTTCAGACAGATTTTCACATTTCATACAAGGGAGTTCAGAACTTACCTCAGAGAGCTGATCATTCACCTCTGCCATATAAGCTTGATCTTCTCTTGTCTCTCTGTCGTTTCCTTCAGTTTCGATGTTAACCAAGTTGGCCTGTTCGAACACTTCCTCAAGTTCCAGATTCTAATTGTATCCCCCGTTCTGTCTGGATACCATCGCCCTATTCTCATTATTTCCCCTATTCGATTGTGTTGGCCTGTTCTGACTACGTTCTACTCTTTCATTTGTGCATTCTTTAGCAAAGTGGCCATTCTGTTGACAGTTATAACACCGAACCTTTGACTTATCAAAACCTGGTCTTTCGCCAACGAACTTTCTACCAGTCTTCTTCATAAACCTTTTAACTCTTCTTACTATCATCGCCATCTGCCACTGCAGATCCATCTCCTCCAGATCATCAGCATCGATCTGATCATAGTCTTCGTCTAAAGTAGCAGGGTCGACAATTTTACCTTTGATGTAATTTTCGTAAGAAGCAATGAAAGATGCATAGAGAGCAAACTGCTGTTCAGCAGACTTAACACTCATGGGCATCTGAGAGTAGTTGTTGTTCGGAACATTTGAGGAAAAACTACCAGTTGGTTTAGAAGAATTTGTTCCAGCAGCTACGAAACACACATCACCATCCATGTTGAGAGTTACATGACCATCTTGAGTTGAGTTAGCGCTTGAGTCTCCCTTTGAGTAGTAAGCAGATGATTCTGACTTTGAACTTGAACTTGACGTAACTTTCGCACCATACATTCCCGGATCCTGAACCTGATCAGTTGGTGTCTCTTTTCGAACCATGTTAAGTTCAAAAGTTCGTAGTTTATTGACTGCTGTTTCCAAGTCGATGTTTGCAAACTCTTTATCTTCTCTCATCAAGACAGTGTACATTTCCCATTTCGGTGGGAGAGCATCAAGAAGTTTTTCTACGATCTCTTCTTCTTTATAGTCAATTGAATAGTTTCTGAGTTCGGTCATCAAGTGGTAATACCTTGTAATGATATCATCAAGTGACTCATTCTTCAAATACTTGAACACCGAGAATTGGGTTTTGAGAAGCTTAATCTTGGATGCACGTATCCCCACATTACCCTCATATCGATTTTCAAGAGCTTCCCACAGCTCTCTGGCGGTTTTGTATTTCCTGAAGGTGTGAAGAATTTCTTGTGGAAGAGCCATTGTTATCGCAGCATGAGCTTTGCTTTCTGCCTCATACATCTTTTTTTCTTCCTCTTCCATCTTATTGTATTTCTTTATTTGTTCACGACCCTCAAACAGAGATGTTGGTGGAATGTATCCATCTTGAATGCACACCCACATCTTAGCATCTTGATATTTAACATATTGTTCAAACCGATCCTTCCAAGCCACGAAATCGGTACCCTTCAGCATTTTCGGAGCCTTAGTAGCTGAACCTGCTTCCACCTCCATTTTCACCAGTTCCGTAATATTTATAGAAGTCATCTTTGGAAGAAATACAAACGAGCACTCAAAGAAACCAAAAAAAATAATTTATTATTCTGAACAGTACTGTAGGCGAAGTTATTTTTAACTTCGCTTAAGAGTAACTTCGCTTGAAAAACACAACTTCGCTGTCTTCCTAACTTCGCCTGATGTTAACTTCGCTTGATGACAACTTCGCTTAAGTTAAGCGAACTTGTGAGGTAGGCGAAGATATTGATAACTTCGCTTAATCTTATATCTTCGCCTAAACCCTACAAACAGTGGCAGCAACTTCGCCTGATGAACACAACGTTTTTGCAGGTTTGATTTTGACGTATTGCGAAGTATTTTAGAGTGTAATGGGTTGTTTTTGATGGAGGGAGGTTAGTAGGACACAAAAACTCGGTATTTCAACGTTACCTCGTCCCGCGAATAGTCGAACGGAACGATTTCTACACCCGTGTGATAATCCCGAACCACACAATCACGAGCAAATGCTCTGATACCAATTGAAGGTTCCCAGCCGGATCTACACGGAAATATCTCGTTCTACGTAGGTGCGGAATCCCTACGTAAGACGATACGAGCGTAGAAGACGATACACGTTAAACACAAGCAAACACACGTTACAATACACAAAAGACACGTTGTATTGCAACTAATAACACGTGATATGTCAATCACCGATTACACGTACTGAATCGTTAAAAACATACAAGCCGTATCCCAACCTTAAATACACTTCGTCAACTTCGCCTAACATGCTAGGCGAAGTTGTCACTAACTTCGCTTAAACCACAAGTTCGCTTATGATGGGCGAACTTGTGAAACATATTAACTAACACATAACAAAACCAACTTAACACAATTACAGACACTAGATACTGAACTACTGACATCATGTACCAACACTTACTACTTTTACAATGACCGAACAAGATGATCATGGTGTGAACCAACAACATAATTTCTAGCTAAATGTAAGTGTAGGAAGATTAACTGAATGCCTTACAATGGAAAGAAACCCTAATAATACAATAGTAATAACTATGACTAACAAAATCCTTTATTAAGAATGCATAATCAATGCTAAACCTGTCATAAGAAGGTATAATTTGAAGTTATAAATATCCCATATCCAAAATGCATTTTTTGCATTGTATCTAAAGTTCATCTCTAACAATAATCCTCTTGATTTTAAAAGTTGGTCCTCTTTGACAATTATACTCAATAACTACTTACCAGGTAATTATAATTTTGTAATGGCTAACTTCATAATTTGATCACTTTTTGCTTAGTTGGTATTTTTTTCAAATGTGGTGGCCTATGTCACTAAATTACAAAAATAGTCCCTGCCAAATATGTAAAATAGTCAACTTAGTCCCTGTCAAATTGCATGTGCATTAAATTACCAAACAAGCCCATGTAAAAAAAGTAGAACTACCATGTTGAGACACCATTAAGTGTAACTACAAAAACAGGGCATCAATCTAACCTTGAAGTTAGACTTATCTGAAATGGGCTAATTTGGTAGCATGCCCGATGACCAGTGTTTAGCCTTTTGTATGGCATTTTAATGTATGGCCATCAAAAATGTTATTCCACTCATTACAAAGACGCCTAACTCAACTGTTGTGAAGTTTTAAAATACATGAAATACAACATAAGCAGCTCAACTAACTTAGTAACTTATTGCCAACATGATTAAAATCTTAAGAGCAAATATATTAAATCTAAAGTTCTTCAATTAAACAAAGATGAGCACATAAAAACATGGTTTGATGTCAGAATACAGTAAGTGAATCACAAATATAGATGGATATGAGCAAAAGATATAGTACCAAAACTTGAGACCAAAGCATCATATTATCTATTCAACAACATTAATGACTGTGTAAAGAATATAATAGAAAATAAAACAATAATACAAAAACAATAATCGAACCCTACATTCAAAACCCTAGAAATGGAGACAACCTCTAAAATCCAAGACTAGAAATATATTTCAAATAAAATCCTTAAATTTCGCATCAATTTTGGTATGTAACATTAAAAAGTAACATATTCACCAAAACTAAACCAACAGGAGACCCATATATACCATTTCAGCTATGAATACATTACAAACACAAAGTCACATTTAAATACACACCTAAGTTAGTATGTATATTTCAGGATCATCACTCCATCAGTCTCCATTCACAATACTTAGAATTCTCACAAAGTCCTTAGAATTAGCATCAATTTTGAACAAAATCCTTAGAATTCTTAATTAATTATCATAATTTCGAATAAATTCCTTAGAATTCGCATCAACTTTAGTATGCAAAAAAATATTCTTAGTTGAATTCGTGAGGCTACTGGCATGTGTATCTTCAATTGTTATATTCAAAATAAGAGTGTGAGAGAGATAAAGAACGAGGCCTGCGCGAAGGCTAATGGTGCTGCCATTGATACTGAACGGCCGCCGAGGCGAGGCGGTTGTGGCTGCCATTGATACTGAACGGCTGCGGAGGCGGTTGTGGTCATCTGGTGCAAGGCGGATGCAGAGGAATAGAGAACGACTGGGAGGAGAATAGTTAGGGTTTGAGAAATTGGGGGAGGAAAAGGAATAGAAGTGTAGAACGACGAAAAACAAAAAAAGTAATTTATTTAACCTATTATCTTTTATATTAATTTTGCAACCCGCTTAAACAGTCGCAACGTTTGTGACTGATTTCAGTGATTTGCAACCATGTTCGTTTTATGTTTTAGTTTTCTCATATCTTCGATAGTTTTTTTATAATTTAATTTTGTGTAATTAAATTTAATGATTTTTGCAACCGAAAAAAGAACGGTCGCAGAGTTTTCAACCGTTTTCCGACCAAAAGTGGGTTAGTTGTTAATTTTGCTACCACTATGATATCCGTAGCAACTCGGTCGCAAGTCTTGCAACCGCTTTTTTTCGGTTACAAACATTGGTGGCAATTGCCCAATTTTCTAGTAGTGTATCTTTTATTTAGTGCCCATTTAGATTTATTAATTTGTATCAAACTTAAAATAGGTTGGGTCTTCGTCTTACCGCATTATATCAAATATAGTTTACGTGTACATATTTTGACACCCACCACCATCAAATGCAGTAAAAACTTTGATTCCATTCAAGTTGGTAGATCGTTGTAAAACAATATACTAACATCATATAAGGAAAACAATTTTGTGTCAAATCCCATAAACCTAATCAACGCTCAATCGTTGTCAAACGTCATTATACCAAATCCAAGTTTGTCTCAAGGGAATTACACCTGATATAACGCCATTGTTTCCAACCCCTCAACTTCAACGTTCCTTGAAATATACTAATGCATGGTACTTATAAAACCCTAACCGTGTATCGCCATCTATGATAAATGTTGCTTGTGAGTCATGGAAACATCAAGGATTTCCTCACCTACAAGAAAAACCATGATGTATAGCTCTATCGCCGTGATTTGGCACACGATTAAGCACACCTATGCTAGTTCTTCTCATCCTCACATAATTGGGTTTTGTTAGCTTCGTCAGTTTGAAATAAATAGATGAGTTTGTTATGGAACCCGTATATTTTCCAAGTTAAGAATACTTAAAACAAAACACTTATTTGCTAGGGATTTTTATTTTTGACAAAATCAATTAGAGATTTTGCCGTTGGCTAGTTAAGGATTAGCTACGAACATCTTTTGATAATCTTTACCTATGAATATAATGTCAAAAACAAAATCCGTAGAAACATCCATAGCAAAATCGAGAAAGTTAATATATTAAAAAATTACTTAACAAAGACAGTTGTAACATCCGAACATGAATTTGTGTTTTTTATTAAAGAATATAGATGAAAACTTAACTAATGTTTTACCCGACGCGTTGCGTCGGAGTAAGTCGGTAAAACCCAAGCATTCAGTTGGTAAGTCGACAAGAATTCAGTTGGTTTGGTATGGTTACATGTGTTATTGTACCAGATCTAAAACCAAAATATTCGATGCTTGATCGGTAAACCCAGACGTTGGTAAACCCGAGTGTTGAGGTTGTGAGTCTACATACACGAATTCGGTTGGTTTCCTTCACGTTTATTACCGTAATGGAATTAAAACAATAAAAAACACAAAATTGACGTTATGTTGGCCATTTCGATCGCTTTCCATAACGTTTGTTACTGTACCAGAATTGAAACAAACAAAAACACAAAATTAATGTCCAGTTGACTTCTGTTATGTTACGGTATTATAACTAAAATATGGAGAAAAAAGAACCCAAATGTTGGGGCTATTGAAAAATAGGCTTTTTATTGGATAATTATTGTTGTTTGTTAGAGAATTTGGAATGCGAGAAACGATAAAGTTTTTTAGGGGTAAAGAGGCGAATATTGAAGAATTATAGGCGATATAAAGCCGTCAGGATTTATTGATGTAAACAAAGATAGAAGAAAAGGTTGATAGTCGAACTAGTGTAATTTTTTGTAGTTTTATGTGGTGAAGTGCCTCTCCAAGTTGTGGAGATCCCTATATTATGTTTTGGGTTTTTATAGAAGCTTACAGTAAAAAAAAAAAAGATAAAATTTTAAAATAGCCAATTTTGACCAAGTCTTACCAAATATTGTCATGGTTTTGAAAAATTCTAAAATAGTTATAGTATTCCGTCGGATCCGACTTAAACAAAAATTGATTCGACTAATTAAGGTAGCATGATAGAACTTGCCACATGTTAAGTTTTTCCGGCGGATCCGACGTTTTGGGCGAGTCTCTGACGAATGAGTGAAGGAGCCGACGAAAAATTAAACCATCGTGTCCAACGGTTTAATTAATTCTTGTTACCGTCGGATCTGACAGGTTAATCTCCATATTTCTCTGTATTGAACTCATGGGTTCGTCACTTTCTTGTGCGAATTTTTCAAAAACAAATGTGATTCATGGAAAACAAATGCTATGGTTATTTGTCCTCGAAAAATTAAGCGATTTACACTATAGAATTGCTTGAGATGTAGAAAATGAACTATTGCCTCGAAGGATGAACTATTGCGTCGGACGACGAAACAAGTTTCATCGGATGACAAAACAAGTTTCGTCGGACAACGGATTAGCTTCGTGTTTTGTCGGAACATCATGACATGTGGCAACATTTTAGAGGCTCATCTAATCCGTTGGATCAGTTCTTATTTACGTCGGATCCGACAAAAAATTAGCTATTTTGGGTATTTTTTCAAAACCATGGCTGGAGTTGAAAAAGATTGATTAAATATAACTATTTTGAGAATTTTCAAGAAAAATGAAAACATATATACATGAAAGATTGTAACATGCTGCAAATTCACCATTCATAAGTCATAACTCATAAGGACAAGGTCATTTTTTTTAACGTACGCAAGGATATTAAATCGTAAATCTTCCAATGGTAGCTTACCATCAAAAGCTAGCTGAGTTGAGACGCCTTTGTTTGTCGCTAATACCGTTAGTAATTGCACTTAGCAACGTAATATATGTAGCATATATACATATATATGATCCACGTTTTTCCACACGTAAATAACATAAGAGTTTTGTTCTAAAACCACACATTTTGTGTGCTAGCTAGTATGGATGTTACCAAACGATTCACTATATCCAAAAATGCATATATATATACTTAACCAAAATCCATAGACCAGTTTTACTAAATGTTATTATTTCATGAAACCAAAACTAATCACAACATGATCATTAACCTCATTTTCTCTTCAACAAAATGGTTGTATTCTCATTTATGGTTCTCGGACATACTTGCGGTGATGTTCATCGTCTTCGTCTTCAACTCCATACTTCAAAGACTCACCACAACCGGTCCTATGATTTGGCCGGTGCTTGGAATACTTCCAACGGTCGCATTATACGCCTACGACATTTATGAAAGTGGTGGCAATGTTTTGATCAACAATGGTGGAACCATTTACTTTAGAGGTTTGTGCATGAGTGGTACTTATGGGTTTGTCACAAGTGACCCTATTAAAATTGAGTACATGCTCAAAACAAATTTTAATAACTTCCCAAAAGGGAAAGCTTATAAAGAAAGATTATATGATTTTCTTGGAGATGGAATCTTTAATGCCGATGGTGATTTGTGGCGGACGCAGCGTCGTGTGGCTAACTCTGAAATGCATTCGGCTCGCTTCATGCGGTTCTCTATGGACTCGATTAAATCACTTGTGCATGGCAAGTTGTTGAAGCTTTTAGAGGCTAAAAGAGGGTGTGTTATTGATTTACAAGATGTGCTTCTTCGGTTCACTTTTGAGAATACTTGTGCGGTAGCGTTTGGTGTTGATACGGGGTGTTTAGAGGTTGAGTTACCCGATACTCCTTTCGCTAAGGCGTTTGAGAGGGCGACTAGCGGGAGTTTGGTCAGGTTCTTGATCCCTCATTTTGTGTGGAAGCCAATGAGGTTTTTAAAATTAGGGTTTGAGAAAAGACTTCATGAATCTATTAAAATTGTGCATGGTTTTTGTGAGAAAATAGTGACAGAAAGAAAGAATGAATTATTATTCTATAAGGAAGGGATAAGTGCTACTTCAAGGTGTGATCTTTTGTCAAGACTTATATTAATGGAACAAGATAAAAAAGATGTGTTTTTTACTGATAAATTGTTACAAGATTTTTGCATAAGTTTCATCTTGGCTGGTAGAGACACAAGTTCAGTGGGATTATCATGGTTTTTCTGGCTAGTTGCCAAAAACCCATTGGTAGAAACTCGAATCCTCGACGAAATATACAACATCATACGAGAACGAGAAAACCTTAAGAACAACAATCATGATAACATAGTGTTTACTGAAGAAGAACTTAACAAAATGGTGTATCTACATGCTGCAATATCTGAATCTTTACGCCTCTATCCTCCGGTCTCATTTGACCACAAAGAGCCGCTAGAAGATGATGTTTTCCCTGATATAACGCGAGTGAAAAAAGGTGCACGAGTAGTTTATTGCATGTATGGCTAGGATGGAGAGCCTTTGGGGTAAAGATTGTCGCGACTTCAAGCCTGAACGGTGGATCAAAGACGGGAAATTTGTGAGCGAAAGCCAGTTCAAATACACGGTGTTTAACGCGGGTCCAAGGTTGTGTGTGGGTAAAAAGTTTGCATATACACAAATGAAAATGGTGGCTGCTTCGATTTTATTAAGGTATAGATTGAAGATTGTTGAAGGTCATGTAGTGTGTCCAAAAGTAAACACTACACTTTACATGAAGCATGGGTTGTTGGTTACAATGGAGCCTAGGGAAAAGGAGTATTGATTGATGATAATTTTGGACATATGGAGGTGTTTGCTTCTTATTTGTTGTAATGGTTATCAATTTATTTGGATTGTTAATTAGGGTTAAATGCTATATTTGTAAGTAAAAGATAATGAAATTGTTTATGCTACAAAAACTTAATCTTCCATGATAAATGCATCCAAACTATTGTTAGATGCATCCTTGATACTTGCTAGATGATCTAATGCCAACATTCTCTATCAAACAAGCTTAAATCTTCGTCTCACCAAACCCAAAACCGATTTTTATCCGGTTTCGGTTTCTTATAAATATCCGGTTTGCTCACTTCTGTATGGGAACCAATTTCATAAGATTATACGAATATCTTGGGAGTTCTAAACTCAACCTCCTAATAAATACACAAAATTTAATTATTTATTTACTTAATATATCCATGGTCAATAGTTCAAAAAGTATATAGAAAAACTTGGAGCCCATAAAAGTCGACCTTAAGCTAGACCCAACACATTTATATTATAAACAATAGACTGATTTAATCATATAAACTAAATTAGTAAAAGTTTAAATGTTCCTTAATTAGTCTGTATAGCATATGAGTAAGAAAACAAAAAATTGATTATTTGATCAGAGTGAGATTAGAATCAATAATAGGTAAACTAAAATAAAGTAATATATAGTAATGAATCAAATTATGTGAAACAATTGTTCAAAGTAAGAAGTATAGGTATCTAATTTA
This sequence comes from Bidens hawaiensis, assembly GCF_021521415.1. Taxonomy (NCBI): domain Eukaryota; kingdom Viridiplantae; phylum Streptophyta; class Magnoliopsida; order Asterales; family Asteraceae; genus Bidens; species Bidens hawaiensis. The sequence goes on along the minus strand of NW_027491976.1, from coordinate 526,551 downwards.
AACAAGGTATAAACACCAAGGGGTAAAACTGTCTTTCAAAGAACCAGTATAAGAAAACCCCCAAATTATTTATCTTGCTACCCAAGATTTCTTTTATACATTCGTTCTTATTAGAATCAATCACTTCCAGATTTCAAATCGATTACTAGTCGTAAGTAAGAGCGAATCAACACATACATTATTCTAAATTTATATATTATTATATAGTACTAATAACCCTAATTTCTTAGGAAGATGTCAAGTGAAGCAATGGATGTACCGAAAACCGGGTTCAGTTTCGATCTGTGTAGAAGAAACGATATGCTTTCAAAGAATGGATTAAAGGCTCCGGGTTATCTTAAAACCGGAACTACCATCGTCGGTCTAATCTTTGAGGTGTGTTTGATTTGAATTGGAGTTATGTAGAGTAATTTTATTGTGTTTTGATCTGTATATTGTTGTAATTTTAATTAGTTGTGTTTGTAGATTGTTTATGTCAAGCCCTAGTCTGTGATTATTAGATGTTTTTGTAGATTGTTTGTATCGAATTGGAAACTGTGATTAAGCTGTGTTAGTATGTGTAAATGAATTAGGGTACAAAGAGTGTGTCACTTTAACGGGTCCAAACGAGTTGAGCTTGAATCGTTTTGATTTACTAGACCTCAAGCTTTAGCTCGGCTTGTTTCAAGCTCTTTTTCTAAATCTCGAGCTCGGCTGAAGACTCGTTTTTATAAATTCGAGCTCAGATTGGGCTCATTTGTTATTTATTAATTATTTTATTTGTTGTGAAAAACCTTAAATGGTCCTAATCTCGGATCAAACTCGTATGCAGTATCTGTAGTTTGTTGATAATTTTAATTTGATTTTTTGTTGATAGTTTGTGTCAAGCCCTAGGCTGTGATTAGATGTTGTTGTTGTAGATTGTTCGTATCGAATCGGAAACTGTGATTAACTTGTGTTAGTGTATATACATAAATGAGTTAGGGTACCAAGAGTGTGTCACTTCAATGGGTGCAAACACGCCCGAGCTGAGCTCGGCTAGTGAGTTGTTTATTCAGGATTGAGCTTAGCTCGTTAATTGTTTATTAATTAATTTTCATATACATTTTTGTTATTATTTAATTATGTTGAGCATAGAAGCCCAAAAGAGTTAAATGAGCATTGGCGTCGATTGAGCTTGTATGCAGTATCTTAAACACGCCAAAGATTGGCTCGAGCTTGGCTGTACAGTATGAAATAAATACATAGAAGCCCAAAAGAGTTAAAATTAAAGAATACACAAAGTGTGTTAAGGCTCGATGACGAGCCTAAACAATCTTCCCATGCAAGCCTCGGCTTGTTTCGAGCTTTTTATCTTTTGATTTTGAGTAGCTCACTAGCTCTCGAGTTGAGAGTAGCTCTCGAGTGACTCAACTTGTTTGCACCCCTAGTCACTTGGTTACTTTTCTAAAAAGTAATTTGACATTTGTAACGATTATACTTGAATTTAGGTCTAAGAGAAACTATTTTGAAGAAGACCCAACAGTGTTTGGTTTCATTGCTCTTATGCATATAGTTTCTCAAAATTGATTAATTATATATCTTTTGAATTCAGAAAAGTTATATGATAATTACAAGTTGCTTTATATATGTATATACATGAATATTGATTACAACAGTGCTAAGTATGATCACAATAGTTTCACTTGAGATGAACTATTGAGCGGGGAACAACCTCTGATTGTCTTTGTTTTATCTTCAGAACGGTGTCATTCTTGGGGCTGATACCAGAGCTACAGAGGGTCCCATTGTTGCTGACAAAAACTGTGAGAAGATTCATTATATGGCTCCAAACATCTACTGCTGTGGAGCTGGAACTGCTGCTGATACAGAAGCCGTCACAGGTACACTTTCTAGTCGTTAATATTGCACTTAATTAATTTTTTTTAAGGTTCCTGTGCAATAATAAACCTTAATGATTGGATGTCTCTTTTTGGTAGACAACATCAGCTCTCAGCTGAAACTGCACAGATATCATACCGGTCGTGAATCAAGGGTTGTAACAGCACTTACTCTACTAAAGTCCCATCTTTTCCGGTATGCTTAAGTGTTCATCTGAATTTTTCTTTTGTCTTTTGGAAAGTATCTTACTTTGAATTTGTTTTTAGTTACCAAGGTCATGTATCTGCTGCTTTGGTACTTGGTGGAGTTGATGTGACTGGCCCACATCTACATACCGTGAGTTGATTTCAATTTTTTTGTGCATTTGTGAAAGTTTTCAGCTTTCAAGACAATGTGCTAACTGCTAACTGCTAAATGCTAATGCTTTCAAACTTACTGTTTTTTTTAGATATATCCTCATGGATCCACCGACACACTCCCATTTGCTACGATGGGTTCGGGTTCTCTTGCTGCGATGGCTATTTTCGAATCCGAGTATCGTGAAGGGCTTACCGTGAGTTTCATAAGTATAGATCTAACCGTTAGTTTGTTACATAAATTGCTGATTAACGAGTGTTATCTTTCTTACAGCGGGACGAAGGAATTAACTTAGTGACCAAGGCTATATGCTCTGGAATATTTAACGATCTGGGAAGTGGAAGCAATGTAGATGTGTGTGTTATTGAAAAGGTCTGTTCGCTTTCTCATTTGTTCCCAATATATCAGCAGCACATATAATCTTGTTATAATTTTTTAAATCGCATGTGATAATATAATAGGGCAAGAAGGAATATTTGAGGAATCACTTGACTCCAAATCCCCGCACTTACATCAGCTCTAAAGGCTATACCTTCTCGAAAAAGACAGGTTAGTAATTTCTAATTCTGTTCAAGAATTCAAATTTTGGGGTTTAATATGCTATGTTGGTTTCGTATAAGAATCCAAATTCAAGGGTTAATATGTTGTCTATGTCACATTCACAGAGGTTTTGCTTACGAAGATTACACCACTTAAGGAGCTGGTGGATGTGGTTCAAGTGGGAGGAGATGCTATGGAGGAATAAGTGTAAGGTTTACCTCATCAAGTTATGCCTTCGTGTTTTAGAGTAAGTTGTTTTTGAGTGTTGAACCATGTTTGAACCCGCATTTAATGACGATAAATCCACTGTTGTTTGCCATCAGTTTATGTTAAGATTGTTTGGTTATAATTTGAAGAATGGTTTACATATGTTTGAGAAATATGATCTTTATATTTGAATGGAAACCATTAGGTATCTTTAAACAACTTCTGGGCTAATTTGATTCATTGTGTTCGGTATTAAAGTTCAGAATGGGTGGTTCGAGTGGGTTTGGTAGCGGGTCAAAAAGGGTTTTGGTCTAAAATTTTATTCTACATACTACAGTACAGGTTCAAATTATTTGGGTCATGTGCCAATTTTTTTAGTCCATTTCTTTAGAATTTGTAAATAATGAGTGCATAAAATAGCCCTTGTTAATACACTTAGTTAAGCATTTGTAAATCGAAACAGTGGTTTTTCAGTCTGTCTAAACAAAACAACGGTGCCATTGCTGATCTTGCTTTGATGGGGTGTTGTGCGATAGTCTGTGACCTTTATTGTTGAGGCGGAATGCGATCTCTTGGCCTCTGTATATGAACCCAAACTGTTTTGATTTATAAAATCATTGACTTTGTATGCATAACCTGGTAGCTGGCTGGAAGATGATTTTTATGTGAGCTTGAGTATAATAAGATATGCTGCTTACTAGACCCTTTTACATATGAGACTTGTTAGGCCATGATTTAGTTTTTAGTAATGTAAATGTAGCAAATAATAGGTCTTTTAAACCTGTTACACCCACACAAAACACTTTCATAGAAACACTTACCAGTTTGTGTAATCGTCCCATTTTTTTAAGTTACCAAGTATAGTTCAAGAATTTAGAAAGGTTTGTTAGTCAAGTTCAAAATATTAGTCTTGCTAACATACTAACATGTTTCAATTCTCAAGCTAACACAAATAGTTACTAAAGAACCAGGCACAATCGTCGATGTGTTTTGATGCTAACTTCCACGAGAAACGATTCTGAGCACCTCAGTATTGACTTTGTCGATCAGATGTACAACACAAATCGTCGTTAGCCTTGCAATAGGGAAAGAATTCTTTCCATGACTACCCTTCGGCATAAGGATAGTTTATCATCATAAAATTAGTATGTAAGAGAGACAGAACATCGAGAGAGTGAATGACCTGATTTGCATGAGGTCGCTAATATATATACTAGGTATTGTTACTAGTCATTGTCATGTATAGGTGGATCCCCTTTAGGTCATAATTATTTGGTCAAAGATCCAATTTTTTTAAATGGTCTCGAATTATCTAAATTATTTCATTGGGACGATGTAAATTTTTATACAAGGTAGTCAGGGTTAAATTATATATATATACTATCAAAAAAGTTCAAGGGGTGCAGGCATAATTCTATCTCCAATACTTAAATCCCGTACACTTGACCGTGTCTAACAAGTAACACCCTCTTGCAAAGAAAAAGAAATATACTAAAGCATATGTTCTAAATTGATCTTTGCACCTTGTTGCTCGTTTACGTGCTACTAATCAGTTTGTTCATATATGCAAGTCATGTTTATTATCAAAGATCAAATTTAAAGATCCAAGATAGCAAGGGAAAAAGTGAGGTAAAATTCATTGTAAACAACTAAACAATAATTTTTAGGTTATAACTAGTTATCAATACAATATCATCTTTGTTCTAAAGTTGGAGAAAAATAAAATATAAAACAGTGATTGTTGAGATGTGGAAGTCTCAAATTCGATAGTGATACAAAAACAGGTCAATCGGGATCATAACTAAAACTAATAGATTACAATTAGTATAAAATTTGTAAAGTACAAAAGGGTTAGAATTGCGCATAAGTGGTAAAATAACCGTTTCGGCGTGTAATTAAAAATCATACTTGCCGGATTTATTTAATTTTAAAACATACATCAGCAGGTTAACTTGACATGATCAAGAACATATTATGGTAACTAGAGATATTGTTGGTCAAAGGAAGGTTGTTGACTATGACAGATTTCCAAATTCCAAAATCATAATGTTAACTCCATTGAGTTTAACAGGAGTTAGCATATAGTTAACTACTACACCACATACTGGTAACAAATCCATCTTTATACATACATACATCCTAGTGCTATGGTGCAAGTTTATAACTTCCATACCTCAAAATTTGCCATAGCTTCCATACCTTCAAACATTACATTCATGTCAAATTACCGTTTCGCCCTCGACCACGCCCACGCCCACGCCCTCTTGAGGCACCACGTGACCACGGTTTACCACTGCCACGAGAACTCCCTGCACGCCACTCATTTTGTTTGTCCTGTTGAATGACCGAACTGCCCCTGGAGACGACAAATGTAGACCATGGCCTCCCCCATGAATTTCCATTTTCGCAATCATTCTCAGTGGGGCCCGTCTTCTTGACATCAGGCGTATTAGCAGCCAGCCATGGATCAGCAGAATTACCCTTTTGCCCTTCTTTCACCCCAGACGACTCTGCAGCTTCTGGGCTCGTACTTGTACTTGGGCCAGGCCCACCATATGAACATGGGCTTAGCCCAGAATAATTTGGATCGGGTATTTCTGTGATTTTAGAGCTGAAACGGTCCCATGGACTCACTTCTCCTTCTACTGCCAAACATTAATACGCTTATGAGAATACATATAACTACATATAGTTATAGAAAGTCAAAGTCAAGTTACCTGGATTCTTGTCTTTTAAGGGAGTTTGACTATCATTATTGACTGTTTTCGTAGCATCAGGATCATGTTGCAGAATGTTACGAACATCAACGAGAGCTGAATAATTGATCTGCAAAGAAAAGATATTTGTAATAAACCACGATTATAACACAATTGACTAGTCAATGCTGAAAGGTTTAACTACCTCTAAACTACCATCTTCTCCATAAAGAGAACCATTGGGCCCGTTATCGTAAATCGTTTCTGGAGCAATAGGGTATTCTGCCACTGGAATCAGAACAATGTCCTTGGCATCATAATATGATATTCTCCCAACCTGCAATATAAATTCACATTTTACCCAAATAAGGGAAATGTAGAGTATGTTATTTGACTAGGGGTGCAAACGAGCCGAGCTGCTCGCGAGCTACTCGAGATCGGCTCGTTAAGAAGCTCGATCGAGCCCGAGTCCGAGCCCGAGCCTAAAAGAAAGCTCGTTTAATAAACGAGCTCGAGCCTGAACTTCAGTTACCGAGCTCGAGCCGGCGAGCCTAAACTAGCCTATCATTTATATAATTTTTTAAAATACATATTTAAAAATTATTAATTAATATATATATATATATATATAATGTTATGAAAAAATAAATAAAAATAACTAAATAATATATGTTATTTTATACAAAAAATATTATAATAGAAAAAATATATAAATATAATTATAGTTATATAAAAACTAATTGATAAATAGTCAACAAGCCGAGCCCGAGCCGAGCTTAAGCTTTGATAATAGAGCTCGAACGAGCCGAGCTCGAGCTCGAGCTTTGTATAAGTTAAACGAGCTGAGATCGAGCCTAGTCGAGCTCGAGCTCGGGCTCGGCTCGGCTGCACCCCTATATTTGACGCACTTGAAATTAAAAAAAATAAAAAAAAAAAGAGCCAAAATCCATTTCGAGGAAAAAATTACCCGGAATGATGAAAACTCAGGGATCCATGAGGAATTTAACTCGAGCAGTCGATATGCGATCACATCACCTTCCTGCAAATCATATGAAATTTTGGATATGAAAAATGATAATAAGCGAATAAAACAAGTTAACTGTGTGTAGGGAGAGACAGAGAGATTACCTTTGGTTCGGAACAAGGAGGAAGCTTGTCAAAGTCATTAATGTCAATTACAGGTACCTGTGAATCTTTAAACAACGTTTTGAAGATTTCTTTATTTATTCTTTTAGATTCCTCCTTCTTTCTTTGATTAAAAAAGTTTTCTCGACCCCATTTTTGACCTTTTCTCTTGCTGCTACTACTACTCCACTTAGATGCTTTCTGGAACACAACGAAAGAACTTATAAACCTTGGCAAAATATGACAAAGTTGTAACTGATGAAAGTATGATTAACTGTGGGAAACATACATTTGAAACTCCGATATGTTTTGCAGGTTGATCTGCATGCATGACATTACACGTGAATAACAATACAGAATATATACATAGTTAAAAATATGGAAGGAACACATTTAGACTATTTAGATACCTTCGTCTAGTGGTTCAAACCTAATATGCCTTGGCCTGGTTACAACGGGATCCACATCCCCATTCTGTTTCCAGTATAGCTGCAAATTAAAAGAATTATTAATAAACATAATACTACAGAAATGCACGATTTTTCTTGTACACGATTGATTACTTACTAGTCCCTTTGGCTGACTGTTATCCTCTTCATTCTTATGTTTAGTTACTTCAGGCTTTGAATATACTTTTGGCTGCAATTTCAAAATCAAAAATGTATATAACTCTCGATATATGGATATTATTTCGCAAACTATAACAAATAAATAGTTAAATACCTTCTTTTTAGCAATTTTAGCATATTCTTTCATCTGTTTCCTTTTAGCCGTTTTTCGTCTAGAACTTCTACTAGGGACCTGACATTACCCTCGTTAAGTTAAATATATTAACCACATATTCTATGTAAACGTAAAAAAGGTAAAATCATTGTTGTCACCGTGCAATCTAATAAATTATGTCACATATCATTATAATGATTCAAAAAAGATTTACCACTATTACAAACCTTTTTAGCTACTGGAATGACTTCTTCAGCATTCTCTTGAAGGTCTTCACTCCTGTAAATCATGGATTAAATTACCAGAAGAATGGATATGTGCATATGATGATGATAATATTATGGTTACCGTTTCACAATGGTAGAAGATTTAACTTTTTTGTTACTTGTTGCAGCTTTTATGTGATGAGATGTGACATTGTTAATATTTTCAAGTTCATCTGCTTCAGCCTCGTCTTCATCATCATCCAACATCGTCACGCATCGTCTCTTTTTCCTGTGATTCAAAAAGCAAAACATTTTAGAAACATCTCGGTGTAATTAAACTTTCATAAATCATAAAGAGGGTACACAAAATAAGACTTACTTCATATTTTGAAGAATTGTCAAGGCTTTTCTTTTCTTAGAAAACGCTTCTTCAGGAGATTCTTCATCTTGTGACAGTTCTTCATCAACCTCCTCAGATTCGCTTGAGTATTCTCCATCCTTATCTAGTTTATTATTTTCCAAAAGTAGCAGGCCATTATCTTCCAACTTATCATCTTCAACCTGTGTTTTGCCGCCTTTTTTTTTCACACTAAAAAAATAAAAATGCATGATTAATAAGTAGGTTAGTTACATGTTAACCAAGAATGGTTAATATGAAACTAAAAAGTTAAACTGACCAAATAATATCCTTGTCTTTCAAGATTTCAGTTGACTCAAAAGGTGGCAATGTAAATCCTTCCATCTGCAAGTTAAAAAATAGCTAAATGTGGCAAGAATACGCACGAACTCAATACTTAATTGCAAGTACCACCACATAGGTCTTCATTATAGTTAAAAAAAAATGGTAAGATAGTAAATACGATCAAACAAAATCAACAAATGAACGATATATGGTAATGTAATAAAAAATGAACCAGTTCAGGTAGAATTAAGATTAACATCCTCTTTTTAATATCTGTTACCAATAATAGGTCATTCCAATGGCTACAAGAATGGTAATGTAATAAATAAGATCAAACAAAATACACAAATGAATATGGTAAGAGTAACAAAAACACAACAAATATTTGTAAAATTATTATCCTTCTTCTCATATTGGTTACCTGTTTTGCAGCATTAAAGCACAAAAACTTACGGTAACGACAAACATCTAAGAGATCTCTTGCATACATGTTAATCAGAACGAAGAAATTAGAAACGAACAACTCAAATTCGCTTACAAAGTCTAATAGGTTGACTTTAAACTTCAAGATTCACATGATTTTAAAGGTTTGCAAGCAAAACAAGAAGCACATATACAAGTACAGAACAATTAACAGGTGGAAAGTCAAAAATCAAAAGTCTGGAATGACAGCATCATATGCCCTTTATATTTAGTTAACATAAGTCCCGTAGAAGTAAAATAAATAATTATAATAAGCCATAATCACCAATTGAAGCATATAACATAATCATCCGCTGCTGTTTATGATAAAAAAAATAAAATAAAATAAAAATAAAACTTGGCAATAATTTTATGCAAGAACTGATCAACACCAAAACAACAATGTAAGCAAAACTAGCATGTTAAATTACTAAAAAGCCCTTATCTTGTTAACATTTCAAGTAACATTAGGTTTTAGCACATACATTTTGTAACACAAGTATATACTTTAACAACAAAATTAATTTTTTTAAAAAAATACCCACCTACAAAACCTAACAATAATCATATACACCAACACCAAGAACAACAATGTAAGCAAACATAGCATGTTAGATTACTAAAAAGCCCTTATCTTGTTAACATTTCAAGTAGCATTAGGCTTTAGCACATACATTTTGTAACACAAGTATATACTTCAACAAAAAAATTAAATTAAAAAAAAAACCCACCTACAAAACCTAACAATAATCATATAGACCAACACCAAGAACAACAGTGTAAGCAAAATTAGCATATTAAATTACTAAAAAGCCCTTATCTGGGTTAACATTTCAAGTAACATTAGGGTTTAGCACATACATTTTGTAGACAAGTATATACTTTAACAAAAAAATTATATTTTTAAAAAATACCCACCTACAAAACCTAACAATAATCATATACAACAACTCACCAACATCAAAAACAACAATGTAAGCAAAATTAGCATACGAAATTACTAAAAAGCCCTTAGGGTTTAATCATCTGCTGCTGTTTATGATATTGAAAAAAAAATCAAAACTTGGCAATAATCTTATGCAAGAACTGATCAACACCAAGAACAACAATGTAAGCAAAATTACTAAATTAGCATATGGAATTACTAAAAAGCCCTTATCTGGTTAAGATTTCAAGTAACATACATTTTGTAACACAGGTATATATTTTATTAAAAAAATAATTTTTTTAAAAAAATACCCACCTACAAAACCCAACAATAATCATATACAACTCACCAACACCAAAAACAACAATGTAAGCAAAATTAGCATGTTAAATTACTAAAAAGCCCTTATCTTGTTAACATTGCAAGTAGCATTACTATTTAGCACATACATTTTGTAACACAGGTATATATTTTAACAAAAAAATATATTTTTTTAAAAAAATACCCACCTCCAGAAATCAACAATAATCACCAAAAACAACAATGTAAGCAAAATTAGCATATGAAATTACTAAAAAGCCCTTATCTGGTTAAAATTTCAAGTAACACTAGGCTTTAGCACATACAATTTGTAACACAAGTATACTTTTTAACAAAAAAAAAAATTTATTAAATACCCACCTACAGAAATCAACAATAATCACCAAAAACAACAATGTAAGCAAAACCATGAAATGAAATGACTAAAAAGCCCTTAGGGTTTAAGCAAGTTACAGAGAGGAGGATGCCGTCAGGGCAACGCGAACGGAGTTTGAAGACATGTATAAGATGTGTGATGACGTCAGAGACTGTTGGGTGTTGCTGTGGTCTGATGAGAAGCCAGCTGTTGTTCATGCCGTCGGATCGCTGTGGTTTGGTGAGAATCGAAGGGTCTAGGAACACCAGACGGATGCGTAACGGTGGTGTTGTGGTTCCCATTGTACATGCAGAGGCAATTGGAAATCGGTTACTGAGAGTGAAAGATGGTGATCGAGTGATGATGAAGAAGAAGAAGAAGAAGAACCAGAGAAATGAAAAAGGTAACAAAACAAAAGGAGTGATAATTATGAGATTTGTTAGTTAATTAGAAAAGGGCAATTGGTACAATGTAGGGGTGTTTGAATGTCCAGTGGTTTGCTCGAAACTCGTTTGAAAAAATCTTGATTTAAAATTGAGTCGAGCTTGAGCCTGGGGTGGCTTGACTCGTAGGCTCGGCTCGGTAGCTCGTTTTATATATGGGTAAAACAATAGAGAATATTAACCAAGTTTTATGTTTGTTCCGGTTAAGTTACTTATATTTTGTTTTGTTTCAATTATGTCACTTAACTTTCAATTTGTTTCAATTAGGTCACTTAAAAAAATGGTTTTAGTGGCGTTTTAATCATTTATTATGAACTTATAATATGAAGGGAAAAAAGATAATATTAAAACATTTATTAAAAGTTGAGGGACTTAATTATGCTAAAACTGTAAGTTAAATGACTTAATTAAGACACATTAAAAATTAATTGATCTAATTGAGACAAAATTAAAAGTTAAATAATCTAACATAAAATATGAATGAATAAATTAAACAAATTTGAAACTTGATTAGTTTTCTATAAAGTTATCACTTTAAATTAAATGCATTATAATATATTAAATCTTAACTATTAACATTCTATTTAATTTAATAGTTAAGATTTAATACTAGACTTGCAGTATCTTACTAGACTCTATTTTGTTGTACTTATTTGGTTGTGTTGGTTGTTTTTTAATTAAGTGTTTTTTTGCTCATTGTTCAAAAAAAAATTAACAATGTTTTATACATGGTCAGATGACATCGACCTTCTAGTTTCCAGTTTCAAATTTTACTTTCTTAAAGTTTGTTCTTAAATCCCGTGCCTCCTACGTTCTCGAAATTTAATTTCCAAATTATGGCTTCTGATTCCCTCTTAGTCTTATATATACCATCAATTAAACTTTAAACGCTAATTCCTCGTAGCCACCGCATCTGCGCACATGACAAACCAAGTCATGTTAGCTCATTGAGCCACGATCTAGCTCGTGTTGAGTTTGAGTTGAGCTCGAGCTGGACCTTGCTCGGCTCGTTTAGAGCCCTAATATAGTGGTGTTTTATCTTTTCTTATGGGATGTTGTGGGATTGTGTCTCGTTCGTGATAAAATATCATGGGTGAGCTACGAGTAGATAGCCTTTTGTCAATGGCTATACCCGGATGACTGGGCTTTGTTGGTATTAAAAAAAAAGATAATTAGACCATTTATTTGGTAGACCAACGCAAAAGCCTTTGCCAATTGTGAGTCTTCCACCATCTCGACTTATTCTATGACGCCCCATCACAATGTTTATTGTAGGTTATAACCACTAACAATTAAGTTATTCGTATTATAGTAAAACAATCCATCAATGGTAGTTGTAACCAATACTCATTATATCAATGTTTGACCATTTGATTGTTATGTTCGGTTTGACAAAAGAGGAGTTCACAACAAAAGACGAATAGGTTAAAATCAAATGTTTTTGTAATGACTCATGGAGTCAACTTTGCAGAACTAATATCGGTGCAAGACGGTATATAAGCCACCACCAAAAGTCCATAAAGCCTGATAAAGGCCTGCTTTCTAAATCATTAGGAAACCCATATATAGATTTGGCTACATTCGTTGAAGATGTTGTGATTACCCGCCAAACCCGCACCGGGCTTCCGAAAGCAACGTTTCCTAAGAGCATTCTCATCCAACCTCTCATATTATGTGAGGAAGTGTTTTTATAATATACAGAGTGATTTAAGGTGTTGTGAGTGAAGAGTTTTTATATTATAGAAAACGTAGTGATTTTTCTGTATATTTGAAAACCTACTGTTCACCCCATATAATTTTTTAATATATTTTGAAAATGGTTGTGAGTGAAGGAAAGAGAAATGGTAATGATAAAGATATCAAAAAGTATTATTAAATTAAAAAGAAGAGAAATACGTTGTGTTCCCGATTTAATTAACAAGAGAAAAGAAATGAAAAGAAAGTTTTCCTTTCCATTCTTTTCCCTTTCATCTTCTTTCTCGTTTTCTTTTCCTTTCTCTTTAATTCTTTCCAATTTGGAAAGAGTTTTCCACCAATTTTTCTTCTTTATTTCACCCTTTTTTCTTTCATTTCTTTCCATTAATGAAACTTGGGAACACACCATTTTAAACTTTCTTTTTCTTTCTCTCCTAAAAAAAACTAAGGAACACAACAATTCTTTAATTTCCATTCAATTCTTTTCCTTTCTCTCCATTATTGAGACTCTGGAACACAGCAAAGATAGAGGGTTGGATGGAAATGCTCTAAGTCCTACCTTGCAATGTGCAAAGCTTGATTGTTTTGCTCTGAAGTGTAAGATCTTGATCTTTAACTACAATGTGACTATAAAAGGTTGACAATTGTGGATAATGTTGGTGTAAATATATTAGAGAAAAGCCTATGAAGTAGAGATGAGCTTGGAACAATACCTGTAACCGTATCAGTATCGGTATCCGAACAAAAAATCAATACTAATATATACTAATACTTGTTCCAAAATTTCCGGTATGGTACGGGTACGAGTATTGGTACGGGTATTTCGGTATGGTATCCGGTTTTGTACCACTTTGTTTTTTTATTTCCAAAACTTTGACGATGTTGAAACTGGTACCCTTACGAGTAACAAACAACCTGAATTAGTCCGGGTATCGGTACTTTCACAGGTACGTGATGGGTACCAAATTGGTCGCCGATTTAATGATAAGATAGTATTGAATAACCATAATTCAGTCACCGAATTTAAGTGATTTGCTTGTTGGTTCGAGTCTCGGATGTTATATTATTTAATATTGAAGAAACATTTGGTACTTGTTTAATAATAACATGGTTGCAGAATTTATTTTATATATTAAATATGAAGAATCATAATTAAACCTCTATATATTCCAAGCATGTACAAAATATCAAACGTACCTTTAGCGTACCTGTACATGTACCCAATTGTACTTGTTCTGAAATTCAACAAACTTGAGTACCAATACCCGTACCGAATAGGCTACGGGTACAGGTACTTGTGTAAGTACAGGACGTCTACGAATACGGATATTTAGGACAAAATGTTCATCCCTAATACTATGAAGCCGTCTTTTATATAAGGGGGTTTACTTTTTGAACTAACCATTGTTCTTGTGCAAATGGTGTGTATATTGCAAGAATAGTGATTTTCTTTTGATTATACAAAGAACCATCATTATAATTAGTTCTTGTAGTTGTAATAGACACTATGGGGTTTAAAACTTAAAAAGGTTGATGACCCCTTGTTTGTTGTATTCTGTTTGGGAGAAACCATATTTTTTCCTTATATATATTGTAAAGGTTCATTAAGGGATCACAGAATTTGTACCTTTGTATTCTTATTTTTATGATTTAAAAACCTTATTAATCATATAGAAATGAAGATTATTGTTGCTACAATTTCCTATTGGGCTGATCTTGGTTGCCGTGTTGGACCAGTTTTAGTATTTCTGTGTTTGGATTAAGCCTTCAACATACAAGGAAACCTGTTTAGAGGCATCCTCGACTATTGGTAACCCATTTATGATTTGTGTATGTGTATCTAGTATGCAAGAGTTGGTTAAAGTAGAGGTAGGGGTTGTAGCCTATTGGTATCAGGAGTGTAATGTGTTTGAGGTTTTAGTCTCATGGTGGACCAAAATAATGAAATATAGATTTAGGAGTAGGATTAATGGGTGTGTGGGTTCATAGTTCTAAAACTAGACAAAAAGTAGAGTTGAGACTTGAGAGAGGAAAGCCGAGGGGGAGCCCTCCCGAGTAACCGAGTTCTCCTCAACCAAGGAATAGTTCATCTCCCTGGCGCACTTGTTAAGCTGGGTAAAAATGTGGGTTGGGTAACGGGTTAGAAACTTAGAACAGGTTCTGTTTCAAATGAGTTCATGTCTAAACATGTCATCTGAAATAATCTCAACTTGAGTATGGTCAAAACGGGTAATGTCAAAATAGGGTTTAGTTGAAATAAGTGACTATTTGGGTAACTGGTGGACATGGCCTCAAGGTCCAAATTGAACACATTGTCTCCAAGTTAATTTTGTGAGGATTATAGCCGTTAAAATCTTAACAGAAACAAGTACTTAATTGTGTAAACTTCACGAATACTCAATTCAATCTCATGAGATACAAGTCTTTAATAGCGTGAATATGATGGTTTTTCAATTTAAACGTACAGAAATAAGTCCCATATGTCTCAAATCTAACTTGTGGGCAGCAAGTCCTCATTGACCTGTAAGTGAACATCTAAGTTTTCAATATATATGCATACAGTGGCATTTTTTTATCAAATCACTAGCATGCCATATATAACATGGAGACAATAGTTAATTTTGAATTTAGAAGATAAAGATCAACAAGTTATACTTAGTGAATTATTTATTGAGTTTTTTTTTAATTAGGAATACGATTGTTATTTTTATCAATTTATTTGGTTTCCTAGGTTGAATCTAATTAGTAGTCTTGAGCAAGTTAAAGTTTTAGTATAAATAGAGGGTTAGGGGTATTGTAATATTTGTGCTTTGTTGATCAATAATAAAAAGAGTCAAACACGTTATTCTATCTCATGTTTGTGTGTTCGATCAAGAGCCTGATTTCCAACGTAACATGTATCAATTAGAGCTAGCATGTTATTTAAACCAACATATATAGAAACATCACCCCTAAACATAAAGTTTTGGGTACTTTTATTCGCGTTTAAATTATATATTTACGCATGTATATAGCTAAGAAAGAAGCTGCTTAATTTATTTTGCAAAGATGATAGAAAAATAACTTTTAGGCATATTATTTTTTGTGGATGATTTAGCTCTTGGGTGACATCATGTGAATAAAAGAGGGCGACAATTGAACATTAAGGTTATGTGTAGTGGATGAGCTATAAAATGGGGCGTTTTGCGTCATGTGGCGCCCAGCAAAGGGTAAGTTTTTGTTTAGAGGTGTAGCGGTGTTGTAGCCCCTATATGTATATATATAACACTCACATATGAATATAATATTAATAAAAGTAAAGGAAGAGAGAGCGAGACCCCCCTCCCCCCACCTATCACCCGGGGGGCGGTGTTGTGGCCCGTCGTCGCCCCTCAACGCCCAAACAATCCGCCCACTACGGATGGCCTAAAAGGGCTTATTAAAATAGCTAATTGTGGTGATTTTTATTAATCTTTTAGAATGAAATATTTAACTCCAATATGATGAATATGACGTAATTTGGATTTTGTAATATAACAAAAAATCAGTTTAGATTGTAACGAACAACCAGGAAGAGTGCCTACAATTGATGGTCCAAAAAACATAAATAATTCCTTTCTAAAGTTAGAACAATCATTTGCCGAATTTTAAATTTAAATAGTGTTTTGGTGGGGAAACGAACTTGAATATGTAAGCGATGACGACACAATGGATTAATGGGACAAACCACATTCAACTCATATCATCATTATATTTTAGTGATCCTAAATATATATGTTAAATATAGTATTAACAAGAATTATATCACTTTTACTGCTTTCATAGTTTATAATTATTATATTTTAGTTACTTTTATTCCAAAAGTAAGTTATTTGGATGAAAAATGGAAATTTTAACGAACAACATTATCACAGAACTACTTGTTTTTTAGGTCTTTTTTTTTCTTTTTTTTTTTTTTTTGAAAGGCAATGCAAAATTGTATTAAAACAAACAGAAACCTCCAGCTAGAAACTGGAGGCCAGCCAAGAAACCTCAAGCTTCATTTTTTTGGTGTTACACAACATCATGTTCATGTGAAAAGTTTTACGTGTGCATCACCCCTTACAATATGTTACGTGAATCTCAATCATCTATTAAAACTCGTATTGGTGTATCTATATCAAGCTTCATTTATTGATATGTGATATGCGTAAGCGTCTCCGGCCATGTCTCTCCTCTCTTATAATATCTGAGAAGTATATTTGGTATAAAAATATTATGATAGATATTAGTCTCCTTATTTATCAGGTTAGATTAATCTTTAGTATTTGCAAGTCAAGGAATAATATCACGAATTCACGATGGTTTCAATTCTAATCTTGTTTTTATTTTACAGATTGTTTATATTTCATAAAATACTTTAAAATTTTATATTTTATCATTGTTATACAAAAATAGAACCTAAGTGTGAGACTGCAATATAATTCTAGTTAGTGAAGGATTTTAAAGTTTAACTATATCTCTCTTTCATCCTAAAGAAGCCAGTGTGGTTGGTAACTTGGTATACATTTATACTCTTGAGCAGAACTCTTAGAGATAAGGAATAGATAAGAACTTCTAAATATATCCCATATAAATATAAATTTGGTAAATAAAACGCATATTTCTAGTGATATTTTTAACTCAGAAGTGGTTATATGTGATTTTTGTTAGTAAAACCCAAACCAACTAAAGAAATATGCATCTTTTGTTTGAATTAAAGAACTTTATTTAGAAGGTGTTTGGGATTGCTTATATTGTGAGAGGAAAAGTTTCATAAGTTACACTTTTGTAACTTATTAACTTAATGATAAGTTATAAGGATGCAAAATAAGGAATCCCAAACACCTCCTTAATGAGAAAAAAATTATGTTTAACCACCTTATTTTCTAATATTTTTTAAATGACAGGAAATCTCACGTATAAATACATAATTTCGAGGTTATGTTCAAGATTGACTCACTGAATATATATATATATACACTGAATATAGGGGATGGATCTTGCGAGAAGTGAAGGTATAACTCTATTAATCCCTAATTTCACTCATTTTAATATGATGTTACATACATATATGTAGGTTGGTTGTATTTATGTCTTAATTACACATTCAAACCTACCTACAAACATATAAATATACCGAGCCACATTCAAACCTACGTACCTGCACACATACATACACATATACAAGCATACGTACACATATACACACATACACAACGCACCTACACATAAGAAAGAGAGTGAAATTAGGGATTAATAAAGTTACACCTTCACTTCTCGCCCTTCTCGTGGTAAAAAATTTCTGAAATGATCCAATACCACTGAATATATATATATATAAGAGAGAGAGAGAGAGAGAGAGAGAGAGAGAGAGAGGTGTTATATTATTAAAAAGAACTACTTTCTAGTTTTGGTATATTATATTTCCTATTTTATATTTATATTTAATATAAAACGTAATCATTTTGAGTTCTATATTAAGCATCCCCTCCTACTCCATACTACCGGGATCAATCTCATCCTCCACTGCCGCCATCCACCGGAAAATGAACTCCACCTCCACCGCCGGCTTCAACCCACCAACCCCCACCATCCTCCCACCACCAAACCCAAACCGCAAACCAACCCTCAAAGCTCCACCACCACTCACAGTCACCGAAAAATTCAACACCCTCGTATCCGAATTCAAATCCTTAACCAAACCCATCGACAGAGTCAAACGCTTAATCCACTACGCCACTTTGTTACCCGAGTTCCACGAGTCAAACAGAACAGAATCCAACAGAGTCACTGGATGCACGGCTCAGGTGTGGTTAAAAGTGGACATGGATGTTGATGGGTCCATGAGGTTTGTTGTGGACAGTGATTCGGAGATTACTAAAGGGTTTTGTTATTGTTTGGTTTGGTTGTTGGATGGTGCGGATCCGGTTGAGGTTGTGGAGGTTAAGGTTGGTGACTTGGGGGACATTAATGTTGGGATACTGCCGGTTAAGGTTAGTAGTAGGGTGAATACGTGGCATAATGTGTTGATTAGCATGCAGAGAAGGACTATAGATTTGGTTGTGGATGGTCATGCCCATGAATATGGTTCTTTGTTATAGTAGGAAGATGAATAATTTGATTGTTGAAAAATCTTGGTTTTTCACTTATAGTTATATAATTGATAATTCCATGTTTTAAGTGTGTAAAGATTTTTTTTAAATGTTTTTATGGTTTGTTATGACCAAATACATTGCACCGCCGTCCTCTTCACTGCCTCCGGCCAGCGCACGCCCACACACGAGAGAGATTGAGATTGTGAGCAGTGGCGAAGCTTGGACGAAAACGTCGAGGGTCAGACTCAAACTGTATGAAGTGGGGCTCAGATTTCCGGCCGAAAATACGTAGAGAAAATTTTCGGGCAAAAAACGAGTTAATTTACACTACTACGCAAAAAACAGGAGAGTGGGGACCACCCTGGCCCTCAATAAGTTTCGCCCATGATTGTGAGAGGAGGTGAGCCATCGTTGTCTGCCCATAGCTGAGCATTTGTTAGAAGGGCGTGCAAGCTGATGTGGCATTGGATGGGGAGGATGGGCACCTCTCAGCGATGGAGGTAGTCTCTGCTCATATTCAGCTGTGCTCTAACTCAAGCACCTCATGACTCGACGAAATAACTTGGTTTTATTAACTTATTGTATATTTGTTCAATAGAAACCTCAAGTAACAAGAAAAAAAGGGTCTTTTTGACCTCTCAAATAGTATAGTATCAAATGCGCCATGTATAAGAAGTCCGAAGACATGAGTTAACTTATACAACTATACTAGCGAATTACTCAAGCCAAATTGGCTTGCATGAAATAAACTCGAGCTATTTATATGATCACATTTGTTACTCGTGAGTTAATAAAAAGAAGAGATGAACATATGTTGACTGTTATGAAAACTAATACGCATTACAATACAAAATAAGGTTCTTGGATTTAAATAAGTAAAGGAAAATGTGTGGGCTAAGAGATAGTGACGGAATCTAGAATATGTGACGATAACTTTGGGCCTACAGAATCGTTGTTAGGAATGATATCCAAGGCGGCTTTGTGGTGTGGCCTGGCCGTGTGGGTTTCCCAAGGCGGCTTTTTAAACATTGTATTATATCAAAATGTAACATGTCAATTATTTTCTTTGTCATTACTGTTTATTCACACTTTCATAAATTGAAAAGAAAAGCTAAAATGAATAAATAATAACTACTACTCAATAGCTTTTTCTATTTTTAAATTAAATAATCTTCCACTTTAGATAGTTGGAGATTCTTCAATGGAGAGAAGCGGACATCCATGTGGGGAGAATGTGGCAAAAGGGGGAAATCTGTATTGGATAGTGATATAAGGATTTGACATTCAGTGAGAATCGAAAGATAGATTAAAATCTTAAACCTATTTTTTTGTCTACAAGTATTGAAATCGGAAGAGAAATTGGAGTATTATGAGATTCTTTAGAGTTATTAAAGTACATGATAATGTAACAAGTATTATAGTAACTTATTGATTTTTGTATTCGCAAATGCATTAGATAATCACTCCATTGGGCTCTTTTAATTTAAATATTTTTTCTATCCCAGTTTCTAAGTCTATGCTCCATATGCATGACCTTTCTTTGATTGATACAAGCTGATGGATTTGCTATTGTCTTCCCAGGTATGTTCATTGTGTATATATGCATAACAAGTTTTATAAACAAAATAAACAATAATCATAGATGTAAAGCATGGCCTTTTGGTTATTAATTAGTTAACTTGATATCATAAAAACTATTGTAACATGCTGATTACAGACCGTGTATAGTTCCGTTATTAATATTTATTTATTGCTTGCATAAAGTAGGGTTCTATGCATTAAAAGTATTTGTTGTCCCGTTTGATTTTATAGATGCTCATTTATTGCAGCTTGATTTCTGAAATTAATAATATGTGTTCGTATTATTCAGGAAGGGTGAACTCACCATGGAGTGACACAATCGGGCCTGGCGGATTCTTCGGGACGTTAAAATCGATATGTCAAGCTGGACTTAAGGATTTAGATCCATCTATTGATTTACTAACTGTTATTAGATGCTTCTTTTCTTAACACAAGATTTGATTGCTAAATTGTATTCTAATGTGTGCGTTTTTGTAGGTCCGAGTGTATGTTCTTTGTTGGATATCATGTTCTTATATTTTTTTCTGGCAACACAACGTGTACAACAAGCTCTAGATGAATATTAATTGTAAGAGGGAGCAAAGATAACACTGTAAGCTCTCTTTTTGTCTATATTTTTCGTGTTTTCATATATTAGTTTTTTTAGGTGATTTCATCAATTTACAGACCCCATTTATTTTATTTGGGAGGAAAGTTACGGGTTTCATAGTCAATTTGCATTGGTAAACGAGTCAAATTTAGCATTTTTGTCTGAACATGTCAAAATTATACTTTAGTATAGTAAACAGGTTAAAATTGTCGTTTTTTATTATGCATGTTAAATTTATCATTATAAGTAAAAAGGTCACAAACTCGTCATTTTTAATAAACGATTCAAATACAACATTTTTTGTGAATCAATATTATTAAACAAGTCAAATCAATTATTTTTTTGGGAGGCAGGTTAAACTTAAGATTTCTCATTTTTAGGTCTTAACTAAAGATTTTAATTAACCAAAATACATTTTTTATAAACGGGTCTAAATAATTATTATAACAAATAGGTCAAAAGAAGTTTTTATTAACGGGTTTTCTGTAGGTGTTTTATAAGTTTAATAGGTTTTTTATAAGTGTTTATAAATTTAACGGGTCAAATGAGCAAGCCCGAAGTTCAGTACACGTAATGAATTGTAGAAAACTTAAAAAAACCCAATGATTTGTTGGTACCCTAGCACTCAGTATTTACCAAAGACTTATGCTATTTGATTAATTTAAAAGTCCCCTCTTAAATTTTAATAATCGCAATGGTTATATTACATTGTGTTCTTTTGTTTACAGGAAGTTCATCCAACATGGTGGATGCAAACCTAGGTGTGATGAGAGCAAGAATGAAACTGCTGAAGAATGAGAAGTTGGATGCGGTGGGAGTTCTAAACTATTGCTGAAAATTGGTGAAGAATGAGAACCCGGTTTAGACTGAAACATTTTCTGATGCATTCCTTATTGCTGAAAATCATTCAGTAGGTGATAACAATCTTGATAAAGATCAAGAAATATTGTTGTGTATGATTCTCAAGATGTATTTTTTAAATGTGCAATAAGATCAAGAACTTACTTGATCAAATTGGTCATTGAACTCATGGCGTGAACTTGGGAGTCGACTAAACTTAGCGATTGTTGTACTTTGTTTTGTTATTTGGAATATAAAATAATGCATATATACCATGAACTATATGTTTGGAATATGGTAAGCTGGGTATGACAAAAGAGCCATTATATGAGTAGGATTTTTTGCTTAGTGGTTGGGAAGTATTTACTTTAAAGTATAACAAAAAAAAAACAAATATTATGTGGTTTAAATTGTTTAGTAAAATGGTTCGTAGTTCATAAATAAGTAATTAATTAATCAATTATTTACTTATAAATAAGTTTTTAAATGGTTCGTAGTTCATAAACAACTTTTATTTTCTAATATAATTAGCTCAAAATGGAATAAAAATATCCGTGAAGAATATGTACCACATTTAACTTTGAAATAGTCAAAAGAAATTAAACTTGATGCGAATAAGCCATTGCTGATAAGATCAGTAGAGAAGGAACTAGGAATAATAAGAGTAATCTTAATTTAGTGGGACAACCCTATTAAAGCTCTCTCTAGATAACTAAAGTGCGATTTATTTATGTTTTAGAAAAATGATAACCATAATACTCATATGATCCTATTAGCAAATTAAACAAAATGTAGTTTTTACAGGTCTTTGGGCTTTCTCTTAATACGAGTTCATTCTCATGTCCGTGAACAAAGTTTTATACACATAACCAAGTCTGCCTTTATAAATGGTGACAACAATTCTTTTTATTATTAAATACCCGTTACATTTTCGTTAAAAAAGCCGTTGTGTTCGTTTAGTTCGTGTACAAGGCTACATATACGAACAACTGTAACACCCAAACCCGAGTGCAATTAAACGATTCTATAAATGGATGTTTTGTAATATGGCTTTACGAACACAAAGACCATGTAGTGAACACACTAATATGTATGTATTAAATCTAAATAAACTTCCGTTTAAAAATCTCTATTAAAATTAAGTAAATAAATCAACAACTTATTTAAACAAAAACTAAAATACATTGAAATTTAAAAATTAGCCATACCTCACTCAAAAAAATAATTAAAAATTAATAGCATTGGATATGAATTAGATGCAAAACGAAACATTAATTCACCTCAACTATAGAGAACAAAACAGTAAACATGACACAAACAACAAACATTGAGTCCTTACGTATATTTGAAATTAAATTATAAATACACCCCATCTTGGTCGAAAAAAACAACACTCAGATGACATTAAAAGTGAGAGTCATAGTCCATATAAGCCGAAACTATTATAACAAAAACAACAAAAACAAAATAATTTGAAAACAAAAACAAAAAAATAAGCCCACTCATTAACCATAGCCCATGTAGGCCCGAAACATTATAACGCACAATTAGTTAAATTAAATATCAAAAAATTATATATTCAAAATAATATGTAAAAAAACCTAAATAAACACGCGTAACACGCGGACTAAAAACTAGTAATACATATATGATATATGGGTATTCAGAAGTTGGAGTTGCCTCAAGGAGAAAATTTGTGTTTTCAATAGACATGTAAAGAATGACATGGTACCTGACTTGATATGTTTGTGAACGTTTGAAAAGTGATGTATCAAAGATGCTTAAGTGAATTTAGCTTTAAATAAAGATAAAATAGCTTAGTATTTCATTGATACTTTTTAAATTTTTTATATTAATATAAAGTCAACTATTCTTCGAAATTTTCATAATAAAGATAAAATCAACCAATAGAAACAAGACGCTTGTTGCGACGGCAAATGCAATCCCCGTTTGGTTCCACATTTAGATGTGGATTATTAAGCCTAACAATAGAAGGATAATATCAACTACTAGCTATACATTTTATAATTTATACATTATTCAATATCAATAAAAAATTTCAAACCATACCTTTACCAAAATACACGACACTAATCCATGATAGGCGATATTAACATCAATGACAAACTACTGACTTCCACGGTTCCACCACTAGTCCACCGTAAAATATAATATTAATCGACGTTTTAAAATTTGTTGAGGGAAAAAGAAGCATTGATTGATATGATAAACATTCAAATACCAAGTATAAATTGGTTTTCTTTCCGGCACATAATTTCCATACTCTTGCACGATTGTCACACAACGTATCTTGTCAATTGCTTTGCTTCTTAGCACACAACTATGAGTGTCTTGTTGCATGAGACAAAAATATTTTAGTTGATAAATGACAAGTGATACATAATAGACTCACAGTTTCGTTTTTATCCGCCACATGTTGCACAATATACACATAATTATTTTTAAATACTATTAAAGCAATACATTCTTTCACATGACATTCTACTAGCTTGTCCACCTAGGCCTCCAACTCACCATATTTCCATTCTAAGAGTCTCTCTAATGATGTCACGTGTCATATTTACCACAAACTTAAAATACATAACCCGCTCCATTTTCCATAACCCACAACCAATGCAACCAGTCATTTTTCTCTCTAACCTCTTCACGAACATACTAACCCTAATTCCGCCGCTCAAATTCAACTCTAATTCCGGCGCTCATATTCCGACTTCTACATTATTCACCATCAATTTTTTAATCTACCATGTTATTCTTCACTTCCATAGGTGGACAGGTCTCCGGCTAGCTTTTTATTATTTTGTTTGTCCAGTTCTAAAATTCTGTCTACTTTATGTTTTTTTTCTATCCAATTTTTTATTTTTTTTTCTTTACTAAATATTAAGAAACATAATTTCCGTCCAATTTTTAATATTTTTCCAGCCAATTTTGATTCAGTACTCTTTAATATTTTATTGGGTTATGATCTTTAATCTTTAATTTAATATTCCTGAAATACTAATTATAAAATTACTAATTTTTTATTAACATTTACTAATTATAAATATACTAAATTTACTAAACTAAATATAATATTGATTTTTAAAATTAAAATACATATTAAATTATAATATTCACCTTCCACATATAAGAATTTATAATCTATATTCAGTTATTATCTATAAATATATTGTCTTGAGTTATGCATGTTGTTACGTCTGGTATTAAATTTCATTTATAACAATTTCTATGTTACGAACTTTAACAAAAATAAACTATTATCCAATCAATATATAACATACATGATGTCACACCCCCATCTTAGGGCCTAGGCGTGTGACCAATAGTTGGTACCTGTTTTATAAATACATCAGAGTTGCGGTTTATAGCGGAAGTCTTTAAAATATTATTATATTGAAAACTTATTAAAAACTCGGGTTAAATACCCGTTTGATATTTCAAATATATTTCTTTATAAAACATATCTCCTTTTATAATATTTCCAAAAATATCTGAGCCACCAGATAGCATCTAATGACTATAACTCCAATCTTCTATTCCTTCTTGCTTGTCTGTTCTAACCTTTCTCGTTCCCTGTAACATGAGTGGGAAAATACGTCAGCACAAAGCTGGTGAATAACGCTGACTCTAAAAATATCTTTTCAATACCTTTGTGAAACCAACAATAATACCTTTGTGACTACTCATTAGGCACCCAACTAAATTGGGATAAAATTACCCTAAGTACCTTGTACAATTAATTATATACACAATATCATTTATCTGAACAGTCCCGTAGACCTTCAGAGGCATGTTGATGATATGCATGGCCTCGGGGAACTTCGAGTCACCATGTATGTTTGGATCCAGACACATGTATACTCTTAATCAGAGTGTCCGTTTCTTATTATTGTAACACAAAGTTTTAAGGATTCGTAAATCCTATGCAAACATTCTGACTCAGTATAAAAGGTTTGGGGCGTATTCACCTTTTCTGTTTATAATCAGTTTCTGTTACTGATTCATGTTTTCTGATTCCTTCTTCTTGTTTTGTTACCTCGGACCTATAGTACGAGAATAACCTTTATATAAATAACTAGATCATCGATCTAGCTTCAGACCTTTAGTCCGTTTTGTATAACTTTAACCTTGATAAAAATATTTGTTTATTCAAAACATTTGGACCTTTAGTCCCTTTGTTTGTTTATCATATTCATACTATATTTCTTCTTCAAGAAGAAACATTAACTTTATACTCTTTCTTTATGAATATTATATTTCTTAATAATAAATAAATACTATTTTAACTATAACCTTCGCTTAAGAAAAGTTATTTTATCTTACTCGTAATCAAGGTTTGGGCTATACCCCGACTATGGTCTAAGCCATTTATAATAATAATAAAATAATAACTTAGGCAGAACCCCTACCTCGCACGGGTATTCGGAGTTAGATATTCCTAAGTTTATACGGGCAACACTTCTACTCTATACGCACGTTTATCGAGGCGTTCTTGATAAACCCTTCTTGGCATGCAAATCGAGACGATGTTCAGATGTCGCAGGGTCGTGCACGTGCTTCGAGGCGGAATGTCGGGTTACTTTTGGGTGGCACGCACTTCTAGTAAAACGCCGGGTATTTGGCACGGATTACGAGGTAATATTTGTCGGGTTGGTGGCACGCAAAACGATGTTCGGCACGCAAACCGAGGTATAGAGAGAGTAATTTTCTAGAGAGAGAGTGAAGGTGTGCATGCAAATGAGCCGTGACCCCCTCATATTTATAGCTGAATTTGTGTCCCGTCGCGGTACGCGATGGGCTCTTCCCTGACTCCGTCGCGTATCGCGACGCCCACATTTCTGAGGTCTTGCCACGTGGCCTGACACGTCTGCCACGTGTCGCCACGTGGTCTGACACGTTCTGCCACGTGGTCTGACACGTTCTGCCACGTGTCTCGTCGTATTGCCACGTGTCCCTGACTCATTACGGTCCATCGCGGTATACGATGGCCGTCTTCTTGGACTCATCGTGTAGCGCGATGGGTCCCTGGACCATCGTCTTCTTGGACTCGTCGCCATCGTCCTCGCCTCGCCCTCGCCCTCGCCCAAGCGCGTGAGTGTGCGCGTCGGGTGCTACGCATCCTCCGATAAGATCACTTGGTGCATGATATTTATAAAAGAATATTACTATGGAAAATCTCTTCATTATAAAGAGCTTCCATTTCTTTACCACTTTCCATGTGGGATGGAGTTTCCTTATTTTTTTCTTATGGAAATACTTAACTTATAAAATATTTTTATTTCCTTATTTTTCTTATATTTACTTATTTAATATTTTCTCATGACTTGTCTTTGATTATTTATTTTTGATCCCTCAACTTTTCGAAGTTGTTAAATTTGGATCGAAAATTTGGGGATGTTACACATGATGAGTAGGCAATTCTTCACATTATTTCCATCATCGACCCCATAACCTACCCTCTACAATGTATGTAATGTAAATAACCAAATGACCCATTTTTTTTGTTATGTAGTAGGCACGCAGAGTTGGTGAAGATAACCCATTTGGATGGGATGCCACAAATATCTACATTAGTTTATAGCAAAGGTTGTGGTGCGCATAACCCTCTATATCTATTAGTCATGTTGTGTTGTATCATTCGATTATAATAACAAAAACAGTTCCATCTTGATTTATATTTTTTGTTTGGAACTTAATTGCATTTTAAAATTTTATTATCTTTATGTTCTTTTTGGTTTTTTCGTGCAGAATGGACTTTGTGAAACAAATGCTGCAATTGAATTCTTTATGAATAATCTTCAAGTAAGTCTATATATATCTGTACTATATTATTTACACTTTATTTGGTTTATTCTTATATTTGTTTAGTAAGTCTCATAAAACAAAGTTTTCCCATCGACCAAAATCTTTGCTCACATATTTGGATATGTTATATGATGATATCATTAATTTTGAGAATTTGGTTGAACTCATTTATAGTTTTCTATTACTAGGCAATGGGCAACTTCAAACTTAAAATATGTGCAACAATTCGACGTCAATTGCAGGTACTAATTAGACACATGGTTTTTTTTATTACATGTTTTTCTTATATTTATTATTTTAGAAATATGAGCAACTTTGTGTGGCTTAAATGGTGCTGCTTGGAATGATGCATAAGCCTTTTGATTTCAAAGTTTTTAAAGTCTGACATTGGTAAATCTAGAAAGCTAGCCTTGGATTTCTAATCGTTTAAAACTGACCGGTTTACCCATAACTGGTAAACGTATCGGGCCACCTTTTCGTTTTCAAAATCAACATATTTTATTATTTATTATTTATCTCAATTAAACTAATTATGAATTTCTTACGATTATATTATAACAGTCTCTAATTATCTAGATATTGTTATATGAGAAAAGATTGTTAAGGTGTTCATTCGTGATCTGAAATTATATAATATTACATAAAATTATATAATAGTATATAATCATAGATTCTAAATATACTTTGTTTTATGATCAATCTTTTATTTTTCCAAATATAATATATTCTAGAAGTTTCTAAAAATGTTAATATTTTATTTTTCACTAATTTGAAATTCAAATATATTATAATGTTTGACTATAAAAACGATAATTAAGGAGAGAGTTTAATGTTTATATATTATTCTTATTATTATTATTTCATTTTTAAATTAAGCAACTTATTATTGTCTTTGTTAACTGATTTTGATTCATCTTAAATATAGTAAACCATTCTAAATATACATTTTCAATATAAATTCTTTAGATATTGTTGTAAGATTTAATACAAGTAGTAGATGGTCAACACATCTTTACACTTTCTAATAACTATAATTTGGAAGTTAAGATTTATTGGTTCTATATAACACATTTAGTAATGTTTATATGTTACTAATTATTATACATGTTGTATTGTGTGGTTTATATTTTATATAATTTGTTATTATGTTGTAACAATTTTCAGGTGTATTAGGAAAAATAATTTTCTTTTGTTTAATGTTTTCAAGATGTTGATGATGGTTTAACAACAAAAAACATTATGAGTTATTTTGTTGATGTGTAATGGTTGTTATGCTTAAATTAACTTCTTGTAATTTGAAAGTTTTAATATTAAGACTATGTAAATCTATTTATTTTTGGTTGGTATGGTGATGTGTTTAGTGATAATGTAAATCTATCAAATTTTAATAGTTAAAGAAATATATGTTTGTCTAAATTGATGTTTAAGTTGATTATTTTAAGTGACATGTTATTTCACCCACGTGTCATGCGGGCTATACCCTAGTTTTAATTATTTTAACTTATATTCTGACTTAGCGTACAACATAAATGTGGACGCACGCCAGTATTTTAGGCGACAAAAGACTTTAATAAGCTTAAAAGTTTCACTTGAAAACTTGACTGTGACTAAGTGATTATCCACCTACCCAATTACCATTCGAAGCCAACTTATGCTTGACAATCGGACCATATTACAAATTATATATATAACAATTTGAAAGGTTTGATGACATTATAGATTGTACAACATGTTGATGATGTAGTACCCACCTACCTTAATTGCTACTTGAATTCTATACATCATTAGTTTGTGTTCATGCACCATTAATTTTATTCAATTTTAAATATAAAAATAAAGACTATAATCAACTTAAACGAACCATGTATTAACTTTGATATTTATATAGTGATTATTTTACATTTAGTTCCAGTAACCGGGACCGACCTAATTCACGTCTACTCGCCGTCATAACGCCCGGTACCAACAGGTGTTTTTTGTTTTAGTTTCGGTACAGTAAAAAACTTTAACGAAATTGGCCCAGCCCACGTCTACTCGCCTCCGTACCGCCCGGGCCAATTCATGTCTACTCGCCGTCATAACGCCCAGTCCACGAAATCCACCCCCCCCCCCTGCCCGGCAACGTGAGGGTCCAAAATTCTACTTTCCTATATAGAAACTTTGACATATTCAAATATTTGTAATCCAATTCACATATTCAATCGTCTTACCTAATCATATTCAATCTGATTCGCAATTTCAATCGGATTCGAACGATTCACCTTCACATCACAGGTTAAATCAGGTTCAATCGATCGATCTTTATGATTCTATTAACAGGTTCAATCGATCAATCTTTGTAATTGTATTAATCGGTAAATAATTAAAACGCATATTCTAATAAAAACATATTTTATAAAGATAATGTTATTGTAATTTGAATCAAATAGAGCTTGCGATTGAGATTTTAGATGAATGATTTTGATTTAGGTTATTGTTATAATTATATGGATGATTTTGATTGTAATCGTAATAATGATATGTGTTAGATTGACTAGGTGTTGTATAATGATATGTTCATCTTTTGTGACTTGATGGTATGTATAGCTAATTTCATTGATACCTAGAATTTGATCAATTTGTTCTATCAAACAAAATATTCTGGATTTCTGATTATAGCTATTTTTTATTCATAATAAATCAATCACACACCACAAATATCAACCTCAAATTCAAAATGTTAAATATGTGATATGTCCATATTATGTCAAATAGTTATATGTTGTTTTAGTTGATTACAAGATATTGTCGCGCCCGGTAAGTTTTCTAACCTATTTTTTTAACGGTGTTCGGTGAGTTTTCCGACAACATTATAATTTGGAAGAGGTAGAACGCCAATTGCAATAGGTCAGTTATATGATGTCATGTGATTTTGTGAGGTGTGGCACCTTATCCCACATGAGGCATAAAGTGTGTATATTGCATTCAATCAAGTTGAAACATTTATAGTTGATTGGGATCTTAATATACATTAGAGATTTGTTTCATTTGTATTTTTTTATTATGTTTATGTTAACCTTAAAAGCATTTAGTGTTACGTTATTTCTGTTTTTTAGTTTTCTTTAACAAATTTAACGCAGTTACCAATCAGATTATGTCTTCTTCATCCGGGTAATATCGGTTCCAAAAAGCCTATTTACAATAGTTCTGTCATCACTTCTCTGGTTAATAATATAGGACTAATTGTGTTATAAATTATCCAATAAATGTCTTCGGATAGGCAATGTCAACGATGAAATTCGGAACATAACACCCTCTGACTTAACAAACAAAGACGTCAATCAAGTTTGTATTTATTTTATTTTTACAGAATTTTTAATGAATATTTATGGACTTTTGTTGTTTTTACGGGGATGATGTCCTTCAACGGTGACACTATGATGTCTTCAACATCTATCAATATTGATAGTAATGATGGTAAATTTCTCTAAACTCTAATTCTTATTATTCATTATTGATATTGATTACCTCCGAATGTTTATTTATTCGGTAAAATTATCATCTTTCGTTTTCTTAATACAGGTATCACCAATGAGAATTTCGCCTCTACACAACAAATTACACAATGAAGATTGACAAAAAATTGTAAGCTTAGTTTTATATATTCACCTTTTTATTAATATTGGCCATGTTGTTAGAATCATTATTATATTGATTTTTTTTTACTTTTAGATATATGTAAGGAAAACCGACGGATAATGAGGATTTTCTAGAACGAATACAACTTAACTTAATAGCAAAGATAGAACTTGATAATGCTTCTACATATTGTATTTAAACTAATGTTAGGATGATTTTCATAAACTGGTGATTATGCATCACATACAATTTTTTATTTCTTATCATACATGTGAGAATCTAAATTATGCATTTTATATTGAAATGATTGTCGCTAATGAGCAAGTAGTTTATTTTCTTTTGATAGTTTTTTCCATTTTGTCTTATTTTGTAATCTTAATATTTATGCATGTTTAATGCTTTTACCTTTTGTTTTTTAATGTTTTAGGGTACAGGAATGGCATATGCATACAAGTTGCTTGAGTAAATATAAAGAAATACAGACATTGTTTGGCATCAGGTAAAGGATCAATAGACTGCAAAAAGGATTATTATGCACCAGGGGCATTTTGGTCAAATGTTAGTAAGGGAATTTTTTTTACAGATTGTTTATGGTGAAACTGATAATTCGGGATTTCTGTTATGTGCAATTTTAGGACTTTGGTTTCGGGTCATAATATTTGAATTGCGAGTCGA
Organism: Bidens hawaiensis; assembly: GCF_021521415.1. NCBI lineage: Eukaryota > Viridiplantae > Streptophyta > Magnoliopsida > Asterales > Asteraceae > Bidens > Bidens hawaiensis. Next base: position 494,727 of record NW_027491976.1, on the reverse strand, counting down.
TGATTAGATCTTCTCAATTTGAAAATAAGTTATGTTCGGTATATTAAGGTGAAGATAAGGTTTAGAAACTCAGAAAACTAATCAAGCAAAAAGGGTAATATACTGCATTAAATAGGTAAACTTTCTTCTGGAGTTCCTTTCTAATGAAGTTATCTCTTTAGCTATATTTATTTTGAAACCGATGCTTTTCGGTATTAATCTAAATCTATAATATACTGTATTGTTGGTATATAAAGAAATTGGCATAAAGTGGGACTGTAACTCAAATGGCAAAGATGTTGTATTGACAAAGTTATTTTTGTATTCATTTGTTTGATCGATTAATGGTTTCATACGATTATTAGTTTTAAAGTTCAATGGTTTTGTTTGGTTAATTAAAACTATTAGTTGCTAATTACATAAAATAGTTAGTTTATTTAAATTATACCTTAGTAAACTACTCAATGTTGACTTCAAAAGAACTAATTAACATATGATGGTGTGTTACTTCATAATTTTTGTATGTGAGTGTGTTTATATAAAGGTTTGATAAAACATGTAAAAATTACATACATTCAAATGGTGACACAAACTGTCAAAGTTCTCCGCCATTCAATTTAAAAAGGAAAGTTGGAGATATCTATGACATTGATTATGATGTTGTTGCAAATTCAAGTAATAAATCTAAGGAAAAATAGGTTTCGTGCGACGTTGATGATTGTTTGTTTGGTTGGTTTGACAGTATAAAAGTTTTAATGGTTTATGAGTAATAAGAGTTTATGGTTTGCAATAACAACACAAAATTTGAGTTTGTTTTAGTTTGAGGGTTCCAATTTTGTTTTACGGGTAAACACATTTACGTTGGTAGTTGTTGTTGTTATTATTATTATGTTTGATTAGTTGGTTTGACATTTGACAAGTTCTAATTATTGTTTAAGAATAATGCTTTATGGTTTGCAATAATTAATTTTGTAATATTTGTTTTTAAATTATCAAAACATTTGTTTGCTTTAAAGTTGTTTTTTTATTTAATTTAACCCGTGTGTTACACGGGTTCTAACCTAGTATATGAATAAATATGTTAAAGCAATAAAAAAATAATAAAATAAATATGTTAAAGCAATAAAAAAATAATAAAATAAATATGTTAAAGCAATAAACAAAATAATAAAATAAATATGTTAAAGCAATAAACAAAATAATAAAATAAATATGTTAAAGCAATAAACACAATAATAAAATAAATATGTTAAAGCAATAAACAAAATAATAAAGCGACTCCGCTGGGGATCGAACCCAGAATCTCTGGTTTCGTAGACCATCGCCTTATTCATTGGGCCATGGAGTCCTTTTGTTAAGGCAGTTTCATTCTTTTAAGTAAACTATAGGTAAGCCCATTCATGTATTCAATATCTGTTAATGTATACACTCTAGAGATGTATAGGTGGCTTAGGCTCAAAGTCATACCATTGGACTATAGTGGTCGATCATATTTATTTTTTAGCATATCCTGAAAATCAAGATATGGGATCGCCATCGTCTAAAGGATACAAAGAACATTAGACTAAATTTAATTTAACACACAATCAAAGTTTTACCTTTAGATAGTGGCAGGCCCGAAAATTCTTATTCACCGTGGTCATGATTTTTCGGTGTTCTTATGGCTATAAAGATAGACTTTTTGTCGGATCAGGACACCAAAATATATGTACCAGGTTGAGTCTAAGTAATTGAAAATATGTTTTTTGAAAGTGGAAGGGTAACTAAATTAGTTGTTATGAACATGAACCTAAACCACATAAGGCCCAATTAACCAGCCCATTTGAAGGAACTTAATTAATTTGATTATTTTCTCTGATGATGACGAGAAGGAATTAAATAAAAGGGATTATGTTTTTGTAGTTTCTAGGGAGTTGAATTAACTCGAATAAGAGTAGAAAACTTATAAACAAAAAGAAAGAAGAAAGTTCAGGATACAACACACAATGTTTTAACTAGGTTAACGGTTGCATAGCAAACCACTCTTAGGTATTACAAACTAGAATAATAATAATAATAATAATAATAATAATAATAATAAAATAAAAAAAAACTAAATATTGTGGGGTCACTTGGAAGGTTTGGGAAAGCATGCTTGTGTGGACTCTGCTAAAGTGTCTCTTTGTGTTGGGGTCATGCCGGGTTTGTTGCTAGACATATTATGTTAAAGGTAGAATCCGGAAAATTGTTAAGCAAGAGAATGCATGTGTTGAAAATCAACATGTCTTCATTTGTTTTTGATACATTTGGCTCTCTTGCCCCATATGTTGTTATATTTCTGAAAAGAGTTCAACTGTTTGTGTACAATAACATATCGACGCAGAAGAACTATAACTTTGTTTTCAGTATATCGGATTTGCCATTCAAAATAGGGTTGCGACACAACTTATTGTTTTTTTTAGTGTTTACCTCTATTGTAATAGGATATTTTTATGAAATTATCAAATGGTATTGAATATATGACAAACCATGACACCCTTAAATTTGACGTTGTCTTATTACCACTTCAATAAGTATGGAACCGATGGTGGTTTTCTAACTTTCTTTACATGAAGGAATTTGAATTAATTCTTTATTAACATATCATGTCATCTTTAGAATTCTTACGACCATTTAAACATATTTTTACCAAACATATTGTATTCTGGTGAACCGCCGCTGAAATTAAGAACATAGATTTTAATCACACACATAATTAACTCTTTTAAATGTCCACTAACGAATATGGAAAATTCCTAATTGTTTTTTTCTCCGTGTATTTCTTATACTGGTTGAAGTGAGAACATTAGTTATAACTTACAACACAAGTAGATGACCCCATATTTTGGAACGTGTAGAAGGGATAAAGGCCATGCTGCCTACTCTATTTGTTTGATTTAACGTACATTCATGCATTTATTAGTTGACCTAGAATTATACTGTATTATGTTAACCACCGGTGTATCCATGAGTTTTATTCACACGTTTGTCTTAAAAATATTTTAGAAGTACATTTAGTGTTATTATATGTATTAAAAACCAGGGTGGCGGTTAAACCAACGACTCTAGTTGTTGAATTGAGATTTTGAACTAACACGATAAAAAATAATGGTTAGTTCATAAAGAAGGATACAAATATCAAAAGTTTCACCCGTTACATGATTTTTCACTAGGTTTTTGTTTTCGGTTGGTTCATTTGTTTATAAGTACATTTTTAAACTTTCTCTCTAAATTAGGTTTTTTTTATTTTTTTTCTTTCTCTCTTAAAAGGATATATAAAATCAGAATATATAATTTATTGAAGTTTGAATAGTCGTTGACCAGTTTAACACGCCAAGACAATACAAAGAGTTTGTTGACCAAACCAGTTGCCATGTGGATTATTATCATTCATTCTTTTATTCAAGCCTGCCTCCAATCATATTATAGTGTTTGGCCACGTGTCCAAATATTAAGTCCTAGTGGAATTATTCCTATTCAGAATGCTGCCATAGGAAAAGTCAAATCGCCATTCCTTTGACTTTTTGTTTGTTTGATCTAGCGGCGTTAATATACCCATAATTTACGTCTTCGAGTTTTATAGTTTTTTTTTTGTACTTTAGAGAAACATGTATCATTCTTCATGTCACATTTTATTTATTGTTATCATGAAAACGAAGGATTAATCTTGAATATTAATAAAGTTAAAGGTTTATTTTGTTAAATTATAATTTAGTTATTTGAATTGTAGTAGGTTTAGAAAAGGTATATTTTGGAGAGCAAGTTTAGTGGGTCTATAAATAGGGTCTAGTTTATTAGTTTTATTAGTAAGACTTGAGAGAGAGTTGAGAGAGAGCCAAGAGAGTCAAGGAGTCTCATCTCCATGTACGTTTGATAAGTTCGTGAGGTTCGTTTGTTATGTTCGTTTGATTATATGAAAAGAGTCGAGGGTTGTTACCCTAATATCGCGTGTTTGTTTGTTTGATAAGTTCGTTTGATTAGATTGTTTGATCCGTCTGGGCCAACAATTGGTATCAGAGCTTAGGCTCATTTGTTTATCCTGATTCAAAGATCGAAGTTGCGTTTTTGGTTATCGGGGTGTTTGCTGATTGAAAAGTGAGACGTCCGTTGAAGTATCGCTAGAATTTTTATGCTCCTTGATGTTTGTGTTCGATCGAACGTAAGGTGAAAAGTATCTGTCCTTTAATCTCTTTTAGAAATTTATACTCTAGCCGCCGCCATATTGATTTTATTGTTGTTCATCAATTAAAAAATCATTGCAACATATTACTCACGAGCTACCTCCTACCTGCTTTGGTTGGCACAATTTTTGAGTAAACACTTGATTCATACTATGAGAATTAATTTGTTATTCCTATGAGTTTTCAATATTAATCGGAAGGTTCAAGCGCATACATTAATTAGTTTATTTTAGTTGCTATAAATCAAGGGAAGTAGACAAGGTTTGTGAAGCTTCTTTTTATATTCAACAAGTGCGAGCAAGAAAATACGCAATAAGAAAGTAATCAAGTGTGTTCTTAAAGAAAGTAATAAATAACGTTTCTTGACGAAAGAAGGAAAGGTTTGTGGTGTTTGGTTATTTATTGGAGATTGGTTTCAAAATTAGGAATCAATTTCAATTGAAAATAGCAAAGCAGAGAAGAAAGTAAAGATAGGAAAGACGCGATGGTGAATGAGGGACTTCCAGTATTGACAAAATCGAACTACAAAGTATGGTCGACCAAGATGGAGGGATTCCTGAAAGAGTATGGTTTTTGGGACGTTATTGAACATACAGTCGGCGTGACTGTAGATGAAAGGAATATGTACACAGCGTTGGGGTTCATATGTCAAACCCTACCGGATGATATCTTGGTACAAGTTGGCATACTTATGAATGCTAAAGAAGTATGGCGTGCTTTGAAGATTCGATTTCTCGGAATTGATTATGTACGAAAGATAGAAGAGGAAAAAGCAGCTCAAGAAGCCGCTGAGAAAGAAAGGTTAGATGTGATTGTTCAAGAAGAACAATCACATAAGAGAAAAGTTTGGGAGGCTCGGGAAGCTGCAGAGACATAAGAAGCTTTGCAAGTTGTTTTAGAGAGTGAAGGAAAAGAAATGTTGAATGAAGAAAAAGAAAGAATTTCTTCAGCAGAAGAAGAAGAAGAAGAGAAGACGGAGAATCTTAAGGTATGTTTTTATGACTCAAACAACCTTGAAGATGAGAAAATTGATAAGATAAGTGAGAAGAAAGGAAGCAAGAAATCTGCTACTGATGATGATGAGAGGAAGGATATTGTACTGAATGAAATGAATGATGCAACTAACAAATCTGCAGATTTAGAACTATGTGTGAAAGTTAACAATCGAGCAGTTGTTGATGAAAAGTCAGAACCGAATGAAAGTTTGAGAAGAATTGTCAGAATGGAAGGCCCAGTAGGGTCTGATAAAGAAAGAAAGAATAACCCATCTACAAGTTTTGATGAGCAAAGAAAGAAAAGAAAAGTGAGAAAGAAGAACGTGGAGAACAAAGTTGTATTTGAGATCAATGTAGATGGTTTGAATGATGAATGTGAAGAATTTGTTAAACAGGTTTTTTACAAACAACTGAAAAGAAAGAGCAAAGATGAACCAATGATTAAAATTGGAGAGTTGAGAGCGTTATTGGGAATTCAAGACCTTGGTGGTACAAAAGAGATGGATAATTCAACATTAAGGGGGTGAATGAAGGATTAATCTTGAATATTAATAAAGTTAAAGGTTTATTTTGTTAAGTTATAATTTAGTTATTTGAATTGTAGTAGGTTTAGAAAAGGTATATCTTGGAGAGCAAGTTTAGTGGGTCTATAAATAGGGTCTAGTTTATTAGTTTTATTAGTGAGACTTGAGAGAGAGTTGAGAGAGAGAGCCAAGAGAGTCAAGGAGTCTCATCTCCATGTACGTTTGATAAGTTCGTGAGGTTCATTTGTTATGTTCGTTTGATTATATGAAAAGAGTCGAGGGTTGTTACCCTAATATCGCGTGTTTGTTTGTTTGATAAGTTCGTTTGATTAGATTGTTTGATCTGTCCGGGCCAACAGAAAATACATAAAACTAATATTGTCTTGTATAAATGTATAATATACGTGTGACACGTTTAATACAAAATCAGTAAGTAGATAAATGAGGTAAACAAATAACCAATTGTTTGCCAGGTAAAAAGATAATCATATACCACAGAGAGAGTAATATATACGATTAAAAGTCTTGTATATCACATTTTATAAAAATAGTGTAAGTGTATATATGTGGATATATCCCAATGCAATCCACATTCCGTTTATATATATTCTTGCTGCGAAGTTGAGATTCATGTTAGAATTTTAAATACTTGTGATAGAAGTCATGTTTCATGGAAGGATGTGTTTCTATAATTGATTTGCAAAGAAACTTATTCATGTATCAAATTCTTGTTACGTGTAGCATCGGGATTGTTGTTAACTTACCAAAAAGTATTCACATGTAACGTTACATAGGTGTAAATTTGAACATAATGAGATGTAGCAAACACCATTCATTGTTGTAACGGTGAATTTCCTATTATCGATCTCAACCTTCTAGCTATTATTTGGTGCTTTATTACAATTCAGTTATATCTCATAGTACCAATCTTATTAATCTTATTGAAGTATCGATTATTGAAAAATGAAAATCATTCAATTATTTTGATTAACTATATAAAACAGTTCAGCTAACAGACCACTAAACGTTCGATTAACCTACCGCCAAACATTCACTTCTAGACTTAGCTTAAGTCGACCATTTTTAGTATATAGCCGAAATCCATAATAGTAATTTTTTTACTAAATTTAACAATACTCATGTCTTAACACATATTGAATTTACGAATCCACTCCATTTCTTAATCTTTTATTAAAAACACAATAAATTTTTCGTTAGATCATCTATGTGTTCGATTAACTTGGTATTGTGCGCGTACAATCATACATAACAGAAAACAAAACGGTTTCAAAAACGTAAAAACACAACCGGTCGCTAATCAAAATTGAAATATGTTTCTAAAAAAGTATTAATTATTAATTTTTTATTTAACAACGAGGGAATATTTATATTTAACAATTATTTAAAGGGTTAGTTTAGACGTGGTCAAAAAAACCGGTCCCCGAACCGGTTTGCCGGTTTAAACCGGAAACCGGTTATTTAAAAAACCGGTTTTTTTTAAACCGGTTTGACCGGTTTACAAACCGCCGGTTTGTATATCGGTTATACTTTTTCGAGCCCAAACCGGTTTTCAAACCGGTTATAAAAAAAACCGGTTTTATAGCAACTAAAATAAACTAAAATAAACTAACCGTTAGTTTACCCTCTATCACCTTACGAAAATCAAATACTTAAATTTAGGACCCCACTTAATAAGACTTAAACTGCTTCTATTCACTTTCCATGTTGAAAGTTGAAACTGATGCAACAAAGTCTTCTTCTTCCCAAAAACCATCTTTAAATTTATACACAAAAAGCAACACATATTCAATCATTCACAACACAAAAAACTCAAACTTTTCCACAATCAAAGCAATAATATTCGTTACCCATAATTTCTTTTGCATAAAATCATCAACCCCAAAAACTGTTTTCAGGTACTTTTTCTAATAATAATAATAATTTTACTTTTTGGTAGTTATTAGTAACAGAAAAGAGTGAATGGTTTTTATGTTTTAAGCAAATGATCACATAAAGTTTGTGTCTTTGCATGTAAGCAATCACATCATACATGTTAATAACTTAATATGTTATGTTTTAATTTGAGTATTTTTGTATTTGACTCTAGGGATTATTGTTTTATAAAAAAATGGTGTTGGGGATAATATGTATATCATGTTAATTTGGTAAAAGTAGGCACATGATTAGTTCAATAGCCTGTAAATCAAGTAACTTGTGGAGGAAATTGGGGATGAAGCACATGAATTTATTTTTAATGGGCATTTCATTTGGTCTTTTTTTTTTCTTTTTATGCGTGGAATTTTATTTTCTATAAGTACCTTACAAATAATGAACAAAGGAAGAAAAAGGTGCTAGCTTTATTCCTCTGTTTTTCTGGAGATATCGAGTTTGTTTCGGTTTTGATTTAAAGTTGTAGTTTTGGTTGTTTAAAAGTATTATATCAAGTTTTCTTGATGCTTTTATTTTACAAGTGTTTTTTGGTTTTTTCAGGGTTTATAAAGAGAATGCAAAGCTGGTTTTGCAGATTAGTTTGTTTTTGTTAGAATGGATTTCGAAGGAATTAAACGAAAGGGAAACGCTAATCGAAGGTTTGTATATATGTCGAATCTTTTTGGATATTTAATAGAAGTTATTTTATGTTTATTAATTTCGAAAAAATGCAACTTTCAGGAAATCAAATGAGTTTGGAAGGCTTCTTGCAACTATATCACTTGGTGTTCTTTTCGGTTTCTTCATCGGGTCATCATTTCCAGCTTTCTCACCATCAAAGGTACTACCTTTTGACCCGTTACCCGACCCGACTTGCATTTTTGCTTACTTTTATAAATTATAACAAAATTTTTGTTGGTTAAATTTGATAGATTAAACTCATTCCTCCGATCGATACATACCTTTGGGACAAAAACTCAGGCCACTCGACACAAACGATATTAAACGTGATATCTGTCACACAGGATAATAGCTCAAAGGCAACACATGGTGATCCATCAAAGGTATACATATTTGATTTTAGTCTTTATTTTGTTGGTAAAGTTTATTATTTTTGAATCAAGATAGAGTTTTTATGAAACGGGCTCTAAAAGTTTTGTGAAATGATAAAAATTATGCAGATTTGGGTCTCGTCTAATCCACGTGGCGCAGAAAGATTGCCTCCTGCTATTCTTGCAGCCGAGTCGGATTTCTTTCCTCGCAGATTGTTCGGTAAACCTAGCGAGGACATAATGATCAAGCCAAAGTATCTTGTAACGTTCACTGTCGGTGAGAATCAGAAACCTAACATAGATAAGGCAGTCAAGAAGTTTTCGGAGAATTTCACAATTCTTCTGTTTCATTATGACGGTAAAACAACCGAATGGGATGAATTCGAATGGTCAAAACGCGCCATTCATATAAGTGTAGCAAAACAAACAAAATGGTAACACATTTTCACTATTAAATCCACTTCATGAGTTTGACTTTGACTTTGTGAACGTTTACATTTTTGTTTTAAAGGTGGTATGCAAAAAGATTTCTTCATCCCGACATTGTCGCGCCATATGACTACATATTTATCTGGGACGAAGATCTCGGGGTTGACCATTTTGATGCTGAAGAGTGAGTGGTTTTAGTGAATTTTTATTTATAAATTTCTTGAAGTTTTTTAATTTTTTTTTAATATATCAGATATATTAAACTTGTGAGGAAGCATGGATTAGAAATATCTCAGCCAGGATTGGACCGTAGCAGTCGGGGTTTAACATGGCAAATGACCCGAAGACGTGGAGATCGTGAAGTTCATAAGTAAGTGTTATATTTTTTTGGTTTTTAACACAATAATATTGTTTGTTGTTACTTGTTAGCATAAGTAACTAAAGATTTTTAAAAGGTTATATCTTTTCGCCTGTATGCTAGTGTTAATATTAATGTTACTTGTAGAGAAACAGAGGAGAAACCGGGCTGGTGCAGTGACCCGCATTTGCCTCCATGTGCTGGGTATGTTCAATCTATTTTGTCGATGAATTTATAAATAAATAATGATTTAGTTGTGATTCGAGAAACAATTTATATGTCTATAGGTTTGTAGAGATTATGGCTCCGGTTTTTTCACGAGAGGCTTGGCGTTGCGTGTGGCATTTAATCCAGGTATATTAATAGAAATAGCAAAATGGTCAAAACGTTAATTTTGTTACTTTTTTTGAAAATTTTAACTTTTTACTAACAAATAATAAATGCAGAATGACTTGGTTCATGGATGGGGTCTTGATTTTGCCCTCCAGAAATGTGTTGAGGTATTTAACCGTCTCTCGTTTAATCTAATCTCGCCATTTTATGAAAAAAAAAAAAGCGTGAAGCTAACCGGTTATACATTATTTGTTTATATAAAATTTGCGACACAGCCTGCACATGAAAAGATTGGAGTTGTTGATGCACAATGGATAGTTCATCAAGGCCTACCTTCACTTGGAAATCAGGTAAAAAATAATTTCCAGTTTTGCCCTTGTGAGGTTTTGTGATTTTTAGTTTTAGTATGGACCAACTTTAATTGTTTTGTTTGTAGGGCCAAGGAGAAAATGGGAAACAACCATGGCAAGGGGTGAGGCAAAGATGCAAAAGCGAGTGGAAAATGTTTCGTGAGCGTGTGTCGAACGCTGATAACGAATATTATAAGTCAATCGGGGTTGACCCATCGAATATTACAACACATTAGCGAGAAACTTAACAAAATCTATTGCCATATATAATATCTCATTGTGATTATTCAGATGTAAACAGTTATAGAGCTAGATGTTTATAGTTTCTTACCTTATGATTTACGAGGCTAATAATAATAATAATAATAATAATAATAATATAACATTCCTTATTCACTTCCAATGAGTTTCGATACATAAGTAGTAAAGAAGAAAGTACATCATACATCATACACACACGTTATTAAATAAACGGTAACTTGAGCTACCGTCAAGCTACTAAACACACTTATTCTTATATTCTTGTTTCATAGTTCGATGCTTATTCGTTATCAAGACTCTTTACGGTCCAAGTCGTGTTCTGATAACCATAGTTGACGCCATTTGCATAACCGTTATTCTCATGGTAATAACTCTCATATGGCCCATGTTTGGAAGTATGGTAGTAGACCACCCGGTGGGGGGTATGTGGCTCCATTAATGCCATGGTAGCCACTACCAGTGGACCAACCGGCTTGGTGGTGCTGGGAGTATGGAGTCGTGTGGCTGCAACCGTTTTGGATACTACCACTAGACGCTTGGTAAGTTGAATAACTTTGTTGTTCGGATGAAGAACAAGGGCAGCGACAACGTTCGGCCCAGAGAGCCATTGTATTAAAGATACAAAGTTTTTTATAAACTTAATTAGTTGTGGTTGTGATGCTTATTTTGGTGCTCTTATATAGAGGTTTTGATGATTCCATCTTATCATAGATGACTATGTATTCCAATATTGGCATCAATAATTTGTTAAGCATCTTGTCTCATGTCACTTCATAAATAAGCATTTATTCTCATTTTTTGACTAACAAATTTTAAAAGTAATCCCAGTTTCAAATCTATTATTACAAGTAAGATATTATTATTTTTTTTGTAACAATAAGATTCATAAACCTTCTTGTGTTTGGGTTAGAAGAAAAAAAGGGTATGTTATTATGATTTTTCATTTGCAATATAGGCCCATAATCCATATCTCATTTAATCTGGCCCAACAAGTTTTATAATCAGAACCAGTGAACCACACCTACAGATGAAAAAAAAATCGGTTTGGAACTGGTTCACTGCAAACCTATCGAACTGGTTTGGCAAAAAAAAAAACCGGTTTCAACCAAACCAAGTCCCAAACCGACCAAATTCGCCGGTTTTATCACCAGTTCCCCTTCTGAACTACCAAACCATTTTAAAACGGGACCGGTTTGAGAAAAAAACTGGTTTTAAACTTAACCGAATCGATTTGGACCAGTTCGACCTTTCATGCTCCTAAACCGGTTTCTAAACCGAACCGGTTTAAGTCAAATCGGTTTTGACCATGGTTTGACCATTCGGTTCGCTTTGATAAAATGTTTGATTACTTTGTTAATAAAAAAAGCTATATTTTAAGTAAAAGAGTAATGATATATACACTTAAACTTACCTTTTCTTGAACGGCGAATTTTTTGTTATCTGGGATACTTTAACCCAAAACCTCTCAAGCCATTAATGTTTTAAACTTGTGCCTGCCTATCTAATGAAATTAATATTTATCTCGACATAAAAATAATAAAACTTTATACATAATGGCAAGTGTCTACACTGATAAACTGGTAAGGAAAGTGCTTCTTTTTGTGAGTGTGGATATAAGCAGATGAAAGTAAAAACAAAGGAAATGTGAGCCAAAAGTTTGCTCTTTTTCTGAATACATTAAACTCTTAAAGTAACTTACATTAAATAGGAAACAAATAAACATAAACGTGGGCAACACCCACTTCCTTGAAAACAGCAACTACTTCAAAGAAAAAGTAAACCACTACTCAACTACATACTTATTCTTAGGAACGGAAAAATAAAACCAAAACATAAAATTAAATGCTGACTCATTTCCACCTGGACATCCACATAGGGTGTGATATTGACCATTCAACATACACTACAAATTTCACAATTATTACCAATACTGATATAAAATTATTAATAAAAATGGTAAAGGAGAAAACCGGAAACAACCATGGCAAGTGGTATGTATACTTACAAGTTACAACTCGATCAGGGTTAACCCGTCGAATGTTACAACTTACATCACATTAGCTGGAAACTTAATAAAATCTATTGCTATTCCCTCATTGTACGTGATTATTTAGATGTAAGCAGTTGTAGTATGATGTCTTAAAACATGCGAATTTAAATACATGCACATGTTGACATAAGTGAACTAAAACATCAACGTACGAACAACATTCAGCATTTAAATACATGTCGACCTAGTATGATATGTCTAAAAACATGTGAACATATTCAATCCTATGCATTCAGAAGCTATTATGTCGTTATGCATATCCGATGCACTAAACTAAATAGATGCGCTATTATCATATAAACTGATGAAAATAAACAACCATGTTTTTGTGATTTCTTATTCACCGCTAATGTGTTTTGATACACAAGTAGCAGACATGAAAGTACATCATATCGTACACAGTACACTTGTTATTTAAAGGTAACTTGAGCTAACGCCAAGCTACTAAACACATTTGTTCTTATATGCTTGATGTTTATTCTTAATTTATCAGGTTCTTTAAAAAGCTGGTACAAGTTTCATAAGTCTGCGAACCACTCGACCATAGTTGTCTCCATGGCCATCGATGCCACTATTGCGACTAGACAAACCTTGCATTTTGAAGTGGTCGTCAGGCCACAATTCCCGCCCAGTATACGGATCGACTTCGACCATTCTATTGAATTACAAATGTATTTTTAAAGCTTAATTAGTTGTGATTTTAATGCTTATTATTGCTCTATTTATAGGGGTTTTGGTGATTCCATCTTATCATCTAATTGTGGTAATGATGACCAGCCATATATATTCCAATATTAGCATCAATAGTTATTAAGCATCATTACACTTCACTAATCTAAAGCATTTATTCTCATTTTACATGTCGAACCCATTTACGAATCACATGTTAACACCAACACGACTAGTTTAAATCAACTAAACCAGACATTTTTAAGGTAATTCAAATCTCCAATCTATCTAGTATTACTAGTATGGTAGGGCATACTTCTTTGTGTTTTGTAATGAGAATTCATAAACCAAGACAATAAAGCAGTTCAACTTTGCAATAAGTGATCTTGGGCTTTACGTATTGGGCTTGGGCCCATAATGGCCTAATAATATTATAATCAGACCCACTACAAAAGGTAATAATATTGAATATAATCATATAATAATATACACTAAAACTTATGCCTGCCAAAGATTAATCTCATAAATTTAAAATTAATCAGTGCACTTAAAATAATAAACCTTTATTCACAATGACAAGTGTCTACACCACATCTCATTAAAATAAATTGAGAAGCAAGTAAGTTATTATATCATAAAGTTTGAGCAATATTGTAAAAATGAAATTATTTTAACTTTTGAGTGATGTCGACATCCTTAAATAAAAAAACAAAGATTCTTCTTCATGAAGAAACATAATTCATGTTCCATGACCATAACTATCAAAGCAAATGCAACTTTCACTATGTCTTTAAAACTCCTTTTACAATAAACTTTAACAGAAATCATCATATTTATTATATACTAGTTTTTATCCCCGTATTACAGGGACTGTTTTATATTGTTTGTTCTAATATTTATTTATTTGTTGAATTTATATTTTTTTTTATTGTATGAAAGTTAATAATATACTTATGGTTTGATGATAAATTGTTTCACAAATAAATGAGATGTTATAACCCGGTTTAAAAGTTATATGGTTTTGATGAGACCCAAGACCCATTTATTTTTTTTACTATAAAATTGGTTTTTTAATTATAAATAATATTTTTGAAAATTAATAATATACTTATGGTTTGATGAAACACAAGACCGTTATATTTTTTTTACTATCAAATTGGTTTTTTAATTTAAATAATATCTATATTTTTTTAAAATAAATAAGATATTAATTGTTATTATATCCTATTTTATAGGATTTTTACATCAATAATTTGGTGAGAATAATTTTTAATTTAATGAGATATTATAACCCGTTTAAGGAATATTTGGGTTTGGTAAGACCCATACTCATGAATTCGGGTCAAATGCATGAGAAGCCACCATTTAAAAATCAAGCAAATCTGGTGACTCCAAAAAAACGAGGAGTGACCATATCACGACACGTAAGATTTTTACATTTTCGTTTATATATTATTATATATATAGATAGATAGTTGTGGTATATGAATAGTTATGGAATTACTTTACATGTGTGGTGTGGAGCACGTGACAGCTTATATTGTTATATGTACCGTAAAAGTTTTCTAAATGTACTTGACAATTTAGTCCTTTTTTAGTTAACCAGATTCATAACTTTTTAAATACCATGATGTAAAAGGTAACTTATTCTAATCATCTTTAGAAAAATATTTGAAACGCTTGATAGAAAAATGTAACATTCTGTTTATATTTAATAATAAAGTGTGATTTTCGTCTACGTGGTTTGTTTAAATATCTGGTTTTAGTACAATAGTTTTAAAGTTGCTATTTTCGTCCATGTGATTTCATTTTACTTGTATTAAACATGAATTCACTAACCCCGTTAAGTCTAGTCGTTAAACCCATCAGCGCGCCACTCAAGTGAGGGGCAATTTTGTCCTTTTTCTTCCAAAATACAACTCAACCCCTCACGTGAGGGGGCTTGCGAATTAGGACTGAGGTTTATTTTGGGAGAAAAATGACAAAATTGTCTCACGTGAGGGGCACGCTGATGGATTTAACGACCATACTTAACGGGGTTAATGAGTTTGGGTTTAATTGCAAGTAAAATGAAACCACATGAAAGATAATCACAAATTTAAAACCATTGGAATAAAACCGCAGATTTGGACAAAGCATAAGAACGAAAATCACAGTTTACTCTATATTTAATGTGGTGTTTATTTACTTATTTATTTTTGTTTTTCCGATTGGCACACATGCTGCTTCTAGCCCGGATTCTGACTTCAACCGTCACGAAACATGTTAGTTTTACCGTATAGATGTCAATGTCGCAATAGTAATTTTAGTAATTTTACATAGTACAAGAGAAATTGTTTCACATAACTTCACACTTGGTTGAAAAGCCAGTGGCATAGTATGCTGGATTATGACTTTTGGTATAAAGATGAAGTAATTTGGAGATCAGTTATCATGTGCTTCAAGTTACATTAAACAGTCAAACTCACTCATAGAAATCTTGAAACTCAAACAAGCTAGAAATAGAAGATTAAACAAGAAAAACTCAAGTAACAAATCATTAAAAAAATATATAAACATAACTTTGAATAATTATTTTGTAACAAATCAGTCTCACATTCAAAATTTCCTAATATAAGAGAAAGCCTGACTATATACACTACCACCCCACAAAGCCCATCAAGAAACCATATCAAAGTTGACTTTTCTCGGTCAAACTCGTCGGATATCGTCTTTCAACAATAAAGCTTCAATCTTTACAAGAAACCCGCGTTACCTGATACCCGGTTGTTTACCCACTTTCTCTTATACAATTTCCCGGTAACAAAAACTTGTATTTATCAGCATTTTCAATAAGATGTGCAGGAAGATGAACGGCTGAATATGAATGCGGTATAGGCCCCATTTTCCCGATAATTTCTTTAAACGTGTATTCTTCCGGTAACATATCGAAAAGATCCGCCCCTTTGCAGATTACTTTCTGAACTCGGTTAGGGTTTAAGAATTTGTTGAACCTTATTCTGTCAACATGACTATAAGCTTTCATTTTGAAAATAAACTCGCTGACGTGGCGAAAACAAAAGCTGCAATGCCACCCTGCATCCGCCAAGATCGTGTCAGACTGTCGGTAATGCGCATAAGTCGTTTTTCCCGACTGGTACCGATGCACTGAAGCTCGCCAACTTTTATTATCCAAAAGAAACTCGAAAGAATATAAATAATTCTTTAAACGAAGATGAAGAACCGGAGGTATGTCGTCACACCATCTTAAAAGATTTATCGTATGTCTACTTGGAATCTCATCAACATCCGACATTATCAACAAATCATCGTCTTGAATTCCCGCTTTCTTTAAAAGATAATCCAACGCGAGACGTTGATACGCTTCTTCAACGAACGGGTTCTCCCCTTTACGAAACCGACCCGGGATTTGACCGTACGTTAATCTGGGTTCGACAAATTTAAACTCGTCTTTATGACTAGCAAACACGAGCGGTTTAGGCAACCCTGTGAACGTTGAGTTTGACTCGAGGAGCACAAACTCGTTAACGTAAGGGTACAACTCGTGCCACCTAATAGTCAAAAGGTCAACTTCATTACTAAACAGGACAGCATCAAACACGCGTCTTGGAAACTCACGAATCCCCCATCCGTGAAGCTTGCAGAGATTCTCCATCGACACATTTTCGTGATAATAATGTGGGATTTCGTTGAATGGTTTTGGCGGTGACTCCCATAACGGTCGTAAAAAGTAGGAGACTTTTTGACCGTGAACGTATAAACCAACTATGATCATTGGGACCAATACTAGAAAAAAGATGATGGTTTTTAATTCAATCCCGCGTAGAATGCACCTTATTCTTGTTATGGCTGATGGTTTTCCTGAATCCTGCAAATCAAAATGTTCGTTTTCCGATTTTCGATTAGTAACGATTTCCATCAAATTACAAAAAAAAGTAATAATCTTTCTTTCTAATTCCTTCATTGATTCAATTTTTTGGTGAAAAAAAACATCTTTTTGGTCAGATTCTTGTCAAATGATTCTTTTAACAAAAATAGAAGCTACAAATAAGGACCCAAATTGTAATAAACCTAAGGTAGTAATTATAAAAATCATACATCACATCATCACAAACTTATAACAAAAACATTAAAAGCCCTAATCATAAACAATTCTTTGAAAATTTGAAAAAGTCAAAATTAAAAGAGGGCAAAAAACCCCTTTATGATATTAAATAATTATCAACCAACACCAAATTTAAAATTTTTTTAAAAAAAAGCTTTTAAATTTACCAACAAAATCATCAAGAAAATCAAAACCCTAGACCCAAATAATCAAATCAAGACAAATAATCAAATACCCACAATGCAGAAATCAAAATAAAATCAAATACCTGATCACAAATATCAGCACCACCACATGTATCATCAGACTTTTTAGAGCAATAACGAGATCCACCTTCAGCCATGGCGTAAACTTTATCAAGAAATTTGGATAAAGTAAACATCTTTGGAATGAATTGGAATCTCAAACCCTCAGTTGATTAATATTAATTGATTACAGATCTAAAGAAATGGAGGGTGAGAAGAATTAGATAAGCCCAGATGAGATCGTTGGCCGCAAAATAATATCAAGATTTATATAAATTTATATATGTATATGCAGAGAAACAAAAACCCAAATGTGGAAGAGCATAGGGGATGTGGAAAAAGCTGTGATGAGGTGTTTGTTGTTTTGTTTCTCTTTGGTTAACTAACAGATGGGATAGATGGCAGTTGTTTGTGGATGGCCTCTACAAGGATTATTGTTGTTTAGTTTCTAAATGCTAAGCTGTTTATATATATTTTTGTTTTTAAGATGTGGGTAGTTGTGAAATGACGGAATTAGCCTTGGTGTGAGTGGACTCGGTCACTACTCACCAAGTCTATGTATGTGGGCACTTGCTTATTTACTCATTCAAGACATTGTTGGGTAAGTTGTAGCATAAATAATGGATGAGAAAGGGGGTGTTGTTTTAGTCATGAGATGCTATTTTGGTATAATTTATATACTTTTGAGGATAGAAAGAATAATTCCAGAAAGACTCTGGTTTTAAAATCATAACTGTATATTAGATTTATTTTAATTCAAATAAAGCTAAGATAAGTATGTGGTATTCTTTAAAAGTTTTTAACCTTAATTTTACGACTTCACAAAACCCTATCCTAGACTATGTCATCAGAGAAGTGTAGGTCTAACAAATCATTCATAAACAACTCATTTCATGTTAGTTTGGGTCTACCCAACTCCTCATTCCCTCTAAAGTGTGGTTTTCACTGCAATAATTGGTGTAGTGTTCTGTTTTATCCTTAGGGGCGAAGCGTAGTAAGGGCCAGTGGTGGGCCCCTCCTGTTTTTTTGAGCAGCAGTGTAAATTTAGTCGTTTTTCATCCTAAATGTTTTATACGTAATGTAAAGTTACCTGTTTTTCGTGGGAAAATTTTTTAGCCCGGCCGCCCCTCGTTTATGAATTTTTTTTTCGTCCAAAGTGTTTTATACGTAATGTAAATTTATCTGTTTTTCAGGAAAAAATTTTAGCCCGGCCGCCCTCGTTTATGAATTTTTTTTTCGTCCAAATTTTTTTATACGTAATGTAAATGGATATGCTTTTCAGGAAAAAATTTTAGCCCGGCCACCCCTCGTTTATGAATATTTGTCAATACAATGAGTCCAGCCCCCCGACCTTCTTGTCCAAGCTTTGCAACAGTCATCCTCACATGTCCAAACAATCTCAATATCCCCTCTTTAATCTTATCTAATATATTAGTCACCCCTAATTTGCTTGAAAAGCCTCATTTTAAGTATAGTCATATCTTGTGTGTCCACACATCCACCTTAGCATCTGCATCTCTACTATATCCATCTTATGCGCTTCAGTTTTCTCGATGGCCTAATAATATATGTCATATTACATATACGGTCGAGCGACAACCCTATAAACTTTCTCTTTTCATCTAGTTTGGAACATCTTGTCGCTTAATACCCCTAAGGACTAGGGTTGCTCTCCATCTACCCTAGCGTTGTGAGCTATATCGCTATCTGTGTTTATATTGTTTTGAACAAACGATCCTAAATATTTTAACTTTGATGGTTGCAAAATCACTTGACCTTCGATGGTGATCTGGACACTCTTTTCTTCGTTCATATCGCTAAAATCACATAAGGTACTCAGTCAAAGATCGACTAATTCTTAAACATTTGCTATCTAAGTTGCTCCCACTACTCTAGCCTCACATTAAGGCTTTGTTTACTCTCCGCGACTAACACGATATTGCCAAGGAACATCATACACCACGAATTGTCTTCTGAATTGACTTTAACAACTTGTTTAGTACCAGCAAAAAGAAGAAGACTCAATGCAGACCCTCTGGTGTAGGCTTACTCGACAAGGAAAAAGTTGGTGTCCCCCACGGGCACACAAATGCTTATATATATATATGTAAATATATATATATATATATATATATATATATATATATATATATATTCTTGATGGATGAGTATCATTACAAAACTGTTAAAATTATTTAAGAACTTAAAGGAACCCTTGAAAACTAACGTTTTTTATATATTTTTTTGTATGTTAATGTTCTTTGAGAGTAGTTTTATCATTTTTTTATATCTATATTACAATTTTGAAAATTAGTTTTTATACGTATCTATGTTTTATTTTACACCTATGTAAATCTGTTAGTACATAAATTTTATTTATATGTAAACTTGTGATTAATATATGTAATCAAAATTTTTTATATAAAATATGATAAAACTACTCTTAAATAATGTTAATAAATAAAAATATTAAAAAAATGTTTGGTTGTTAAAGATTTCTAAGAGTTCTTAACTTTTTAGAGTTCTTAAATGATAGCAACTCTATCCTTGATTATATATATATTTCCTAAAGACCCCTCTATCCTCGAGATTATGCCAAATCACTCAACGTTGTCGTATGCTTTTTCAAGGTTAACGAACACCATATACAAATCTCGCTTCTTCTCCATGTATTTTCTAATCTCCTTAGTAAGTGTATTTATGGTGTTCACGGTTCGGTTTAAAACCGTGAACCATCTAAATCGGCAATCGGTTAGGTTTCATGGTTGATTTTTTTTCTTAACTACTGGTAGGTCAGTTTCAAAAATTTCAAACAACAGTTTATTGTTTGGTTTGCAGTTATTTCTCACATCCTCGTGTGTATACTAGGATAGTAGTAGTTATTCATCTGTCTCCATTGAGCAATGTGTTTGTCATTTTCTTCCCAGCAAGCCCTCGTGTTTATCATCTCGACTTGATGCCCGGTTCATTGGGAAAAAAACCCATCCATCCTCTGCCTTTATAAACTTCTCGACTCTTAGATCTTGCCTCCTACGCTCCTTGGCTTTTGGCAATATTGAACATAAACTTGTTGGTTATTATAACTTTACTTATTTATGTGCTCAGAAGTTGTTTTCCGTTTTATTTTTTTTTCAAACATCATTAATTGTATCAAAAATTAAATTAATTGAAGATAAAAGCATTAAACACGCTAAATAATTCATCACCCTACAACTTCTATTTAATTCATCATGTATGTATAAGGTATATGTATAAGGTATCGAACGAATACACTTATACAACAACTACATTTCAAAGGCTTATTAACACGAGTTAAAACATCTACATTATCAAACAAAACTATCTTTATAACTACAATTCAAAAGTTAACTAACTCATATACGTGTCAACCGGAACGGATCACATGTCGACATTTAAAAAGCTGATACCCCAAAACGCTCATGTTGTTTAATCAGTATGGAGCAAAATATGCTTTTTTAAATTACGTGTTTTTGTTTTATAACCAACTCGGCGGTTATTTCCGATATTTTGTATTTTTAAATTAAAATAAAAAAACAACATATACGAGTCAAATAGGTGCTATACAAGTCATATAGCCCTATACCACTCGTATATAGTTATACGACACAAGGAAACAACACCTGATACACTCCGACAAAAACTGACATAATTCTAAACCTATACGACCCGTATAGCTCTTATACGAGTCGTATAGGTGCGCATGGTGTCCAAATATACTATATGGTGTGGGAATAACATGTATGTGTTTTTACCCTCCTATGATTTGAATATCACGAGAGACTTTATCATGGATTGTATTATCCTTGAGTTTGAACATACTAAATACCCATGACTCAATAATTTCATTACTCCTTATCTCCTCCATCTAATTGGAGATGGTCTTAGGTTCTAAGATGTTTGATATAGTATTTTGATGTGTTGATTTTAATATTTAATTACTACCCATAAGTGTTCTTATTATGTATAATATTACTCGCTTTTTACTAGGAATAAAATTAAGTGATGGGTACAAAGGTCAAAATGAGAATGTTGAAAGTAACCGAGTCCAGGAACCGCGTCGTTTTAAGGAGTAAATTGATTGACCGGGCTGGCTTAAGGGTCTTATCTTTGAGAGAATGACAATAATATCCTTTATAATCATAGAATAAATTAACCTAAAGTCAACCACTTGTTTTTTATGAGGTCAACATAGTGGTTTTATTCATCGATGAGTTTGTCAAAAGGGGAGTTGATAACGACACATAAGCAGCACCTCCACTTTTCGGCTTTGTTCTTTAATTTAATTTAATATATTTAAATTCTTGTTTGAGAGTTGACATTGTCAATTACGATGCAATGTTGTTAGATTAACTTATCTATCTTGTTATTAAAGCTTGTGTATTGTCGTTTTGTATGATACTTACAAGAATTCTAGGCTATACAATTGATAGAACTAGCTAATAAACTCTTTGGTTCGTATAATTTATTTGCTAAAGAGCTTGAGCTCAACTGGTATTGAAAGAGGAATGAAAATTTGTGCTGAAACCCGCAAGGTCTCAAGTTCGAATTTAATCCCAATGAGCTAAATGCATTGTGTCACGGAACAGATGATGGTGGACTTCTGCTACCCAGTGATGTCGATGATCGTGGGCGTATGGGATCATCTTTTGCAATTGGGTTACTCCGGGTAGCCAGACATTATTAATTGGTCGTGAAAGAAAAAGGAAGTAAATATTCAAACTATGATTAATTTTAGTTGAAAATATTTTTGTTGAAAGAAATTAAATCTAAAATTCAGTCATATCTTGATTGGAAAGTAAAATTAAGGATCTCAAAAGACTTTATGAAAGTTGACTTAAGAAGTCATGGAATTTCTTCGATTTTGCTTTAGTCGAGTGTTCCTTCTCTTTCCATTTCCTAAATTATATAAAACTATAAAAATTAAATAAATATTTTAATGTCTAAAACATAAACATCTTGGGTAGAGATGTTCAAAACGGTTTGGGACTAGGAACCGGAACCGGTTCCTAACCGGTTTCTATATTCAAAACCCCATTTTAAACCGGTTCCAGGCTCGAACCGGTTAGGGAACCGAACCGGTTCTCCCACCCTCGGACCCCTAACCTATCTAACCGGTTCTTACCGGTTCCTAAACCGGTTCCTGTACTGTAACCGGTTCCAACCGGTTACAGTGTAAAATTTTTTTTTTCTTTTTTCGTTTGCGATTTGGATTCTAAACTACGATTCGTATTTGTATAACATGAAAAATAAAAAAAACAATTAACATAAAATTCATTTTATTTACTTTAAGAAGTTCAAAAAAAAAGGTTACATGTTTTAAAATCTTCAAAAACAAACTAACAAAACATTAAACTTATAAATATAAAGTTGTGACATATTATTTCTAGAAAAGCGTTCTTGTTCGTCGTAATTATTGAGCGGCGACTTCTTCCTCGGAATTACTTGTAGAAATGCCTTCTTGTTCGTCGTGCACTCGAACATCAAGTGGTGTTTCATCTTCGAGAGTGGTTACGTGTTGAATACGATCGATTGAGTCCAAGTGATCCTTTAAGCAAATGCACATCTCCACCGACTCCGAATTTAGTCTTGTTCTTCTCACCGATATTACCCTGCCACTAAGAGAAAAAGCGGATTCCGAAGCTACCGTAGAAGCTTGGACGGTTAGTAAATCACGGGCCATGGTGGCAAGAATCGGAAACTCGGTTTCCTTTACCTTCCACCAAGCCAAAACATCAAAAGTGCCATATTCCTCTTCGGATAAACCGGTAGAGTAATCATTTGCACTATACCTTCCTAGTTCGCTTGAAGGGGTGTTACCCATTTGTTTTTTAGCCGTTACGTTGCGAACGGTGTTCATAAGGCTAATCATGGGATCTCGTACTCTAGTAGCACTTGAACTTAATGAAGACCCCCCCGGCATAGGCATGTGTATGTTTGACCCATATTTATTTAAATAAAAGTCATACATAAATTTAAAATTCAAGTTAAAATAATTTTTTGCCTCTGTTGAAAAGTTTGGGTCAACTTCATGCATATTTAAGGCTGAAAAAATTTCGTCTATCACGCATTCAACCCCCGTAACATTTAACATTGGGTTTAAAGCGGCGGCGCAAGTAAAAACCGGTGGCAATTCAAGAAAGTATTTTTTTAATTTAAACTTCATTGGTAATATGATGTTTGAAAACATTGGACTTTTATTTTCAAATTCTTTAAGATTGTTAACCATTAAAAATAACTCCGAAAGAACCAAGGGACTTGTCGGATAATACGTTCCCGATAGTTTCGTAGTTGATGTTTTAAAAACTTCAAGAAAAGTCGATAAGTCATTGATAATTTCCCATTTCTCATTTGAAAAGGGGATTGCCAAATCATTCTCGGCAAGACTAGAATGAAACATTTGTAAAGTTTCTCTTTGTTCTAAAGCACTTTGAAACATTATGCAAGTGGAATTCCATCGTTGAGGTACATCCCAATTAGCTCCCAAAGTTTTTCTTCCCGTATCTTTACAAAATTTTCTATATTCCATTTGTCTTTTTTTACTTTTCTTAAAAACTTCATGTATCATTAGTCTAAAATCGTTTATAACCGATGTAACCTCATCCGAAGCAAGTCCGTCTTGCACGATTAAATTAATGATATGTGCAACACACCTTGAGTGAAAAAATACACCATTGCAAATCGGCGTATATTTTAATTTTAATTTATCAACCGCCGATGTATTATTCGACGCGTTATCAAATGCCATTGAAAATATTTTATTTTTAGTTTATAAGTTTTTATAACATAATCTAAAATTTCAAACAAATTATCTCCCGTATGTGGATACTCAAAGAGTTCGAAAGCAATGGTGCGTTTCATCATTTCCCACGATGACGGGTCTACCCAATGAGCGGTGACACAAAGATAAGATTCGGGTAGACCATGTGGAGCCGACCAAACATCACTAGTTAAGTTTATTCCCGTATTTATATTTTCAATATATGCAATTAGTACCTCTTTGGCCTTCTTCCACAATTTTAAACAATAACGTTTAAGAGTATGACGACTTACGTGAGTGTATTGTGGTTGAAGCGTATCTCGAATCATGGCGGTTAAGCGAGGGTTGTCGAAGTGGCTAAACGGCAAAGCTTCTTGAATCACAAACTTCGCCATACGATCTTGAACTCGATCAATTTGGTATGTAAATATTCCGCCTTCACTATCCATTTGCGTTTGTTGCGAATCGACGTTCTTTTTCAACGCCTTGCAATACGGTTTTTCGATGTATTTCTTCAAATTTGAATTCGAAAGTGGGTTTAAATAAACCCCACAAAACTTGCACCGAGCCTTCAATGAATGGTCACTTAATTCAACCAAATCCCAATTGCACCAAATCTCTTGATTACGATTATGAGGTACAATACGAACGAAACTTGGTTCGGCGTTGGAACCTTGACCAACCGATGATTGTGAGGCAGCCATAACAACAAATATGAATATAGAAGAAGAGAAAACAAGAGATTAGAGAACTCAAAACGTTGTAATAGCGTTTTTTTGTATTTTTTGCGTTCGGGTTTGCGTTTTGAGTGTTGTGATGAACCCATGACACCAAATACCTATTTATACTAGTAGTGGGGTGCTTGGGGGAGCCAAAAAACGGCTATTTTTGACCCCAACGGTCAAAAAACGGCCAAAAAAACGATTTCTAACGGCTATACTCGATCCAACAGCTAGAACCGGTTAGGAACCGGTTCCGGTTCGGTTCCGGTTCCTACCCGCCCCCACTCAGAAATGCAAGAACCGGTCACGGATCATCGGGTTGAATCAGATAGGGTCCGGTTCCTACAAAAAACGGGTAGGAACCGGTTCGGGTCCACCGGTTCGGTTCCAGGAACCGGTTTATTTGATCATCTCTAATCTTGGGTGTATTAATATTATAAATTCTTTAACTTTATATTATAAAGCCTGTGATGACGAATTGGTAATTTCCAATTTAAAATAAATGTCAAATATGAACTTAAATGCAAAACATTTAAAAAGTTGGTGCCCTCATGTTAAACTTAAGTTTAGAGCTAAGGTGACATTTTGAAATTTATAAAATTATGGAAACCAAAGAAAGAGGGGTCCACATCTTCACATAGTACATAAAATTTATTTTTAGATCGTGTGTTCTTGATGATACAAGATGAAACTCATAGTATTGAAGCTAGATGAGTGTTAAAAGATGTAGAACTAAAGAACGCATTAACTTCGTAATTTATAACTTTTTTTTATATAAAATCTTTGTTTGTTGAAGCACTTGTACTGAAAAATGACTACAAACTAGTTTAAAGTGAGAGAAATCAATAGACGAAACATGATCTTTTTTCCCAACTACAATGGAAGCTCTACGTTATAGTTATTATGTAGTTGGATCATCCTGAACAATATTTATCGTGGTTCGAGTAGGTGATAACTTTGTTTTTAATGTCGGGTATATTTTATTGTAAGGATTCTAGTATGTCGTTACAACCAAACAAAACAAGAGAGTATATCTACCTCACAATGAAGTGAATTATACAAAGGAGAAGTTACACTAGTTTTTCCAGTCTAACGAATCTACCCACATGAAGCGTAACATATTAATCTTTTCACATATTCTTGAGATAGAGATTTATTCTTATTGAACACTTTGTCGTTACGGTTCTCCAAATGAACCAACACATCACAATAATTGATTGAATCACCTTCTTAAGCAAATGTTGAATTGACAACAACACCTATCTTGACCAACCAAATGATGTACCGTTTTGAAAGGGAGTTCTACACTCGATTCACACATGAGAGAAGGGGTCGAAAACTCTTCTAGGTCATCGCCCATCCATACTCATCTGTCCTTGCTATTCGATAGTAATCATTGATTACGGATGCTAACACACTCTTGTATTTCTGTAATTTTTCAAGAGAGCTTAGCTAACTCACCTCACATCTAGGTCTTCGGCAAGAGTTTGGTTGCTAGTGGAACATAATCACCTTTTTCTTACAATAAGTGGAGTTTCTCTTGTAAGCAAATACGGTAAACTCATTATTAGATACACCTACTCATCCAGTGCTTCATGAAAAACTAATTTGAATCCTTGTTATCTTTGTTTCTAAAATGCTAAATGATTTTGAAGAAACACTAACCGGACCCCGGACAGATTACTGGTAACCTGGGGGTTGGAGAGATGTTTCCCACGAGGGGTTAGACCCTTGGAAGATGGTTCTTCTGATAACCTGCAAAACAGACACCGTGAGCTCGTCACTGAGAAGGGGGGGGGTTCCTCCTTGTGACCACCCTCCGGCGTGAGAATCAGACTAGATTGCTCTTTAAATATAAAAGTATATTAAGAGATTGCTAGAACAGATATCAGGTATAATATGATGATAATGTAATAAGATATGATAAGATGAGATGGTCATACCATTTGTGGTATTTATAGCCGAAGGTAGGTTTCCAAAGAGGTATGGCCGGCTGCAACAGTGTTCCTGTTCCACCAACAGTAGCCTACGCACGTGCCCTGCTGGTAGTTGGTGGGTAGGTAGCGGCTGATAGTGACCAGGCCTGCTGTATACTATTCCTGTTCCACCAACTGACGGCTACGCACGTGGTATGGCAGTAGTTGGTGAGTAGGCAGCGGCTAATAGTGATACAGTACAGGAGCATGCTGCTCGCCATACTGTATCAGTGAGCTGTCGTATCTCTGATCAGATCTTTCGCCCATACCTCGTCAGGTACAGTAAAAGATCCTTCAGTATACGGACTGGCTTATTTGGGCGGGAGTATTCCCCCTCCCGCCTCTGTGCGGGATTGCTCCCGGCTTGGCTCATTCCTTCAGGTGACACTGAATGATCGAGAGCTAAGTGCCTTGTGCGTGTAGCCATGCTGCGCGGGTGGCCTTCCCTAATGGCTTGTATCCGAGGCTGCGGGGACAGGCGGAGTCCTTCACCATTGGGAGGCATTTCCTGCGGGACCAGCTTGCGTACTGCGCGTAAGGACGTCACGTCTCTGAGCATGGTTGGTCCTGCGGATCCAGTTGGTCTCTGCGCAGACGTCCCTGTTTAAGGTGAGTCTTGCGGGTCCAACTGGGCTCTGCTGGGACCTACCTCTTCAAGTCCCCCCAGTCCAATGTTCTTCTCATGAGTGTTTAATAAAGTGAGGTGAACTTTTGGACTTGAGCAAAGGGTTTTGAAAAGGGTTTTGTAAGGTTTTCCATGGGGATTCTTTCCGCGGAAGTCCTTGTCACTTGCAGAAATGCCCGAGTTTCCTGCTTGGTCTTTGGGTATGATGCGGGTAGGTCTGTAACCTCCTCGCAAGTCAGGAGCATTGAGTCCCAGTTGTATGTATTTTCCATGAGGTTTTGGTAGTTTTGAACATAGTGATCAATTATGTTAAGACCACCAATTCCATCCTGGAGCTTTAAACAACGTAGTTCTCGACGTTCCCGCTATGCGGGGATGTTATTTCCGTTTCCGCAAGCATTGCCCAGAAGATCCTTCTTGGTTTCAATTCCCAGCGGAGCGCTAGGTATGTGAAGGGTTTTGCCTTAACACTGTACCTGCGCTCGTCTTACGGTTACTTTACTTCCAAGGTATTCCTGGCGTCAATTCCCTGCGGGTGCTAGGTATGTGAAGGGTTTTGCCTTTACACTGTACCCGCACCCGTCTTATAGTTACTTGGTTGCCGAGGTACTTGGCTTCAATTCCCTGCGGGTGCTAGGTATGTGAAGGGTTTTGCCTTAACACTGTACCCGCATCCGTCTTACGGTTACTTGTTCACCAAGGTTTTCTTGGCTTTAATTCCCTGCGGGTGCTAGGTATGTGAAGGGTTTTGCCTTAACACTGTACCCGCAGCCGTCTTACGGTTACTTGTTTGCCAAGGGGTAAGGGGTATTTTCCCGCTTACTTTTTAATATTTTCGAATTTTGAATTTTGAAATTCGAAGAGTTGGTGAAAAGATAACAGTCCAAACCTCTGAAACGTCGTGCGACGGTTTCTTCTGACTGTGTCAGGACGTGCAGGAAGTTATGGTGACGTGACAGAACATGGTCATTCCAGTCGCTTTTTCAGGCGCGTGGGCGCGATTTTTCGGGCGCGTGGCCGCGAAATTACTGGCATACGTCCTTTCAACAGCTGTTGCCAGCTTGCTTTTTGCCACGTGTCATAGTTTCATTGCACATTCGATTTCTCTCTCCTCCGCATTAAATTCACCGCATTAATTGCGATTACTATATAAAGGGGGAGAGGGTTATTTGCAATTCACACTTTTAACTCTTCTCTTCATCTTTAAGGCGATTTCCGGCGAATACTCCTTTATTCAATCGAGCATTCTCTCGAAATCGTTTTCTTCTCTCTGCAAGATGTCTTCTCGTGATGCTGAAGCTATAGCCGATGACAGGGGTACCGCTGGCGAGTGCCAGTGTGCTCTGCCCGGCGATCAGTACCGGTATGTTGTCAGGAAGTTCATGCTCGATCATCTCGAGCCTGAGTTTCCTGAATCCCACTAGACCGTGTACGATGCCCCCAGAGGCAAGATCGGGGTTTATGCTGCATTTTTTGTCTATGTGAATCTTAGATTTCCATTGACTAAATTTGTTTACCGTGTCCTTGAGAGGCACGGTGTTCATTTGACCGAGCTGCACCCCATGGCGATCGCCAAGATTCGCCATTTTGAGTGGGTGTGCCGGATTTTGGGCATCGAGCCCCATGTGGACCGCCTGATGACCTTCTATACCTGGAGGTGCATCCAGGGGTGGTACACCTTGACGACCCGTATTAAGGGTCTGAAGATTTGCGACACCGAGCGCAGTCTTCGCGCGTGGAAGCAGGAATTCTTCTACATTTCTGCCCGCGCCATCCCCCTTGCCATGAAGTTTAAAAATGGCCAAGCGATACCGAGCCTTCACGCCCCCAACTACCAGGAGGCGGAATGGTTTTCGAAGATATCCCGGATCCAATCTCCGGTTTACCGGTTTGCGGAGTCCGGGATGGTCATGTTAGGGATGAGCCGGGTGTGGAAGGATGCGTCTCAGGTTCCCATCCTTCTCGAATACGGTTTGAACTCTATTCCCTATGGTATGTCTTGTCTATCTTTTTGATACGCGTTTGTCTTCTAACTGTTTATTCTTTCAGAGGGAAATGATTTGGAGTCGCTTCTGTACCCGCGGGAAACCGACGGTCCCGCGCGGATGGGTACTCGTGCTCTGGACGAGGGCGAGTTGCCCATCCTGGAGCAAACGGCGGATCGGTTTATGGAGGTCTATCCGCTGGGCCACGAGATCCTGAGCCACCGGCGGCCAGGTAAGGCGATATTCTTTCCTCAACCCCTTAATGCTGTACCCGCTGTTGGAATTCTTGACCTGTCTTCTTCTGAGGAATCCTCAGATGCTCCTCCACTGGTGCGGAAGAAGAAAGCTGCTGCCGGCGGGAAAGGGAAGGAGAAGGCCTTCACGGCTGGTCCGGTGGTTCTATCTGACTCGGAGTCAGATAGTGAAGAGGTGGCGGGGAACCCCGGTGGTGAGGAGACCACTGCTCCGGAGGCTACGACCGTTACCTCCGGAGAACCAACGAAGACGACGGTGACCGGTACCAAGAGGCCGGCTCCATCGGGTTCCTCCCCGCCCGTCCGTACGTTCAGGGTCAAGAAAACCCGTAAGTACAATCATAATGTCTTTGCAGATTTATTGCTTCATAACTTTATCTAACACTTTCTTCTTTGTGCAGGCGTGGATGTTGACGCATTCCGGGGTGAAGCGCAGAGGAGTACCCTTCCGCCAATGACGGTAGGCTTGGTCAGCCTACCTGAGGCGTCGACCCAGGTGCCTGCGCCTGCTTCCGCTGGTTCAGTTGCTCCCTCTGAGCAGACTGTTCCACATGAGATGACGTCACCGCCGGCTGTGAGTGCGATTTTTACAGCATCCTTCACAGAGCCGGCGGTTACTGCTGCTGCCTACGAGGCGGCGACCGCGGCGGCGACCACAACGGCGACCTCGGCGGCTGCCACCATGCCCGCGCCACCGGCACCGATGGCCGGACCATCAGGTACGCGCAGGGCTTCCCGCCGATCATTGCCACCTTCCCGTCTGCCTGACCTGTTGGATGGATTTCCTTTATGTTCAGGTGATGGGTTTGGCGGCTATCGGCCTGTCATTGACCCTACAGGTGCGTAGGGTTCCTTTCTTTTCTTATGTTTTTTATCATCTTTTCCTTACTGCCTTTGTTTCTTTTGCAGTGTCGGATTCCAATGAAGTGTATGTTCCACGATGGAACATACGCCGAGGAACAACCCTTCGCACACCTGTGGAGTGCGTGGACTGGGCTCGCCACGCTGCTCCTCCGGGTGCGTTGGGGGAAGCCATGGTTAGCTACCAGGAGGGTAGGCTAACTAATGAGCTTCGGGTTCTCCAGGCCCGGATGCAGCCGCGCGTCGAGCTGCTTTGTCGTGAAAACGACAAGTTGAAAGCAGCTCGCGCCAAGGACATATCTGAGGCGCGTGCTCTTCGGGAGGAGAACCAACAGCTGGCGGCAGCTGCCGCCGACAAGGAGAAGGCCTTCAAGGCCCTCGAGGTTGAAGTTCAGGCGCGACTCGAGGCCCGCTCCAAGGCTGCCCAAGCTGTGTATGAACAGCTTCGGCTGGCCAGGGAGACTGCGCGAAACGCAACCGAGAGGGCTGCCAAGGCTGAAGCCGTTGCTTAGCCTTTGCGTGTGGAGAATGAGGAGCTCAAGGCCAAATTAGAGGCTCTCCAACGCGCTCATGATGCCTTGGCAATGGAAGATGCCAAGAAACTCCAGGAAATCCTGGACCAGAGGGGGGTGCTTGATCACACCGAGCGGAAGCTTAAGGGCGTCGAAGAGGCTGCCGCAAAGGAAGTTTTACTTGCCAACCTTAACAAGAGCGAAGCCGAACGCGCCCATAACGAAGCTCAAGCTGCCCTCCAATGGCTTCTTCGAGAAGCGTTGCCTCAGGTATGTTTAGTTTTATCTTCACGCTTTTCTTTTGTAAGAAAAGGTTCTAATACTTGTGTTTTCTTTGTAGGTTGTGCGTCGGGTCTTTTCAGAGACCTCTTACGATGATGCTATGACCGCAGCCCTCAACGCTTCTCATGAGGATGGGGAAAAGGCCGGCTTCCTGCTTGGTCTAGGGTTTGTTGAGAAAGGCGTCCCGCCTTCCAACTTCCCTTTGTTCGATGTGGATACCGAAGCCATTTATGACCAAGCATTGAACCAATACGCCGCCTTCCCGCATCCAGTGGTGGAGAAGGTGGACGAAGTAGCTGCTGCTGATGATGGGTTAGCTGTCCTCAAAGCGTTCCTCGAACCACCCCGTTCTTCTGACGGAGCGGGTCCAAGTGGAAGCGGCCCTGAAGCTTGATCCTGAAGATCCCTTCCCATTGCTAAGATAGACTTGTATAGTTTTATTCTTTTGGGCGGGTAGTTACTCGGCCATTCTTGTAATAGTTAATTTGTGAAATATAAATCTTTTTGCGTATAAGATTGTTATTTCCTTCTTTGGGTTCCTTGCTTTATAAACTTATGACTTGCATACTTAGTTTAAATTAGCAATTTTCCAAGTGTTTAGAATAAGAACCTTTGAACGTGGTTGATAATGGGTTAAAGTTTCGCTTCCTCCTTCGTGATTGTGCGGGTAGAACCGTCACTTGCACTTGGTAGGATGGCTAAACTTTAGCCTTCATCTGACCTGCGTGTAGGTTTTCCTTTTCGAAATTTCTAAGGCATTAAGATAAGTTAACCTTTGAACGTGGTTGATAATAGGTGTGAAGTTTTGTTTCCTCTTTCGTGATTGTGCGGGTAGAACCGTCACTTGCACTTAGTAGGATGGCAAAACTTTAACCTTCATCTGACCTGCGTGTAGGTTTTCCTCATCTTTTGAGGATAAGTTAACCTTTGAACGTGGTTGATAATAGGTGTGAAGTTTTGCTTCCTCTTTCGTGATTGTGCGGGTAGAACCGTCACTTGCACTTAGTAGGATGGCAGAACTTTACCCTTATCTGACCTGCGTGTAGGTTTTCCTCATCCTTTGAGGATAAGTTAACCTTTGAACGTGGTTGATAATAGGTGTGAAGTTTTGTTTCCTCTTTCGTGATTGTGCGGGTAGAACCGTCACTTGCACTTAGTAGGATGGCAAAACTTTACCCTTATCTGACCTGCGTGTAGGTTTTCCTCATCCTTTGAGGATAAGTTAACCTTTGGACGTGGTTGATAATAGGTGTGAAGTTTTGTTTCCTCTTTCGTGATTGTGCGGGTAGAACCGTCACTTGCACTTAGTAGGATGGCAAAACTTTACCCTTATCTGACCTGCGTGTAGGTTTTCCTTATCCTTTTAAGAATTTTGTTTTTGACCATTCGACGCGCGGTTGTCGATAGGTTAGTGTTCAGTTTCCTTTCATGATTCATGCGGATAGACCGGCACTTTCATTTAATGGGAGAATTGAACTTTTCCTTCAACTGACCTGCGTGAAGGTTTGCCACGTTATTGGGTTCGTGCGGGTAGGACCGCCTTCCCACGCAACGACTTCACGTAATGTGAATGCCGTCACCAGTGTTGCATAGTTTAACCGTTCGACGCGCGGTTGCGTGAAGGTTTGTCACGTTTTTTGGGTTCGTGCGGGTAGGACCGCCTTCCCATGCAATGACCTCACGTAATTATGCGGTGAAAACCGGCATATTAGTGTTCAGAAAAGTATAAATGTAAAATCATCAGCTTCGATGTTCTTAAAAGAGAATCATTTCCATTAGAAGTGGCTCTTGGCCTTTTCTTTACAAATTGGAATTGATTTACATGCAAACTGTGTAAATGAGCTCCCTTCCATGTTGGGATGGGAGCGCCATCGAGCCGATACGCACCTGGTTCGGGATCTCGTTCTTTACGCAGCATGTAGTCTCAATGTTGAAGCTGGAATTTTTATTCGTTTTCCCCAGCTGGGGTTCTACACGCATCCGCCTGCTCAGCCTTTATTGTGCCACGAGGTGCGCGAGCGTCCCATCTCTGACAAATGCTTCGACCCTGTCTTTTACATCTATGCATTCTTCAGTGTTGTGGCCCTTTGTCTTGTGAAAGTCACAGTATTTGCTCCGATCAGCATCGTGACGATGTCGGATTATCGGAGGTTTTGGCCACGGGAGCTCTTCAGTGGCGAATATCTCAGTGACGCTTTTGGTGAGTGGCGTCCATCTGGAGTTTCGGTGCTGCTGTACATTATCCCTTCCGCCCACTCTATGTTGCAAGCCGGATGAGGTGTCAAAGTTTACCCTTGACTGCCAAATGCCTAGCTTTCGCTTTTTATTTAGTCTGGCGGTGAGGACGTTGTCCTCTCTCGTCCTCTGGGTGTAGAGGTTTGTGCTCTGTGGGAGATCTTTACCCAGTTGCTTCTCCGTTTCCGCATAGCGTTTTGCTGCTGTCATGATGCCATCCCATGTGGATGGCATGCCATCTTTACCCGTTAGGGTGCGGATGAGCTCTGGGTCATGTGCGCCCTGGATGAAGGCAGCGCGAACAAGATCTTCGCTGATATTGCCCAAACTTAGCTTCTTTGAGTTGAAGCGAGTGATGAAGTTTGGCAGAGATTCATCTTCCTCTCGTATGCATTTGAGGATTGTCCATTGCTCCTCGGTATACTTCCGTTGCTGGCTGAAGTGTTGGCTAAACTTCTGTTGGAAGTCTGCCCAGTCGTAGATGTGGTTGACCGGTAGACGATCAAACCAAGCTCTAGCAGCCCCAACAAGCGTCATTTGGAACATGTAGCACCACGTGGGTTCCGTCCAATTGCTGACGGTTGCCCCCGCTATGAACCTGTTCAAATGATCGTCTGGATCAGATAAACCGTCATATGTGCCTATGTTAGGCATTTGTTTGGCACTCTTTGGGGCGATTGCTTCCGCAATGTCCCTTGCAAACTTGGACATTCCTGCATTTGCAATGTTTGGTCTGAACGTTTTGGAGAAGTCTCGTGGACTTCCACCTGTGCTTTTTGGTTTGAAGGCTTGTCCAAAATGCCTTTTCGGTTGGGATTCCGTTTCCTTACGCTTCCCTTTTGCCCTATGGCGAGGGTTCGCGTCGGAGTCGGATTCCTCCGAGTCATCCTCCCAGTACTCGAATTCGTCGGCCTGTTGCACGGAACGCAAGCGTTCGTCCAACTCAGCCTGGAATTCCTTTTGTCGTGCCTCCGCCCATGCCTTAACTTCATCGAGAGTCTGGCGGGGGAGTCTTCGTTTCTCAAACTGGGTATCGGTGGATCCCAGTAGGCGATCATTTACTGCACTTGCCCCAGCTTTGGTAAGTGGGGTAGTGTTCGTAAAATTTACTTCACTTGCCCCGGCTTCGGTAGCCGGGGTAGTGTTCGTAAAAACTGTGTTGCCGGTATTCCCCCTAGTAGCTGGGGTTGTGGTTACCGGAATTTCTCTAACCATCTTTGTAGAAGTTTGAAAAAACTGGAGAAAATTGTAGTTCTAGCTTTATGCACGGATGGCGCCAATGAAGAAACACTAACCGGACCCCGGACAGATTACTGGTAACCTGGGGGTTGGAGAGATGTTTCCCACGAGGGGTTAGACCCTTGGAAGATGGTTCTTCTGATAACCTGCAAAACAGACACCGTGAGCTCGTCACTGAGAAGGGGGGGTTCCTCCTTGTGACCACCCTCCGGCGTGAGAATCAGACTAGATTGCTCTTTAAATATAAAAGTATATTAAGAGATTGCTAGAACAGATATCAGGTATAATATGATGATAATGTAATAAGATATGATAAGATGAGATGGTCATACCATTTGTGGTATTTATAGCCGAAGGTAGGTTTCCAAAGAGGTATGGCCGGCTGCAACAGTGTTCCTGTTCCACCAACAGTAGCCTACGCACGTGCCCTGCTGGTAGTTGGTGGGTAGGTAGCGGCTGATAGTGACCAGGCCTGCTGTATACTATTCCTGTTCCACCAACTGACGGCTACGCACGTGGTATGGCAGTAGTTGGTGAGTAGGCAGCGGCTAATAGTGATACAGTACAGGAGCATGCTGCTCGCCATACTGTATCAGTGAGCTGTCGTATCTCTGATCAGATCTTTCGCCCATACCTCGTCAGGTACAGTAAAAGATCCTTCAGTATACGGACTGGCTTATTTGGGCGGGAGTATTCCCCCTCCCGCCTCTGTGCGGGATTGCTCCCGGCTTGGCTCATTCCTTCAGGTGACACTGAATGATCGAGAGCTAAGTGCCTTGTGCGTGTAGCCATGCTGCGCGGGTGGCCTTCCCTAATGGCTTGTATCCGAGGCTGCGGGGACAGGCGGAGTCCTTCACCATTGGGAGGCATTTCCTGCGGGACCAGCTTGCGTACTGCGCGTAAGGACGTCACGTATCTGAGCATGGTTGGTCCTGCGGATCCAGTTGGTCTCTGCGCAGACGTCCCTGTTTAAGGTGAGTCTTGCGGGTCCAACTGGGCTCTGCTGGGACCTACCTCTTCAGATTTTAACTTGAGTAAACCGCAATATCTTCTGTGAAGTTTGGTTAACTTTACAACTTTTGTTCATAAAGTTATTTTTTCTATATATATTTTTTGTTATTGCAATTGGATTGTTGATGTTTCCATTTATTGTCAATATCTTTCATTTGACTAACTCCTTTATATTTTAAAGTTAAATCAGAGGTATTTTAGTCTTTTAACCTACTTGTGTATTTTAACTTTTAACTCAAAATAGCTTTTAAGGTTATAACATAGAATCATGTGAAGCACTAGTGTATGTATCTAAATATATGTGGTTATAGTTCAAAATCAAATATAATATGCGAATATTAATGGTAAGATTCTCACTTTGCAAAACTTTGAGGGTCACGTGGAATGCATAAAAGACTTGTTTCGGTCCATCAGTTCAGGCAGATTGCTTATCGAAAACCAAACTGCTTTTATAAAGTAAAAGAAAAAGAAAAGGATTATTTCTTTATAAGTAACAAAACTACTATTTCTCATGTTTATGCAATCGTAAGTAACAAAAAAACAATCTATAAAAAAAGTGTATATCTTGTACATGCCAACACTGTTTTTACAAAAATTCATGGATATTGAGACTTGAGCAACAACTTGAAGGAAGAAACTTATCTGATTTAATGTCGTCTAGGTTATTGTCTAGTGTCTTTCATTTATCCGAGTTAGAAGGGATGTTCTTTAGTTTTATTTTTTGGTTCGGGCTCTTCAAGTTAAAGTTTTAAATCTAAACCAGCAACACAACCCAAAATTCTCACGGTTCTTTTAGGGCTTGGGTTATTCAGATTTGGGTATTTTTAGGTTGGTAAATCGGATTTCGAGTATCTAAGAAAAATAACAATTTGATTAACTGAATAACAACTTAGATTTGTAACTAAAATATTGTAATCGATCAAACAAAATATACCATAATCATTCAAACCATACTCGAATAAACTGAATATACCATAATCGATTAAACCTTACTTGATTAAACAGTTGATTCAAGTATAATATACCATAATATAACTCAAACTTGATTGACAGGTAGAATATGCGATATCAAACTTGTTATTGAATCAACCTAAAAAATCATAATCGATTAAACACATAATACCATAATTGAACTCGACTTGACCTACTAATAATATCATGCTTTAAAACAAAAGGTTTATTCTGGTTTTCCATATTGATCTGAAACCCATAAATCAGACCCAAGAACCAACCCGAATTACTTCGGTTTAGGTTCAGGTTAGTCTTTTTTAGGATTTAGGTTTTTCGATCGGGTTAGTCTGGGTTTGGGTTTAGGTTTTCATGAGTTGGATTTCGAGTTTCAGTTAAAAGTAACAAAAATAAGAAGAGATGTTGCAAATACAAAAACCTGTTAAAAGATTCACGGAGCGGGACCTATAAATTTAGCTCAAAATATAAGCATGTATGTTAGTGTATAGCATACTAAAAGACGGGAAGTGTTGCTTAGATAAAGATGAAACACTCAAATCTTTGGTGAGTAACATAATAAATGTGTAAATTACTACATTCAACCCGCTCGGGATCTGAAACAAGTGAAACCGGCTCTATCCGATTCGTCAGTTAGAATATATATCGATTGAAACCAGTTAAACAGACCCATCCAGTTTCAAACTAATATGGTTCCCCCCTTATAAACCAATTCATGATTCAATCCATTCAAACCGATCGGCTTTGATTTTCTTCGACTTGATTCAAACCGATTCTAAATTGATCCGGTTTGACCCAAAATTTGGTCCTGTGCACCTATAGGTGGCCTAGTTACCGTGGTTCCAAAGCCACTAGACTAGAATATGAAAGTATGAAACCTTTAGCGATAGCAAATTAAATGTGGAAAAAGAAAACGATTGCTAACATTTGGAAAATGTCAAGTGAAAAGAGAATCACGCACATGGGTCGCCCAATCATTCACTATTTTCTCTCTTGTTCAATTATTCCACAATTTATGTGAACCAAACTTTTTTTATTATAAAGAAATCTAATTATTAATTACATTATTTTACAAAAAATAATATGATACGTAATACATGAAAATATGAAATTCATATACTATATGAAGGTGACAAAACATTAATCTCGGTATTGTGATAGTATTAATAATGTTGTGGTCGATATGATTTTAACATATTATAAACTGAGAGGATGTATTAATTATATTTATATTTTTTAGAACTAACTCACACATCCAGTAATCCTACTTCCGAGTCCTAAACCTACATTAGTGTGTGCAGTAAGACTCGAACCATCAACCTTATAGAGATGGACAACGATAAATACATGCCTTTATATCACAAGGCTAGAAGTCTTTTGTTAAAGAGTCTTTACCTATTTATTATTCGGGTTGGAGAAATTATGTTAAACACGAGTTAATATCTCAAATGCAATACTATTTAGTGATTGAAGGCTGGAAAAGATATGATGTTTGGATTGAAGCTGAAAACATTAAGATGCCGGCTTAAGAATAGTAGTCAATCTTGAATATGTAAAAAGACTTGAATTATATAAAACCCAATAACAATAGACTACGAATACGACATGAGGAAGAAGTGTGGCATTCACCAAGCATGAAACATGGTTTGGTGGCGGTGGCCGAGAAGAAGCAAGAAACAGATGGGTGACAATACCATTTCAAGATAAATCTTGGTTTCTACTATCATGACAATACAGGAGTTGTGTCACATAAGAAGGTGTAATCGGGCTAAACTATAATATTATACTTTAAGCAATATATTCTATCTTTAGGAGATAAATAAACTTCATCAACTGTCCCTACAACTATTCGTATTTTTGCAGATATTGATTTGAAAATTATGTTTCTTCGAGGATATTTATATGGAGATTGTTTGCTTGGTAAGTTATAAATTTTGATATTTTTTCTTTGGTCCCAGACCGATTTGTCGGTTCGACAGACTTTGACCCATTTATCTTATGTTTGAGCCCAACAAAAGCTTTAGCAAGCCCATAACTAAAATTCAATTCAAAACTTCTCATTTTTTTAAAAAAATTTTTATAGCCATGTCACGACTCACGACTCCTGTGTTGGTACAATGGTACTGATCAGTGATCAACTACCTTTTTGGTGTGTATTCACCGATTTATACGTTATATGTTATATTTAGTGGGTAGCTTGCGTGTTGTGACGAGGATTTTAATATTTTATATGTGTATATTTACAATTTGACATATTACCTCATGAAACTTTTATACCATATTACAGTAAACTCGTTTATCTTTGCGAGTCCATTTAAAATAATGCATGAATCTCGGGATCAATCTTATTAATTTAATAAGTTTCAATTTAAATTCAAGTAAAACTCAACCACCCTTAAACTCAGCACAACTAAAAGCTTCTAATAAACGTATCACAAATGATTCCCGAACCACTTGACTCGTTTGCTTGTGATTTACAATATCTTTGTCGTTAAAAAAAATTGGCACATTACATTTACATCGTATTAATTTGGACAAAAGGGGTTGGGATTACTATTTAGAGTCATTTTTTTTTGTGGGTAAGAAATGGAGGTGGCGTGGGTTTTGAGAGGTGTGACGTTTGGTTTGTGTGGCAATTTTAAAAGCAGGGTAAAGAGAATGAAACGGTCGAAAAAATGGTAGGTTAGCCAGAATTAATCAACGACCTTGGACATATCAAGTACAGTCATAATCATAGAGCCAACACAAATTTTATTATTCAAAAGAAACAAAAGTAGTTATAATGTAGAACATAGTAAACTTGTCAAAAGTCAATTGAGTGAACTAGTAACTAAATTTTAAAAATGTTTCATTTAAGTTACTTAAGTTTAAAAAGTGTTTAATTAAGTCTGAGCTTTTATATTTATTAAATTATATGTTTTGTTTTGGTTTCAATGGATAGTTTTTTCTAATCTTTTTTTTAGTATTGACGTGGAGTAATGACCTGGATTTTATTTTTGATTTTTAATATAATAAACATTCTTTTTCAAATATAACTACATATATTGCAATTGATTTTTGTAGTTATATTTAAAAAATTAAATTAAACGTTTTATATAATTACATATATTTGCATATATAACTACATATATTGCAATTGATTTTAATATAATTAATGTTTTATTTATAGATTTTAAATATAATTACATATATCGCAACTGTATTTGTAGGTTCACAACTGTATTCATAACTGATTTTTAATATAGTACGTTGAAAGAAAGGGATGTTAATATATTAGAGGACCCCCACAGATAAATTGCAACTATTGAAATTAGAAGAAGGTTGTCAAACTCCAGTTTGGTGATTTTATAATTAACATGACTTTATAAGACGTTATTTTATAATAGAGTTAATGTAGAAATTGCTTTAAAGACGTTATTTTATAATAGAGTTAATGTAAAAATTGTTCTAAAGAATCAACTAATCAAATATATGCAAATTGTGCTCTTAAAGCACAATCATACAATTTTGGTGTTAATTAAAGGTGCTTAAACTACACTTGACATGGTAAAAAATAATTGTTTGTCAAGAACACTTGCAACTTTGCAAGTGAAGTGAAAAATCCCAGTGAACCTACAATTACAGTTGTGAATTTTTGTTCTCACATTTGGTTTTGAAAACTATGATCTTCAAGTGGAGTGACCATGAGAACGAATATTTTTACAAAATCGTCATTGTGAACTAGACTTACATAAAATGGATCATGAAGTTGATTCACACGATGTTACTTTTTGATAATGATAGCCGTTATTTATTGATAATGAGAACAGTTATGGACAAAAATAGTAAATACAAATACAACAAAGTTGCTAAGAATGACAAAACACTGAAAATAAGAGCGGTTACCAAAAAAAAGTAAATACAAGTATAATAAAGTTGCTTACAATGACCAAATACTGAAAATGAGACCGGTTACGGAAAAATAGAGTAAATGCAAATACAATAAAGTTGCTTACATTGAACACCTCATTGTCATTGCTAAAAGTTGTATGTTCTATCCATTGATGACTAAACTGCCTTAAGTGCAAATGCTACATGCATGTTTAATTTTTCGGTTCTAACATTTTCTCCACTAGGTCTTATACCGATAAACGAACAATCATAGTAACAAAAGTAACTTAGATACATTTAAATACTATTATCATCAAATATGTACATTTTACAGGGCTAGAGTAAACGCACCTCCCTCTTCTACTTATCATACACTCTCTTCTGTACTTTTATTTTCTTTAACAATTTTATTTGACATATTACACTCGTGTAACATTTTTTGCGCTTTATGTTCTTCCTTTAAAATATTAAATAAAAAACTATAAAGTTTTTATTTTTATTTTATTTTATCTTATTTTGCGTTTATTGTCCTTGATCATAATAATAATAATATTTATTATTATTAATTTCGATACATTATATATATATACACACACTAAAAAAATTAAAAACTATATTCTATATTAAATATTACAATATTAATTCTAATAAAAATAAATTTATAATAATAGCTTAATAGTTTTTTAATGTAATATATTTAGCGGAGACCATTAACTGAAAAAAATGTTGAAGGGATTAATAGGTATGTAAATAATGTTAAAGGTTAATGATAATTGATTTAATAAGTTCAAGAAGGATGTACATTCACTAAAAATGGTATGGAGAAGATTACGTTTAGCAACACTTATACTAAAACAACAAATATAATTAAGGCACCTTGAATGTGCTTTCCATATACACCAGCTTTAGCTAAGAAAGTGAATAAATGACTAAATATGTACACATAGAAAAATAATAAATCACATTAATATTTGATATAAATCACATTTATTAGACAATATTTGATACAACTCATATGTTCATATGTGGTGTAACTGTTACACAACAAAGTTACAAAACCATTAATAACAACCTTTTCTTGTCTGTCCAAATAAATTGACATATCTTTATGTTGGTAGGAAAGAAACTCATGGTAATAAATACATTGACAAAAACACCTACAAATAATACAATTTCAAGACAACCTCAAAACAAAACTTTATCTAAAATTTATGAAAGAAATAAAAAGTCCACATCCATATGAATAAAATGGACAATTTTACACTCATCTACTCACCCTTGTCCCCTCATTGCCATGATGACAAGAAAGAGGTAAGACCCAGAATTCAAGGACCATCTAACAAGCAGTTACAGTTGTGGCTTTCATATATAAACACTAACACCCATGGAAAGAATATTAATATTATTCAGTCATCAAGAAAGTTGCATTTTTAATCTTTTACCTTAAAAGATTGAAGCTTTATTATTTGTTGACCAAAAAGATTCAAGGGTTTGGTTCTTTTTTGTTGGTTGAGAAGAACCCTGGTTGGATTTTGTGAATAAAAGCTTATATATATATATATACATATATATAATATTCAGAAGGTGAAATCAAGAATTATAAAGACTCAGTGATGAAGTTTATGAAGCTTGGTTCTA
Organism: Bidens hawaiensis; assembly: GCF_021521415.1. Classification (NCBI taxonomy): domain Eukaryota; kingdom Viridiplantae; phylum Streptophyta; class Magnoliopsida; order Asterales; family Asteraceae; genus Bidens; species Bidens hawaiensis. The sequence goes on along the minus strand of NW_027491976.1, from coordinate 452,295 downwards.
GACCTGATACTTTCTACACTTTAAATGGAGTAAGGTAAACAGAATTAAGATTTTTTTATGTTTTTTTTTATTATTTATTATAATTTAATGAAGATTTAAACTTTTTGTTGAATCATTAACAAAAGATGATATGATCGTGTGATAGCAGGTCAGTTTCATTGGAGGTTCGAACTGATCTTATAATCCAAGTGAATGAAACAAGATTTTTGCTTCACAAGGTGATGTTTTTATATAAAATTCATCACTTTTATGTTATTTTTTTTAAATAAATTGCTGCTTGAATAAAGGGCTGTAAACGAACCGAACCGAGCAGCGCCTTGCTGATGTTTGTCCGTTAAGCTTTTAAGCTTTTATGAACGAGTGAATGGAACGGTTCATGAGCACCTAACCGAACGAAATTTTTTGTCTGTGTTTGTTCAATAACGGTTTAAACTTGTTTGTGAACGGTTCACGAACACAAATGTACGCACACAATGTTTTATTTGATTTGGCTGACCAAGAATAGTCAGTGTCAACGGTTTGGTCCGGCTACCAAGTTTGTGTTGGTGTTTTTTTTAACATTCATATATTCATATATTAATTAACATATAAATTAATCACATAATACTATTTTTTGTTCTATAGTTAATAGTTTTGCTTAAATCTATATAACATTAAAAAATATTAAAAACCTTAAATGAACAAACGTAAACAAACTAGCACTAACAAACTTAAACGAATGTAGCGAATACACTATTGAACGGTTGCGAACACAATGAACGAGCATGGCCTGCATTCGTGTTCGTTCATTTTGTTAATTGAACAAAATTCCTTGTTCATGTTCGTTCATTTATCAAATGAACGAACATAAACGAGCTTCCCGCCAAACGTTCAGTTCTTTTACGGCCCTAAGCTTGATTACACGAAAGGGTTTATTGTCATGATTCTTGATGGTTGATATTCTGTTTTTCACCTTCAGTTTCCGTTATTATCAAAAAGCTTGAAGTTGCAAAGACTCTGTTCTGAGACTACTAAATCTTTACAACCTCAAAGAATCGAACTTTCGGATTTCCCTGGTGGAATAAAGGCTTTTGAATTATGTGCAAAGTTCTGTTACGGAATAACGATCACTCTAAGCGCATACAATATTGTGTCAGCACGATGTGCAGCCAAATACCTTCAAATGACAGAAGAAGTTGAAAAGGGCAATTTGGTCAATAAGCTAGAAATATTCTTCAACTCTTGCATTCTCAATGGTTTTAAAGATTGCATTGTAACTCTTCAAACCACAAAGCCATTCCAGTTATGGTCAGATGAATTGGGAATCACAAGCCGGTGCATCGAATCACTCGTGTTGAAAGTCAACTCGAATCCTATGAAGAAGGATATAGAAGAAAGTCAAACAGTAAAAAAATGGTGGGGTGATTATATTTCAGAATTAAGGATTGAACTTTATTGGAGAATAATGGCGGGCCTTAAATCCGGCGGGAAAGTGCCACCTAAGCTTATCGGTGATTCGTTAAAACTCTACACTTCGAAATGGCTTCCTAAAATTTCAAGAAAAATTGAAAACGGGTCGGGTTTGAATAGTGTATCGGATCTTTCGATTTCAAAAAGCATACTGGTTTTAGAATCTATAATTAGTCTACTCCCAGTTGAAAGAAATGCGGTTTCTTGTAGCTTTTTGCTTAATTTATTAAAGGCGGTCAACTTATTTCAAGCTTCGGGTTCTTCAAAGTTGGAATTGGCAAGACGGGTTGCACTTCAGTTGGACGAAGCTAAAGTTTGTGACTTGATGATTCCGTCTGTGTCGAGTGATAGTGAAACGATATATGATGTTGACATTGTTTTGAACATTTTGGAGCAGTACATGTTGCAAAGTCAAAGTCAAGAGACGAGTTCCGTGATTAAAGTATCGAAGCTTGTTGATGGATATTTGCAAGAGATTGCTAGAGATGTGAATGTACCGTTGTCAAAGTTCATTGCTTTGACCAAAGCGGTTCCCGAATCTGCAAGACTGAAACATGATGATCTTTACAAATCAATTGACTTATATCTTAAGGTAATCAAATTTTTTAAATATATGCACTTCTTAAGTTAATTTTTTTTATTTTGAAAATTTGACTTTTGACGTTTGGTCAACCAGTCACATCCGGAGCTAAACAAAAGAGAAAGGAAGGATCTTTGTCGGGCACTCGACTGCACAAAACTATCTTTAGAAGCATGCATACATGCAGCACAAAACGAGTCGCTGCCATTACGTGTCGTGGTGCAAGTTATTTTCTCTGAACAAACCCGAGCTGCAATGGCTGGTAGAACCAGGCTGCCAAGGAACATCAAGGCATCAAAAGCCGAAGGTACTGCAACCACCACACACACAACAAGACCACATGATAAATGTCCCGGGTCACAAAACCCGAGTGTTGATAGTTCAAGGGTAAAACAAGATTGTTTGATTCCTTCTCGGCCTGATAGGATGAGGACGACGTTGAGTATGTTGTTGGTTGATGAATCGTGATGAAAATGAATACAAGATATGAGTTATATCCGATTTTGAGTTTTATGTTATTTCAATTTAATGTGAAGATCAAACTAGTTTAGTGGTTTACAAAAAGAATTTTGCAGAAATTTTTTTGTATATTCATTTGCATCAAATGTAACGTTATAAAACATCAAATACAATAATATAATTACATAATTTTTTCTTGTATGTTGGTGTAATGATTTCTAATTTCTTCTAACACAATTACACAAGTATATGTTTCTATGCTAGTCTTGACAAATAGTTGAACATATTTAACAGTATCAACTTTTTTTTTAAAGAAACTTTTAATAATAATAACACAAACCAAGCTGCATCTGGATAATGGGTAAGCGAGCAACAAGCTGCGCCGATATCCCCTTTTGAATCGCAAAGCTTATTCTACTAAATATGCGAGTCACTGTGAACATTGAACAACACATATTATCTGGCAGGACAAGAAACAAACTTGTCAGGTTAATATGGAGTTGAAACGGGCCAGCTTTTTACATTGGATGTTTGTAGGGTGTAAACGAGTCTGGTCGTTGGTGATTTACTCGAGAGCGGCTTATTAAAAGCTCATTAATATGGAGTTGAAACGGGCCAGGTTTTTGCATTGGATGTTTGTAGGGTGTAAACGAGTCCGGCCGTTGGTGATTTACTCGAGAGCGGCTTATTAAAAGCTCAAACTGAGCTGATCTTAAACAAGCTCAAGCCTAACTTATAGTGATGCAGCGTACTAATAGAGAACGAAGGCTAATCACGTTGATTCTGTGATTACCCGTGATGATCCTTCTCAAACCCCCAAATTCGACCCCAAAATGCAGAAATTTGAAAAGCCAAAGTATTTTTATTAAATTCTGATCAATGATCAGTCACAAAGTAAGTTAACATATTAAATAAACATCCAAAATGGGATTGGGCCGACACAAACAACCGCATGCCCAACAACAGCCCAAAAGAAAACCCAAAAAGTAGACAAAAAACATAAAAGTAGCCCAAAAGTGTATCTAGAGGGCTTATGTCGGAAAAATAAACGGGATAACCCGCCTATAGCTGGTTACGACAACGTGGCCCATGTTCCAACGGTCGTTTTGACTGGTAGCACGCTTGAAACGGAGGCCCGTAGCCCAAGTTATGCCCATTTTCGTGCAGCACCTCTGGAAGCGCGCTCTTTAGCCTCCAGAAACATAATGGCCCGGTCTTCTATACTTGGGCTCACATCATATAGCTCATATAATAGAGAGTCCGAGTTTCATATACCAAGCTTGACTAGTCTCGCAAGCCTAAACATAAACATTACTCAAGAGTCTATGTATATTACATAAACATAAATATTACACTAGAATACTTTAGTACTACAATAGTTATTATTACATAAGGTATTTTTATTAGCTTTTAAGTTAAGATAGCAATGTTTAAGACACTAATCTTGCCGGCCTCAATCTTTGGCATCTTCTATTGTCCACACTTGAGTTTAATTTGACTCTATTTATTAATCGACGAATTGCGCAATGCTAAATGGAATATACCCATAAAATGGCTGCAACTTGTTTACATTAATAAATTATAGATTTTTCGCGTTAACAGCTTATAAAATGAAGTAAAACAACAAATTATTAGCATACTACACATGTAATCAATCTCTTGTCTACTTCACAAACGAATTGTTTTCATCGACAAAGTTTTGTTTACTAACAAAGCTGGAAACAACAAAAACATCCTTAAATTCATTAACATACAAACACATAGTGACAAATACATAATATACTAACCTTCAACCTCATTCCATTGCATTTCCTATACTTCTTTTCTTGCATACAAACCATGGCTTCTCATAACCGCGGTTTTCTGCTTATTGTTATTATCGTCTCGTCTTTGATCCACATAATCGTCGGTCTTCATGTAAATCAACCAAACGGGTTCCCGTTCACTTGCTCTCAGGATTCTAAACCTTGCAACTCTATACTCTACCAACACAATAATCTTACGGAACACAATATTTCATCGCTTTATTCGGTTGACATATCGCAAATCCAGACACTTTCCCAAGGAGACGAGAACCATTATCTTGTAACGGTCCCATGTTCTTGTCAAAATGTGAACAACACCATTGCATACTTCTACGACATCGTCTATCCAGTAAAACAACACGAAACGTTCTTGAATGTTTCTGATCAGTTATATAGCTCGCAGGTTTGGCCGATTGGAGATGAAGGTAGAAACTTTAAAGCTAACACAAATGCCACCATGCATTTATTGTGTGGGTGTGCTGAAACTGACTCTCAAGTTATGGTTACGTATACCGTTGAGCCGCATGATACACTTTCAGATATTGCTAACCGGCTCTCGGCTGAGGTTAATGAGATCGAGAGTGTGAATAGCGCTTTGGTTCAGAAGTCGGGGTTCATTGAAGTCGGTTGGGTGTTGTTTGTTCCTATGTATAAGAATGGAGTTCCATCAGTAAAAGTAAAGAAAGGTAAGTTTTTTATTATGAATATGTACTTTTAATTTGCATTAGATATGATAACAATATGATAACAAAGTTTACTAATTTTGTTTTGTCAGGAAAAAAAGTGGGTAATTATACTTGGCATACTTTTATCCATCATCGCGCTTTTATTATGTCTGACGACCATATTAATGTTCATGAAGCGGAAAAGATCCAAAGAACACGACGAACAAAACGTAAAGGCTGAATCTAAAATCATGAGCTTTAATAAATCAGCTTCCACACACACTCGATACCTCAGTAGAGAAAGTATGGAAGGTCGGTTAGTCATTTCAGTCCAGCTTTCGATACATAGTTATTCCTAGCTGGACAATATTGATACATTTACTTAGGGGTGAGCAAATTAACCGTCATAACCGCAAACCCGAACCATAACCGACACAACCGAACCGATAACCGATATAACCAGTGGGTCGGTTTAATGAATTTTTGAAAACCGCCATATGTGGGTCGGTTTTGGTTAATGTTAATTCTAAACCCGCCATAACCGAACCGCCCCGTTTATGTAACTAGTAATCGAGAAATAAGGGTTTGGAAATTAGAATTAGTGCATGAATAGGACATTTTTACACTTATTGCCGTTACATATTAAACATTCTCCACACCAACTAGGATTTAGGCCATTAATATTGGTGATATTGGTTACGATATTCGTTCCAATGTTTCAAAATTGTCCTTCTAAATTTTCATCCAAATTGTCATTTCAAATATTTAATATGTCAATTTGATATGTATATTTCAAAAATTGCAGTAAAAAAAAAAGAACATATATTCCACAAATTGCAGTAAAAAAAAAATTTCCACAAATTGCAGTTAAAAAAGAACATATATTTGAATTCCACAATATAGTTAGCGACTATTCAGTGTTCGCAATCATATGGAAGGATTGTTTATTATGCGGTCACAGTTAACCGACTCGCTATAACCGTTAAAACCGATTAACCACAACCGCCATGACGGATCGGTTATGGTTATGGTTATCTATTAACCGCTATATCGGTTACGGTTATGGGTTTGACAAAAAACCGCCCCAAACCGACCCATGCACACCCCTACGTTTACTTATAGATGGGTTGATTTTAGTTGTGTTTTATCTCAAATAGATCAAATATTGATACACACGAATTTTACTCGGGTGCAAAAATATATACAGGAATAACAGGTTTTGATACAGAAAGACCGTTAATATATGACTTTAACGAGATAGCTGAGGCTACAAACAATTTTGATGACGCTAGGAAAATTGGTGAAGGTGGATATGGGAGTGTATATTTCGGTATATTAGGAGAAAAGGTACAAAAATATTATTTTTTATTTAAGAAAGATTTGTGAGAGTTGGCCTTATTTTCCCAAAATATTTATGATCAGTGATATTATGTTTTTAGGAGGTTGCCATAAAGAAAATGAGATCCAACAAGTCAAAAGAATTTCTAGCAGAACTCAAAGTCTTATGCAAGATTCATCATATTAATGTGGTAAGTTATATTATTATTCCAAGTTATGTAACCAAATTTTCTAGCTTCACAAAACTTATCGATAATTAAACGTGCTCGAATAACTAACAGGTGGAGTTACTGGGATTTGCTAGTGGAGATGACCATTTGTACCTGGTTTACGAGTTCATTTCAAATGGATCTTTAAGTGAGCATCTGCATGACCCTTTACTCAAAGGTACTATCTTTTAAGGAAAATTAAAAATAAACGCGTTAATATAGAAAGAGGAAAGAAAGTTACTGATCAGAAGAGAAATCAGGTCATCAGCCACTTTCTTGGACCGCAAGAGCACATATTGCATTGGATGCTGCAAAGGGCATCGAGTATATTCATGACCACACGAAGGAGCGGTATGTACACCGTGATATTAAGACAAGTAACATCTTACTTGATGACCGCTTACGAGCAAAGGTACCACCTACTAAATACTTTTTTTAAAACTGTCACATCTACTTTTTATATCATCTAAAAAGCAATAAAACAATAATAATGAGACTGAAGTAAAGAGATACGTCCGCAAGGTTGCAGATTTTGGTTTAAGCGAAACTTGTTGGAAGAACAAATGATGAGGATTTCATCGCAACTCGCCTAGTTGGAACGCCAGGATATCTTCCTCCAGAGTAAGTTTCTAAGTCTTTCATGTCATATAATCGTTGTATAAATTCTGCTTCATGAAAACACGCCTAATTCCAAAAAAATAAATGGTTTGACAGATCCGTCAAAGAACTGCATATAACAACAAAAACCGATGTTTTTGCATTTGGTGTGGTTCTAACAGAGCTCATAACTGGGAAACGTGCGCTTATGCGTGACAATCGAGAGCCAAATAAAATGAAATCACTCATAACAGTTGTAAGTTTGTTGTAAATCAAGTTCAACATATTCGTCGTGATTGTTAGCAAAAAACAAGTTGATCTAAACCATAGTAACCAAATTTGATGTGTTCAGATAACCAAAGTTTTCGAAGAAGAAGATCCCGAAGGTGCACTAGTATCCATTAGAGACGGTAGCCTCAGGGACAGTTATCCTATTGATGCGCTATACAAGGTGACTCTCATTAGTCATTACTATATGTCTATATTTATAAGCCGTGTAAAACATTTGGTCATGCATGTATGGTTTGCAGATGGCTGAAATTGCATATTGGTGTCTAAGTGAAGATCCGAATAACAGGCCAGAAATGCGAGAGGTAGTTGAGTCTTTAGCTCGAATAGTGATGTCATCAGTCGAGTGGGAAGCATCATTGGGAGGGAGTAGCGAGGTTTTCAGCGGTGTTTTTGATGGCCGCTGAAAGCTTGTTTGGATGGCTATTGTTAGTCATTTTTCTTTCATGTGTAAGCCAGTTTTAGCTTGTATGATGCAGTGAAAGTGTAATGATAATGAACATTTTTTTGACATTACATTATGTACTGTAATATATTCAACTTGAAATGAAGCATATGTATTGACACATTGTAATCAATGGAACACATATAATAAATCGTGAGCGTCGCACAACAATTGATTGACGCATATATGCATCATTCATTCTATGAGACAGATATTACATGAGAACTACACGATTCAGTTACAGATGTCAAATGTATGTATATAAATAATATTGTGTGGCAGCTAACCTCGGTCATCAATGAACATGATCTGGCAATGTCGGAACCTTTCTAAACGCGTGTTTTCTACACCGCTCAAAAATACTGTCATAAATAATATCAAACTGTACTCCTGCTCTTTCCCGGTTCACTATGAAAAGTATGTGATCCCCTTCTACTATCTTGTAATACCTGCAAACCCATAATAATCATATTCAAAACTGCACATCCAAACAACCCCTCAACTATATATAAGGTATAATATAGGTATATATCATATACATCCAAGATTAAATTCTGAATATAGTGTATATCTCTATAAAACTTGCCAAAAATCATATATATTCAAACCAAATTCTAAATATCATATATATATTCCTGTAAAATAACCAAAATATCATATATATAACCATTTTAACATACTACTTAAAAACAATAATATGACTACTTTCCCCCCAAAAAAATTTTAAACAATTTTAACTGTTCATTTTTAGAGCGGCTTTTTTTATTGCTTCCCCAATTGACTCTTTTTTCTACAACGAACCAGGCCGAAACCGGGAATATGAAAAAATCGAGTCAATTGAAAATAAAATAAAAAACTGGTAAACATCGCTGAAACGATCAAGTCGATTGGAAATACAAAAGAAAACCCTTGTAAAATTTTTTTTTAAATGTGAAAAGTAAAAAAAAAAAGAAAAAGAAAGAAGGAAAAGAAAAGCAGTGAAAAAGATGATTTTAAAAAAATAGTTTAAAATTTAATTTTTTAAGAAAACTAAGGGTAAAATGGTTTTTATACATATCTATGTTTTGTTTTACACTTATGTAAATTTGTTTGTACATTAATTTTACACATATGTAAACTTGTGATTAATATATGTAATCAAATTTTTTTATATAAAATATGATAAAACTACTCTTATATAATGTTACTATATAAAAAAAATTAAAAAAATGTTTGGTTGTATAGAGTTCCTAGTAGTTCTTAACTTTTTTAGAGTTCTTAAATGATACTAACCCATATCATATATATCCCTGCAAAACTTGCCAAATATCATATATCTAAACCAAGTTTAAGTATCATCCCACATATAGGGTTAGTATCATTTAAGAACTCTAAAAAAGTTAAGAACTACTAGGAACTCTATACAACCAAACATTTTTTTAATTTTTTTTATATAGTAACATTATATAAGAATAGTTTTATCATATTTTATATAAAAAAATTTGATTACATATATTAATCACAAGTTTACATATGTGTAAAATTAATGTACAAACAAATTTACATAAGTGTAAAACAAAACATAGATATGTATAAAAACTAATTTTCAAAACTGAACTCGTAAGTATAGATATAAAATATGATGAAGCTACACTCAAAGAACGTTAACATACAAAAACTTTTATAAAAAACGTTAGTTTTCAAGGGTTCCTTCAAGTTCTTAAATAATTTAAGAGTTCTGTAATGAAACTCATCCTATATGATATATGTTATGTTTTGTAGGGATATATATATATATATATAGGATCAGGATCATGAGGATCATGAGAGAACTTTTTTGAAATTGAGAACTATGAGAACCATTTTGGACTACAAAAAACCCAAAAATAAAAAAAAATCATAAAATAAAAAAAAAACAAAAATAAAAAAAGTAAAAAAAACCAAAATTCTTATTTTAACATCCCGGTTTCATAAAAAAAAACTCGGTTTAGCCAAATTATATACACATATGTATAATATATACATATATGTACATTTACATGATTTTTTTATACACATGTGTATAATTTAAGATAAATGATAGTGTACATATGTGTATATTACGTAACTAAATATTAAATAAAATTATACATATGTGTATAATACAATGTTTTTTTTTATTTTTTTAATGAAACCGGGAATGAAATATAAGAATTATGGTTTTTTTACTTTTTAAAAATTTTTGTTATTTTTTGTTTTATGATTTTTTTAAATATTATTTTAAAGGTGTTTTTAGTGGTCCAAAATGGTTCTCAAAGTTCTCAATTTGCAAAGGGTTCTCTTAGATCCTTAGTTATTCTAAAAAGAAGTAGTTTCCTAGGAAGACTAGGAATAAATCACAACAATTGGATCATGTTAATCAATGGTTGAGATTTAAAATTACAAAAAACCGACATAGTTTCCTAGAATTACTCTTTTATCATTATAACCAACATAGTTTACTAGAATTATTCTTTAACCATAGGTTGTAATGCCACATGTCAAAAATCTATTGGTTCTTGCCATTCTTAGGAAACTATTTATTTTTATTTGAACCCTTTTCTATGAAATTATTCCTCAAATATAATCTTACCAAATGCCCGGTTGCAACGGTTGGCATTCAGAATCTTCAACCACAAATCGACTTGGGTGTTCAACCGGGAGCCTTGGGTGAGTCATCGAAACGGTATTTAACGCACCATCATTATCCCACCATTCTTCATCCCTAAAAAACCAAACTTTATAACATCTAACACACAACCTTTTATAACAACATTTTATAAAATCTTAAAACCAACCTATAGCCCTTGAAAGGTGGAGAGATATCAGGAGGGTGCCTCCATTGACACATCTGCAAGACTCTGATAAATAGCAACGGGTGGATTCCTAGTATATTTGACGGAACCGTCCAACTCATGAAGTTTCTAGTACGTTTGGTTGCATAACTAAAGTAATATGTACTAGGAAATGTGGTTAGATGGCTATTGAGACGTGATGAACCTTGGATCGTTAGATCCGGAAGGATCCAGTCACTGGAAGCAAACGGGCCCGAGTTTCCAAGTAGAAGATCAGCAAGACCCCAAACGCCAACTTTCTTCCATGACATGTTGTAATGATCGAACCCAAAACTGTAGTAATTTTTTAATAAAGGAATGTCTAACCAATCGTAAACAATAACACCGATGCGTAGTAATTGGATAAGGCTTATGGGTTTCATGGATTTCCCGTCTTCTGGCCTGAAAAGTAAAGTGAACTTAAGTTTCCTATATTTCTCTTGTTCTTGCATTTAAAAAAGAACAGATTTTTATGCATAACTTTAAAATCTTGAAAAGGAATGGTTTTTAAATCTTGAGTGTTTGGATCAGGAGTTAAAAGATCAGATTTTGATACATAATTATTAAATCTTGAAAAAGAATGGTTTTTAATCTTGAGTTTAAGTGTTTGGATCAGGATTTAATAATATTAAGTTTTACAGATTTCCCTTGTTATTGCCTTAAAAAAATATTTTGAATGATAATTTTAAAATCTTGAAAAGGGTGCATTGAACTCAACAATAATTTGCACAGCTAACTTCATTAAAAAGCCACCCAATAATCATATCCGGTAAGCAACTTTTGACATTATTTCAAAATATTTGTAACAAACTCTTTTTAGAGCAGATAACACCCATAGCTTTAATTTATGGTAACCAACTTTGACATCTGAAGTTTATATATTTCCATGATAAACACAGATATTGACACATACTTTCGAAATCTTGAAGTGTTTGATGTCGATAAGTAAAGATTTTAAGAAACAAAAAGATCAAACTTACTGCATTCCATCAGCATAAGCTCGAGTGGTCCCATTAAACGCACCCGACAAAGCTGTTACACTCAGCACCCAATTTTCAGAAGTGTCTTCATATCCCCTAAATGCCTGCAAATTTACACCACATTCATGTTTCATTAATAACCACAAATCATATGCATATTCTACACCTAAAAAGCCAAAAAAACACAAAACTTGACATCAACCTGACGCAAAAAAACAAACCTTGTCAGCCAACATCTGCTGCAAAACCCGAACCACCTGGGCACCGGCCGAATGCCCAACAAAGTGAATCGGATGATCTTCATCCCATTGAGGATAATGCCCTAATAAACATTAAACACATTACTATCAATATTGACTCAAAAGTCAAAACATAAGAAAAAGATTACAACTTTAAGCTTTGAAGTTTGAACTTTGAACTAACCTTGTTCATACACCCTTCCAAACTGCGAATGCCCGCAAGCTTTACTATGTTCTTCACCGTAATCAACCCGCCCGCCTTTCAAATAATAAAACAATTCTCTAGCCCTAATTAAAACAAAAAAAAACCCCATAATTTGTTCATCAACACCAACACTATCAAATCAAGAAAACCACAAATTAAGCACAAATTAATAAATTAACAACATTTACAAACCTATCATAAATACTAGTTAACGAACCGAGATCCGGCACCAAAACCCTCTCATCTTTCTTCTCTGCACCAGCAAAATAAGACAACCCACCTAATCTCTGTCACAAAAATCCCAAATTTAACATAAAAAAAAAAAAAAAAAAAAAACTAAATTAAATTACCCCTTTGCCAAATCCAAAAATCCCATGAACAAGCACAATGGGTGGCAGATTATGATGAATATCAACAGACCCACATGGGTTTTCATCTCTAATTGATGATTGGACACTTGAATTGAACAAGAAATCATTGACAGCCAATGAAAGATCACCAGCAACAGCAGAGCTGAAAATGTAAAGCCCATATAGCATATGAACGATGGCACTAACACATAGCTCAATCAATTGAAGAGCAAGTACAGAAACCCTAAACATTATTATGTTGAAGAAACAGAGCCTTCTTGGTAACAAGAAGGCCCTAATTTGTTGTTCCAAAAAGGTGGGATTTTTGGGGTTGTAGAGTTTGGTTGGTTATGAATTTGTAATTGTTGTTGGGAATTGAAATACAGCGCATTTGGGATGTGGGTTTTGATGGTTTATGGTCACTTGGTGTTCAATTGGGTGTCAATTTGTAGGAAAGAGAGTCCATAAAGACTGCTGTGGGTTCTTGCCACGTGGCGTGATGGTAGTCGTTGATTAAGGTGTGTGAGTTTGTAGGTGAACCAGATTTTATTTGGGATGTGGGTTTATTAAATGTGTCAAACGTGTATTTTAGGCTTGGGAAATTGGACGGAGAAATATGAGGCTGAGTTAAAAACGGATTGTTTAAATAGCGTTAATTGGGTTTGGGTTAAATTGGGAGTTTGGTTGAAATGATTAATAGGACAGAAGAATTGATATGAGATTTGTGTCTTTTACTATGAATATTACAAGCCATTATATAGGCTAATTACAATATGGTAACAAGAATAATTACAGGAGAAGATTAGGGAATTATAAAACTGTAATAGACTAAATAAATACATTCCATATATATCTATGTTGACCCATTAATCACGGTGGTCCTAATACCCCCCGCAAGATGGAGGATCCGTCAGAAACTCCAATCTTGGATTGATTACGCAGAAACGGTGCTCGTGGTAGGGGCTTGGTAAGCATATCAGCAAGTTGATCCTGAGAATTGACGTGGAAGACTCGTAGTAGACCAGCTGTGACCTATTCCCGTACAAAATGATAGTCAAGTGCTACATGTTTCATTCGTGAATGGTAGACCGGATTTGTGCATAGATACGTCGCACCAGTGTTGTCACAAAATAGAGTAGGTGTGTTGGTAACAGGGACACCCAGTTCCTTGAGTAGGTTTTTAAGCCATGTAAGTTCAGCTGATGCATTTGCCAAGGCCTTGTATTCGGCTTCAGTTGAGAACTGGGAAACGGACTTCTGTCTTGTTGACTTCCATGAAACAATATTGGTGCCAAGGTAAAGAATATATGCTGTAGTAGACCGACCAACATCATTTACACCACCTCAATCAGAGTCAGAAAAGGCAGTCAGTGTGAGAGGAGAGTCACGGTTTAAAAAGAGACCATGGTGAATGGTTCCTTTTAAGTAACGGAGGACACGTTTGAGAGCTTGCCAATGAGTGTGGCGAGGAGCATGCATGAATTGAGAAAGTTTATTTATGGCAAAGGATATATCGGGACGGGTGAAGGCTAGGTATTGGAGAGAGCCAACAAGCTTACGGTATGGAGTGGCATCAACAGAGGGGGAAGAATCATTGAGACATAATGGTTCTGTGGCACTAAGAGGAGTAGTGACATCTTTTGCACCTTCCATGTGAAATTGGTTAAGGATATCTCTAATATGGTGATGTTGAGATAAGAAGAGGCCTTTGGGTGTGGGAATAACATGTACTCCTAGAAAGTGATGAAGCATACCAAGATCCTTCACAGAAAATTTGTTGCTTAGGGCATTGACAAAATGATCAAGGAATTTGGGGTCATTGCCCGTGAGCACGATGTCATCAACGTAAACAATAAAGTAGCAAGTGACATGATGGTTTTTGTAAATGAAGAGAGAGGCATCTGTCAAGGATTTTTGGAATCCAAAACTGAGAAGGAAGGTGGTTAACTCAATGTACCAAGCTCGGGGAGCTTGTTTAAGCCGTATAAGGATTTTTTGAGCTTGCAAATGTGATTTGGGAATTTGGAATTAACAAATCCCGGTGGTTGGGTCATGTAGACGTCCTCATGAAGGGTACCATGAAGAAAGGCATTGTTGACGTCTAGTTGACGTAATGGCCAATTTTTCGATAGGGCGACCGATAGAATGGTACGGATTGTAACGGGTTTTGTGACAGGGCTAAAGTTATCAAAATAATCCTTTCCATATTGCTGATGGAAGCCTTTAGCTACAAGGCGTGCTTTGTATTTTTCAATGGAACCGTTAGGATTTCTTTTAATGCGAAACACCCATTTGCAACCAATTGGAGTTTGGGTGTGGAGGGAACTAGCTCCCATGTTTGATTTTGGAAAAGAGCGTTGTATTCCGAGTCCATAGCATGTCTCGACTTAGGATCTTTCAAGGCTTAAGTATGAGTACTGGTTTCAAGAGTGATGGGTAACGGATGAAGGGTGGTGGAGTTTATGAGATTGGGGTTAAAGTATTTAGGATTTGGCTTTCTGGTACGTTTTAAGTGGGTTTCAGGTGTAGGGGATGATGTGTTAGTGACGGGAGTGGGGTTAGAGGGAGGTGGAGAGGAGTTAGTGGGTTCTGATGAAGAGAGAGAGTGGGTAGGAGAGAGTGGTGTGATTGTGGCAGGACTAGAAGTGGACTGTGGTAGAGAGAAAGATTGATTGGTATTAGTGCTAGTTAAGGGTGAAGCAATTGAGAGGTTCTGATCTGGAGAGTCACTTGGTGGTGGGTTAGTTGAGGTAGGGTTACGTTGCATGGGGATATTAGGAGCATTTGGGTGGACACTAGGTGGGCCATTACTAGAAGGTGGTGGTGGGTTAAGGAATGGTTTTGGTACAGATAGAAATGTAGTGGCGGTAGGGAGGGGTTCATTTGTAGGAGACTCTGTTTTAAAAGGCAATATATGTTCCATAAATTGGACATGACGAGAATGGTATAAGCGTCGGGATGCTGGGTCATAACACTTATAAGCGGATTTGGATGAGGAGTAGCCAAGAAAGATGCACTTGATAGATCGGGCATCAAGTTTGGATTGAGCATAGGGTCGCAACCATGGAAAACACAAACAACCAAACGGTTTTAGTTTCATATAACTTGGCGAAGAGTTGTAGAGCCGATCATATGGTGATTTGAGATCTAGAATTTGTGTAGGGAGCCGATTTATGAGGTAAACCGCGGTTTGGAATGCATGAGACCAAAATGTGAGCGGTAAGTTGGCATGATGTAGAAGGGATAAACCAGTTTCTACAATGTGTCGATGACGTCTTTCGGCAACACCATTTTGTTCCAGAGTATGCGAGGGAGTGGTAAAATGAGAGATTCCATTTTTTTGAAGATATGGAATAAGTCCTATATATTCTCCACCATTGTCCGAAAACAATGAAACAAGAGGTGTTTGGAAAAAATTTTCAACCAATGTTTTGAATTGGGGAAAAAGAATGGAAACATCAAATTTTTGTTTCTTTGGGTATAACCAAGTGTATTTGGAATAAAAATCGACAAAGATGACATAGTATTTGTAGCCATCATTGGAGGTTTGAACCGGGCCCCAAACATCCGAGTACACAAGTTGTAAAGGTTTGAAAACTTTAAACGAATTTTCGCCAAAAGGTATTTTATGACTTTTATTAATTGAACAAGCATCACAATGAAATAAGACAGCTGGCAATTTTTTTGATTTAAGTTCTAAATGCTTAAGTAGAAATTTAAAGACTTTAATAGATGGATGGCCAAGCTTGTGATGCCATGCGGTAATTGAGTCGGTAGATTTAGTGGTGGAGTTGATGTGAGGAAGACAACGGAGGGAAGTGATAGCTGCATAGTAGACATCATTGACGTTCGCTCCCCGCATGAGATGCGCCCCCGTGCGAAGATCCTTAACCAAAAAATGATAGGGAAAAAATTCAACAGACACATTGTTAGATTTGCATAATTTTGCAATGGAAATAAGATTATTTTTTAGTTTAGGAACGAGAAGGACATTGTATAAGTTTAATAAATGTGAACGAGTGGGAAGTGTGGTGTGACCGGTGTGGGAAATGGATAAAGTTTTACCGTTTCCTAGCACGATCTCATCGGGCCCGCCATATTATGATAAGGTGTGTAAAGATGAGCGATCGGCGGTGACATGATGAGACGCTCCAGTATCAAGCATCCATGGCGGTATTGGTGCAGCCGAAGTAGTGTTAATCAATGGGTTTGATGGTGTAGACATGGTGATTTTGTTGTCCTTGAGAAAGCGTGCTAGCTTCCTGCAATCTTTTGTATCGTGTCCTGGAATATTACAAAATTGACAACAAAAATTGTTACGATTACCACGGTAATTGGAATTGTTGCCAGGACCATTATTGTAATTTTGAAAGGAGTTTTGTTTTGGGCCAGAGCCGTTGTTAGGCCTGTTGTGGGCTCGAGAATTATTTCCATATCTTTGGCCCAGGGAAAACCTTCCGTTTTGTCTCTGGGTGGTGTTAACCGTAATCACCGGTGCCCGCTGAAGCTCACTCAAAGATCGCTCATGATCCACAAGTTTGGAAAATAAATCTGGAAATGTGATTTTGGTTGTGTGGAACTGTGCGGCTGCTACAATGTTGTTGTAATCGTCACCTAATTGACCTAAAATGTGGACAATTAGGTCTTCTTCGTCAACAGGTTTGTCTGTTAACAACAATTCGTCGGCAACTGCCTTCATCTCATGAAGGTAATAAGCAATGGGTCTTGTACCCCTTGGATTTTTTGCAAGTCTCGATTTTAATGAGATGATTCGAGACCGTGAGACACTCGCGTATGTATCGGTCAAACACTTGAATGCTTGACGAGATGTGTCTGCTGAGGTGAGGATGGGTTGGATGCTTTCCGAACAACTTCCAATAATGGCACTAAGGAGGATCTGGTGTTGGCGGTACCAAGTAAGGTATTTCGGATTGGGCGTGGTGACATTAGTGGGAAGGTATTTCGGTGGGGGTTCGGTTAGACCATCAACATATTTATCAAGGTCAAGGCCAATTAGGGTAGACAAGACATGTTTTCTCCAAACCGGGAAGTTGGTTGGAGTAAGTTTGACATTAAGATGGGTATGGGAATTGATCTCTATAATTGTGTCAGACATTGTCTGAAAGTAAGGAAGGAGATAAAGAAAAAAGAAAGAAAAAGAAGCTTTCTAGGATCTGTGCTCAGAGGAGCAATGTGGCTCTAGATACCATAATAGGACAGAAGAATTGATATGAGATTTGTGTCTTTTACTATGAATATTACAAGCCATTATATAGGCTAATTACAATATGGTAACAAGAATAATTACAGGAGAAGATTAGGGAATTATAAAACTGTTATAGACTAAATAAATACATTCCATATATATCTATGTTGACCCATTAATCACGGTGGTCCTAATAATGATTATATTTAGTATAGGTTCATTCGTTATATTTTCTAGGGGTTGTGGTTGCGATGGCAATAGTGGTGGGGACAAATTAATAAGAGGTTGTGTTGGAGGGGGGAGTGGAGAAGTGGGCGGTGGAGGCAGCGGCGCCGGTTTAGTGACAACAAGTAGGTGATGGAGAAAAACAATGGTTGTTGATGATGCTAGCACATTTGAGCCGTTTTAAATTAACAAATTTTTTATAGTTATTTTTTTAACCTGTTGACTCATTTGAGATGACTCATATAAGAGCATTCTCATCCAACCTCCTATCCCTAAATTCAAAATTACACAAAAACACACTATATTTTCTCTCTCATTTTCAATTAAATACAGTAATACATTTTTCTACTTTTATCATTACCATTTCTATTTCTTTCACTCACAACCACTTTCAAAATATATTAAAAAAAATTATAGGGGGGTGAACAGTAGCTTTTCAAATATACAGAAAAATCACTACGTTTTTTAAAATATAAAAACTATTTACTCACAACACCTTAAATCACTCTCTAAAATATAAAAACACCCCTCCATATAATATGAAGGGTTGAATGAGAATGCTCTAAACCTATATAATATATGTAATTTAACTTTACCCAAATTAACCCACAGTTTAATAAATTACTTATGATTGCAACCTATAGTATAATGGTTTTGATAGATATTGTCCTCAATTTTCATATACTTTTTATTCATTGTTATTCTCTCTTTAAACAAGTCTGGTATAGGTCTCCATCACTATGTCTCGTTAATAAGATGGTAATCTTCGCTTCTTGTGTCATGTCAACAATCAATGCCTCGTCTCATTAATGGTTTTCGAAAGATATTAATGTACTAACTTATTAATGTGGTGCCAATCACCAATGAATACATCTCAATCACTAATTCTTTAAATGTGGGTCATAATAATCTACTCGTCTAGTCTTATTAAGATAACATTAGCGATCACCCATACATAAAGTGATTACAAGTTTACAATCAAGTAAGACGATAAATATCAAACTAATAATGAGGTATGTTACCAACTAGTTGTATTACAGACTAAGTAATTAGTTTCTCAAAGTGTGGGATTTATAGGGATGTGAAAATAAAAGCGTAAAATGATTAATGGGGTTGTCTCATGGTTAAGCGTTCTTATCCAACTATAAAAACGCAGTGAATAATATAACGAGTTGTAGAGGTATCACCTACCCGTAACATAGGTCCAGTTATTAAGTATGGGCAAACTCTCGTTCAGCCTATTAGGATTAGCCCGAACGCCCCTCCACCTATGTAAAAGTGGGGGCAATTGTAACATTCGTCAATTTCGGGTCTCGTTTGTATTCGTTTTTGTATTCGTTTATCATGTAAACCGACCCATTTTGTAAACCAAAGCTTATGATATAATCAAAATGATGGATTTTATGTTACAATATTGTTTTACACTTGTTGGGTCTTGAAAACATTCTTTTTGGTCCTTAAAACTCTTTAAAAATGACTTAAACCAAACTTTGGGGACCATTATTGTCATTTACCAAAAACTTGTTTGACCATTTCAACCATCACATGCATCTTTACCCTATTTGTATGAACCATACTCTTACCATTATAAAAGAAAGGCTCCATACACCATTTTGGTTGTTCATCTTCTCCAAATCTCTCTCAAATCCAAGTATTCATCTTCAACATTTTGTTATTTTGATTTCTTAAGGTCAACTAACTATAGTCTTTCATTTTAATTTGTTCATCTAATATTACTAACACTTGAATATGGTGGTACGACATATATATAATACACACCCCTCGTTTCCTTTATTTGTTACTTCACCGACTCCGGTCGGTTAAGTTTCGAATGTCATAAGGCAAGGCTTCATGGAGGACTTCGTGTTCTTGATATATATTTACACACACATAACTTATTATACATATCACTTATGACTAACTTCTAACCCTTTTTAGTTTGTTCATCTTATTTACAAGTTCCATGGTGTGGGTTTGTATAAGACTAACCTCGGTTTAACCGAAACTAGTCCAAACCGGAAACCGAACTTTTGTTTACTGGTTTTGTTAAAATAGTTGTTTAAACATTTTTATTGCTAGATTTGAGTTTCAAAAATCAATTTTACAAGTTCTTTGATATTAAGCATATGGAATCCATCTATGAACTCGTTGGGAGATGGAAACCGAACTAAACCGAAACTTTTGCTTAAAAGACTTGTAGTTAACTTTTTAGTTGTAAAATTTAAGTTTTCTTCATTTATAAACCAATATACAAGTTCTATGATATTTGGGCATGTAGAAACCATCTATGAACTATTTGTGAGATGGAGACCGAACCAAACCGAACTATACCGACTTTTACTCTCTTAAGACACACAAGTATGTTTTTAGCTTATCAAGACTTGTATATTTCTTCAAAAATAGTTACAAACTGAATTTAATTATTTTCTTAAGTACTTGGAATTATTGGATCCAACTTGATCTCATCACATAGTTTGGACCGACAAAACCGAACTCTCGCTTAACGTGCGTTGTTAGTTCTAAACAATAGATCTACATACTTGGTTAAGTGTTAGTATATTTTAATGAGTTATCTCATAACAATTAATATGTTGGAAAGTTGACTTTGGGTTTGACCATTTGTCAAGACCCGAACCGACAACCCGAACACTCGTTAAAGACCCGTTTTAGTATCTTTGTCCCAAAGGAACTTGCATTTTAGCATTTTTCTCACCTTATTACTTAACATTGGTTAAGTAAATATTAAGGTTAGATACTTTAACCCGGTTTCGAGCAAACTTCCGTTTTTAAAGGATTGTTATTATAAATTCTTAAATAGTTACATTTTAAACCTTGAACTTTAATTGTTTACTTTTTGCAACAATTATTTTATTTAAAGATCTTCAAGGCAATCATTCTAAATCCAAGATTTTATTGTCATTTAGGCCTTGCTCGTTAAACTTCATCCATTCGGTTATTCATCTTTTACCGATCAAGTTTTATACTTGAACGTGAATAACTTCATACCCCGTTTTCTATCTTTTATTTTGGGGGTGACATTTCATCTTATTTAAACTAAATGTTTTATACTTGGGTCTTAAACCACAAACGTTGTCGTATACTTTACTTGAATAATTGCTCGATTTGGTGTTCTATGCTTATTTGCCTATGTGTTTATCGCTTTTGGATGGTGGAACTATAAATCCTAGACCATTTGGCAACCCCTCATGGCAAGGTGTCGTTAACGTAATGCAATTAACGATAACTATAAAATCCTAAACTATTTGGCAACCCCTTATAGTTGGGTGTCGCTAACTTGTTAGCGATAACTATTTATCCAAGTTTATAGCTATTATTTATGGTTTTGTATACTAGTTTTGTGGCTTTTCATACTATATATCTATTGTTCAAACTTATGAATTGCTCACCAACCTTTGTGTTGATAAACTTTATTTTATGAAATGTTACAGGTTTGCATCTAGGTTGATTTTGGAGTTCGGTGAAGAAAACGTCACAAATACCGTTAGGATATTAGCAAAAATGAACAATATTTGATTTTCTATATTTTGTTATATTTTGTTGTATTTGACTTATGAATATTTGGTTATGTGACATTTTCGATGTTGTGAAATGAAATGAGTTTGTTAAATATTGTCGCTTTAAATAGTGTCATGCGCTTATGAGCAATCGTTACACCCCGGCATGTTCCGCCGTCTTTGGTCGGGGTGTGACAGATTGGTATTAGAGCCATGACAATTAAGATAGGTGGTTAAACGTAACGACCTAGAATTGTTATGCTTAGGGTCCTATGTGACACTCGTCAATTTCAGGTTAACTCCGTTAATTCAAACTTAAGATCACACGAACTGTGACGCATATCTCATTACATTTAAACTAAGGTTTAGATGACGCATGACAATCACTACACAAGTAGTCTTTCGGAATTTCACCGAAACACACACGAGTCGACTTAAACCGTTGGTGAACAAACAACAATTAATATAAACAAGTACTTAGTATAATATGTATTATGTGTGATAATATTTGTTATGTGACTTCATGTTTGCATGAATAATAATTTTATTATGGAAGAAATAGACTTGTTTGTGCTAGAACTAAGTTAACTAGAAGCTTAGGGGGTTAAGTGTAACCTAATTAAATATATAAACAAAATATTATCCAACCCTAATCCCCCACCCCCATAATCGATCGATCTCTCCTCCCCCTCTCCTCTTGGCAGCCGTGAACACCCACACACACACATTCAATCTCCTTGCAAGCTTGTTTGAAGAATTAAAGTGCTAGCCAGGTAAATTACATCTTCCCTAGTTTATTCCATTGAGTTAATTGCATGATTAAGCTTAATATACATAAACCCTAGATGTTAAAAATCATTGATTGTTGATATATTATGAATCTAGAGGGTTGCTTGCATGGTTAATGGTTCATAGAATGATTGTTTGTTGAGTTTTAATGAAAACTGATGCTGGACAGATTATTGATTTCGTGTTTGGACGACTGTAACTTGATGTTAATTTTGATGTTTTGATGCGATTGTTGATTCTACAATATACTAGGTCGAGTCTAGTTTCTGAAAAGTCCGAGTTTGTAATTTTTGGACGTATAAAAGTTTGTTTTTATTGTTTTACAAAACTGTTGTGCAAGGCTGATTTGGGAGACCTGCTGTTAGGCTGTTTTGCGACTAAGATATCTCATAAACTACAAGACCAAATGGGTTGGTTCCACTTCTGGAAGAAAATACATTGAGTTAGGAACCTAACTCAATTGGTCTTGCATTAATTGGATTTGTCATTTAATGGGAATAACAAATAACATTCTGTTGTGCATGATAATGATTGTTGTGTGTTTGTTGTGATGTTTTGATCTTTGTGATAAAACCATATATGATAAAAATATAATAAAAATAGGTTTAGAAACCTAACTCACGTGTGCTTCTGTGATGATTTTTGGTGATTTATTTGACTTGTTAGAATTTATTAATAAGAGTAATCTTGTCGAGTGAAAATCTGCATGGATAATTTAGCTGTTGTATTATTTAAATTATCATGAAAAGTGCATAACCGATCGATGTTTGCTATGTTTTGACCAAACTGCCCTTTTGGGGGATATTTCCTAGTAATGTACAATGTAAATACTTGACACTTAAGTAGTTGTTCACACATGTAACGTATCACCAACGTGTTTGTCGAGTCGCACTTATTTCACAAATGGAACACGAAACGCATCTCATGCATAAGTTGTATGTGTCGAGTCTAGGGACTCACTCGTAGTTTAAATACTTAGAAAATCTTGTTTTTGTTTTTAGAACACTAGTGAGGATTTTCTGTGACACACACCTTTTCTCGGATCTTTTTGGTTATCTTTGCAAACAGTGAGTTTCACGTCCCCTTTTTACTCTTTTTAAACGCTTTTATTTGAGGGAGATAACATACTCCAACGCTGTAGATTTTGTTTAGTTTTTATATATCACTTGTAAGGATAAGTGGCAAGCAAACCAACCAAAGTCCTTCATAACATCGAACCGGTTAATATTTGGACAATAGCGAGTCACTGTTGAGTAGTACTACTGGGTTTGACAAACCCCACCCAACTCTAAACTTGACTGTAGGTCGAGTGGGTGTAATCTTGGCTAACACATTACCATGGTCGTGGTTGACATGGTGGCAAGGAAATTGATAAACAGTCAGCTTTGGTGTCGAACACTTAGTAATACATGCTTGATAGGTTAGCTACCTATTGATATATAATTGACTTAACACTATCTGGTAACACAAACGCAAACGCAAACGCAAACGCAAAACGTAAACGCAAACGCAAACGCAAACGCAAACGCAAACGCAAACAATTTATTTATATAAACCTGTGAACTCACCAACCCTGTGTTGACACTTTTAGTATGTTATTCTCAGGTAGCCGAGGCGGGCGCGCGGTATAGGAACATGCATTCGCTAAACACCATCGCTTTGAAAACTTCTTTTAATTTTTATCTTAATAACTTGGGTTTTTAAGTCGTCCTGTGTGGCGCAAACTTTTTGGTTTACAATTTACGCTTCCGTATTTTTATTTAAGACTTAATGTCTTGTTGGTTTAAAAACTTTAAACATGGTGTTTGATTATAACTAATGATTCCGATCCTGTTAGTTCACACCCTCTGACGGTAAAACTCCGTTAGCGGATTTTGAGGGTGTGACATATACGTGTGTTCATACGTGTTTACTCTATTTTATTGTTCATATCGCATGTTTATTTATGAACTTGTTTAAAATTCACCAATATCCTATATGTTCACATACACACACTTTCATAGTATTTCCAAAGTATCCTTACCTTAAAACGCAAAAAAGTACATTTTTATTGTGTTTTATGGATTACAAGATTAACTTGGATCCCGTTGTTTCAAATTCCTTAAAGGTTGCGTTTATATCGGGTTTGTAGCCATCATAGAAAACGAGACATTATAAAATGACCATTTGACAAAAAGATTCCAAGGATCGAATGTGATTTACTTACCTGGGATGGTTGAGTTATAATGCTCGTTTTCTAGGCCATAAACCGTGTTATAAATGTTAATTCTTTAAGTATTCGAATGCGAGCGTTCCGGTCGCCATCCTAATTTTTCGGTGTTAAAACAATAGGGCTACGGTGATTTCGTGGACTAGTGTTTTGGCATGACGTTGTATCTCGATTTATTGTGTTATCATTGTTATTTGAGTCTAAAACATGAAAAAGTCGCGGTGGCTACGTGCACATGTTTGGACTCCAACGTGGTGTTTTATAAAACCTTTTATTTAGTGTTGGAATATCAAGTCATGGTGATTTCATGCGCGATTCTTCCGACTCTATAAATCTCAAAATCTCAAATTTTCAAGCCTTAACTATCTCAAAAAAAAATCATTTACGTTTTGTTTACGGTTTTGTTATTTATAAACAAAGTTTTATATTTTATCTAACACTAACATCTTCTCCATTCTAACTCTAGGATTCACAAATCAAAAATCGAAATCTCATTTTATTTTATACACCTTTATATTCATTTCCTTTTATCCAAAACTTATCACATTTTCTTTATAAATGTTTGCATGCCTCCGCTAAGACGCCAACCGCGATATGACTCCACCCGACGTATGGCCGCTCTCGTCGCCAAGCAAATGGCCGCGGTGATTCCTGAACTTATAACCCAAATGCAAGCAAACCAACCCGCACCCATTGTTGCACCTATTGAACCCAAACCCGCATCCTACCTGCTTAAACAATTTACTAGTGCCAACCCATCCGAATTCTTTGGAACCAACTGTGCGACTACCTTGTTGCAATAGTTCGAATCTGTGGAGAGTATGTTTTTACACAGCGAATGCCCCGAAGCGAAAAAGACAAACTTCGCTTCAAGCATGTTTAGGGGAACCGCCCTAACATGGTGGGGGTAGTGTTATGAACATCCAAGGTACGGATGTGGCCATGACTCTTCCATGGGCCGAGCTCAAGGCACTTATGAAGAAGAAATTTTGTCCCAAACACGAGCTCCAAAAGCTTGAGGAAGAATTTTGGAACCTAAAACAAGAAAGTGGTGATAAAGCCGCTTACTCGCTCAGTTTCCATGAGCTAAGCGTTCTTGTACCTCACTTGGTTACCCCACCCGAACGTGAAATTGACAAATATATTGGGGGTTTACCGATGAAAATCCGGGACTCGGTCATGAGTAATAAACCCGCGAACCTTGAGGAAGCCATCACGTTAGCCGGTTGGCTATCGGAAAATCACGTGAAGGCGGGTACCCTAACCCTCAAGAAAGCAAGTGAGAAAGACAAGCCCGAGCCCGCACCGCAAGCCAAGGTTGAACCCGCACCACAAGCCATAAACTACTCAAACTCCTCCCGACACAACAATAACAACAACAACAACAACAACAACAACAAGAAACC
The DNA here is from genome assembly GCF_021521415.1 of Bidens hawaiensis. Taxonomy (NCBI): domain Eukaryota; kingdom Viridiplantae; phylum Streptophyta; class Magnoliopsida; order Asterales; family Asteraceae; genus Bidens; species Bidens hawaiensis. The sequence goes on along the minus strand of NW_027491976.1, from coordinate 426,505 downwards.
CAAAAACAACTACCGAAACTTTGCCGTTACCCAACCTCAACAACAAACCCAAGCTCCCCAAAACCGAAGACTTTATACCGGTCCTTACCCGCTATGTAACGCTTGCCAATTTCACCACCCAACAAACTCGCCTTGTCGCCAATGTACCATTTGTAACCGACTTGGCCATCTCAACACCACTTGCCAATCTGCCCAACGAACCCAACCCAACCAACCTAACCAACCAAACCAACCAAGAACTTTTCCCCAAAATTCCCAAAACCGATATGCACCCTACCCACCAAACCAACCCCAACCACCCCGAGCTTGTTACAATTGTGGAGATCCAAACCATTTCCACAACAATTGCCCTCGCCTCACCTTTGCTAACCAAACCATTACCGTACCTTACTACCAAACCCAAGCTCACCAAGTCCAAACCTATCAACCCCAAATTCCCAACTCAATGCACCACTCATCCAACCCATCCAAGCAATCCAAGCACCACCTCCACCTCCACAACAAGCACCTTAAGTCAACCATGGTAATCAAGGGCGAGCTTTTATGATGAATGCAAATCAAGCTCAAGTGGCAAACGATGTTGTGAACGGTATGTTTTTTGTGAATTATCATTTGGCTTCTATTTTATTTAATACCGGTGCCGATAGAAGTTTTATTTCTTTGAAATTTGAGTCAAAACTTGCGATGCCTCGAACTAAGCTTTCCCGATCGTTCTCTGTTGAAGTCGCCAATGACAATTCTATTACCATCAATTCCGTCATCCGCGATTGTTCTCTTATTCTTTCTAAGCATAAATTATCCATCGATCTCATCCCGATACAAATGGGTAGCTTCGATGTCATAGTAGGCATAGATTGGTTATCTTTGCTCCGTGCCGAAGTCGTTTGTTTTGATAAATTCATTCGCATCCCGCTCATCAACGGTAAAATTCTTAAGGTCTTTGGAAACACAACGTCACGAAGGCTAAACCTTATGTCGTGTGCTCAATCGCAAAAGTAGTTACGCCAAAAGTACGTTCCATTTCTAGCTCTCTCGGTGACAAAGGACAAAAAGGAAAGGAAGATCCAAGATATTCCTATTGTTCGTGATTTCCTTGATGTCTTTCCCGATGATGTTACCGTTCTTCCTCCCGTTGGTCCGATTGAATTCCAAATCGATCTTGTGCCCGGCGCGATGCCCGTGGCCAAGGCTCCTTATCGTCTAGCCCCGTCGAAAATGCAAAAACTATCAAACCAACTCGAAGAACTTTCCGATAAAGGCTTCATTCATCCAAGCTCTTCTCCTTGGGGTGCTCCGGTTCTCTTCGTGATAAATAAGGATGGTTCGTTTTGTATGTGCATTGATTATCGTGAACTTAACAAGCTTACTATTAAAAATCGTTATCCATTGCCACGTATTGACGACTTATTCGATCAACTTCAAGGCGCAACGTGTTTCTCCAAAATTGATCTTCGATCGGGTTATCATCAATTGCGTGTTCGCGAAGAAGACATTCCTAAAACCGCTTTCCGTACTCGATATGGACATTTCGAATATTTGGTTATGCCCTTCGGGTTAACAAATGCACCCGCGGTATTTATGGACCTCATGAACCGCGTTTGCAAACCATTCCTTGATAAATTCGTTATTGTCTTAATTGATGACATCCTTATCTTTTCTAAATCCAAAGCCGAACATGAACATCATTTGCGTTCCATTCTCGAGCTCCTTAGAAACGAACAACTCTATGCCAAATTCTCCAAATGTGAATTTTGGCTCGAGGAAGTTCAATTTTTGGGACATATCGTAAACGACAAAGGTATTCATGTTGATCCCGCTAAAATTGAGGCCGTTAAGGATTGGAAAACTCCAACGACTCCCACGGAAATTCTATCCTTCCTCGGTTTGACCGGATATTATCGTCGTTTCATTCGGAATTTTTCCAAAATCTCTTTGCCTCTTACCTCTCTCACCCATAAGGGACAACCCTTCGATTGGGGTTCAAAGCAATATGAAGCCTTTTGTACTCTCAAGGACATGCTTTGCAATGCTCCCGTTCTAACCCTTCCGATGGAAACGACGATTTTGTTGTATTTTGCGATGCCTCCCATCAAGGCCTTGGTTGTGTTCTCATGCAACGAGGTCAGGTAATCGCATACGCATCAAGGCAACTTAAGGTCAACGAGAAGAACTATACGACTCACGATCTCGAACTTGGTGCCGTCGTTTTCGCTGTCAAAATATGGAGACATTACCTTTATGGAACAAAATGTGTGGGTTTTACCGATCATAAAAGCCTTCAACACATTTTTGACCAAAAAGATCTCAACATGAGACAACGACGATGGGCCGAATTACTTAGTGATTACCATTGCGAGATTCGCTACCACCCCGGTAAAGCGAATGTTGTCGCCGATGCCCTAAGTCGAAAGGTTAATGTTAAATCCGTTCTGCTTCTAAGCGTCATTGTTCAAACCGATCTTCAAATTCGTATCTTTCAAGCTCAACACACCTCCGTCGAAGAAGGTAATATGTACGATGAAATGTCATGTGGAGCCGAACTTCAACTCGAAACCAAACCCGATGGACTTTTGTATTTTCTCAATCGTTTGTGGGTTCCCGATCGCGATGACCTTCGTACTTGTATTCTCGACGAAGGTCATAATTCGCATTATTCCATTCATCCCGGTGCGGATAAGATGTATTTCGATCTTCGTGCTACCTTTTGGTGGCCGGGTATGAAAAACGACGTAGCGTTGTTTGTATCTAAATGTCTTACTTGCTCGAAAGTCAAAGCCGAACATCAAAGACCTTTTGGTCTACTCGAGCAACCACCGATTCCCGTTTGGAAATGGGAAGACATTGCTATGGACTTTATTACCAAATTACCCAAAACCAAAAAAGGCAACGATAGCATTTGGGTGATCATCGATCGATTAACCAAATCTGCTCATTTCATTCCGATCTGCGAGAAGTATTCTGTCGAGCAGCTTGCTCAAATCTATGTTCGGGAAATTCTTATGCTGACACGGTTGCCATTGTCTATCATCTTCAACCGCGATGCCCGTTTTACCTCTCATTTTTGGTGTTCACTTCAAGAAGCTTTGGGAACACGTCTCGATCTTAGCACCGCTTATCATCCTCAAACGGACGGTCAATCCGAACGTACAATCCAAACACTCGAGGATATGCTACGAGCATGTGTTCTTGATTTCGGTGGGAATTGGGATTCTCATCTTCCGTTCATCGAGTTCTCCTACAACAATAGCTACCACTCTAGCATTGATGTGGCTCCTTTTCAAGCTCTTTACGGTCGTAAATGTCGTTCCCCGATTTGTTGGAACGAAATCGGTGAAGCTCAAATCACGGGACCCGAGATGGTCCAAGAAGCCACCGATGTCATTAATCAAATCCGTAAGAATCTCCTAGCCGCTAGAGAACGTCAGAAGAGTTAAGCCGACAAACGGCGAAAACCGATCGAATTTAATGTTGACGATCTTGTCCTTCTAAAAGTATCCCCTAGGAAGGGGGTAGTCCGTTTTGGAAAAAAAAGGGTAAACTAGCTCCTCGTTTCGTTGGTCCTTTCAAAATTCTTGAGCGTGTTGAGAAAGTAGCATATCGACTTGAACTACCGCAAGAACTTACCGGTGTTCATCCGACATTTCATGTTTCGAATCTTAAAAAGTGCCTAGCCGAGGGTAATCTCCATATACCTCTCGACGAAGTTCATGTTGATAAGTCTATGATTATGGTTGAATGACCCGTTGAGATTTTGCATCGCAACGAGAAGAAAACCAAGCGTAGTCGTATTCGGTTAGTAAAAATTCGATGGGAATCACGGCGTGGCGCAAAGTTTACTTGGGAACGAGAAGACGCAATGAAAGAGAAGTATCCACATTTGTTTGCATCATCATCTTCATCTTAATTTCGGGACGAAATTTCCTAAAGTAGTAGATATACTGTGACATTCGTCAATTTCAGATCTCGTTTGTATTCGTTTATCATGTAAACCGACCCATTTTGTAAACCAAAGCTTATGATATAATCAAAATGATGGATTTTATGTTACAATATTGTTTTACACTTGTTGGGTCTTGAAAACATTCTTTTTGGTCCTTAAAACTCTTTAAAAATGACTTAAACCAAACTTTGGGGACCATTATTGCCATTTACCAAAAACTTGTTTGACCATTTCAACCATCACATGCATCTTTACCCTATTTGTATGAACCATACTCTTACCATTATAAAAGCAAGGCTCCATACACCATTTTGGTTGTTCATCTTCTCCAAATCTCTCTCAAATCCAAGTATTCATCTTCAACATTTTGTTATTTTGATTTCTTAAGGTCAACTAACTATAGTCTTTCATTTTAATTTGTTCATCTAATATTACTAACACTTGAATATGGTGGTACGACATATATATAATACACACCCATCGTTTCCTTTATTTGTTACTTCACCGACTCCGGTTGGTTAAGTTTCGAATGTCATAAGGCAAGGCTTCATGGAGGACTTCGTGTTCTTGATATATATTTACACACACATAACTTATTATACATATCACTTATGACTAACTTCTAACCCTTTTTAGTTTGTTCATCTTATTTACAAGTTCCATGGTGTGGGTTTGTATAAGACTAACCTCGGTTTAACCGAAACTAGTCCAAACCGGAAACCGAACTTTTGTTTACTAGTTTTGTTAAAATAGTTGTTTAAACATGTTTATTGCTAGATTTGAGTTTCAAAAATCATTTTTACAAGTTCTTTGATATTAAGCATATGGAATCCATCTATGAACTCGTTGGGAGATGGAAACCGAACTAAACCGAAACTTTTGCTTAAAAGACTTGTAGTTAACTTTTTAGTTGTAAAATTTAAGTTTTCTTCATTTATAAACCAATATACAAGTTCTATGATATTTGGGCATGTAGAAACCATCTTTGAACTATTTGTGAGATGGAGACCGAACCAAACCGAACTATACCGACTTTTACTCGCTTAAGACACACAAGTATGTTTTTAGCTTATCAAGACTTGTATATTTCTTTTAAAATAGTTACAAACTGATTTTAATTATTTTCTTAAGTACTTGGATTGTTGGATCCAACTTGATCTCATCACGTAGTTTGGACCGACAAAACCGAACACTCGCTTAACGTGCGTTATTAGTTCTAAACAATAGATCTACATACTTGGTTAAGTGTTAGTATATTTTAATGAGTTATCTCATAACAATTAATATGTTGGAAAGTTGACTTTGGGTTTGACCATTTGTCAAGACCCGAACCGACAACCCGAACACTCGTTAAAGACCCGTTTTAGTATCTTTGTCCCAAAGGAACTTGCATTTTAGCATTTTTCTCACCTTATTACTTAACATTGGTTAAGTAAATATTAAGGTTAGATACTTTAACCCGGTTTCGAGCAAACTTCCGTTTTTAAATGATTGTTATTATAAATTCTTAAATAGTTACATTTTAAACCTTGAACTTTAATTGTTTACTTTTTGCAACAATTATTTTATTTAAAGATCTTCAAGACAACAATTCTAAATCCAAGATTTTATTGTCATTTAGGCATTGCTCGTTAAACTTCATCCATCCGGTTATTCATCTTTTACCGATCAAGTTTTATACTTGAACGTGAGTAACTTCATACCCCGTTTTCTATCTTTTATTTTGGGGGTGACATTTCATCTTATCTAAACTAAATGTTTTATACTTGGGTCTTAAACCACAAACTTTGTTGTATACTTTACTTGAATAATTGCTCGATTTGGTGTTCTATGCTTATTTGCCTATTTGTTTATCGGTTTTGGATGGTGGAACTATAAATCCTAGACCATTTGGCAACCCCTCATGGCAAGGTGTCGTTAACGTAATGCAATTAACGATAACTATAAAATCCTAAACTATTTGGCAACCCCTTATAGTTGGGTGTCGCTAACTTGTTAGCGATAACTATTTATCCAAGTTTATAGCTATTATTTATGGTTTTGTATACTAGTTTTGTGGCTTTTCATACTATATATCTATTGTTCAAACTTATGAATTGCTCACCAACCTTTGTGTTGATAAACTTTATTTTATGAAATGTTACAGGTTTGCATCTAGGTTGATTTTGGAGTTCGGTGAAGAAAACGTCACAAATACCGTTAGGATATAAAATGAGCAATATTTGATTTGCTATATTTTGTTATATTTTGTTGTATTTGACTTATGAATATTTGGTTATGTGACATTTTCGATGTTGTGAAATGAAATGAGTTTGTTAAATATTGTCGCTTTAAATAGTGTCATGCGCTTATGAGCAATCGTTGCACCCCGGCATGTTCCGCCGCCTTTGGTCGGGGTGTGACAACAACCCTCTATGAAAGCTCTTATCTTATTTTCATAAAAAGACTACAATCATCTCCCCTCACACCCGACCACTCTATAACTCTAATACAAACATGTTGTCAAAGGATGGTTTTGAGGGCACCTCCGCACCGATCATGAGACACCTTCTCACGGGCAAAGCCATATGTTCTCCTCCTAAGGGCATCTCCAATGGGTGTATTGGAATGCCACATGGAGTAGTTTTGAATTACAAACTTATGAGTTAAAGCATTGTATGAGTGTGTCAGAATGTATGGGTATTGGATTCACAAACTGATTCATCTATTTGAATATGGGCCCAACCACCACAATAACCACATTTATGCATGTTTATATGCATACAATAATTCAATGCAGTAATTCAATGGACCCTTTTTCAACCACATTTAGGTTCAAGTATGTTTTTAAGGTGTGTTTTCTAAAAATATTGTATGTTTTAAGTTTAATTTTAAAGTGTTGTTTTTTTTAGTAATTGTTTTTATTTATTTAATGATTTAATATATATGAAATATAAAATTATTAATTATGAAAGATATAGATTGATTTAGTTTAAATAAAGAGAAAAGTAGGTGATGAGTTGGCGGTTTGAAATACAAACTAGGTAATAACCACCGGAGAAGAAATAAAGGTTTTTTGTATGTTTGTTTAAAATCTGATGTGACATGCTAAGTTGGCGGTTTGAAACAGAAACTGATGTACAACATTGTAAATGCTCTAACACATAATAATAAACTTTAAACAGCCATCATGTTGATGTTGTTCATAATCATATATAGATGCATATTATATTATAGGGTATATCCATCAAAACATGGCAGGGTATGAATCTTGGTAATTGCTATTCTTTCCTATTTAAATAAACGAGCTTATAGTTTATAACTTTATAATATATCATGATATTGTACTTTAGAATTGTTTTATATATAATAAATAATAACTAGTGCATGCTTATATCACAAAATCTGAGCATGTGACAGCCATGTGCTCCATGGTCTTCTCTCCCAAGGATGTTAGGATATTGTGATGAAAAAAGATTTGATTGTGACTTGGTATAAAATGGTTGGTTAAAATGTTGTTTAAAAGTAAAAGAACCCGAAAGACAAGGGTTAAAATATGTAAGTAAATATATAAATAAATAAAAGATTCTGTGTAGGGCATTCCACCGAAAGAATTAAGGTGAAGACGCGCTGGAACGGAGCTGGATGATTCCTTATCCAATCAATCTCTGTGGGTCCCACACTCAACTGCATTTAGCAACAAGTCGCTTTTAAAGTGATACACAATAAACAATGTGGCTAATTTATTTCTTGTCTTGAATTCCTCATAAGATAATATTATTTTGTTTTGACAACAGAGATGCGAAAAATTATAATGGACTATTTTAGTGAGAGGCATTGGTGATTACCACCACAATATTAAGATATGAAATTTTGTTTAATCACCAAAAAAGTTCGTTTAATCAGCATAAAAGGTTTTTTTTAATGATTGCCACCTATATAACATTGTCCGCTTCTCTTGCAAGCTCGTGCAGGGCACGTAAAAGATTTAGACAAGGTGAACTATAATGCACTATCTTAGACTTGAATCGATGGACTTGGTTAATGGTTTTTCTATTTAACGTGGTTCAAGTCTCATATGACCTTATTCTCCGACTAGTGGCACTAATGTGTTGTGTGTTCGTTCAAATGGTGGGGGAATAGTCTGGCCAATCGATTTATTTATTTATTTATTTTTAGTCTAGAACGTTTCTTACAAAACGTTGGGTGGGGATAGTTTGGCCAGTTAAACTTTTCTGTCTTCACATTTATATTTTTATGTATATTAACAATCATAAAATTGTGTAATGCTTGAAAGGAGGTTGTGGTTATTTTATCACTACATCATATTTTGTCAAATGCTCAATTATTAATTGGGACGCACACATTATAAGACACTCAAAAGAGTTTTGACTACTAATCGTATAAGTGATTGTAAAATAGAAACTATAAAAGGTTTAAAGAATCTAGAAGCATAAGCTATTGGTAAATGTGCCAAAGAACCTAGGTTAAATCCAAGAATCCTCTGATTTTGACTTTTTCCCTTCATTCATTTTAGTTATTTTCCCTTTCACTTTTCACTTTTTCCTTTTTGTTATATCTTAATAGTTTTATTACTCTATAGTGAGTTATATAGGAATCGTGTGGTTATATAAGTGATTATAAGTTTTTTTTAGTTATACAAGTGATTATTAAGTTTTTACTTCAAATGTGTAGTTTTTCTTCTCAAAATCTACTTATAATATATCTTTCGTTTGATTCAAAGTAAAATATTTTTTTTCTCTCCTTATTATTAGATCAATTTGTACAAAATTAAATTTATATATAGAGAAGAATCCTCTAAATACATACACATGTGACATATTATTTTAACTTGGATACATAAGAAAATCGAGGTATAAGCGTTGTAAGTAGTAAAATTTTCATATCAATCACATTATCAAAAACAAAGTAAGCAACATGATAATTGACCAACCATTCAAAAACTTTTCATGTATTTTTTTTTACAATTTGAATGCCAAATGTAATGGAGTATTAATGTCGACAGTATAAAAAAAAAAGTTGTTGGCAATTCATCTACGTCAGCACCTACGAGTTTTACATATAAAATATAATTATTATTAGATACAAAAAAATGCTTGCATTTGCTTGGGGGTATAGTATGACCAAAAAAAATAATTATAAATATTATACAATTTGATAATTTTAAAAGAAATGTATATATAACCAATACGAGTTTGTATGCCAAAACGAGATGTATGCAGTTTATATGAGTCGCATATTTTTCAGACAGTCAAACACGTATAACACCTATATGAGTCATGCCGTTGTATAGACTTATACGATGTCCGGTTATCATTGTCTGATGGGTGAATAGTGAAGGACTAGTTTAATAATTTTTATCCCGGAGCATATAGTGGAAATTAAAAAAATAAGGAGTTACAATTATGGGTTGGGAGAGCGTGTGGGAGTGAATAATAGGAATGGCAAGTAAGACACATGTGACGTACCCATGATCATGGTTGGTTGGTGGTAGGAAGTAGTTTGGACTTTGGAATATATCCAAGGGTGGTTTCACTTAATGTTTTTAAAGTTAGTTCAAACCGACCGGTATAACTGCTTCTAATTTATCGAAGACGTCACCAGTACATCTGTCAGAAAATCGGTATTACCAATGGATAACGATGAACAGGTTTATACTAATGTTCAATTTTGAGTTTTAATTTTTAAACTCTCATTATAACCTAGTTGCTTTTCAATTTTTATCGCTAAAATCAAGTATAATATAATTCTTAGTAAGTAAAACTTCTTATTTTATATTATAGGAAACAAAAATAATTACGAGGGAAGGTTCATGTACATTTTAATCTTAACATGAGAACGTAAGAAATAATACAAATTTATTAAAAAATGAGAACGTAAGAAACAATACCAACTAGGGCTGTAAGCGAACCGGACGTTCGGCGGACGTCCGGGCGTCCGTTCGGCAAGAAGTTCGTTTATGTTCGGCCGTTTAATAAACGAACCGGACATGGACACAAAAATTTCGTTCGGTAAGCTTAACGGACGAACACGGACAAGGGCCAAGTCCGTTCGATAGTGTTCGTGAACGTCCGGTAACGTTCGTCTGATTACGTTCGGTAATGTCCGTCCGGTATCGTTAGTGTTTATATCTATCCAGTATTGTAATTTAACTGTGGAATTTCTAGTGTTATTAATAACACTTTTATATTATTACACATGTTTGATGTCTCTTATATTATAGTGATCTACTTTATGTTAATATATTAAGTGTTAAGTAAATTTGGATGTTATATGGTGTAATTCCTAATTTGTATGTGAAGTTGTTTAGATTTACGCTTGGTGTTAATATGTAACCATTTATATTTGTCCATTAGTGTTCGTTGTCCATTAATGTTCACATGTTTGTTTGTCCATTAGTGTCTGATTGTACATTATTGTCCGTTAACGTCCGTTTAAAATATTAATGGACGGACATGGACGGACACGGACAAACTCAATTTCTTAATGGACGGACACAGACATGAATTTTTGTTCGGTAGAGTGTTCGTGAACCGTCCGCTTGTCCGTCAAAAGCTTAACGGACGGACACGGACATGCTCTCGTCCGGTCCGGTCCGTGTACACCCCTAATACCAACTCAATGATTTATAATAACATAGAAAAGAACCTAAAAATTACAACAAAAGAATCAAAATCAAGAACAAAATAATAACAACAAATAACAGCAAAATAAAACATCTAATAATAACAACAAAATATAAATAAGCAAATACTTATAACGTCTTATAATCGAAAATTAGCAAATACGAACAAAAAATAACAACAAACACCTATAAAAGTAAACTTAATAATAACAGCAAATTGGTTCTCACCGTTTTCATGTTAAGAGTAAAATGTATTTGATCATGTTTCTATATTATTGTTATTAAGGATGACAATGACAAAGAAATTCATCTTTTAAGCGATCATAAACTGGATACAGTCAACACTCAAATGCCATAAACTTATTTTAGACTTTTATATTAAGAAAATTTTTTGTTGGAAATTGATTATTGGAATCATGTAGTTTTGATTTATTTTTTGAGTTGAAGTGTGTTTAAGAAAAAAAAACCCGATTCTAACCGGCTGGTATAATCAATTATACCATTTTTGAACCCGAATAGATACGGTATAAAAACAAGTTTTTAAATGTTGGTTTTCACTCACCATAGACCAGATTTAAAGAGAATATTTTATTAATTGATTTATGTGTTATTGTTTGAGAAAATACGTGATATATATTTATATGGTCATGTTAAAATAACTTTGTATGAATACGCTCATGTTTTACCAAACAAAAGTCCGCATATAAGTTTTATACCAAGTCAACTGATAGTAAATAAACATATGATACACCATCAATAAATTACTTGTGTCATGCGTTTTATCATACTTAACGTAACTTCAAATAGACACTTGTGTACGGTATTAATTTTCACGTACATCCTCAAATGTTTTTTCCATTTTTTCCTACTATTAATCTATTATAACATTCAAAGATTTAAATTTAAAATTCTGAATATTGTTATAAACGAAAATGAAATTTAAGTTTGAGTTTGTAAAAAACTAAAAATAGTTTTGTGCGCAGTGCTCACCGTATACTTTTAAAATATTAATATTTTATAGCATGTTGAGAGATTTGAGATTTAATTTCAAGTGAACTTTTATATTTTACACGATAAACAACACTACAAAAATAACCAGCTTCATGTTTATGTCTTAATAGAATAGTGTGTTGGTAAAATATACAGAGTTTGAAAAACTAAAAAAGATATACGCGAGACACTCAACAAACCCATAATCATGAGTAATCATCTCAATATCATGTTACATGGTATTGCATATGCAAATATATATGCACAAGAACATTTTCAATGGAGTCGTGAAGGGCATTCATGATGTCCTTTTAGGGTTGTGGGTGTTCGCCTGCATTGGGGGTTGGTGGTTGTGAGGGATCTATCAATATTCGTGAGGCTCGCACTCGTGGCAAGGGACGAGCTTGGATGGATGGGGTGGGTTATCTGGGGTTTTATTTTATTTGTTTTGGTTTGTGAATAAATTGAAGACGAAAACAAATAGGAAAATCGAAAAGAAACCAGGAGAAAGAAGGGTAACACTAACAATTCAACGAATGGGGTTGGTGGGAAACCGTAGCCAATAAGAAAATTTCTATTATTTTTATCTTTTTATGTTATTTTAAATAATTAGTGGATTAAACCATAAATATTTAGGTTTGTAATTTATCAAAATATAAATAATAATTAGTTCATTATTATGAATAACTAGTGAGATTTCCGAGGGTACTTAGTATATGTATAAAATGTAAAATAATACTTACAGTAATATCATACATAATAAATAAAAATTACAAAAATGCGGTTGCGAGTTACCGCTCCGGTACCAGTAGTAAACAAATAAAAATTTTATACATGTTTTACATTGATAGAAAACTACCAAAGCAAATACTTACACTGGTCCCAATAATATCAACGTCAATATGTATGTTTATCGGTTCATATCGATTCGACTCACCACGATACCAATATCGTTCCTACGCTTGGTATAATATATTGATCTAGATGTCGTGGTCTAATAAAAATAAAGTAACAAGGAGTCTTAAATACCTATATATACAAGCACAGGTTAGTAAGGTGTTGAACCACGAGGAGTAAGTGGTCAGCGTGCAGTATAACTGATTCTAAACATTATGAAGTTTATCAATTTATGAGGATGCAATTTAAAGTGTTGATCACACTAGCTACAGTTTTATAATAAGCGAGTACTTAACAAAATTGTAAACAGTAATAAAAGTAAGCCACACCCAAGGTTCAAACATGCAACTAATCATCAATCTTGTTTTGGACAAAAATCAGCTAAGGATCAAGTATCCAAATCTGTTATGTGAGGTAAGGTGCTAACTCGATAATGGCAAGTGTATAAGCGTAATATTGGTGAACACAAAGGTTTGATCACGAGGGAAAAAGCCCTTAAGCAAGATAGTCTTACTTCGGTCAAAACTTATCAAGGTAATCTTTGGTAAAATAACTTCGGTCAACGATTAATAAGATAATCTTTGGTCGAATTACTTTAGTCAATGATCAACAAGGTAACCTTTGGTCGATGAGTATGTGATTATCGTGGTCTCGGCACAAAAAACCCCGGACGGTGAAAACTATCACCGTCGATTATATTGATGATAAAAGGTGGTTACAAGTGTTGTGGAATATATGATCGAGATTACAAAGTAAGCTAGTGTGTAGAGAGAATGCTTGTTTCTGCTCTTAGTGTGTGTGATAGTACATGTGATGAATGATAACCTACTCGATCATAATCTCAGTATATAAAGAAAAGAAATAATAACTATAAGTCCTATTTTTAAGGAACTACTCCACTAGCTGCTCCCATAACTTTGACCACGTGCATAAAGGAGTCTTGTAGCGAAAGTTTAGGCAGACTTGGTCATACAGCCGTTATACATAGCTCTGGAACTCTTCAGAAGGATAATTGATCCAGACATGTCTTCAAGAATAACATATCCTCAGTACTCAGCTATTTGTGAGTCAACAAGAAATCCTATAAATCCGCCATTATCCCCACTAAACGTGTTACAACCATTTGACCACGTGTTGCAGGTGCCTTGTAGCGAAATATTAGGTAGACCACGTCCTATAGCCGTTATACCTATCAAATATTAACCTACACATGAGAAACAATCGTTAGTAATACCAACTACTGAGGATCCTTGATCCTAACAGGATCTGTCTAAGGATAACTGATCCTAGAACATATGTCAGGATAACGTATCCACAGAGTCAAATTTCCGTGCCCTAAAAATTGCCCCCAAAATGGCGGTTGTAATAAGATCACAGCTGTCATTTTGCCTTTGAATTCAGACTTCCTGCAAAAACAGATGAGATTGACAAGCTAGATATAATTATCATATATCTATAGATTTCGAGAACTTCCCTTCAAGTTATATATCCAAAACTTCTTATTCTCCCTGCAAATCATGAATAGCTAGTAACATTTGTTTAACCCGGGTGGATGGTTCATATCTTGAACGGTGAAGTTCGGGTTAAAACTTTTGGTTAAGTCCAGGTGACTTATGATTAATAATAATTGAAAACTTTTGACTATTTACTTGTCGTTTATTTTCAAATATTTGTTAGATATAACTTTAGCATTTTTACTAGTTTCGAAAAATAATTTCAAGTAAAAGATTTACAAGATAAAAGATCCTTAAGAAAATAACTCAGGATAAGATATCCTTAAATAACAAATATTAGGATAAAACATCTTTATTAGTTGATAAAATTTATATAAGAGAATTCCCTCAAAGGGCAAATTTTAGGATAAAGTATCCTTAAAAATAGATAAAAATTTAAGTAATCAAATAACTTTAAGCAAATAGCCTTTTAAACTGAAATACCTAAATTTATTGCAACAAATATCATACATAAGTTAACTAGCAAAGATCATACCAGAAGATCTAAATAGACCTAAGTTACCAGAAGTATCGAACTCTTAATGATCCTTAAAGGAATAGCTTTAGGATCCGGGATCCTTAGCTTCTCGATCTTCAGAAAGAACTCAGGAATTCCGCTGCAAATAATTCATATTATTAACTGGGATCAAACCCATTAAACTGGGGACAAGCCCAATAAATATTCTGGGGACAAGCCCGTGTAACTGGGGACAAGCCCAACAAACTGGGGACAAGCCCAAACTGGGGACTGGCCCAAAGATACGGATGTTAACTGGGGACTCGCCCAAACCGGGATTTAGCCCAAACGTGAGATTACGTGAAAACGTTATAAACCGGTGGTATGGTACGTCTACCATAAATTGTAGGATCCTCGGAGACAACGAAATTGTCAGCCACTAAGCGTGTACTGGTCCCGCTACCCCGAACTATACGTCGGATAGCGTGCGCAACTGGCGATCGTGAGAAAGGTGAAAACCTTTAAACCGTAGGGGATATGACCATCGGGGGTCATATCCAAACGTGGGCTAGGACAAGAGAAATAAGATAATACCTCAAATGTATAGGAGATGTGACCAACCTCTTGAGCATCAAATGATTTATTATAATCCTGCATGGTTACTCAAAACTTGGAAAAAATAAAATGTTAAGAATATATTATCCTTAAATTAACAACAATTTAAATAGAATAACTGATCAGAAAGATGTTACCGATTTAAGGATCCTAGATCCTTTTTTCTGGATAATATATCCTCTCAGGATAGTGGATCCTGATCAGAAAAAATATTTCTTGAGGTGGATGGCATTCCATGCTCTTGGTAACTAGTTGCCTTCCATTGTGAGCAAATGATATGCCCCCTTTCCTGCTTCCGAATCAATTTGATAAGGTCCTTCCCATTTGGGCGCTAGCTTCCCATCGGCCGGATTTGTTGTGTTTTGGAAGGCTTTCCTCAATACTAGGTCTCTTTCCTGAAACCTTCGGATTCTGATATTTTTGTTATATGCCCCAGCTACCCTTTGTTGATAAGCTGCCATTCTGATTTTTGCTAGTATCCAAGTCTTCAAGAAGGATTTCTTTATTGGCTTCAGGATCATGGATGCTCGTTCTTGATGTAGGAACCACCATTTCTGTGGGAATTACTGCTTCTGATCCAAACACCAAAGAGAATGGTGTCTGGCATGTTGCGTTTTTGGGTGTAGTTTTGTCTGCCCAAAGAACATAAGGAAGTTCTTCGGCCCATTTTCCCTTCTTGGATCCTAACTTCTTCTTTTGATTGTTGATGATGATCTTGTTACTAGACTCTGATTGACCATTGGCTTGAGGGTGAACCAGAGTGGAAGTAATCATTTTGATCCCCAAACTATCACAAAAGTTAGTGGTTCTATTCCCGATAAACTGGGAACCATTGTCACAAACAATTTCAGCGGGAATACCAAATCTAGTTATAATATTTCGTTTAATAAATGATATTATTTCCCTTTCTCGGACTTGTACGAATGCTTCCGCCTCAATCCATTTGGAGAAGTAGTTAGTTATAGCAAGCATAAAAACCTTTCCACCGGGTGCTTTTGGTAGCTTGCCTACAATATCCATACCCCATCACATGAAAGACCATGAGGAGGATATAGGATATAGAGGCTCCGCTGGCTGATGAAGGATGTTCACGTGTCTTTGACAAGCATCACATTTCCTTGAATACTCCACTGCATCCTTCTTCATTGTTGGCTAGAAGTATTCAGTTCTAAGTATCTTGGAAAATAATGCTCTTCCACCAGTGTGATTGCCGCAATCTCCTTCATGAAAATCCTTGAGTACTTCTTGGATCTCAGGATCCTCAATGCATCTCAAATATGGACCTACAAGAGATTTTCTATATACCATATCATTTAACAAAATATATTGGGATACCTTGAGTTTGAAGGACTTGGGATTTTCTGTGGCTAGAATTTCTCCAGTCTGAATGTAGTTCTTGATAGGATGGATTCATGATCCCTTGTTATTCGAGGATAAAGGATCCCAGAGCACGATTTCTTTATCATTCGTTATCTCTCCAACTTCCTGTTCTCCTATTGCTGGCGAGAGAATGTGGATTATTGGGATTTTCAAATTCTCAGGAATCTTCAGAGATGAGGCTAAGTTTGCCAAGGCGTCTGCCCTAGCGTTTTCTTCCCTCGGTACCTGTGTAATACTAAATATTTTGAAGGATTTCAATAACTCCTTCACAACATCTAAATATTTCATTAGTTTCTCACCTTTAACAGCATACGATCCATTAAAGTGGTTAGTTATCAATAAAGAATCTACATAAACTTGAAAATACCTGATCCTCATGCTTTTGGCTAATTGCAAACCTGCGATTAGAGCCTCGTACTCTGCTTTATTGTTTGTTGCTTGGAATTCACAAGCTATGGACGGGGGTAGTATGTCCCCCTTTGGCGTTTTCAGTAGGATCCATAATCTTGTTCCTCTCACGTTGGATGCTCCATCTGTGAAGAGTATCCAAGGATCCTTGGTCTTTTTCAGTTGCTGGACTTCCAAGTCAGCTTCTTTTTGTAGATCACTAGTGAAATCAGCCACAAAGTCTGCTAGTGCTTGAGACTTGATTGCTGTTCTTGGCTCGTACTAGATATCATATGCACTTAATTTAACAGTCCACTTAGCCATTCTCCCTGATAACTCTGGTTTTCTGAGTACATTCTTAACAGGGTAATTAGTTCTTAAGATAATAGTGTGAGTTTCAAAATAATGCCTTAACTTAGTGGAGGCCATAATTAATGCAAGAATTAATTTCTCTAAATGGGAGTACCTGGATTCTGCATCCAAAAAGACTCTTACTTACATAATACACAGGGTGTTGTTCACCTTCATGGTCCTTTACCAAGACGACACTTACCGCATTACCTGACACTGCAATGTAGAGAAATAAAGGTTCTCCATCTATAGGTTTCATCAAGGCTGGTGCTGAGGATAAGTAATCCTTCAAGGCCTTGAGTGCAACCTCATGCCTTTCAGTCCACTCAAATTTCTTGTTCTTTCTAAGAATATCATAGAAGTCCTTGCACTTCTCGGATGATCTTGAGATGAACCTATTAAGAGCGGCTATCCTTCCTGTAAGCCTTTGGACAACCTTCGCGTTTGCCGGAGATTTCAGGTTGAGGATGGCTTCAATATGCTCGGGGCTTGCTTCAATTCCTATTTTAGTCACCATATATCCCAGAAATTTTCCAGCCTTAACACCAAAGTGGCATTTTGACGGATTCAATTTCATGTTATAATGGTCAAGGATATTGAATGCTTCCTCGAGATCTCTGAGGTGATCCTCAGCTTTCTTTGACTTTACCACCATATCGTCTATATATACTTCCATAGTCTTGCCCAACTGATCCTTGAACATCATGTTGACCAGTCTTTGGTATGTTGCCCCTGCATTTTTTAGTCCAAACGGCATAGCAGTATAACAGTATATGCCGGTAGGAGTCATAAATGTTGTATCTTCTTGATCATATGGTTCCATCTGAATTTGTTGAAATCCAGAGGAAGCATCCATAAAGGTAAGCATTCATGTCCTGCCGTTGCATCCACCATGGAGTCTATATGTGGTAATGGGAAAGGATCCTTGGGGCATGCCTTGTTTAAATCGGTAAAATCGACACACACCCTCCACTTTCCATTCTTTTTTGAAACAACGACCACATTAGCTAGCCATCGAGGATACTGAACCTCTCTTATCATACTGGCCATAAGAGTTTTTCCACTTCTTCTTGTATGATCTTGTTCCTCTCAGGAGCAAATTTCCTTCGCTTCTGATGGACAGGTTTAACAGATAAATCAAGGTCGAGTTTATGAGTGATTACCTCTTTTGAAATACCTGTCATGTCAGAATGCTTGAAGGCAAAAGTAGATATTCTTCGCCCTAAGAAGGATATTATATCCTCCTCAATCTTACTGGGGATAGTGGATCCTAGGAACACCTTTATCTCTGGATCCTCGGGGTCCAATGATACTTCTTTGAGGTCTTACTCCCGAGCTTCCAGCACGTCCCTAGGATGTTGCTGTAGTTGCTATGCTATAGTTTGCTTGGCTGTTGGCTTCATTGATGAAGAATAATAATTCTTGGCCTCCGCTTGATCACCAACTATCTTTACAACTCCCTAAGGAGTAGGTAGCTTGATGCATTGGTGATAAGTTGAAGCTACTGCTTCATCCCATGGAGCCAGGGCCTACCTAAAATAACATTGCAATAGGAAAGGTTATCTATAACACAAAATTTTTGGTATGAATTAACCCTTCGATGTAATTTGGGAGGTTGATGTCCCCCAATGTTTTCTTGTTTTCACCACTGAAACCGACTAGCACCGATGTTCTAGGAATGATTTCTGAATCCGGGATGTTCATCTTCTTGAGGACATCATGTTGGATAATGTTGACCGAGCTGCCACCGTCCTCTAGGATCTTGCGTACATAATGGTTAGAGATAAATAAAGTAATAATCAAACCGTCATGATGAGGATCCTGAATGTTCAGCTTGTCCTCCTCATCGAAGAAGATTCTCTTGTCTGTTGTTAATGTGGTTGACACTATTGGATGATCCCCGTTATTCATCTTGATCTCTTTGGCAAGTCTTTTCGCCGCGGAGAAAGAATTTCCACATATGTCTGAACCTCCAGAGATGAAATTGACCGCTTGCACATCTAGCTTGTCTTGATGAGGATCCTGGATCCTTGAATTAAAAAAGATTTTCTGATCAGTCACTCGAGTAGTGGGGATGAGCGGTCTTCTCTCATTATCCAACTTGAATTCTTCCATGGGACTTTCTCCTATGGCACAAGAATCTCTAAATTATTCGTAGTCTCTGGAGACAAAGTTGATCACATGAGCATCTGGCGGTGGTAGTGTTGCTTTCTGTGGAAGATCTTCAGGATCCTGGATCTTGGATTTCTTCCTTCCCAAGAGTTCTTTAAAGTGACCCTTGCTCAGGAGGTATCCAATTTCTTTCCTTAAGCCGATGCACTCGTCTGTCGCGTGGCCAAAATCTTCGTGGATGGCGCACCACTTGGACTTGTCCTTGAAGCCGACAACCCTCTCATTCTTTCGGGGCCACCTTGCTTTTTCTCCCAGATCCTTCATGGCACAGATCAAGCCATGAGTATCCACAGAGAAACAATAGTCGGAGATGCAAGGACAGTCTTCATCGTCATCTCCTTCTTCAACTGCCCGTACGTTCTGATTGTTGAACTTGGTGTAAGGCCTCGAATTGTTGTTCCTATTCCAGGATCCTTTATTCTTTTCGGGAGTTTCTTGTTTCGTTTGTCCCCCGAGATGATCCTGGATCTTTTTATCTTCCTCTAATTGGATGTATCTTAATGCCCTGTTTCTGACTTCATCTAATGTCCTGCACGGAGTCATCACTAAATCATCATAAAAAGGGGAGCTCTTTTGAATTCCCATATTGAATGCTTCAACAACAGTAGTCATATCAAGGTTTGGGATTTCTAGAGCTTCCTTGCTAAACCTGGTAACGAAATCCCTAAGGGATTCATCACTAGGCTGGATAACACGATATAAATCACTGGTTAACCTCTCAAATTTCCGACTACATGAAAATTGAGTGTTAAACAAATTAACTAAATGAGAGAAAGATGTAATCAAGAAAGGGGGGAGACTTAGCAGCCATTTCAGTGCAGTTCCCGTTAGTGTGGCTCCAAATCCTTTGCAAAGGCAAGCCTCCTTGAGTCTTTCAGGAACATGATTAATTTCCATCCTTTCCCTATATTGGGCAACGTGTTCCTCAGGATCAGTGCTCCCGTCATAAGTCTTCATGTTGGGAGTTTGGAACCTCTTCGGAATTTCTGCATCACATATGGGCGGAGCGAATCTGGATAATTTGTGACTCCCCTCCGGTATCTCAGGAATTGGACGTATCACTCCCGGGACACTGGATATCATATCCTTCAGCTTCTGTAGCTCCTTGGCCATGGCCTGGTTGATACCTGAATCCTGCATGGGAACACGGTTAGTATCTAAAGATATAGGATCGTACCAGTTACCTTTCTGCTGGGTGGAGTTTCGTATTCCGGACGAATATCTGGGATAAGAGGAGTCAGCAATCGGAGTGGGTCCTACATAAGCTATGGTCTGCATGGGGATTTTGTCCCCATCTTGGACTTCGGAAGATCGATGGTGGGATCCCAAGGATCCTTGATCCTGAAAGAAGGATCCTTGATAAGGAATCCCGAAGGATCCTGGCGGAAGCATCCCTGATCCCCTTTGGAACATCGAGGAACTTTGCATCGGTTGACCCATCGACCCATGGTTGAAGCTGGATGGTCCTTGCTGGAAATCCGAGTATCCTTGGATCTGATGACCCATGGATCCTTGCTGGAGGATGGATGATCCTTGCTGAAAGGCTGAGGATCCTTGAGTCTGAGGACCCATGGATCCTTGTTGAAGGATGGATGATCCTTGCGGAAACTGAGCCAGGGATCCTGGACTTGTGAAATCTAGCATCCTAGGCATCAGAGGGGTGAGATCCTCTACTGGCCTCTTAGATTTCTTGATGTCTTCAATCTCACGCAGGATCCTCTGGTTGGTCTTGTTCTGTTGCTCCATATATGCCTTTACATGCGAAACATAGATGAAACATCATTGTTAGTGTTAACCACCGGCGTGGTAGCATCGGTTTTTGAGCTATGAAAGACTGGTAGTTGCGTCTTGCTTCCCGAAGCAGCAGCCTTTGGTGCTCCCGTGATTGGCGGAGGCATCGACGGCAAGGTCTTTGATGAGAGAGAAACTGAAGACGACATTGTTGATGGAGTAGAGGTTGATTGAGAGGCCATTGCAAGTGTCTAGGGTATGAAAAAATAAAAATTGATGAGAATAATATGGATTATAGCACCAATTGCCCCACGGTGGGCGCCAAATTGTTTTGGACAAAAATCAGCTAAGGATCAAGTATCCAAATCTGTTATGTGAGGTAAGGTGCTAACTCGATAATGGCAAGTGTATATGCGTAATATTGGTGAACACAAAGGTTTGATCACGAGGGAAAAATCCCTTAACCAAGATAGTCTTACTTCGGTCAAAACTTAATATGGCTCTAATACCAACCTGTCACCCCCCCTAAGGCCTAGGAGTGCGACCCATAAGTTGGTATCGTAATTGTAAATAAATCAGAGTTACGTTTAATTGCGGAAACTTATAAACTTTAGGATCGAAAATGTAATATTTATATTTACAATCAAAAGATGGGATTATAAAGACACCCGTTTAAGTTGTACAAAAGATTACTTGTTTATGTTTTACAAACCATCATATATTTAAGTTTACAAATAAAATCCGAGCCATCGGATATCATAGAACTTCGTCATTCCAAGTTCTAACTTTGTTCACCTGCAAAATGTAATAAAATACGTCAGCAACGAATGCTGATGAACATGCTGACGCAAAATAACTTCTTTTACTTTATTACCCCTCGAGACTACGCCTATCTTGGCCCAACGAGGCTTAGGAATAACAAAGTCAAATAACACATTATAAACTAGAGCCTCTACACTAGGTCACCTCACAAACACCGCAACGTTTAACTTAGTTAAGTACCCGTAAATTTACACAAATGGTCGTACTCTCTGCAGAAGAGCGTCCTACGACCAAGGGTGGTGCGATCATGCCCATACATCGCATAGTACCACCTATGTAAGGATCCAGACATACGTATACCACAGCCTGAGGGCTAGATTTATACCCATAGTTATAACGGTTTTAGGAACACATAGTTCCTTGTAAACAATTTCATATAACAAGTTTGACTCATTTGAAAACAAGTTTAAAAGTTTGGGGGCGTATTCACCTTATCTCTTTAGGATCGGCTTCACTCACCGTCCAAGGGTCTTTCGCTTTCTTTTATCTCGAACCTATAGTTACGAGTATAAATGTTCGTTAGTCGGATACACGATCCAGCTTAAGACCTTTAGTCTTATATCTCAATCCTCGATTGAACCTCTAGTTCAATTCTTATTTACTTGAAAACCTCTTGTTTAAAAGTAAATTATAAACCTTCAGTTTTTATTAAAAACCCGACGTTTCTTCTTCTCCAAGAAACGTAATCTTTTCTTTTATTATTTAAAAATACTCTTTATTCATTAAATAATAATTTCATAATCATGGGTTGTGTGGTTTCATTGTTTATTGGAATCATCTGGAAAGTCTTAGAAGGCATCATTATTCTCATTTTGGGTCTACAGGACGGCCCTTCATTATTGGTTAATTGGGGGTTGACTTCATTGAGAATGGAGCTTCCGGCATGCCATTATTGCTGTTCGGAGAGATATTTCATCCACTCGGAGGATGGTTGTGAGTTAGGTAGGTATCCGGCTGGATAGTATTGTGGTATCTCTGAGGGTTGGTAAGTGAAGATCTCTGTTGGATGATACGTCGGTATTTTGGAAGGATTATACATCGGTATTGTTGATGGATGGTAGCTTGAGTGTCTTGGTGGCTCCATTCTTTGTTTTGGTGGACTGTCGGGAACATCGATCGGGTAGTGTCGACTTCCGGGGTAGTATACGGGTTTGGACAAGTCGTGTTCCACATCTTGGTTGAAGTATGCTTCATAGTAAACATCACTTATGTTGTCTTCGGGGTCGGGTTCGGCAATTCCGGCCTCCTTTGCCTTGCGCATAAAGTCTTCGATGTGAGCTTTAAACGACATCTATAATATGGGTGGTTTAGAGTGTGGAGTGGGAAAGAAAGGTTACCAGCCTATCTTATCCCTAAAACACATAAGCAATTATTTCCTAAACTTGGATCGAAGCTTGGGTATTGTTTTATGATACCCAATTCGCTAATATCGATGGCTCTGATACCAACCTGTCACCCCCCCCCTAAGGCCTAGGAGTGCGACCCATAAGTTGGTATCGTAATTGTAAATAAATCAGAGTTACGTTTAATTGCGGAAGACTTATAAACTTTAGGATCGAAAATGTAATATTTATATTTACAATCAAAAGACGGGATTATAAAGACACCCGTTTAAGTTGTACAAAAGATTACTTGTTTATGTTTTACAAACCACATATATTTAAGTTTACAAATAAAATCCGAGCCATCGGATATCATAGAACTTCGTCATTCCAAGCTCTAACTTTGTTCACCTGCAAAATGTAATAAAATACGTCAGCAACGAATGCTGGTGAACACGCTGACGCAAAATAACTTATTTTTTACTTTATTATCCCTCAAGACTACTCCTGTCTCGGCCCAACGTGGCTTAGGAATAACAAAGTCAAATAACACATTATAAACTAGAGCCTCTACACTAGGTCACCTCATAAACACCGCAACGTTTGACTTAGTTAAGTACCCGTAAATATACACATACGGTCGTACTCTCTGCAGAAGAGTGTCCTACGACCAAGGGTGGTGCGATCATGCCCATACATCGCATAGTACCACCTATGTAAGGATCCAGACATACGTATACCACAGCCTGAGGGCTAGGTTTATACCCATAGTTATAACTATTTTAGGAACACATAGTTCATTGTAAACAATTTCATATAACAAGTTTGACTCACTTGAAAACAAGTTTAAAAGTTTGGGGGCGTATTCACCTTATCTCTTTAGGATCGGCTTCACTCACCGTCCAAGGGTCTTTCCCTTTCTTTTATCTCGAACCTATAGTTACGAGTATAAATGTTTGTTAGTCGGATACACGATCCGGCTTAAGACCTTTAGTCTTATATCTCAATCCTCGATTGAACCTCTAGTTCAGTTCTTATTTACTTGAAAACCTCTTGTTTAAAAGTAAATTATAAACCTTTAGTTTATATTAAAAATCCGACGTTTCTTCTTCTCCAAGAAACGTAATCTTTTCTTTTATTATTTAAAAATACTCTTTATTCATTACATAATAATTTCATAACAAAGAATATATACATATATACTTACACACATATATATGTTATCACACATTCAATATTCAATCTTTCATTCATTTCTTTGTTATGTTTTCTCTTCTTTTCTTTTATCGAGGTATCGAGTATAACCTCGACTTAAGGCCAAAGCCTTGAATATAATATTAAATTATATTGAATTCGATATTACGCCTAACCTTAATGGCGTACCGAAATCCTAGGGACTTGAGTAGCACTCCGACGCCGCTTTACTTCTCGATCGTCAAACGATTACTCCAAACTTCGGTACTCGTTGACACGTTTATCGAGATTCATTGCCATTTCAACAACACCTTCTTGGTATGTGGGTGGAGGGTGGTACGAACTTTTAAGGAAACGATGATACACAAACGAGATTCGAGGCACGCTTATCGAGGAAATCGTTTATATGATTGAAGGGTTTTAGAGAGAAGTTAGAGAGAGACTTCAGAGCAGGTTTTGGTGTAAAGAATGATCCAACCCTTGGCTGCTAATTATAGACGACATTTGATGTCCCATCGCGGTACGCGATGGGCTCCTGGGCACCCGTCGTGTACCGCGACGTAGCCCAGGTGAGTCACAACGTAGGTCTGCCAAGTGTCGCCATGTGGCGGACGTTGCGCCACGTGTCGGACGTTGCGCCACATGTTGCCATGTGTCGGGACACGTGGCGGCCGATGTGCCACGTGTGGACACGTGGCATACCACGTGTCTCATTGTCAGACGCCCCATCGCGGTACGCGATGGGTTTCTCTGATGACCTATCGCGTAGCGCGATGGTTAGAAAAATCAGATTTTTTATTTTAACCCTCAAGTTTGGATTTTGGCAATTTTAGTCCCTAGACTTTGGAAAGTTGATACTTTGAACTCGAAATTTTCACTTTGTTACATCCTCCCCACCTTGAAACAAATCTCGTCCTCGAGATTGCTTTACTCGAACAAGTGTGAGTATTTTCCCTCTACGCGAGTCCCATTTAACTTTCACAATTTTCAAAGTTCTTCTTTTTAATTTCTTTGTTTTCGAATCTTCAATTTGTATTGGACGTTCAACAAATTTTAAGTTCTCATTAATTTCAACGTCGTTTAATGACATAGCCAACGATTCATTAGTTAAACACTTACGCAGATTCGAAACATGGAATACATCGTGTATTCCTCGGGGAATCGTAAACGGTATGCAACATTGCCAATTCGTTCGAGTATCTCAAAAGGTCCAACGAATCGAGGACTTAACTTTCATTTCTTACCGATGCGAACAACGCCTTTCTAAGGCGAGACTTTCAACAGAACCTTGTCGCCGAAATTAAATTCTAATGGCTTACGACGAATATCGGCGTAGCTCTTTTGGCGATCACGTGTCGTCTTAAGTCGTTCTCGGATTTTGAGAACTTTGTAGGTAGTTTCTTGGATTATTTCGGGTCCAGACAATTGATTATCTCCAGTTTCAGACCAACACACGGGCGTTCTACACTTACGACCATATAACGCCTCAAATGGTGCGGCTTGAATACTTGTGTGATAACTATTATTGTACGAGAATTCCATTAGGGGTATGTGGTCATCCTAACTTCCACCTAAATCGATTACACAAGCTCGGAGCATATCTTCCAACGTTTGAATTGTCCTTTCACTTTGCCCATCGGTTTGTGGATGATAGGCAGTGCTAAGGTTTAACTATGTACCAAGAGCTTGTTGGAAGCTTTTCCAGAATTGAGATGTAAAACGACTGTCTCGATCAGATATTATAGATAGCGGTACTCCATGCAAAGCGACAATGGTGTTTACATAGATACGCGCTAGTTTATCCATAGAGTACAACTTATTGATTGGTATAAAGTGTGCGGATTTCGTCAATAGATCCACAATCACCCAAATAGCATTGTGTTGTCGAGTTGTCTTCGGGAGTTTGGTAATGAAATCCATAGTAATTAACTCCTACTTCCAAACGGGAAGTTCGGGTTGCTGAAGCAATCCCGAAGGCTTTTGGTGTTCAGCCTTGACTTTCAAACACGTCAAACATTTCGCAACGTGCGAAGCGACATCCCTTTTCATTCCATTCCACCAATAGTTCTCCTTGAGATTACGGTACATTTTATCACTTCCGGGATGCATCATATACTTCGACTTGTGAGCTTCGTTCAAGATTTTCTCACGCAATCCTCCAACTATTGGTACCCAAATCCTATTGCCGAGTTTAAGGATACTATCGTCACCTTTGACTAACGAGTCAATGGTGCCGTTGCGTTTTTCATCGGCAATTTGGTTTTCCTTAATTGCTTGAGCTTGAGCGGACTTGATTTGTTCAATGAGATCAATTTGAAGTTCTAGACGCAACGCTCGGACTCTTTTGGGTTTCTCATGTTCCTTGCGACTTAAGGCATCAGCCACAACGTTGGCCTTACCTTCATGATAAACGATTTCACAGTCGTAGTCGTTGAGCGTTTCGATTCATCGGCGTTGGCGCATGTTCAACTCTTTTTGATCAAAGATATGTTTCAAGCTCTTATGATCAGCGTACACGGTGAATCTTACTCCATAGAGATAGTGCCTCCATATCTTAAGTGCAAAGATTATGGCACCTAACTCTAGATCGTGATTCGTGTAGTTTTTCTCGTGTACTTTGAGTTGACGAGAGGCGTAAGCGATTACTTTCTTTCGTTGCATAAGTACGCATCCTAAACCTGAGTGAGATGCGTCACTAAATACCACAAAATCCTCAGTACCTTCTGGCAAAGCCAAGATAGGTGCTTGAGTGAGCTTTTGTTTAAGTATATAGAATGCCTCTTGTTGCTTCGTTCCCCATTCATACTTGATGTTATTACGAGTCAAAGAAGTTAGAGGAACGACGATTCGAGAAAAGTTCTCAATGAACCTACGGTAGTAGCCGGCCAAACCTAAGAAACTTCGGATCTCGGTTGGCGACTTCGGGACCTCCCACTTAAAGATAGCTTCAATCTTAGCAGGGTCCACTTGAATACCGTTAACATTAATGACGTGACCAAGAAATTGCACCTCGTGCAACCAGAACTCGCATTTTGAGAACTTGGCGTATAACTTTTTGGTTCTAAGAATTTCAAGCAATGTTCGGAGGTGGACTTCATGATCAGCCTTTGACTTAGAATAAATAAGTATGTCGTCGATGAAGACGATAACAAATTTATCCAAGTAAGGCTTACAGATTCGATTCATCATGTCCATGAACGCAGCTGGAGTATTAGTCAGTCCAAACGGCATAACCGTGAACTCATAATGTCCATACCTTGTTCGAAAAGCAGTCTTTGGAATGTCTTCGGATTGAACCTTGAATTGGTGATAGCCAGAACGAAGATCGATTTTAGAAAAATAGCTAGCACCTTGAAGTTGATCAAATAAGTCGTCTATTCGGGGAAGTGGATATCGATTATTGATTGTAACTTTATTTAACGCACGATAATCAATACACATACGCATAGATCCGTCCTTCTTCTTGACGAATAGTATTGGCGCTCCCCAAGGCGACGAACTCGGTCGAATAAAACCTTTCTCCAAAATCTCATCGAGCTGTTTCTTCAACTCCTTCATTTCAGTCGGCGCTAAACGATACGGAGCTTTGGCGATCGAAGCAGTACCAGGAATAAGATCAATTCTAAACTCTACTTCACGATCGGGAGGAATACCAGGAAGTTCATCAGGAAAGACGTCAGAAAAGTCGGAAACGATAGGAACGTCTTTGATTTCTTTTGGCTTGGATTCTTCAGTGACATAGGCCATGAATGTGAGGCATCCTTGATTCAAACATTTGTTAGCCCTAATCATGGAGATTATGATAACTTGGACAGCGTCTTTA
Source organism: Bidens hawaiensis (assembly GCF_021521415.1). Taxonomy (NCBI): domain Eukaryota; kingdom Viridiplantae; phylum Streptophyta; class Magnoliopsida; order Asterales; family Asteraceae; genus Bidens; species Bidens hawaiensis. The sequence goes on along the minus strand of NW_027491976.1, from coordinate 398,306 downwards.
TCCCCTTCAATTCGAATCGTTCGTTTATCAGGGGCTTGAAGTTCAATAGTTTTGCTATTGCATATGATATGGGCATGGTTATCGGATAACCAATCCATACCAAGTACAATATCAAAACCAGCCAGACTTATGGGTAACAAACAAATAGGTAGAATATAACCAGCTAAAAGTATTTTTCCATTTTCAAGGGCTTCGGAGATCTTAACAAGTTCGCCACTAGCAGTCTCGACGCTTAGAGTTTTATCTAATTTAGTTAATGGTTCGTTTAATAGACTACAGAAACTATAATCTATAAAACTCAAATTGGCACCCGAATCAAACAAAACTCTAGCATAGGTGTCGTTGACTAGAAACGTACCGGTGATGGTTTCCGGCACATCAGCGGCCCTTTTTGTGTCGAGTACAAAGACTCGAGCGTTTCCTTTCTTGTTTTGGCCACTTCCACCCGCACCACCAGCAACAGGTTTATTCTTTGGGAACTCAAAACTTAAATGGCCCATTTCCTTGCAATTAAAGCAAGTTATCTTCTTCTTCCAACAGTTAGCAGCATCATGTCCCGTACGATTACAGGACTCACAGACCTTAGTAGACGGGGCAAAGTTGCATCGGCCCTTGTGGTACCTCCTACAAGTCTTGCATAGCGTAGAGTTGTTCCGGTTTACGCCCTTGCCTCTAAATTTTAATTTCCACCAGTCTTTCCTTGAGCAGCCGTTGGTGTCACCTTTTTATCCTCCTCTTTATTGCGGACCATGCCGCCCATCAAATAACCGGCCAACTCCATAGCAGAGTCAGCGGTTTGAGGTAGGTGAGACCTCACCATGTCACGGATTTCCCGTGGCAATCCCCATATGTATCGAGTGACTTTGCTGGACTCAGGGTTAACCAGCTGGGGAACAAGGCGACAACACTCAAGGAATTTGGTATTATATTCTCGAATGTTTGTCCCTACGACCTTATGGTTAAGGAACTTAGTTTGGATCTGATCAGTCTCGTGTATGGGACAAAACTTCGCCATCACCATGGCCTTAAACTCATCCCAACTCAGACCGTACATCTTGTCTCTTCCTTTGCTCATCAACAGAGCATTCCACCATTCGTGTGCTTCACCTTTGAACATGAGAGCGGAGTATTGAATTTTTTCTTCCTCGGAACACTTGCTTGTGATAACAAGAGTCTCCATCTCTTCAAGCCACCTCACGGTTGTGATGGCTCCCTTGTCACCATGGAACTCTTTCGGTCCATAATATTTGAAATCTTTGAAAGTACACCCACTAACTTTCAATTTCTTAAACTTTTGCCTAATGCCTTCGTCGGCATTGGACCCATGATCGCTTTCTTCATCATGAGATGGATTTGGACGGGATTTCTCGATTTTTCGAGAGAGATGAACGGAAGGATTAACGAATCGGGAATGTCTAGATTGTCTAGATTGAGATCTAAACGCTGACTCTTCCCTAACAGCATCTTTAATCATCTTTTGGATTTTGTTCATGTACTTTTCAGGAATTTCTTCCTCTCACTCGTTCTCGGGGCCTGCCCCTTATCTCTCAATTCTTGTTCTTTTCGAGCATTTTCATTGTTGTTACTTTGTTCAGACATTTTCTTTCTTTTTCTTTTTAATTTGGTCTGAAATTTTAAGAACATTACTTATTTTAAACACACGTTTTATTTCATATATACATATCACGAACGGATATGTATATTATATATTACACACACACATATATATATATCGTTTCAACGATATATAATATATATATATATATATATATATATATATATATATATAATTCGTCCTAATCATTACATTAGAACGTTTCATACGTTCTTTTATTCGTACTTATATTACACATGACAGACAGGACTATTTTACACACAGTCTTCATATGGCCACCATCTTCAGTTCTTCAAGAATTTCTTCACAACCTTCGATATCTTGTTGCATTTTCGAAGGATTGTTTCTCCAACTTTCTTTTCTTCCTCGTCTACCTTCTTCCTCCATTCATCGGTCTCGTGCAATGCGCGATCCAAATGCTCTTCATACGATTGAGGGACTGTATTGGGGTATCCATACTGCGGAGGTGGGTCACGGTAACCCAGCGTTACCATTTCGTAATGGTTCCTCGGTTCTGGATACGGAACATAATCCATGTTGGATAAAAGGTAGAGGTAGGTCTTGGCAGCTTGATTCTGCTCTCGGATCTCGTCGGCTTGCTCTTGAATTGACGGAATTTCTCCTTGGAATGGTGGGAAGCTTGATGAAGCTTGATTCTTCAATTTTTCAAGATGCTGGACGTATGGATCCATAGAGCCATAGCTTGCGTTTTGGGAAGTGAGTGATTCTTCCATTGGGCTTGTCAATTTGTTGGTATCCTCAGGATGCTCTTCTTCCGGTTCTTTTTCAGACTCTTCCTCAATTTCTTCTTTTTTGGAATCCTTCTCCTCTTCTTATTCCTCTTCCTCCTCTGGTTCCTCCTCTTCTGGTTCATCTTCCTCCATGGGTTGTGTGGTTTCATTGTTTATTGGAATAATCTGGAAAGTCTTAGAAGGCATCATTATTCTCATTTTGGGTCTACAGGACGGCCCTTCATTATTGGTTAATTGGGGGTTGACTTCATTGAGAGTGGAGCTTCCGGCATGCCATTATTGCTGTTCGGAGAGATATTTCATCCACTCGGAGGATGGTTGTGAGTTAGGTAGGTATCCGGCTGGATAGTATTGTGGTATCTCTGAGGGTTGGTAAGTGAAGATCTCTGTTGGATGATACGTCGGTATTTTGGAAGGATTATACATCGGTATTGTTGATGGATGGTAGCTTGAGTGTCTTGGTGGCTCCATTCCTTGTTTTGGTGGACTGTCGGGAACATCGATCGAGTAGTGTCGACTTCCGGGGTAGTATACGGGTTTGGACAAGTCGTGTTCCACATCTTGGTTGAAGTATGCTTCATAGTAACCATCACTTATGTTGTCTTCGGGGTCGGGTTCGGCAATTCCGGCCTCCTTTGCCTTGCGCATAAAGTCTTCGATGTGAGCTTTAAACGACATCTATAATATGGGTGGTTTAGAGTGTGGAGTGGGAAAGAAAGGTTACCAGCCTATCTTATCCCTAAAACACATAAGCAATTATTTCCTAAACTTGGATCGAAGCTTGGGTATTGTTTTATGATACCCAATTCGCTAAGATCGATGGCTCTGATACCAACCTGTCACCCCCCCCCCCCTAAGGCCTAGGAGTGCGACCCATAAGTTGGTATCGTAATTGTAAATAAATCAGAGTTACGTTTAATTGCGGAAGACTTATAAACTTTAGGATCGAAAATGTAATATTTATATTTACAATCAAAAGACGGGATTATAAAGACACCCGTTTAAGTTGTACAAAAGATTACTTGTTTATGTTTTACAAACCACATATATTTAAGTTTACAAATAAAATCCGAGCCATCGGATATCATAGAACTTCGTCATTCCAAGCTCTAACTTTGTTCACCTGCAAAATGTAATAAAATACGTCAGCAACGAATGCTGGTGAACACGCTGACGCAAAATAACTTATTTTTTACTTTATTACCCCTCAAGACTACTCCTGTCTCGGCCCAACGTGGCTTAGGAATAATAAAGTCAAATAACACATTATAAACTAGAGCCTCTACACTAGGTCACCTCATAAACACCGCAACGTTTGACTTAGTTAAGTACCCGTAAATATACACATACGGTCGTACTCTCTGCAGAAGAGCGTCCTACGACCAAGGGTTGTGCGATCATGCCCATACATCGCATAGTACCACCTATGTAAGGATCCATACATACGTATACCACAGCCTGAGGGCTAGGTTTATACCCATAGTTATAACTATTTTAGGAACACATAGTTCATTGTTAACAATTTCATATAACAAGTTTGACTCATTTGAAAACAAGTTTAAAAGTTTGGGGGCGTATTCACCTTATCTCTTTAGGATCGGCTTCACTCACCGTCCAAGGGTCTTTCCGTTTCTTTTATCTCGAACCTATAGTTACGAGTATAAATGTTTATTAGTCGGATACACGATCCGGCTTAAGGACCTTTAGTCTTATATCTCAATCCTCGATTGAACCTCTAGTTCAGTTCTTATTTACTTGAAATCCTCTTGTTTAAAAGTAAATTATAAACCTTTAGTTTATATTAAAAATCCGACGTTTCTTCTTCTCCAAGAAACGTAATCTTTTCTTTTATTATTTAAAAATACTCTTTATTCATTACATAATAATTTCATAACAAAGAATATATACATATATACTTACACACATATATATGTTATCACACATTCAATATTCAATCTTTCATTCATTTCTTTGTTATGTTTTCTCTTCTTTTCTTTTATCGAGGTATCGAGTATAACCTCGACTTAAGGCCAAAGCCTTGAATATAATATTAAATTATATTGAATTAGATATTACGCCTAACCTTAATGGCGTACCGAAATCCTAGGGACTTGAGTAGCACTCCGACGCCGCTTTACTTCTCGATTGTCAAACGATTACTCCAAACTTCGGTACTCGTTGACACGTTTATCGAGATTCATTGCCATTTCAACAACACCTTCTTGGTATGTGGGTGGAGGGTGGTACGAACTTTTAAGGAAACGATGATACACAAACGAGATTCGAGGCACGCTTATCGAGGAAATCGTTTATATGATTGTCGGGTTTTAGAGAGAAGTTAGAGAGAGACTTGAGAGCAGGTTTTGGTGTGAAGAATGATCCACCCCTTGGCTGCAATTTATAAACGAAATTTGATGTCCCATCGCGGTACGCGATGTGCTCCTGGGCACCCGTCGCGTACCGCGACGTAGCACAGGTGAGTCACAACGTAGGTCTGCCACGTGTCGCCACGTGGCAGACGTTGTGCCACGTGTTGACACGTAGCGGACGTTGCGCCACGTGTGGCCACGTGTCGGGACACGTGGCGACCGATGTGCCACGTGTGGACACGTGGCATACCACGTGTCTCGTTGTCAGACGCCCCATCGCGATACGCGATGGGTTTCTCTGATGACCTATCGCGTAGCGCAACGGATAGAAAAATCAGATTTTTCATTTTAACCCTCAAGTTTGGATTTTGGCAACTTTAGTCCCTAGACTTTGGAAAGTTGATACTTTGAACTCGAAATTTTCACGCTGTTACAATCACTGATCCTGACAGGATCTGCAACATATTCTAAGGATAACTGATCCATATTATATGCCAGGATAACATATCCACAGTGTCCAATTTCCGTGCACTAACAAGTCCTATTTTTAAGGAACTACTCCACTAGCTGCTCCCATAACTTTGACCACGTGCATAAAGGAGTCTTGTAGCGAAAGTTTAGGTAGACTTGGTCATACAGCCGTTATACATAGCTATAGAACTCTTCAGAAGGATAATTGATCCAGACATGTCTTCAAGGATAACATATCCTCAGTACTTAACTATTTGTGAGTCAACAAGAAGTCCTATAAATCCGCCATTATCCCCACTAAACGTGTTACAGCCATTTGACCACGTGCTGCAGGTGCCTTGTAGCGAAATATTAGGTAGACCACGTCCTATAGCCGTTATACCTATCAAATATTAACCTACACATGAGAAACAATCGTTAGTAATACCAACTATTGAGGATCCTTGATCCTGACAGGATCTGTCTAAGGATAACTGATCCTAGAACATATGTCAGGATAATGTATCCGCAGAGTCAAATTTTCGTTCCCTAACAAATCTCATATCATTTATTAAATTAATTATCAGTTAACAAATATGACTTAATTAAATAACTCACATCATAGGCATCAAGAAACACAAATACCGGTAACCAAATGCCCATTGCAAGCGTGACACAATAAAGGGCAAATGTATGCTTTATGGAACTTAAACTAATCAAAAAAACCCTATGAAAATGTATCACAACAATTAACTAACTAAACCTTCAAATAAAAATAAACCTAAACCGACTAAATGTTCAACGATACCAAACATCAATGATCATATATTGTCAATCAACAATTACAAATAAATCAGTTTTAAACATGAGAAAAACTAAAAATATTACAATAATCTACCCCTCGGGGTGACTCGAATAAACTAGCAGCTCACCGTCTTTGTTAGATCTTCGATTTTGATGTAAGAGGCCATGAGGAATGATATGAAAATGATAGAGAGCTATGGTTTTCGTCAATAAGCTCCTAGAAATGGTTGGAAGTAATGATAACTAATTGGGGTTCATAAAACTCAATATAATAATCAACATAATATTTTTTTCACGATTTAATTACCTGCCGCATATCGCGATGTCTTCAGATCAAGTCCATCGCTAATCGCGATGGAAAAAATAGTCGAGTTTTTGCTTTGGTGTCCATCGAGTAGCGCGACGAGCTTCAGCATCATAAATCATTATTTTATTCAGCAGTTTTGCTCTGCGTTGAATGCCAACCATCCCGAGACTTAATACCGTGCTAGTACAAGTCCAAAATATCATTCATGGCCAATAACCTGTAACAAATAAACACATACGAAGTACCATAGTTCATACAATAAAGTGATTAAAAATATACATGGTCCTCATATTTCTTGTTTAAGAGATATAAATCAATAATAATAATAATTACAATAAAAATGTGTATAAACCATTTCAACAGGGTCCTACTAGAGACCCCCCCATCCCCCCCCCCCCCCAAATATAGCCCTACACGAGGCGTAAATGGGCGGAGGGTGTTTGGCGTCCCTAGAAAACCCATTTTCAATAGGGCTGGCAATTCGTGTCTTAACAGGTTTAACAGGTAACAGGCGACGCGCGTGACACAAATATAAAACTTGAATACGACTCGTTTAACTACTTTATATGCCATGACTATAAGGCAGTTTTAAGTTTTGTGTACCAATAATGGATAATGAGGGAGTCTAGCCTACTAATTTCAATTATTTAAGAAAATAAAAAAATCACATACCGCACTTTTTTCAATTAACAGGTCTTATCATGTCTTAGCAGATACCCAATTGTCAGCCCTACTTTTCAATATCATATCATCTTAACGAATTAACAAGGTTTTCACTCTTAAAGTCTATCCTCATTATTTGACTTTTTTAGACGTATACTTTTGACTCTCAGTCTAGTATGTAGCATATAACAACACAACATCTATAACAATAATAGTAGATAATAATCATATGTCTAAATCATATCATCAAGTTACATGAATTAACTACGTCCTCATTATTTACGTATACCCTCTTGAAGAAACACTAATCGACCTCGGGCAGATTACGGATAATCTGGGGGTTAAGTAATGTTTCCCACGAGGATGAGGTCCAGCAAAGAAGGTTGTTCTTCAGGTGACCTGCAAAACAGACACCGTAAGCTCGTCACTGAGAAGGGGGGGGGGGTTCCTCCTAGTGACCACCCTCCGGCGTGAGAATCAGACTAGATTGCTCTGAATATAAGTGTATATCAAGAGATTGCTAGAGAAGATAAGATAATGATATATAAGATGATGTCCTTACCATTCCAAGGTGTTGGAGTATTTATAGCCGAAGGTAGGTTTCCTAGAAGGTACAGCCGGCTGAATAGTATTCCTGTTCTACCAACAGTGGGCTACGCACAAGCCATGCTGGTTGGTGGATAGGCTGCGGCCGGCAGTGACAAGGTCGGCTGTATACTGTTCCTTTACTGCCGGCTATGCACTGTTCTACCAACTGTAGGCTGCGCACGTCCCATAGTAAGGGTTGGTGAGTAGGCAGCGGCTAATAGTGACAAACAGTACTAGAGGGTGCTCCTCCTCGTACTGTTGTCGGTGAGCTGTCACCCTGTGATTGGTTCATGGGCTGTTCTGGTCAGATCGTCTGTTTTGCCCATACCTTGGTAGGTATAGTACAAAAGATCTTCCAGAAGCATACGGACTGGCTCATTTGGGCGGGAGTATTCCCGCCTTGCTCATTCCTTCAGGTGACTACTGAAGTAGCAAGAGTTAGTGCCTTGTGCGTGTAGCCTTGCTATCAGTGCGGGTAGCCTTCCCTGATGGCTTGTATCCGCAACTGCGGGAACAAGCGGGGTACTTTACCATTGGGAGGCTTTCCCTGCGGGTACAGCTGGCGTACTGCGCGTAAGGTCTTCTCTGAGCATGGTGGGTCCTACGGAAGCAGTTGGTCGTTGCGCAGACGTCCCTGTTCAAGGTGAGTCTTACGGGTCCAACTGGGCTCTGCTGGGACCTACCTCTTCAAGTCCCCCCAGTCCAATGTTCTTCTCATGAATTATTAGTAAGTGAGGTGAACTTTTGGACTAGCAAGGGGTTTTGAAAAGGGTTTTTAGTTTTTAGGTTTTCCGTGGGGATTCTTCCCGCGGTTTTCCTAATGTCACGCAGAAATTCCCGACTTTTCTGCTTGATCTTTGGGTATGAAGCGGGTAGGTCTGTAACCTCCTCGCAAGTCAGGAGCGTTGAGTCCCACTTGTGTGGATTCTCCATGGGGTTTTGGTAGTTTTCAACATAGTGATCAATTATGTTAAAACCACCAATTCCATCTTGGAGTTTCAAACAATATAGTTCTCGACGTTCCCGCCATGCGGGGATGTTATTCCCGTTTCCGCAAGCATGACCCAAAAGATCCTTCTTGGTTTGGATTCCCTGCGGAGCGCTAAGTATGTGAAGGGTTTTGCCTTGACACTGTACCCGCACTCGTCTTACGGTTACTTTACTTCCAAGGTATTCCTGGCGTCAATTCCCTGCAGGTGCTAAGTATGTGAAGGGTTTTACCTTAACACTTTACTCGCACCTGTCTTATAGTTACTTGGTTGCCAAGGTAAGGGGTATTTTCCCGCTTTTGAATCTTTTGAAATTTTGAAATTCAAAGAGTTGGTGAAAGGATAAGAACAGTCCAACTATTGAAACGTCGTCCGACGGTTTCTTCTGACAGTGTCAGGACGTGCAGGAAGTTATGGCGACGTGACAGTATATGGTCATTCCAGGCGCGTGGGCGCAAATTTTCGGGCGCGTGGCCGCGAAATTACTGGCACGCGTCCTTTCAACAGCTGTTGCCAGCTTGCTTTTTGCCACGTGTCATAGTTTCATTGCACCTGCGATTTCTCTCTCTTCCGCATTAAATTCATCGCATTAATTGCGATTAGTATATAAAGGGGGAGAGGATCCTTTGTAATCCACACTTTCACTTTTCTCTTCATCTTCAAAACGATTTCCGGCGAATACTCACCTTTTCAGTCGAGCATTCTCTTGAAATCGTTCTCTTTTTCGTACCTGCAAGATGTCTTCTGTTCACGATCTTGAGGCTACAGCCCAGGAGGCTGGGGTGTACGCGAGCACACCGTCATCACGTCCGACAAGGATGACAAGAGTACTGCTGGCGAGTGCCAGTGTGCTCTGCCTGTCGATCTATATCAGTACGTCGTCAGGAAGTTCATGCTCGAGTCTCTCGAGCTGAGTTTCCTGAACCTCATCAGACGGTGTATGATGCCCCCAGAGGCAAGATCGGGGTATATGCCGCATTCTTTGTATATGGGAATCTTAGGTTCCCTTTGACAAAGGTTTGTGTACCGTGTCCTGGAGAGGCACGGTGTACACCTGACCGAGGTGCACCCGATGGCGATCGCGAAGATTCGCCACTTCGAGTGGGTGTGCCGGATTCTGGTCGTTGAGCCCTTCGTCGACTGCCTGATGACCTTCTACTCTTGGAGTGCATCCAGGGGTGGTATACTCTGATAACCCGGATCAAGGGTTTGAAGATTTGCGCACACCGAGCGCAGTCTTCATTCATGGAAGCGGGAGTTCTTTTTTATATCCGCTCGCGCCATCTCCCTTGCCATGAAATTCAAGAATGGGCAAGCACTCCCCAGCCTTCACGCCTCCAACTACCAGGAGGCGGAATGGTTCTCAAAGATATCCCGAGTTCAATCTCCGGTTTACCGCTTTGCGGAGTCCGGGATGGTGATGCTCGGGATGAGCCGGGTGTGGAAGGATGCGGAGGCGCAAAAGATCCCGATCGTCCTTGAATACGGTTTGAACTCTGTCCCTTACGGTATGCTCTGTCTACTTTGTTTATACAGGTTTGTCTTCTAACTGTTTTTCTTTTATTACAGAGGGGAACGACTTGCAGTCGCTCCTGTATCCGCGGGAGGCTGACAGTCCCGCTCGGATGGGTACTCGTGCTCTAGATGAGAACGAGTTGCCCATCCTTGAACAGACGGCGGATCGGTTCGTGGAGGTCTACCCGCCAGGCCACGAGATCCTGAGCGCCAGGCGGCCAGGTAAGGCGTTATTCAACCCTCGACCCCTCAATGCTGAAACCTCTGCTGGAATTCCTCTAATCTTGTGTTCTGATGAGGAATCCGCAGATGGTCCTTCGTTGGTGCGGAAGAAGAAGGCTGCCGGCGGGAAGGGGAAGGCGAAGGTGGCCTCCACTGCCGATCCGGTGCCTCGGTCTGATTCAGAGACCGAGAGCGAGGAGGTGGCGGGGAATCCCGGTGGTGATAAGACCACTGCTCCGGAGGCTGCGACGACTGTCACCTCCGGAGAGCCCAGGATGACAACGGTGAGCGGCGTAAAGAGGCCGGCTCCATCGGGTTCATCCCCGCCTGTCCGCACTTTTAGGCTCAAGAAAACCCGTAAGTACAAACTTCCCTTATTTTTAACTTCATAGCTTTCCATCATTAATACTTATCTTCTTTGTGCAGGCGTGGATGCTACCGCATTCCAGGGTGAAGCGGGGAGGAGTACCTCCGGACCCATGACGGTAGGCTTGGTCAGCCTTCCTGAGGCGACGACCCAGGCGGCAGCGCCTGCTTCCGCTGGTTCAGTTGCTCACTCCGTTGAGCCAACTGTTCCAGCTGTGATGATATCACCGCCGGCTGTCAGTGCCATATTTACTGCATCTTTCACTGAGCCGGCGGTTACTTTCTCTGCGGACTCCGCAGCGGCGACCACGGTTGTGAGTTCACCTACAGTGAGTTCACCTCCGTTGGTTTCTACTACTGAGGCGGCCTTCACCATGCCTCCTCCGTCATCGGCAACGACGGCCGATCCTTCAGGTATGCATGGGGCTTCTCGCCAACCTCTGCCTCCTTCCCATCTACCTGATCTCTTGGACGGATTTCCCTTGGGTTCAGGTGATGGGTTTGGCGGCTATCGGCCTGTTGTTGACCCTACAGGTGCGTAGGGTTCTTTTGGCCTCTTTTTTTTTTTTATTTTTTATATAATCTTTTCCTAACTGCTTTTGTTTTTTGCAGTGTCGGATTCCAATGAAGTGTATGTTCCACGATGGAACATCCGCCGAGGAACAACCCTTCCTTGGGGGAAGCCATGGCTAGCTACCAGGAGGGTAGGCTAACCAATGAGCTTCGGGTTCTCCTGGCCCGGATGCAGCCGCGCGTCGAGCTGCTTTGTCGTGAAAACGACAAGTTAAAAGCAGCTCGTATCCAAGAAGTAGCTCAGGCGCGGGCTGTCTGGGAGGAGAATAGGAGGCTCTCCGCGGCTGCTGCGGAGAAGGAGAAGGCGTTCAAGGCCCTTGAAGTTGAAGTTCAGGCCCGTCTAGAGGCCCGTTCCAAGGCTGCCCAAGCTGTTAACGAACAGCTTCGGCTGGCTAAGGAAACTGCTCGGAACGCAACTGAAAGGGCCACCAAGGCTGAAGCTGTTGCTGAGCCTCTACGCCTCGAGAATGAGGAACTTAAAGCCAAACTAGAGGCGCTCCAACAGGCTCATGATGCCTTGGCGATGGAAGACGCGAAGAAGCTCCAAGAGATCCTGGACCAGAGGGGGGTGCTTGACCAGACTGAGCGGAAGCTAAAGGGCGTTGAAGAGGCTGCGGCTAACGAAGTGTTGCTTGCCAACCTCAACAAAAGTGAAGCCGAACGCGCCCATACCCAAGCTCAAGCTGCCCTCCAGGAAGCTCTGGTTACCAAGGAATGGCTTCTTCGAGAAGCGTTGTCTCAGGTAAGCTTAACTTCATAATGTCTTTACGCTTTTCTTTGTAGATAGAAAAGGTTTTGATACTTGTATTTTTTTTTCTTTTTGTAGGTTGTGCATCGGGTCTTCACGGAAACGTCTTATGACGATGCTATGAGCGCAGCCCTCAACGCTTCTCATGAGGATGGGGAAAAGGCCGGCTTCCTGCTTGGTCTAGGGTTTGTTGAGAAAGGCATCCCGCCTTCCAACTTCCCTTTGTATGATGTGGATACTGAAGCTGTTTATGACCAAGCAGTGAACCAGTATGCCGCCTTTCCGCATCCGGTGGTGGAGAAGGTGAACGAAGTCGCTGCTGCTGATGATGGGCTAGCTATCCTTAAAGCTTTCCTTGAACCGCCACGTTCTACTGATGGTGCGGGTCCAAGTGGAAGTGGTCCTGAAGCTTGATCCTGAAGATCCCTTTCCACCATTAGAGTAGATTTTTATTTTTGTACAGCTCCTTTTGTATGCGGGTATGACCCAGCAATCTTTGTAATATTTGAATTTTGATGGAATAAAGATTGTGTTAATTCCTTGCCTTGTTTATTTTACGCATGTTTTGATTTAACTTAGCAATTTCTTTAGTACTTAGATAAGTTAACTTTTTAACGTGGCAAATTATAAGTTTATGTTTCGCTTCCTCTTTCATGATTGTGCGGGTATGACCGTCACTTACACTTAGTAGGATGGCTTAACTTTACTTATATCTGACCTGCGTGGAAGTTCTCATCTTTTCCTTTGAAATTTTCTAAGTGTTTAGAATAAGTTAACCTTTGAACGTGGTAGATAATAGGTTGAAGTTTTGCCTCCTCGTTCGTGATTGTGCGGGTAAGACCGTCACTTGCACTTAATAGGATGGCTTAACTTTACTTACATCTGACCTGCGTGAAGGTTTTCCTTAAAACTTTTGAAATTTTTACCGTTTTGTGTTTATGCGGGTTTTGCCGCCTTCCGCACGTAACGACTTACTTCTTCCCATATTTATGCGGTGAATACCGGCACATCAGTGTGGGAAGTTCATAAGTATAAAGGTAAGGCTATCAACACATTGTGAAAGGAGAATCATTTCCATTAGAAGTGGCTCTAGGCCTTTTCTTTACAAGTTTGGAATTGATCTACATATAACATTTGCGTAATTGAGCTCCATTCCATGTTCTTGGGATGGGAGTGCCATCGAGCCTTTCGAGCCGGTATGCGCCCTTTCCCAGAACTTCTTTGATAATGTATGGCCCTTCCTAGACCGGGGCCAGTTTTCCTGGGCGTTGTTGGTTCGAAGCCTCGTTGTTACGCAGTATGTAGTCTCCTACATTGAAGTTGCAGAGTTTTACCCGCGTGTTGTAGTACTTTTGCATTTGTCGCTTGTAGTTCTCTTCACGCACTGCGGCTAAGTCTTTGCGTTCCTCGGTTAGCATAAGGTCTAACCGTCTTTCCGCATCATTGTCTTCTGGCTGAATCAAGACCCTTGGTGAGGGTAAACCAATTTCGACCGGGACCATGGCTTCAGTGCCATAAGTGAGGCTGAACGGGGTTTCTCCCGTACTGGCCTTTTTCAGTGTTATGTTTGCCGAAAGGACGTGCGGAAGCTCGTCCACCCAGCCGGATCTGTGTTCCAAGAGTCTTTTCTTTATGCCTACAACGATGCTCTTATTTGCTCTTTCTACCTCACCATTACCTTGCGGGTGCGCCACTGAGGTAAAAGTGTGGGTGATTTGAAGTTCTTCCAGCCACTTTTGTAGCTTCTTGTCAGCAAAGTTCACCAAATTCTGTTGAAGTCCAAAACGACAAATAATAAATTCCCAAATAAATTTTTTGATATGTTTCGCGGTTGTTTGGGCTAAGGGTTTTGCTTCTATCCACTTGGTGAAGTAGTCGATGGTTACCACTAGGAACTGAACGTTTCCTGCTGCTGTAGGAAATGGGCCTGTCACATCGATGGCCCACTTCTGAAATGGCCATGAAGAGGTGACTGGAACAAGTTCATTCTTTGGGCGGTGCGTGTTGGGTGCGTAGAGCTGCCAAGACCTGCATTTTCTGATGTATGCCAGCGCATCCGTATGCATCCCCGGCCAAAAGTATCCCGCGTTGTTTAGCTTAGCTACAACAGCGCGTGGACCTGCGTGTACTCCACAGATGCCTTCGTGTACTTCCCTTAGGAGGTAGTCAGCATCTTGGTTGTCCACGCATCTTAAGAGTGGGCCAAGAAAGTTACGTCTGTAAAGGATGTCATCGATGAGTTGATAATTCAGTGCTTTACAGCGTAGTTTTCTTGCCTGTGTTTTTGATTCTGGTAGTGTACCTGCCGCAAGGTATTTTATTATTGGTGTCATCCACGTTTCTATGCCGGTTTGGATGACACAAATTTCCTTGTGCGGGACCGAAGGTGCCTCGAGGAGTTCAATGCGGATGTCCTTTCCCAAGTGGGTGAAGGCTAATGATGCATGCTTGCTTAACGCATCCGCAGATTTGTTTTCACTACGATTGACGTGTATGACTTTGCAATCGTTAAAATCGCGCATAAGGGTTTTTGCTTGTGCGAGGTACAGGGCCATTGTGTCGTTCATTGCCGTGTACGTTCCGTTGATTTGATTGGCTACTAACATGGAATCCACGTGGGCTTCCAAGTGTTTCACTCCCATCTTACGCGCAATTCTCAGCCCGGCCAAGAATGCTTCATACTCGGCTTCGTTATTCGTACTTGGAAAATCCAGTCGAATAGCTTAAGTGTATTCTTGGCCTGCCGGGTTGGTTAGTTTCAGCCCTGCGCCTGAACCCTCGTTACTGGCTGCTCCATCAGTGTAGAGTCGCCAGACATCATTGATGTCCTGTGCTGGAGAGGGTTGAGCCTCTTCCTGGCACTCTTTTTCCCGCGATGCAGGCACTTCCGCAATAAAGTCGGCCAAAACCTGACCTTTTATGGCTGGTCTTGGCTTATACTTTATCGCGTATTCCCCCAACTCAATTGCCCATTTGGCTAGGCGTCCCGATAACTCGGGTTTGCGTAGAACGTTTGCAAGTTTGAAGTTGGAGAGAATGGTGATTGGGTGACCCTGGAAATATCGTCTTAACCTGCGTGAAGCGTGTATAAGTGCTAAGACTAATTTTTCGAGGGTAGAGTACCGGGTTTCTACGTCTGTTAGGATACGGCGGACATAATAGATTGGCATCTGGATGCTTTTCCGTTCAACCAGCAGGACCGCCCCGGTTGCTCTATCTGTTGCGGAAAGGTATAGGATTAACTCCTCCCCCGCTTTTGGTGCTGTGAGCGTTGGGAGTTCGATCAAGCGTGACCGAATCTCCTGAAAAGCTGCTTCCGCTTCTGGTGTCCAGCGGAAGTGCGTTTTCTTCAAACAGTTTCTCAACGTTGACACGAAAGGAAACGACTTATCCGCGTGGTTTTCCAAAAAGCGATTAAGTGCGACTAGTCGTCCATTCAGTGTCTGAGCCTGTTTGATGGTAGTAGGATTCCATTTTGATAATGGCTTCGACCTTTTCAGGGTTCGCTCTGAAGCCATCTTTAGTGACGATGACCCCCAAGAACTTCTTTTCTTCCATTCCAAAGGCACACTTGCTCGGGTTGAGCTTCATGTTTATCTTCCTGAGCGTGTTGAAAGTTTCTTCGATGTCTTTCAACATCGCTTCTGCGTCAGGGCTTTTGATGACCAAGTCATCCATGTAGACTTCCAAGTTCCTCCCAATTTGGGCACGAAACTGGTTGTCCATCAGGCGTTGGTATGTGGACCCGGCATTCTTAAGTCCAAATGGCATCATTTGGTAACAAAATGTGCCATCGGGCGTCCGAAAAGCGGTTTTGTCCTGATCATCAACGGCCATGTGGATTTGATGGTACCCCTTATACGCATCCAGGAAGCATTTAAGGCGAAACGGTGCTAACGAATCCACCTTAAGATCAATTTCGGGTAACGGATAACAATCTTTGGGGCATGCTTTGTTTAAGTCCTTGAAACCTATGCACATGCGCCATTGTTTGTTATTCTTCGGTACCATAACGGGATTTGCAACCCATGTTTGATATCTACTAACGCGTACGATGCCTGCGTCAAGGAGTTCCTTGACTTGGGTTCTACATGCGTTAGTTTGTTCTGGCCCCATTACTCTGCGCTTTTGTACGACTGGCGTAACAGCCGGATCGCACTTGAGCTTATGCTCTGCCTTACTTCGGGGTACACCAGTCATGTCAGCTGGTGTCCACGCGAAGATGTCAGCGTTTTTCTGTAGTAAGCGTTTGAGTAAGGTGCGTGTGGGATCAACAACTGTTGGGCCAATGGTAACGGCCTGGTCAGGGTATTTGCCGTTGAAGGCCCATCTTTCCCGTTCGGTGATGGTTGGTTTAGCCATCTTTGGTTTGGGTTTAGATGAGACAGATGCGATGCATACCTGGGGAATGCCGGTGATCATCGCTACACCCTCAGCTGTTGGCCATCCCATCATGCCGTGGACTGAGGATACCACGGCGTTGAATCTTGCCATCCCATCTCGTCCGAAGAGAATGTCGTATGTGTGGTGTGGCTTTCTCATCACGACAAAATCCACGTCTTCTGTGCGTGAGTGATTCCCTTCCGTAAGAGTGACGGGGAAAGATAGGATACCCAGGGGGTGTTTGTGCTGCCGTCGAACCCTTCCATTGAGGCGTAGATCGTTTCCAGGCGTTCCTTGTCTTCGTCATCTAGCTTGTCGAAGAACTGCCTGTACATCACTGTTGACGAGGCGCCGTTGTCAGCAAGAGTGCGAGAAGTGATGTAGTGCCCCAGCTGGCTTTTGATGTCGATAGGGCCTCTTTGCTGGTTCCTCCTGGCACTCGCGGGAAGCGCACCTCAGCTTCCTTCCACGCGCATGGTTCTGTCGCTCGCCTTTTTCTTCCTCTGATGTTGCCATGAACCATGTTGATGCTGATGTCAACGGGCTTTCGTCCGTTGCCTCTGTATCGGTTATCATTCCTTCCTCCCTTCTTGATTGATGCCACAAGGTGTGCAAGTCTTCCATCCTTGACGAATGTTTCAACAATATCCTTCAAGGATGTACACTCCTCCGTACTATGACCTTTCGTCCCGTGGAAGTCACAGGATTTGCTTTGATCCGCATTAGGTCGCTGCCGGATCATTGGAGCTTTTGGCCATGGTAGTTTTTCGGTGGCAAATATCTCCGTGACGCTTTTGGTTAGTGGCGTCCACCGGTGTTTTCGGCTTGAAGGGTGTGTGTTATCTCTTCCGCCAACAAGAGGGTGAGAGCTGGATGAGGTGTCAAAGTTTACCCTTGACTGCCAAATACCTAGCTTCCTCTTTTTGTTCTGCCGGGCGATCCGAACATTGTTTTCTCTAGTCCTTTGCGTGTAGAGGTGTGTACTCTGGGGAAGATCCCTCCCAGTTGCTTCTCCGTCTCGGCAAAGCGCTTGGCCGCCGTCATGATGGCATCCCATGTGGATGGCATGCCGTCCTTACCCGTCAATGTGCGGATAAGCTCTGGGTATTCGGCGCCCTGGATGAAAGCGGCGCGAACAAGATCTTCACTTATGTTGCCCAGACTTAGCTTTTTGGAGTTGAAGCGAGTGATGAAGTCTAGTAAAGATTCATCCTCCTCTCTAACGCAGTTGAGGATCGTCCACTGTTCTTCAGTATATTTCCTCTGTTAGCTGAAGTGTTGGCTGAACTTGTTCTGAAAGTCCGCCCAATCATAGATGTGGTGGACTGGTAAACGATCGAACCATGCCCTGGCCGCTCCAACCAGAGTCATCTGGAACATATAACACCACGTGGGTTCCGTCCAGTTACTGACGGTTGCCCCCGCAATGAATCTGTTCAAGTGGTCGTCTGGGTCGGATAGACCATCATAAGTGCCGATGATGGACATTTGTTTGGCACTTCTCGAGGCGATTGCTTCCGCAATGTCCCTTGCAAACTTAGACTTTCCTGCATTTGCAGCAGTTGGTCTAAAGGTTTTGGAGAAGTCACGCGGGTTTCTCCCCGCGTTCGTTGGTTTAAAGGTTTCTTCAAAATTCCTTGTCGGTTGGAAGTCCGTTTCCTTACGCTTCCATTTTGCCTTGTGGCGAGGGTTTGCGTCGGTATCGGATTCTTCCTGCTCATCGTCAGAGTACTCGCACTCACTGTTCATGTTGAGATGTTTGCAAGTACTGCCGAATTCGTCAGCCTGTTGAAGTGAACGCAAGCGTTCATCCAACTCAGCTTGGAACTCTTTCTGACGTGCTTCGGCCCACGCCTTAACTTGATCGAGTGTTTGGCGAGGGAGCCTCGTTCTTTGTCTCTCTAACTGGGTATCGGCGAACCCCAGTGAAATATTGTTTACTGCACTTGTCCCGGCTTGGGTAACCGGGGTAGTGTTCGTAAAATTTGTGTAACCGCCGGTGTTCCCCCCAGTTGCTGGGGTTGTGGTTACCGGGGTTTCTTGGTCACTCACTGGCTTTGGGACCGGAGTAACGTTAACCATTTCTTCAGAAATTTTGAAAAAACTAAGAATTAGTTCTAGCTTTTATGCACGGATGGCGCTAATGAAGAAACACTAATCGACCTCGGGCAGATTACGGATAATCTGGGGGTTAAGTAATGTTTTCCACGAGGATGAGGTCCAGCAAAGAAGGTTGTTCTTCAGGTGACCTGCAAAACAGACACCGTAAGCTCGTCACTGAGAAGGTGGGGGTTCCTCCTTGTGACCACCCTCCGGCGTGAGAATCAGACTAGATTGCTCTGAATATAAGTGTATATTAAGAGATTGCTAGAGAAGATAAGATAATGATATATCATATGATGTCCTTACCATTCCAAGGTGTTGGAGTATTTATAGCCGAAGGTAGGTTTCCTAGAAGGTACAGCCGGCTGAATAGTATTCCTGTTCTACCAACAGTGGGCTACGCACAAGCCATGCTGGTTGGTGGATAGGCTGCGGCCGGCAGTGACAAGGTCGGCTGTATACTGTTCCTTTACTGCCGGCTATGCACTGTTCTACCAACTGTAGGCTGCGCACGTCCCATAGTAAGGGTTGGTGAGTAGGCAGCGGCTAATAGTGACAAACAGTACTAGAGGGTGCTTCTCCTCGTACTGTTGTCGGTGAGCTGTCACCCTGTGATTGGTTCATGGGCTGTTCTGGTCAGATCGTCTGTTTTGCCCATACCTTGGTAGGTATAGTACAAAAGATCTTCCAGAAGCATACGGACTGTCTCATTTGGGCGGGAGTATTCCCGCCTTGCTCATTCCTTCAGGTGACTACTGAAGTAGCAAGAGTTAGTGCCTTGTGCGTGTAGCCTTGCTATCAGTGCGGGTAGCCTTCCCTGATGGTTTGTATCCGCAACTGCGGGAACAAGCGGGGTACTTTACCATTGGGAGGCTTTCCCTGCGGGTACAGCTGGCGTACTGCGCGTAAGGTCTTCTCTGAGCATGGTGGGTCCTACGGAAGCAGTTGGTCGTTGCGCAGACGTCCCTGTTCAAGGTGAGTCTTGCGGGTCCAACTGGGCTCTGCTGGGACCTACCTCTTCAAGTCCCCCCCTGATGGCTTGTATCCGCAACTGCGGGAACAAGCGGGGTACTTCACCATTGGGAGGCTTTCCCTGCGGGTACAGCTGGCGTACTGCGCGTAAGGTCTTCTCAATAGGGCTGGCAATTCGTGTCTTAACAGGTAACAGGCGACGCGCGTGACACAAATATAAAACTTGAATACGACTCGTTTAACTACTTTATATGCCATGACTATAAGGCAGTTTTAAGTTTTGTGTACCAATAATGGATAATGAGGGAGTCTAGCCTACTAATTTCAATTATTTAAGAAAATAAAAAAATCACATACCGCACTTTTTTCAATTAACAGGTCTTATCATGTCTTAGCAGATACCCAATTGTCAGCCCTACTTTTCAATATCATATCATCTTAACGAATTAACAAGGTTTTCACTCTTAAAGTCTATCCTCATTATTTGACTTTTTTAGACGTATACTTTTGACTCTCAATCTAGTATGTAGCATATAACAACACAACATCTATAACAATAATAGTAGATAATAATCATATGTCTAAATCATATCATCAAGTTACATGAATTAACTACGTCCTCATTATTTACGTATACCCTCTTTATTTGACTTTATTAGACCCATACTTTTGACGTTCAATCTAGCTAGTGGCTTTTAGTGCAAAGGGACTCATCCAACAGTTTCCCGTATGCCACATCAACCTTTTCACTTTTTTCTACTTCGGAAACTAAGCTAAAAACCTCGGTTATAATCACGAGTTGCGGGACGTTATTAAAGATCATCCTCGGCATCTCGCAAAAAAACTATGGTTTTTACAAGCACGCTACCAGCCACTTTTACGTTGTTATAAACAGTGAACCGTACCGAACTTAATATCAAATCAACTTGAAGCGACATGAGGTGAGTAGGAGAGTCACACAGTTTATCAGTATCTACAACAACCTTCTAAACAACTACAAAGCACAGGAAAAATACTCAAACATCGAGGGATCAAAATTTACTCAGTTTCCATTTTGGCATGTTGTAAAGGGTAGACCGAAATGGCACGCAGTGCCCACCGCGACTCATTATTTATGTAGTTCGAAACACACAAAGACCTCAGAATACAATGACTATGTCTCCATTGACTCCAATGCATGCTGTCAAAATGATCTCAACGTACATGGGTGATTTAGATGATATCCTCGAGATAAAAGACTTATTAGCCCTTTTGGGAGGGATAAAAGTAAACGATCGGGAAGTTTGTCATCAAACTTAATGGCGGAACAATTGGAATCGTTGTCCAAAAAGTTCAATTCTTTTAACACCAGTTGTACGAAAATTAAAGAGCAAAAAATTAAACTGCGAGAATAAATGATGAAGAAAACAAAGAGGCAAGTTGAGGATGTTGTGAGACATGATGAGTTTAAAATCCTCCAAGCTAACATTGATGTCACAGATGTAACACGTAGATGAGCATTGGAAGCGTTGCAAACCAAAATTGTCTTTTATTATAGTTTTTAGTCATTTAAGTTTTAAAATTAAGTAATTTCATTTTTAGTTCTACTAATAATATTTAATACATGCAATTTTATTGTTTTTATTTTAATATAGTTTTTCTGATATTAGTTTAGCTTTAATTTATGTACTTTTTGTTTATAGTTATTTTAGTTTAATTTTATAAAAAATGAAGGAAAAATGGTTTTAAATAATCTCAACTATGCCCTATTGGTAAATATCAGTTCCAACTTTACACTTGCTTGCTGGCAGTCCCAGCTATTTATGTTAACGAGCCGCAACTAACGGATGTTAACTCTGTTAGTCTTTGTCTGACGTGGTCATCCCAGTTGGCAAAAACTTGATTACGTGGAACGTTACGTGACGGCTGACTGTGTATTATTTTTATTATTATTATTATTATTATTATTATTAATCACCATTTCACCTAATTTACATATTACCAAACCCTAAGTACACCGTACATGCAATTCACCTTCAACGCAACCCACCTTCCACTAGCTAACACCAACGACTACATAATAATCAGCGGCGGCACCGCCGGCTGTCCAACAAGCCACCGCCCTAATATCTATCAGACCCGGCGGTGATGGCATGAATTTGAAAATCAGATCTGGAAAAATTTATGGCATGAGTTGGAAAATCATATCTGGATCTGGAATATCTGTCCAACAAGCCACCGCCCTAATCACTTCATTGTTCAATACCCGATAAAATATTATGGCATGAATTGGAAAATCAGCTACGGATCTGGATCTGAAGCTTTATTACCGGAGTATTTAGGGTTGATCGGAAGCACATGGCTCGTTTTAGGTATGATTCTTGTGTGCTTGTTTTTGGGGAAGCGTTTAGTGTGGATAGTTAGAAGGCCATGGAAGATTATTTTGATAAAGAAGTTGCAGGTTTGGAGAAGGTGTTGGTGGCTCGCCGGGGAAATGAGGGGTGGTGGTGGTGGCTCGCCGGGAAAACGAGGGGTGGTGGTGGTGGCTCGCCGGGAAAACGAGGGGTGGTGTTGGTAGTACTGGACTAAGAAAATAGGGGAGATGGGGGAGTAGGATGATTTTATAATAACTGAATAATAATAATAATAATAATAATAATAATAATAATAATAATAATAATACACAGTCAGCCGCCACGTAACGTTCCACGTAATCAAGTTTTTGCCAACTGGGTTGGCCACGTCAGACAAAGACTAACGGAGTTAACATCCGTTAGTCGCGGCCCGTTAGAAACAAATACATAAATAGTTGGGACTGCCAGCAGACAAGTGTAAAGTTGGGACTGATATTTACTAATGGGGCATAGTTGAGATTATTTAAAACCAATTTTCCAAAAATGAATGACAAAAAGAGTGGAGTATTTCATTGATACAATGAAAGAGAGTGAATTTGAGTTAATTGTGAAGTGTAATGTGATGCTAAGCTATCATAGAGGCGAGAGAAACAAATTGTGGAATACACTACATAGTCTAATGGTGGGAGTGGTCATTTCATCCCTAACTATCTTTCACTAATCACCATTTCTCTCCTTCATGCAGACGACATGTCAGGTTTCCACAATTTCATCACAATCCATCTTTCAAGAGTGAAATTGTCATCTTTCACCCCAATTCATCTTTCATCCCTTTAAATTTTTTATTTTTTTAACTAAATTCCTATAAAATGAAAATAAGAAAATATAAAACGAATATAGTATTTTATTTAAATAAAAATAAAATAAAAAAACTTCAAGACTTGCTAAAAAACACAGATAAAGTTTAATAAAAAAAATATAGTTAAAATTCATATCCGAGCGTGTAGGGACTTCTTGTTTTGAGCTAAAACCGTTTTTAAATCCAACCTGGTCAGTGGTCAAGTGATCATGAGATTTACAAACGAAATCCAAGCCCACTTGCTTTGTTGGGTTAACAACGCTCGATGTTCTTCTTCCAACAACTCTTTTAATTACACACATATAAAACGTGTCTTCTTACCACAAATCCACTTGCTTTGTTAGGCTAACAACGCTCGATGTTCTTCTTCCAACCTGGTAAGGTGATCATTTTAGTATTAAAACTTTTTAAGATGAGAGAGATCGAATGAGAAAATTGCTTTCAAAAGTAGTGGGTGTCTTTAGTTGTGGAAACCTGTCTTCATCTATATCTCCATTCTTTGTGATTTTTTATTGTCATTATATTTTTTTTTTCTGTTTTCCATATCCTATTAAAAACTATTCTAAACTTTTTATAATTTATTCAACAATCATCACATCATGTAAAAATATGACAAATGGCTGGTGGTAACTGGTATGGCGGCCCATTGTTTATGAAGCCCAAAACAAATTAGAATTTTGGGCTGTTTTCCCAAATAAATTGGTATAAAGTCTCAAAATTTTTGAATGACCAGATTTTCATTGTTAGAATATTTATTACCAAAACCAATCAACACATCAAGTAACTATAATTAAATTCTAATATTGTGTCTAAATTCAACAAATTTTAATATTTAATTGTTATGAAGTATTAAAAAGACTACAGAGATAAAAGGGCGATAACACCTGCCATATACCATTGTCCAAGTTTAAGTTCTATGTTGCCCGTGTTTCATAACGCAAACATGAGTCGGGATTCAAACCTAGTAATACCTAGAAGAAAACAATATTTCAGAGAGTGCACATCAACTAATTAATGTATTTATAAACTACCTAAATTCTAAATTCTATTAATTGTATTAATACATTTGCAACAAATAAATTAAAGCTGCCTTACATTCAAAACAAATTCAATACCAGAGAACTTAACTATTAATTATGAAGCAATCAAGCAAAATGAACAACAAATTCAACAATATACTAATTAAGCAGATTAAACGATCAACAAGAGCATTTTAAGTTTTTAACGAGTCCGAATTCCTGAAAATTTGAAATAGAAGCATGTGAACGAACCAGGGCTAGAAGAATAATTTTATTGACAAAAGTCACGTACTCTGGAC
The DNA here is from genome assembly GCF_021521415.1 of Bidens hawaiensis. Classification (NCBI taxonomy): domain Eukaryota; kingdom Viridiplantae; phylum Streptophyta; class Magnoliopsida; order Asterales; family Asteraceae; genus Bidens; species Bidens hawaiensis. The sequence goes on along the minus strand of NW_027491976.1, from coordinate 374,377 downwards.
AAAAAAATGAAACAAGCAAATTGAATGATCAACGATGTCACACATAGATTGAACAAGAGATTGAAAATAGCATAATGAATCGAGCATATGATTGGCATCGCCACTAAAATAGAAGAAATTGGTTTTGACTCAATGGTAGAGCACTCACTTTACAAGTGAGAGGTAGGGGGATCAAACCTCATTACCACCAACTTATATGAGAGATATGAGCTGGCTTCTCAATGTCTAATTGCCTTACTTCTCACGTTATCAGTTTTTATTTTTTAAATATATTATATTAAATCGTAAATTGATTTAAAAATACATATTACAAATTGTCAATATGTACCGACTAACGAGTGGCGGAACCAAGTCATACCCTATGGGTCAAGTGACACCAGTTATTACTAATATAAACAATTGACAACTTTGGTGTCGCAAGTACCCTGTTGGGTCACTTGGCGGCACCATAGTGGTCAATGGTATTTTGTTTCCTTGTTTGTTTTAATTTTAGTAACGTAATAAACATAATGAAAATTGACCAAATATCGACTTTTTTTTGTTTTAGTTCTGGCATCGTAACCAACGTGACGAAAACCGATCGAATTCATGTAGACTTACCGCATTTTGTTTTAGTTCCTCTACTGTAATGAACGTAACGAAAACCGACTAAATGCCTAGTTCGCCTTTTTTTAGATCCCGTACCTTAACGGACGTGAAAAACTAAGCGAATTTACGTTGACTCACCACCCAACGCCCCGGGATCAACAACGCTCCGGTTTTATCGACTGACGTCGCCCCATTGGTTCACACACATTAGTTTTTATATATTTTTTGTTTTAGTTTCAATACCATAAATAACGTAACAGAACCGACCGAATTCCCAACGATTTACCGCCTCAATTCCGGGACCGACAACGTTTGGGTGTACTGCCCAGGTTTTACCGACCTACCCCAACGCAACGCTCCAGGTATAACACTAGTTATATATATTATCTCACTAATAATTTGGTAGATTCCTTTTCTTTTGTTATCATACATTCATACCCATGTAAAAGTATAGCTCATTTTAGTTTCTTCATGTTATGTTGGTAATCCTATTCATTTGTAGAACAAATGAGGAAATCATGATAAACTTTGATACGAATTAGTAGGAGCGGAGTACACGTTCATTCAATATTATTGTGACTTTGATACCTTGGGTGTTCCAAGGGGCTCCACCTTGTCAAAGACAAGAGGCTGGCATATTGTAGGCTCTAAGAGGGCAATGACTTTAGTTTGATCATGCTGCTAATTTAGCGTGAAATTTTTATTATGCCATAATGATGTTTAACGGGAAACAATCAACATTGATTATGTAAAGTTGCATTCATGCGGTAGCCAATTTATCTGTCAGCAACTAGTGAGCTAAGCAGCTAATAAGGCTCGGTAACATTTCATATTTCGGTAGGATCTTAGAACTTCGGTAGCAAAGGAGTTGTTACCAAGTTGCTAAAGGTCAAAAGGTACTAAAGGTTGGTAGAAGTTAGCAACTTTGTTTTTTTGTGCTAGCAATTTAGTTGCTAAAAGTTTGCTTCCTTATTTAATAACATTTATATCAAAGTTAATAATTTATAACTACGGATATCTCATTGACACGCCAAAGGGACTCACATGATGAGCAAAGTTTGGGAAACTAACAAAGAATCATACAACATAAAATTCAGTTGAAGGATAATGGAAATCGACCTTATTTCAAAATTTTTTGATAGACATTTGAACATAAAAACTTGATGGCGTTGTTGAAAAAAAATCATGGGGCCAGCCACCGCCTTTATGGTCATAGATATATAACCGATTATAAACATAAGACTTTAAGAAATACTACACAATTGTACATTTTGCTTTTAACTGTAAATTCTAATGCATAAAACGGTTATACAACAGCTTGTGACACTTTAAGAAAGTAAACACTAATTATTAATCTCATCTTTTAAGAAGATCTGGAGCTTTAAGGGAATGAATGCGGACCTATTGGTTACTGTAATCCACTTCTGGTGAAAGAATAAACATAATATTATGAATTTGGCATAGTAAAAAGACATCTATAAAAATTGAATATCAGTTTGACTAGAGATTTTAGCATGAGCCCGATAAGCCTCATCAATTATTCAATATCAATATTTAATACTAATGAGGTATTTCATACATTGGGCCTACATTTACCTTCGACTACTGGGCCTTGATAAAATATCCCGATTCTGAACGACCCATTATCTACTCAGATTTTGGTCCGTCTAAATGTCTAATAGTGGTGTTAATTATAACCGGTTCACCAATCGAAACTAGTTAGACCCAATAACCTGTCATTAAGAAACCGGTTTGTAACTAATAGGAACCTATCTGGGAGCAATAAGCGGCTCGGTTATTAACTGTTGTGGTCACAACCGGTATTTGCACCTCTAGCATCAAATACCCATTAAAAGCAATGTATTTTCGTCTTTAATAAATAGAACGACGGTTTAAAAATTTCCATTCTATAAACTTAAATTACTAATCGTGCGTAGAACAAAATTAACATAAATTGAAAAAGAAAATACATTGTTAATCATAACATATAAACCATTTAATTTAATCAAAACCACAAATTCACATGATTTTCATCAAGCTATAATTCATCACAAACCCTAAAAATTGAAAGAATAACCCATATAAAAAGTAAATGGATCGTCAAACCGAAATAAAACAACAAAACTGATTGTAAAAACGTCATCCTTGTATTTGTACTCAACGGATAACCCGACCCAATGCATTTTAGGGGCATCTCGGGTTTTTACCCGGCCCACCATAATAAATATAATTACCCCAAACATTATTAATCCCACCTCTAATATCATAGCAGTTAGGATTGTCAGCTAATACTTTCAGATTAGACTAACGGGATTAAGCTATTATCCCAATCAACAACTTGCATGTTCCGAAAATATGAAGCTTTCCCAAATCCTTCACCCGAGAAATGACCGCTTCCCATTTGAGTTGACTTATGAGAACCCGAGGCTTGACTATTCACAATTTCACCCCCAAATTGTACCATACTCGCGTGATCCCGAAGGTGAGTGAACAAAGAGGCTGGCCAATATCCAACCAAAACCCCCGATCCAAACTCAAGCCACCAGTTTCCATGCTTCGGATCTTGCGTCAAATCAGTCCAAAATACTTTAAAAGACCATGTAGTATCACTTTATTAATTTTACATCTTTTTAAGTTACCCGTTTTGACATGTAAACATTTCATTTTATCAAAACCGGTTGTAACCAGAAACAAAATAACCGTTTTCTCTAAATGACTCGTTTTAACTTAAACTCATTTTGACTCATTACCTAGCCGATCCAACCCATCCATTTTGAAGGTATAATAATTTATTTCTAGATAAAGAACATAGGATATAATTTCTTCATGGTGTATAAGGCAAGGCTGCTTTTAAATATATGATTACACTTCCACCCTTTAAAGAAACCAAATGATTCGTATCTCTTTATTACTTTTCCTTTTTATACAAAATCAAACCTTTTTATTTATAATTATTTAAATTTCTTTTACCAATTCCCAACATAAATTTCAAAATCTGTAACAAAAAATTTTAAATACAACTATTTGTGACACGGTTAAACAATTTACCTTCCATATCAATAAACTGATATCAAACTGTCCACCATTATACGATGACGTTGGAGATATAGCCGCTCCGATCGCAATCCTATTGTTCGTTTGAACAAAACCCGAGCACAATAGATTGTAGCATCCAGTTGCTTGATACGCATCAGTCTACAATTTATTTAAAATAATAATATATTAAAATTAATTACAAATTTTTTTCAATAAGTACATTATGTCACAAAATGATTAGTTAAAAGAGTTAAATCTTACAGTCCAATAAGTAAAGAATCTAGGGTAGTTATCTCCATACAACTCCGGGCTAACCTGTTACATACAAATTATGAACACATATCATATATGTGTATTATGTATTAATCTATATATATGCATCATACATGTACATGTATGTTAAACAAAAATACCTGCCAACCAGCTTCAATGGTGTTAAGATCATCACCAAAAGAACCAGAAATAACCCACATTTGCGACAAACTGAACTCGAATCGATCCGTCACCTTTGGATCCCAAACATTTATGCTTGCTTTTGCTCCATAATATTGATCTCCACTCACATAACCAACAGCATGCTGTCCATTTGCGACGGAATTTATACTTTTAGCAACGAGTTTTCGGTCCAAAAGTTATTACTTATTATGTTCCCAATAATAATATTATGTTCTATGAATTTTACCTCGTGGCCACCATTAGAAGAAGCATCTCTTCTCACTGACTTCACTATTTTTCTACCGAATCTTTTAATCGAATTTGCTCGTAAAATATCTTGCTCGGTTGTTCTTCTAATAGGAATTGTTCCCTCGGGGCAATATTCGCCGGATAAGCTCCATAGTTGATAGTTTTCGGACTCCATTCCGGCATGATGATGATGATGTTGATGCCCGTATGGTCTCTCCGGTGGATCCTAATTATTTAAAAATTAATATGAAATTATATAGAACAAGAAAAATAATTAATCTTGTATTTTTTTTTTTCAATAATTAAAATTTAAAAAGTTAAACTCACCAATGGCTTTGTTCCTTTCAACATAGGATGGTCAAAAGCTGGCTGGTGATGAACCATGACACAATCCATTATATCCCCATCTGGACTCTGTATCAAAATAAATAAAATTCAATTAATATTCAAATCCGTAATGTTATAGCTACACCATCTCCATCTGATTTTACATAACCAAACTACCGTTTTGACCAAAATGTTAAATTTAGAAGTCTGAACAACACTAAGATTTCTATGTGAACAGTCGTTTGAAATAGTATGAGATTAGATGTAAGACACTTCTGGTCAAAAACACTTTGACAATTAATTAAAAACACACACACATATATATATACCTGGATTGTTTTAACAGCCGGTTTGTTGATCTTCAACAGATGTGTTCTGATTAATCTCATTTTCTTCGACTCTTCACCCGGCCGGAAAGTTTGATTCATTCGGCGGAAATCTTCGAATTGTGCTGCGGAGATTGCTGGAATAAACAAAAGGAAAAATACAAAGGAGGAAATGATTGGGCTGAACTGGAAGTTAAAAGTGGAATACATTCTTGTATGTACTTGTGTTGTTCCAAACAAATGTGTCTTTGTTTTATGTTTTTGTTTTGTGCATTTGCCTTCTTCTTGTCTTCTTCTTCTCAAATCAAAACAAAAACAAGTTTCTTCTGTTTTGTCCCAATGAAGACTAGCCATTGATCCAAATAGGTTCCAGAATCACTCAAACGTACGCCATTTTCGAAGCTTCAAATTATGATGTTTTGTGAGAGAAATGATAATAATATTAATAATAATAAGAATAGAAACAAAAGAGAATCCAAGTAATGCGGTCACACTGATGTTCTCTCTCTAGAGTTTCTATTCTAATTCTATTCCTTGATTTCTATGCTCTGACAAACAACAACTTCAAGGCAAGAAGCAATTAAATAGCTCAAGTATTGATGATTTGAGCACCAAAAATGGGGGGTTTTGAGTTCTTTTAGAGGTTAAGCATGTGGGGTTTCCTAATAAATATTGGGGTGTGGCCATGACATGCATTTTTTGAGAAATTAAAATCGAGTAGAGAGAGAAGGAAAGAGAGAAGTGTGGGTGGGTGGGTGGGTGGTGGTGTGTGTATGTGTGGGGGGTGTGTGACATTCGTCAATTTCGGGTCTCGTTTTTGTATTCGTTTATCTTGTAAACCGACCCATTTTGTAAACCAAAGCTTATGATATAATCAAAATGATGGATTTTATGTTACAATATTGTTTTACACTTGTTGGGTCTTGAAAACATTCTTTTTGGTCCTTAAAACTCTTTAAAAATGACTTAAACCAAACTTTGGGGACTATTTTTGCCATTTACCAAAAACTTGTTTGACCATTTCAACCATCACATGCATCTTTACCCTATTTGTATGAACCATACTCTTACCATTATAAAAGCAAGGCTCCATACACCATTTTGGTTGTTCATCTTCTCCAAATCTCTCTCAAATCCAAGTATTCATCTTCAACATTTTGTTATTTGGATTTCTTAAGGTCAACTAACTATAGTCTTTCATTTTAACTTGTTCATCTAATATTACTAACACTTGAATATGGTGGTACAACATATATATAATACACACCCATTGTTTCCTTTATTTGTTACTTCACCGACTCCGGTTGGTTAAGTTTCGAATGTCATAAGGCAAGGCTTCATGGAGGACTTCGTGTTCTTGATATATATTTACACACACATAACTTATTATACATATCACTTATGACTAACTTCTAACCCTTTTTAGTTTGTTCATCTTATTTACAAGTTCCATGGTGTGGGTTTGTATAAGACTAACCTCGGTTTAACCGAAACTAGTCCAAACCGGAAACCAAACTTTTATTCACTAGTTTTGTTAAAATAGTTGTTTAAACATGTTTATTGCTAGATTTGAGTTTCAAAAATCATTTTTACAAGTTCTTTGATATTAAGCATATGGAATCCATCTATGAACTCGTTGGGAGATGAAAACCGAACTAAACCGAAACTTTTGCTTAAAAGACTTGTAGTTAACTTTTTAGTTGTAAAATTTAAGTTTTCTTCATTTATAAACCAATATACAAGTTTTATGATATTTGGGCATGTAGAAACCATCTATGAACTATTTGTGAGATGGAGAACGAACCAAACCGAACTATAACGACTTTTACTAGCTTAAGACACACAAGTGTGTTTTTAGCTATCAAGACTTGTATATTTCTTTAAAAATAGTTTACAAGCTGATTTTAATTATTTTCTTAGGTACTTGGAATTGTTGGATCCAACGTGATCTCATCACATAGTTTGGACCGACAAAACCGAACACTCGCTTAACGTGCGTTGTTAGTTCTAAACAATAGATCTACATACTTGGTTAAGTGTTAGTATATTTTAATGAGTTATCTCATAACAATTAATATGTTGGAAAGTTGACTTTGGGTTTGACCATTTGTCAAGACCCGAACCGACAACCCGAACACTCGTTAAAGACCCGTTTTAGTATCTTTGTCCCAAATGAACTTGCATTTTAGCATTTTTCCCACCTTATTACTTAACATTGGTTAAGTAAATATTAAGGTTAGATACTTTAACCGGGTTTCGAGCAAACTTACATTTTTAAATGATTGTTATTATAAATTCTTAAATAGTTACATTTTAAACCTTGAACTTTAGTTGTTTACTTTTTGCAACAATTATTTTATTTAAAGATCTTCAAGACAACCATTCTAAATCCAAGATTTTATTGTCATTTAGGCCTTGCTCGTTAAACTTCATCCATCCGGTTATTCATCTTTTACCGATCAAGTTTTATACTTGAACGTGAGTAACTTCATACCCCGTTTTCTATCTTTTATTTTGGGGGTGACATTTCATCTTATCTAAACTAAATGTTTTATACTTGGGTCTTAAACCACAAACGTTGTTGTATACTTTACTTGAATAATTGCTCGATTTGGTGTTCTATGCTTATTTGCCTATGTGTTTATCGCTTTTGATGGTGGAACTATAAATCCTAGACCATTTGGAAACCCCTCATGGCAAGGTGTCGTTAACGTAATGCAATTAACGATAACTATAAAATCCTAAACTATTTGGCAACCCCTTATAGTTGGGTGTCGCTAACTTGTTAGCGATAACTATTTATCCAAGTTTATAGCTATTATTTATGGTTTTGTATACTAGTTTTGTGGCTTTTCATACTATATATCTATTGTTCAAACTTATGAATTGCTCACCAACCTTTGTGTTGATAAACTTTATTTTATGAAATGTTACAGGTTTGCATCTAGGTTTATTTTGGAGTTCGGTGAAGAAAACGTCACAAATACCGTTAGGATATTAGCAAAAATGAACAATATTTGATTTGCTATATTTTGTTATATTTTGTTGTATTTGACTTATAAATATTTGGTTATGTGACATTTTTGATGTTGTGAAATGAAATGAGTTTGTTAAATATTGTCGCTTTAAATAGTGTCATGCGCTTATGAGCAATCGTTGCACCCCGGCATGTTCCGCCACCTTTGGTCGGGGTGTGACAGATTGGTATCAGAGCCATGAAAATTAAGGTAGGTGGTTAGACGTACGACCTAGAATTGTTATGCTTAGGGTCCTATACGTGTGTTCATACGTGTTTACTCTATTTAATTGTTCATATCGCATGTTTATTTATAAACTTGTTTAAAATTCACCAATATCCTAAATGTTCACATACACACACTTTCATAGTATTTCCAAGGTATCCTTACCTTACAACGCAAAAAGTAGATTTTCATTGTGTTTTATGGATTACAAGATTAACTTGGATCCCGTTGTTTCAAATCCCTTAAAGGTTGCGTTTATATCGGGTTTGTAGCCATCATAGAAAATGAGACATTATAAAATGACCATTTGATAAAAAGATTCCAAGGATAGAAGGTGATTTACTTACCTGGGATGATTGAGTTATAATGCTCGTTTTCTAGGCCATAAACCGTGTTATAAATGTCAATTCTTTAAGTAGTCGAATGCGAGCGTTCCGGTCGCCATCCTAATTTTCGGTGTTAAAACAATAGTACTACGGTGGTTCGTGTGCTAGTGTTTTGACATGACGTTGTATCTCGATTTATTGTGTTATCATTGTTATTTGAGTCTAAAACATGAAAAAGTCGCGGTGATCTCGTGCACATGTTTAGACTTCAACGTGGTGTTTTATAAAACCTTTTACTTAGTTTTGGAATATCAAGTCGTGGTGATTTCACGCGCGATTTTTCCGACTCTATAAAATCTCAAAAATCTCAAATTTTCAAGCTTTAACTATCTCAAAATCATTTATGTTTTGTTTACGGTTTTGTTATTTATAAACAAAGTTTTATATTTTATCTAACACTAACATCTTCTCCATACTAACTCTATGATTCACAAAAATAAAAAAAATCGAAATCTTATTTTATTTTATACACCTTGGTATTCATTTCCTTTACCCAAAACTTATCCCATTTTCTTTATAAATTTTAGCATGCCTCCGCTAAGACGCCAACCGCGATGGGACTCCACCCGACGTATGGCCGCTCTTGTCGCCAAGCAAATGGCCGCTGTGATTCCTGAACTTATGACCCAAATACAAGTAAACCAACCCGCACCCGTTGTTGCACCTATTGAACCCAAACCCGCATCCTACCTGCTTAAACAATTTACTAGTGCCAACCCGGCCGAATTCTTTGGAACCAACTGCGCGACTACCTTGTTGCAATGGTTCGAATCTGTAGAGAATGTGTTTTTACACAGCGAATGCCCCGAAGCGAAAAAGACAAACTTCGCTTCAAGCATGTTTAGGGGAACCGCCCTAACATGGTGGGGTAGTGTTATGCACCTCCAAGGTACGGATTATAACTTTGAATTTTTTTAGTCAAAACGGCAATCAGACTTGTATCTTGAAAGCCGTTTAAAACAGTATGAAATTAGATATCAGATGGTGTGTATAGACGGAAATTTTTGGCATATCAATTTTTTGAGAGTGGATGTTAAGGAAAATTTTCTCGGTTGTAACATTTTAATTGAATCACATGATAATAAAAGAAAACTTTAGTATATCAAAATGGTGAAAGAATATAATGTGATAAAATTAAAGATGTGTATTATTTTTTTATGCAAATATAGTACATTATATATAATTTAATTGTAAGTAAATATAAAAAAAGGGGAGTGATATATATTCTTTAGTTTGTTTGGGGTGACAGAAAGGAATTACACTTGATTCTGAGTCTCAAAGTTGCCCTCTACTTGCTTTAAGCGCTTCTCTCACTTCTCCCTATATGTTCTTTCTGCTACTCTCTTCTTTTCTAAATATTCCACTTTTTTTACCCTTGATTTAATTACACATAATATATTTTATAAAAACAATTTGAATATAAATTGACAGGTTTAGGTTAATCATATAAGAATTTAGTTGGCCGTTTAAAAAAAATAAAAAAAATTATACATCCATGTTATAACACCAAATTCTACTTTATGATGATGCTTTAGCTCATTTACTTCTAAGGTTATCATCAACCCCGGTTGATCGGCTGGACTAGGAAAGGCATTGTGGTTCGGTTCAAATGTCTTGGACCGTAAATGGGTGAATCGGTTAATTTTTTTGGTTTTCATTAAATCAAGCAAACCGTTATAGGTGGGATGAATTGAATTTAAAAAAATTTGTGACTCCTCACTTTTAGAGAAGAAATTATGAAACTTAATTGTGATAGCGCACATATGGTTTAGAATTTAACCAAACTTAAAATTTATAAATGAGAGTACAAGGTTTCGAACATTAATTATAATTACTAACTTTTCTATCATTGTAGCTCTGATATTGTAGAAACGTGAAATGAATCTGACCTGACCCATGACGATGTTTCCACGGACTTCGAGATGAACGAACCACGACTTGCTTGCTTCTGCTCCGACCGCTGCTGTGATCTGCTGTGACTTTTGGGGGTGTGGAGGTGACCGCTAAGAAATCCAGAGGATCTCTTGTTCACAGACACAAAAATATGGTGGTGGCTTTTATTGAGCTATTTGCCAACCCTTGATAAGGAGGTGGAGACCTCCTTATATAGGGAGCCTCATGGCCACCATCATGGTACCCTAATGGGCCTAGCCCAGTTAGGGTTACCTCCACAAAACCCCCTCAGCCCAAAAACAAAAGTATTAGCCCATATAATAAAATAAGCCCAAAACACAATAAATTAGGGTTCTTAGTACCATACCCCGACAAGCCCCCCAAGTCCAGTGTTGCTCCTAGGCGTGCAAGCGTTTAGGTGGAGCACTGGACTTTATAAGGTGTGCTAGATCGTGAGGCGGTTTCTTCCCTTTTCTTCGGCCTTGTCTTTGAGTTTTGGGAGGTTTTCTCCATGATGGTGACATGTTGTGATCCTTATGATGATGATGGTGCACTAGTATGAATAAGATATAGCACGCATCATAATAATAGTGGCGCGGGGCCTGATAATAAAGCTTGCGCGCGAGGCGACTTATGAGCTATAATAATAACAAAAGCCTGCGCGCGAAGCGACTTACGAGCTGAGAATAATAAAAGCCTGCGCGCGAGGCGACTTACGAGCTGGGAGTAATAAAGCTGGCGCGTGCGGCGACTTACGAGCTAAGAATAATAAAGCTTGGCGCGCGCGGCGACTTACGAGCTGTAGAATAATAAAGCTGGCGCGTGAGGCGACTTACGAGCTTGTAGAATAATGAGAGCCTGCGCGCATGGCGACTTACGAGCTGTAATAATAAAGAAGCTGGCGCGCGAGGCGACTTACGAGCTTGTAGAATAATGAAGCTGGCGCGCAAGGCGACTTACGAGCTTGTAGAATAATGAAGCTGGCGCGCAAGGCGGCTTACGAGCTGTAAAATAATAAAGCTGGCGCGTGAGGCGACTTACGAGCTTGTAGAATAATGAGAGCCTGCGCGCATTGCGACTTACGAGCTGAGAATAATAAAAGCCTGCGCGCGAGGCGACTTACGAGCTGAGAGTAATAAAAGCCGGCGCGTGCGGCGACTTACGAGCTAAGAATAATAAAGCTTGGCGCGCGCGGCGACTTACGAGCTGTAGAATAATAAAGCTGGCGCGTGAGGCGACTTACGAGCTGTAATATGATGATAATGACTGGCCGACAAGGGCCTCTTCTGCGCAGGATGACTATCCCGGCTTGTCTTCAAAATAATAATGGAGGCACAAACGGCCAGATAATAATAATGTTGTCACAGGTGCTTGCGCGGCTCGTGGCCGAACCTTTTAGTATGGCGCGTAGCCATATGGGTTTATGAGTATTCCACCCTTGGCTCGAGGCCTGTGGGTCTGAGTATTCCACCCTTGGCGCGAGGCCTGTGGGTTTATGAGTATTCCACCCTTGGCGCGAGGCCTGTGGGTCTATGAGTATTCCACCCTTGGCGCGAGGCCTGTGGGTTTATGAGTATTCCACCCTTGGCGCGAGGCCTGTGGGTCTGAGTATTCCACCCTTGGCGCGAGGCTTGTGGGTTTATGAGTATTCCACCCTTGGCGCGAGGCCTGTGGGTCTGAGTATTCCACCCTTGGCGCGAGGCCTGTGGGTCTATGAGTATTCCACCCTTGGCGCGAGGCCTGTGGGTCTGAGTATTCCACCCTTGGCGCGAGGCCTGTGGGTTTGAGTATTCCACCCTTGGCGCGAGGCCTGTGGGTTTATGAGTATTCCACCCTTGGCGCGAGGCCTGTGGGTCTGAGTATTCCACCCTTGGCGCGAGGCCTGTGGGTCTATGAGTATTCCACCCTTGGCGCGAGGCCTGTGGGTCTGAGTATTCCACCCTTGGCGCGAGGCCTGTGGGTCTATGAGTATTCCACCCTTGGCGCGAGGCCTGTGGGTTTATGAGTATTCCACCCTTGGCGCGAGGCCTGTGGGTCTATGAGTATTCCACCCTTGGCGCGAGGCCTGTGGGTCTGAGTATTCCACCCTTGGCGCGAGGCCTGTGGGTTTGAGTATTCCACCCTTGGCGCGAGGCTTGTGGGTTTATGAGGATTCCCAACTTTTAAGTTTGAGCTAAGGCTCATATTTTTGGGCTAAGGCCCTGACGTTTTAGAGTTAAGACTCGTCAACACGTTTGAGCTTGAAGCTCGCGCATGTATGTTTTACTTCGTTTTATTTTTAGTTTGATGTCAATATAATGTTGTCATATTGCTCAAATTAATAAAAGGAAGTGTGAAACATGTATGCAAAAACATGTATGCGGTGGCGCGAATGCAAACCGCTGTGGCGAAGAGTGATCGCCGGGAGCGCGCATGCGGAATCCGAAGTTGATCCGCGGTGGCGCGCATGATCTAGAGATTTTGAATGCGTGAGCATCTGTGATGTGTGAGCATGCGTGATGCGTGAGCATGCTTGATGTTTGAGCATGCTTGATGCTCGAGCATGCTTGATGTTTGAGCATGCTTGATGCGTGAGCATGCTTGATGCTTGAGCATCGATGCGTGAGCATACTTAGATGTTTGAGCATGCTTGATGTTTGAGCATGCTTGATGCTTGAGCATCGATGCGTGAGGATGCTTGATGCTTGAGCATGCTTGATGCGTGAGCATCGATGCGTGAGCATGCAAATGTTTGAGCATGCTTGATGCTTGAGCATGCTTGAGCATGTGCTATGCGCCATGAGCATAGGTTTTGGCCGTCTTCATGACATCTTGATTTTAAGCCTCGGTCTGTATCTTGTGGGTTGACCTTTCGCGCGCTCGGTGCCTGCGCGCATGTTTGAGCATGCTTGGACAACTTTGATTGTGCACGTCAGACAACCTTCCAGAATGTATCTTTTTAGGGAATAAGAATATGCTGATGTTGACAGCTGCCAATGAAAGGTGGACAACTCAGCAAAACCCATGTGCTGGGTCAGAAAATAATCAATGAAAAAGCACCAGGTGTCCCAAGGACACGTGGCGCGAATGCAAACCGCTGTGGCGAAGAGTGATCGCCGGGAGCGCGCATGCGGAATCCGAAGTTGATCCGCGGTGGCGCGCATGATCTAGAGATTTTGAATGCGTGAGCATCTGTGATGTGTGAGCATGCGTGATGCGTGAGCATGCTTGATGTTTGAGCATGCTTGATGTTTGAGCATGCTTGATGTTTGAGCATGCTTGATGCGTGAGCATGCTTGAAGCTTGAGCATCGATGCGTGAGCATACTTAGATGCTTGAGCATCGATGCGTGAGCATGCTTGATGCTTGAGCATCGATGTGTGAGCATGCTTGATGCTTGAGCATCGATGCGTGAGCATACTTGATGTTTGAGCATGCTTGATGTTTGAGCATGCTTGATGCGTGAGCGAACCCAGATCTGATTCAGCACAGATATGAGGGTTTTCCCCAAAATATCGGGTATTTCTTCCTGTGTATTCCCAGATCATTGTTCAGATCCGATAGTATTTCTTCCTGTGTATTTCTTCCAACAGATCTGATAGTATTTCCAGATCTGGAAATATTTTTTAGATCTACGGAAGAACATATCTGAGAGAAGAAATCGTAGATCTGAGATATCGATGAACAGATCTGGAATATTGATGAACAGATCTGAGATATTGATGAACAGATCTGGAATATTGATGAACAGATCTGGAATATTGATATGTATATCTGAGATCTTGATGAACAGATCTGTAGATCTTGATGAACAGATCCGTAGATCTGATGAACAGATCCGTAGATCTGAGATGCTGATGGACAGATCGGAGGGCCGAAACGAGAAGCGAAGTGTGGTTCATTGCCGTCCCACGGATGGCGCCAAATGTAGAACGTGAAATGAATCTGACCTGACCCATGACGATGTTTCCACGGACTTCGAGATGAACGAACCACGACTTGCTTGCTTCTGCTCCGACCGCTGCTGTGATCTGCTGTGACTTTTGGGGGTGTGGAGGTGACCGCTAAGAAATCCAGAGGATCTCTTGTTCACAGACACAAAAATATGGTGGTGGCTCTTATTGAGCTATTTGCCAACCCTTGATAAGGAGGTGGAGACCTCCTTATATAGGGAGCCTCATGGCCACCATCATGGTACCCTAATGGGCCTAGCCCAGTTAGGGTTACCTCCACAAAACCCCCTCAGCCCAAAAACAAATGTATTAGCCCATATAATAAAATAAGCCCAAAACACAATAAATTAGGGTTCTTAGTACCATACCCCGACAGATATGTATCCTTAATAATCGTTTATATTATGATTAATCAGTTTGGCTCCATAGCAATAACAAGAATTATAACTTTTTTTCATCTTCTATGTTCATTTCAATTATAGTGTTCTTTTCTTTCTAACTTATTAATTTGTATATAATGTCACCCGCCTAATAAACTGATCACGGTTCATCCTCGAGCAATTCAGTTTCTAACATTTTTTGCTATACAAAACCAACATTATTATTGGAAGTTGACACACAAAAGTAGTTTTTAACATTATGTGATACAAAAGTACTTATTGTGTCTAGTGAAAGTGTCTAGCAGGTAACGATATATTTTAATTGATTCAATAACAAATCCGAAGGTTGCTAATTTCTGTAAACATGCAGTTAGTAAAGGAGCACAAAAGGTAATATATTAAAATTTATGAAAAAAATCATATTGTGTCCAAGATTTGGGTGTAACAGTGGGCCGGGCTGTGGGTTGGATGTGTTGGCATGCGGGGACCTGGTTATGTGAACCTGCATGCTTATAACGCTACAAATCCATGCATTTTGCACGCGCATAACCCACCCTTTCATAACATTTTCAGGGGTAAAAAGGTAATCTTACATTATTTTATTAATTTATGTCATATGTTATGTTTTTTATAGTTAAAAGTTTTAGTGTTTTACACCTGCACTTACTCTAAGGCTATGTGTAGTGGATGGACTACAAATTGGGGTGTTTTGCGTCATGTGGCGTCTTATTAGCAAAGAGTGAGTTTTTGTTTTTGAGGTGTAATGGTGTAGGGGCTACAATAATAATATAATGATATGTATATATATATAACACATATTAATATAATAATAATAAAATCAATGTGATGCCAGGCGACAAATTCACCTCGCCCCCGCCCCTTTTCGCCCCAAATTCGCCCAGGGGACGGTGTGCACCACAAAAATCGCCCCTTTTCGCCCAAATCGTCGCCCCACTACACTAAGCCTAACCGTTTAAAATGGGTTTAGTACTTACTATAGTACTCACACTAGCTATAAAATAATAATGTATAGTTAATTAACGGTTTTTGAAGACACAATTATTACTGACTTATATATAGTTTTTATGTGGTTTAGAGAAAGACGTACATGTAATTAAAATGTTTGGTTAAATACTTAAATCTCATCGAGATCATGCCAAAAACAGTTGCATTGTTTATCTTCTAAAAGACATGGACGTATTGCTTCTAGGCTTCTAGCAACATTAATTCCATGTGGGCATTATGATGTTAGTTTACTTGAATTTGATCGTTTTAGAACTAAAAATGCTAGTTTATGAAACAATTAATATATACATATAAAATAAAGCATAAGTTAGAGACCTCTTAAATTTTAAGATGTACCTAACTTGTTGCTTATTGTACAATATGCTATGCATAGATTTAAGAAATTTTAAGGGTAATGTTGTCTTTATAACATCTTAGGTTTCTTACACAATAGTTTCAATTTTAGTCCTTTAACTTTAATAATATTATTTTAATTTATATAATAATTACACATCTACCTCTTATTTAAAGCAAACTATCTTCACGACTTTTAAACGTTTATAACCTTTTCACACTTTAATATTTTTTTTAAGAAAATTATTCTAAAAAAACGAACATTTTATTTTATTTAATTTGAGTATGATATTGCTAGAGTTTATTAATTTAAATAAATTAACATTTATGTGATTACTGATTTGTAACGACAATGGGTAAAGTCGGGTTGTTCGAATCATGGGTCAAAATGAATTATAGTCGGAACATGTCAATACAAAAGCTGGTTAATTAGGTTCGGGTCGGGATGGGTTCAGGTCGAAAGGGGTCATGTCAAAAGGGTATCGGGTTGAAACGGTTTCGAGTTAAAACGATGTCTGGTCCAGATGGGTTTTGTGTCAAAATGGGTTGGTTTAAAAATCGATTTATTTGAAATTATTGTACATTTTAGGCATTAGTTCCGTGATGACACTGTTTACACGTACCATACCCGATAAACACGTGTCCAACACCACGTAAAAGCATTACCCAACCTTGGTAAGCGCCCAACACCACATAACGCACAAGTAATCAACGTGAGTTACACTCATGAAGTCGGTTAAGCATGTAACATGCATTCAGATGACGATTATGCACGTTCATGTGACAACTCGAGTTATCAAAACTTATAATTTATACCCATTACCAGACCCATTTCGTAAATGTTATCATTTTATTCATTTAACTATTGTTACAACTTTGTTAATATGCCCAAAATAACCCTTCAACAAGCTTTGAACTCGAAATATATCAAAGTTAAACTACAAATACCATTATGCAAATATTACAAATTAATATCCATGATCATTTTCTTCAACCCGTCAGCCAAATCTGGATCCAAACCCAAACCCGTGACCCGTATATCAAACCCGTATACCAAATACCTTAACTTGGACCCCAATTTTCGTATCAAACTTGGAAATCAAATCATATATATGCTATTCTTACTTAATTCGGCCTAACAGAATCTTTTAATTAAGTAAAAAAATCCGTTAATTACGCGTATTGACATGATTGTTAAACCGTCTTTACCCTAACTCGCTAATACACCTTCGAATCAATAATATCTCAATTAATCGCGGCCACACCTTCTGTAGAGCAGCGCCGTCATAAACCCTAAGCGTAATTTGATTAACTCGACCTGCAAATAACTCGTTCATTCTTTTTCTGTGCCGGCTGTGTGGGTCTCGTTCACCATCAATTCGTAATGTTATGAGGTAATCCATATGTGCTTCTGTTTCGTATTGAACCCTTAATCAAAACCCCTAACATTAATCAAGAAAAAAATTAGCGAAATGATTAATTTACAGATTTAGGGTTCTTATTCAATTTGGGGGGGAAATCGAGTTAATGTATTTAAAATTTTGTTCGTGTTTCGTAAGCATCAGGCACCCCAGCGCAGCTAGTGGTGTGCTGTGCGTGTGTTGTGTTTGAGCCTGCCAACTTAGAGGTGGTCAAAAAAACCGGTCCGGGAACCGGTTTTCCGGTTTAAACCGGAAACCGGTTTTTAAAAAAACCGGTTTTTTTAAAACCGGTTTGACCGGTTTACAAACCGTCGGTTTGTATTTCGGTTACACTTTTTAGAGCCCAAACCGGTTAACAAACCGGTTATAAAAAAAACCGGTTTTTTTAAATAACCGGTTTTTTTATAAACCGGTTTATTACCGTTATAGAAAAACCGGTTAACCGGTTTTTTAGTAACCGGTTAAAAACCGGTTTATTTCCTTTGTGAAACGGTTATATAGCCGTTTTTTTCAATTTTGACCGTTTTTTTTTTTTACCATTCTATCCCCACAAACATCTATATATAGTTTAGGTTGGGTATTGGTTAGAACACACTCGATTATACAACTCCAAACGCTCCAAACGCTCTAAACGTTTATTTCATACGCGATTATTTTGTTATCTCACGCTCAATTATACCACATTACCACTCCATACGCTCTTATTTCGTAGTCGATTATCATGGCCTCCCAAAGTGCTGCTTCATCCGTCAACATGGGTGCCTCGAACACGGGAGAAACGGTCGTTCGGGTCATCCCCACGAAACGAAACCAAGATGTTTGGCAACATTTCGACCTATGCGAAATGTCTAACGGTAGCCAAAAAGCTCGATGCAAACATTGTTTGAAGTTTTATGGCAAAGATGCAAACTCCACTTTAAAAGCGCATGTACAAAGGCCCTTTTGCAAGGCCTTGAAGGACGAATCGGGAAGTAGTTCGCAGCCGGAGTTGACGAATCAAGGAACGGTGTTTACGTACGACCTTGAAGCGGTACGTCAACAGTTTTCAAACTTTGTGATTCAACAAACACTTCCTTTCAACCACTTCGACAACCCTCAATTCACGGAGATGATGCAAAAGTATGTTCAACCACGCTACCAACACGTAAGTCGTTCGACCCTTAGAAGAGATTGTCTTAAAGCATGGAAAAACGCTAAATCCGAACTAATTTCATACTTTTCAAACTTACAAACTGGTGTAAACTTAACAACGGATGTGTGGTCGGTACCTAATGGTTCGCCCGACTCATACATTTGTGTGACGGCTCATTGGGTTGACCCCGAGTCGTGGCAAATGATGAAACGAACCGTTGCGTTTCAATTGTTTGATTACCCGCACACGGGTAGAAATATTTTTAAACTCTTGGATAAAGTCATTCGACAATACAAGATTGAACATAAAATCTTTTCAATTTCGTTTGATAACGCGTCCAACAATACGGCCGCGGTTGGCCATTTAAAATTAAAGTATAAACCTATTTGTGATGGAGCGTTTTTTCATAGCCGATGCATTGCACATATTATCAACTTGGCCGTGCAAGATGGGTTAAACGTGATCGAAACGCAAAGAAACAATTTTAAAAGAATGTTACGAGATGTTTTTAGCAACAATAAAACATTTTCAAGATACAAAAAATTTTGTGTAGAAACTAATTGTCAATGGTTGGGGCCAAATTGGGATTGTCCAACAAGATGGAACTCGACTTGTGATATGTTTGAGAAAGCCATCCAACAAAAAGAATCACTAGTTGCGTTTCATCAAATTTTGTCAAGTAGGGGTAAATGTGCACCGTACGATCCTATAAACTGGTTATTGATTGAGATCGTTACGGAGGTCCTTCAAATTTTTAAATCTTGCACAACTAGTTTATCCGGGGTTTACTATCCAACAAGCCCCATTGCTTTACCAAAAATTGCTGTCATGTGCACAAAGTTGAGTGAACTTCATTGTAGGGGTGCACCTTATTTTGATATGGGTGTAAAAATGAAAGAAAAATTTAGAAAATATTTTCAACAACTACCCGCTGTTTTGACATGTGCTGCTGCGTTAAACCCTTGCATCAATGTTGGTGGTGTTGAAGCTTTAATAGAAAAATTTTGTGATGAGCTAGAGTTAAACGACGATCAAAACCCCTATTATAACCAAACTTTAAAGAATACTTTCAACACCACCTTGTCTAACATGTATGATGTTTACCTTACAAAATACGGGTCGTCTTCCTAAATTCATGACTCGTTAAGAGCTGTTGCCCAATCCCAATCCCAAACCGACCTTGAAATGGGGATGTACTACATGATTTGGGAAGACGCCGGTAAACGTCAAAAGGTAAACACCCCAAGCAGTGAACTTGGAAGGTATGGTGGTACCAACTTTGTGAAACACATGACTCCGGATGAATTTAGAAGTCTTGATTTGCTGGCTTGGTGGAGAGGTAAGGAGGATGAGTTTCCGATCCTCGCCGCCATGGCCAAAGATTTACTAACGGTCCAAGCTTCCACGGTAGCTTCGGAGTCTGCTTTTTCTGTTTCTGGCAGGGTTATATCGATTAGGAGGACTCGACTCACTCCACCAGCTGTAGAGATGTCGATTTGCTACAAGGATTACTTGGACTCTTTAGATAGGGCACAACATCAACGCTCACTCGAGGGGGAAATGGACTATGAGGCGGGCTTGTATGAAGACGAGGTCAATCAAGGACACACTCAACCAATGACCGATGAAGAAGCCGCGTACGACGATTACCTAAGGAATAGCTCGGGATCGGGTAGCGAATAAAATAATGAGTAAGAAACAGCAAGTTGTTAATGTAATCGTGTCTAAGCATTCTTTAATGTTTGTATTTTTGAGTTACGAATATGCGATAACGATTTAATGTTTGTATTTTTAATGTAAAAGCTATAAATGAAAGTTATGTGTTTTTAATCTTCCAAGCAAAGAACCCTAACAACGAAAGCAAAGAATGAAGTCAGTCCGTTTTGCCTTGTAGTTACCGGTTTGCCTTGTAGTTACCGGTTTGTTTATACTGTGAAAAAATAATGGTTATTTAAAAAAAAAAAAAAAAAAAACCGGTTAACCGGTTAGACCGGTTATTAAAAAACCGGTTAATAAAAAAACCGGTTTATTAACCGGTTCTAACCGGTTCCAAAACCGGTCCTAACCGGTTAGACCGGTTAGGGTTTTCAGATACAAAAACCGGTTATTAACCGGTCCGGTTATTAACCGAACCGGTTTTTTTCCGGGCCAAAAAAAACCGGTCCGGTTAATAACCGAACCGGTTTTTTTAAAAAAACCGATTTGTGCACCTCTATGCCAACTGGCCAGGGTTCGAAACTCAGCAGTCCACCTTTCTATTTGTTGTGTTGTGTTTTAAGCATTTAAATTATTATTTTTTAACTATTAATTATTATTAAATTTAAAATAAACATTATCTTGTTAAACCGACATCATAAAGTTAACGTTTTGTATCAACTAAATTTTGTTACAAGGTTTTAGTGTGTGAGTATGTATATATATATATGTTATGTATTTGTATTGTTCTTTTTAAACGAATATGTAATAAAACGTATTAAACGCGTTGGACGAATTAACTATATTTTACCTTTGGGTTTCGTTAAAGATTCTAAAATATAAATCTTTTTATAATTAACTATTTAAACCTTTATTACTATAATATATCGCATCTCATAATTATTTAAGCTAATTATTCGTAAATTAGGATATATGATAAGCAAACGTTTCTTTTAATGAAATGATAACTAATAATATTGTTTTCTCAATAACAACTAATCCATAGAGGTTAATCTTTCAATCAATAACGTTCTAATCAAAACCATAACTCAAATCACATCGGAACATTAAATTCATTATACATGTTATCTCATTATTAATTAATTCTTGATATTATATTATTTCAACTAGGAATCCTTGACGGTATATCTTGAAGGATTTATCTTTCTCACATGATCCTCATTTGTAATTCGTTCATTCGATTAGGTGAGTAATCACTCCCCTATTTTACTTGTTTTCAAATGTTTTGGGGACACTTGCGTACCATTTGTCAAATTATTTCTCAAACGCAAACTATGATCTTTGTGTTGTGTATCAATTGAATGATTGTTTGTTATTTGCTATTTGCTTACTTGCTTACATGAATCACATTCGGAGAGGTCCAACATAATCTCATTATAGTATGATCATACGACCATCGTAGTGGCCGGAGCCCGATCGCATTGGCAATGGTTTCACCGACACTCATTACTTGCTTAACACTTTCATTGTTTATACTCACAGATAACAGTTTTGCTTATTTTTACTCTATTATTTATATCATTATATATTATCATTTTGTTCGTGTCAAAACTCGTGAACCTACTCACTCAACATGTGTTGTTGACAAATATATATTTTGTACGCATTTGCAGGTTATAGATTGGATTGCTTATCGAACTGAAGCTCACGTAGATATGACCTTAGGATGTTAAACATAAACAAGAATAGTTGGTTTTGTATTGTAATTTTCTCTATTTTTGTTGTACTTAAATGTTCGTTGACAATTAATAAATTAATTAGATATTGTTGCTTTACAATTGCATGATAGTACCTTTTAAGCTGTGGCAATCAGATAACGCCCCGACATTTCCGCTTTAGGTTGGGGTGTGACAGTTCAACTGTCAGTTACACACGTACTAGCTTGCACGTGTTATGCGTCCAATTTCGAGTTACAAACTAACCGTCATCGGTTTGTACACGTACTCCGCTTCATAGCGCGGGCACCTGCCTAGTAAACTAATAAAGTGCGAGTTGCTAATAAATTAAACATGTTACATAAACAAGTGGAAACAAAAAAAGATTTAAATGGATAAACCTTTGGTACGTAATTAATAATATTTAGATATGTGATGAGGTAATATTTAATTAGTGTGTAAGTATGGGCTATGAATTTGTAAATACTATTTTCCTTACCCTAACACTTACTTCCCTTTTTTGAGTTACGGCAATGATGCATCCCACCACCCTTGTCTTCTTTTTCCTAACAAAATTTAAATAAAACTTTCACCATTGTATAATATTTTAGATTATCTTGAGTAATTTTAATTAATAACAAAGATTATCGACATAGATTCGTGGTACTCCAAAGTCCAAACTAGTGAACTATTTCCTTTGAGACATGCCTTTGAGAGTTGAATCAAACCAATAAAAACATTGTTGCACCAAGTGATGTCTAAAAGTATACATCATAAATCGAAGTTGACAAAACAATGAAAAACCACTTAACACGAACAAAAGTAGTTTGTTGATCGATCTATTCAGGATCAGCCTAATGGGCTTGATGCTAAAGCAATAACTTTAGGCCCTCAATATTTTTAGACTTCCAATATATAGATTTTTTTTTAAATTTTAAAATTTGACTTGGATTTAAAATCACCCAAGCTGGTCACCGGTTGGTGAAGCACATATATATCCTCACCGTTAATCCACTACAAATTGTTGTTTTTTCTTCGTAATTGAATCAATATCATGGGTTTAGAAACATGAATTGATTAGAATTTGAAGTTTGGTTTATCTTTATCATGGAATAAAAAAGATCCAGCCCAAAAAATTAGGTGAAATCCTAATCCCTTTCATGATTTCATTTGTCTTATAATATGTGTTTAGAGTTAAATCCTTTGACTTTACATATGTCGAAGTTTCTTTTAGCCTGGCTAGCTTTTCAATGTCATCATGTCAATTCCTGACGAGTATAAATGAATTTATGTCGATAATATAGTTATTAGTTATTACTATCATATATTATTTTATTAGATATATATAACCTTGAGTCCTTGACCGACCAATTGGCATGCAAGTGATATCATGCACATTCAAATGTGTCCCCTTGTGTTTATGCTTGACCGAACGAAAAGCTTGTGTTAGTTCATCTAAAAGGAGACATAGTGAAAACAAAATCAACACATTTGACATTTGAAGTTACATGTAATAGGTTTTCATCTAAAAGGAGACATACTGAAAACAAAATCAACAACAGTGGAATCACTTTTATCTTACTAGGCCGAACCGAATCAAACCAGATCGGACCGGAATTTCAAAGAATATCGACTAGGACTAATATGTGTTTTTTTACTAGTTTTGAAATATCACTTTGTTTATCTACAATATATACACGATACTTGTTTTCTAACATCAACAAGTTTCTATTTATAACATAACGTACTAAACCTTTTTAAGTTAATAAAAACAAAATAATACATGTTCATTACAATCCATCATCTGAACTGGTATTATAAATGTTTAACCCATGTTATCGCGTATTATTTGCACCAAAGTGACCAAAATAACACATTACACTCGTTGATCTTATGATGGACCACATTGAGCAAAACCGGGCAAGATGTGAGGCGGGCCTCGGCGGCCACTTAAGGCTCAATTTTATGGGTATGGTCAGTTTTTGTGGATTATCGGATGATCAATACACCTACTGGATTCTGGGATTAATTAACATCCATTTAAGTAAACAAATTGTATTTGGAAAGAGGTACTCTGAATGAGGTGACCCAATGGTAAAAAGTCACCGTCAGCTGGCCCTGTGCTGCCGTACGAAACCATTAAGCGTCTTCTAGTTATTTCCAGTTCCGAAAAGAGGGGGTATATTTTAGTAGTTATTTGAGGCATTTGAAATCTCAGAGACTGTCCTGTCGTTGACAAACATAAATTATGTATATGCAACGTTATATCATTGAACATAGAGTAAATTAATTGGCCAATTGCACAATCAATAAACATGTCCTTTTTTCACGCGGAACTAAAGGAAATAATGCATTCTTTAAAAGAAAATGATATGATTTTGAACGATAAAAACTCACTACATCAAACACAATTTTTTTACTTAACATTCTAAATTTGGTAGGTGTTACCAAAGTATAGTAAATCAAAATTGACAATCTAGAAATAAAAATAATTTAAACTAGCAAGATTAACCCGCGCGTTGCGGCGGGAATTTAATTGGCAGAATTGTTTTTTATAATAGTATTACGGTACCATAACTTGTGGAAATTTTTGTGTGTTGCGACAATGTTCGTATCTCGAACCTTATGGGACCGTTACATGTGTTTGTGAACACTTATGTTGTTTTACGAATTCTTCAAAATAGTTGCAACAAATAAGCATTGCATCCCAATTAATTTCCCTTGTTTTTGTCGATTAAAAGCAATAAAATTGTTTGCTTTTTTTATGTAGACTATTTGTACGTGAATTTTAACATAACTAATTTATGCCATATTTGCTACGACTTATTGAATATTGATATACTTTTTATTATTGGTTATAAAATTTTGATATGGCACAATTTATAAGGTTGAATTTGGATTTTATATAATCCTAAATTCACTACAAAAAGTAGTGTTCAAAAAAATGGATTTAATGTTGCTTTATATTTGTGATTATTTTTCTCTTTAGGCTTGAAATATTTCTATATGAAACTTACTAACTTAGGATAAATATATGAAATCTAATTGGATTTTGTTATGTTGAAAATAATCCTAAATGAAAAACGATACAATATGAAAGCAAATTAAAAAAACTACGTTTGTGGGCTAAAATGCTAATAGAGAATCCATGGATCAAACTTATACTTCAATGTATTTATACGAAAGCCCATCTCCGAATCCCAACCATCCAATGTCATCGATCTTTGTCCCTGAACTCAATTATAAACCTAAAAGTACTTCCGATTTAAAATAAACATGAATCAATCATTCTTAATCATACACATGCAAAGAGACGGTGCATTGTCAGTGTAACCGTTGTACAAAATTAGATGGCATTGAGGGTTTAAATCTTGAAACGGGACAACACCAAACATATTTCCGTTAATTTTTCTTCCTTAGGTGAGATTTGTACAAATAAAGGAAAAAAAGGTGTTTCATAATAAATGGTGATAAAACTAATATTTTTTCATTACGTTACATAATTTGATAATTTGATAATTGATATTAGTATAAGAATAATACTTATCAATACTATACATAATATACTAATGATGGGCAAATTAAAATGCTTTTTTTAAGTAATGTACAACACTTTATGCATAAGTTACAACATCAACTAGGGGCAAAAATGTCATTGTTACATTTAATCTCGCGTGCATTTGCAATTTCCTTAATATGTTTACAACTTCCATCCCTTAAAATTACAATATTGATCCTTAGTCTTTTACTTATATACTATTTTATTTTCACTTTTAACCCAACTACCCCTACGGTTTTTAAACAATCATAACTTTTGTACGTTAATATTTTTTAAATTAAATGTCATCATAAAATCAAGCATTTTATTATCTTTAATTTGAGTATCATATTGCTATAGTTTTCGAAGTAAAAAAATTTGGGCAAAAGTGTTTATGGTTTGCTTTTGATGGTTTTAAATTAAATCATGAGCCAACTTTACACGTTTTTTTTGTCGTCGAAAACCGAAACTAAATTGTTTTTAATTAAAACCAAACTAAACCGAACCATTGCCAATGATTAGGTTCTGATATAGTTTGTACTTCGATAAAAAAAAATCGAGTCAAAATTTAAAATAAGAATTATTACTCAGCATATATCTTAACTTCAAACTAAGCATCAACTAATACGTTATTAAGAGAATCATACCATGAACAAAGATAACTTTGGTCACATAAACAATAAACCTTATTAGAATAAATAGAAGGCGAAATCATAACAAGAACATATATTATAAAAAAACCACTGTAAATTTGGCTAAATTAAAATTTTTAATAGATGAGTTTGCTCGTATTAAATAAAACTTTGGTTAACTATATTTGAACTATGTCTAATATATATTATATCTAATACTAAATAAGTAAATAATTAATATTTAAATATGTACGGCCAACTCCGGTTTCTACCGTGAAACAAAATAATGAACACCTAAAAATTTGTTACATGATTTGTTACACCTAGAAACCGGAGTTGGCCGTACATATTTAAATTTTTAGGTGTTCATTATTTTGTTTCACGGTGAACGGTCTCACAGTTTCAAACGAAATAATGAACACCTAAAAATTTGTTGCATGATTATCAAAGTACGAGGGGGCACTCTTCTAGTGTGTGTAAATACATTAGTAATAATTAGTGTAAAAACAAAATAATTTGTGTTCATTTTAGGGGAAAAAATGTTCAGGCCGGTTTGGAAGTAAAATTTTTAACACGGTGTGGTCAAAAACATAAGTTGATATCACGTTATGGCTATCATTTTATTATTATTAAACTTTAAATTCCAAGAGAGCAATCGAATGATATTTCTTCATTTCACACTTAATATATTTGTCAGAGAAAGGTTTCCGGCTCTCTCCCAAAACTCCGGTCACAACTGACTTCCACTTCACCGACAACGTTTTGCCCTGTACTTCATCAGAAATGTTCAGATGTGTGAAAACATGACAGGAAAATTTTGATGGCGGTGGGGCGTGTAACGGTGACAAACGATAGAGAAAACGGTGGACGGTAGTTGGTGCTCTTATTTTTGTCATCATTGCGATTGTGATAATTAAAATTTAGGAGTGATCGCCGGAACCGGTGGATATGACGAAGATTTATAGGCCCGTGGGAGTGGTGGCGGTTATCCGTTGACGGTTAATTGGTTATTAGATACACACTGCGATGGTTGATGAAGAGATGCGATTGTTCGCGGTTAACCGTCATGCACGTAACCCTAATAATGTTGATGAAGAGACGCGATGGTTAGCCGGTAACCGCCAATGCCTTAACAGTTAACGCTATTATTTCTCCCGTTTTCTACATGACGTTAATTAAAAAAACATGGAAAAGTTACGTTAATCAAAAAATGGAAAAATATCTATGTCTCTATTAATATTGTTGAAGATCAATATCAATGGCGAGAGTAATAACGGTGGCACAGGACGGCGTAGTTACCGGCGGTAACTATCGGACATTGCAGGAGGCAATAGAAAGCGCATATCGTTCTCCAAAACTTGCCGGACCATCACTCGTTTGCCATGTAAGTAATTTGAAACATGGGTATGAATTTTACATAAAAAATGGTTATACTATGCACATTTTGATAACTTATGTAATCAATCAAAATTTCTGATCATATCGTCATCCGCCGAAAGAGTATGAATTCACATATAACCAATAAAATTCTCCATCGTCTCCGGAATTGTTTATTGTTCGGTGTGTTGTAGGTTTTCGGTGCGGTTTGTCAACCCCATCGCTTGAACTACACGGCCAGCATTCGTTGTTGTAATGGTGATTGGATGCAAGTATGTTGGCGGTGCCGCGGTGGTGTAGAAGAAGATGGCATGATCATCTTGTTGTGATCACTTCCTTTCACCATAGTAATGGATTATGAGAATGGATGGATATGAGGATGTATATATAGGTTTGGAGGGGTAGCGGTTATATGTTTTTACGGTTGAAAGGTAGTTACTGAAGTAAATACGGACACGACGGTTGAGCATGTTATGTTTTTTGTGTTTTGGCTTTTTATTTTTAAAATGAAGAAAGAAGACATTTTGGTTTAATTTAATATTTATATAATATATAAGTGAACATTGGTTGGTTTAGTGAAAACCATACATATATTAAAACCAAATGGTATCACTTTTATTTGTAACAATGTAAAATTAAAGTTACTGTTTTTCATCCGATTCTATTTTAAATTTAAATATAGGAATTTGAATTAAGGAATTTTAAAAAAGGTTGAGAAATAGGTTAGTATTTCATCCGATTCTATTTTAAATTTAAGGATAGAAATTTGAATTAAAGAATTTTAAAAAAGGTTGAGAAATAGGTTGGTAATGAATTCTAAATGTAGTAGATAGAATAAACAACTAATTAATAAATGCATGAATTAGTGGAATCTACAATTCACAAGCTTTACGGTTATAACATAACAATAATGCTTTTAAACATTGTTTTCTTTTATAAAAACCTTTAACTAACTTCGGTAAAAGTTGTATGTCTTTAATTCTTTATACGTACACCGGTTCTATAGTCGCTCGTTTTTATCATCATGTGTCAACTTTCCTCATACTGAATAATTCTAGAATGAGTATGAATGTGAATGTTCGATATTTGCCTGAATTGTTGAAATAGTTTTTTAAGAAACTTGTCAAACCATCGACCGGTTCATCATTGATTAAATCCTAGATCTACTGTAGTTTTTGAAATTGGAATGGTTAACTTGGGTATTTTATTTTGGATGCAGTGTTCTAAGATCAAGTCGTTGGTACTGGAACGTATACTATCATTATGGTATTATTAGGACTTATTAGTATATATAGAGCCCCCTGACTGGTTTACATCTTTATATATGGTAATCACCAATTGAGTGGATGCAATTATAATCTTACAATTGGTTGGTTATTGAACTTAAGTCCTCGTACGTAGATCTTTCTTCAGATCGACATGATCAATTTGCGATCGATCCATGTCTTGAACATTTTCTCTTATGAAAATTGTGCAATGGTGCTTGGTAGTTACCACACAGTTGACCCATGGTGCGATCATGTATCAACCTTTAAGACTGCATATTGTTTTTCATCTTTGTTTTGAACACTTGAATATATTTTGTTCCTTAGGCGTAGATACGGGAAGATTTTGAGCATATGATCTTTATAGAATTAGCAATGGAGTCTCATGTTGCTACTTCTTATAAGCATAAAAAGATGCACTTTGATATGAGTAACAGGTATGCACCAACAATATCGACTATCTCCTATATCACTCACAATATACTATGGGGAGGTTGTCCAAATACACATTGTTGACGTCTTTGTGTTCTTAGTATATAGTTTATTATCTTCAATTTGACATCATGATCTTCAAAGCGACGATTCGTTCTCTCCATATAAGCGTTGAAGTGAATATTATAGGGTATCAAATGCACGCGAATGATATGTTGGATTCATAATTTTGCCATTTGAGCTTCCCTGTCTTTATTTAGCACAATTATTGTCTACAGTGTGAACATTAGCACGATTTACATTTTACCAACATGGTTTAATATCTAAGTACAAAACCTACGAAAAACCATATTCAATTTTGTCTGGAAATAAGTTATTATGGTAGCTCATTTCGAACTAGTCCTTTCTGTATTAACTTGTATAGTTGTATATGAGTTTATTCATCAATATATATAGTTAGATTTGTTTTATTTCCCTTTTTTTGGTTGGTTGAGACTTGAGCCTAGGCAATTAGTCATATGATATCAAATTTCTACAATATATTTATAAAAAAAAAACGAAAATTGGTTTTTATTGGTCTCAACTATCGTCTTTTGGTCACTACCAGTCCCAACTAACGAATTGGCTGCTGACGACCCCAACGTTTAACGTATTTGTTTCTAACGGTCCGCGACTAACAGAATTCTAACATCGTTAGTTTCAGGTCGCCGGAAAAACGTTTTTGCCCGGAAAACACACATTTTTTTCCAGAAAACTCAACAATTTTGTCCTAAACATCATGGTAACTTTGTATCGTACCTTTATGAACCTTTTTATAGTAAAAACCCCAATTATTGAGGTTGCCGGAACCCAAGAACCATCATCGGAATCAGTTGATGGTGCTTAAGTGATGGTGATTGGTTGGCGGTGAATCAATTGGTGGTGGTGGCGGTATTCAGGTGGTGTTTTCCAGAAAAAAAGTTGATTTTCCCGGTCAAAAACGTTTTTCCGGCGACCTGAAATTAACGGCGTTAGGATTCTGTTAGCCGCGGACCGTTAGGAACAAATACATTAATAGTTGGGACCATCAATGACCAATTCGTTAGTTAGAACCGACAATGACCAAAATGCAATATTTGGAATCAATAAAAACCAATTTTTTAAAAAAAAATCGGTATTAGAGAGAGGGGAGATGGTCTATAAAGGGGAATGAAGTCCCACCAACACATGCACATGAAAAGAAGAGACCAGAATCATGAGAAAGAATGGTTCACACATCAAAGTGATTGTTTTCACAACCAAATGGACACCAAATCTTTGGGGAGTTTGGACAAAACCCCATTTGACACAAATGCCCTTAGGCTCCACTTGTTAGAAATTCTATATGATTGTACACACCTATCTTTCTATCTATAGGTATTAATATATGGGAATTTCATGTATATAATATACACACATATAGATATGTACGTTTTGACAGGCATATTTGGAAATTGAAGTATAAAAAATTGAAATAACAAAAAGACTAAAGTCGATGGCCATGAAAGTTATAATGTTAAAAGCAATGATTATGTCTAAATAGCTCTCCCCACCTTTACTTTTAGCTTATAACCTTAATAAAAGTAAATACTAATATACTATACATGTATGCAAATCTGAATATGTGAAAAAGGCAACAATCCACAATAGATGTTTTACATATGGGTGGTCTTGTTTTAACAGTTCTCATATATTAAAAGATTTTAAATTTCTAATAGCTTATATAATAATATCGACCAAAAAATGAAAAGCTTGATTCATTAACTCTTACGTTTTATATGTAACAAAAAAGAAACATGAGGTAACTAACATAAATAGATCTTATAACAGCCCATCTTTTTTTTTTTGAATGTGCAAGATGTCGTTTTGGGACGAGATAAAATTTTTGGCCGATTCTAATGAGGGATATTGTTCCCTTCTATTCCGATCCTTTCATCCCTTCACAAAATATCATCGCGATCGGCAAATTTGTCACGATAATGGTTAAGGGCAGTGTTGCAAAAATCGCTAGTCGATGGTCGGGCGGTGGGGTGGGGACTAGCGATTAATCAGGAATAATCGGATCAGACTTTAATGTGTATTTTTCAGTTTTATACATATACACACACATTTTTATATGTAATTTTCAGTTTTATACATACACAAACATATTTTAGGCGGAGTTTGGTTGGAATCTCGTTGGAAACCGCTAATTTTTGCTGCAATATCGCCGGAAATAGTTGATTAGGGTCGGAATCTCGCCGGAAATCAATGATTTTGGTTGGAATTTCGTCGAAAACCGTCGATTTTGGCCGGATTTGACCGTTAACCGATTAATTGGCCGACTAGCCCAAAATTAATCAGTGAAGTGGGGACTAGCGATTAATCGGGGATTAATCGGTGCCTAGTCGGGATTTTTGCAACACTGGTTAAGGGGATTAGGATATATATAATATTAGAATCTAAAAAAGTTAAAAGAATAAAAACGACAAAACAAGACAATAATTGAAAAAAATATATAATAAAAGTTTGTTAGATGTGAAATTTGGATTGAGGGAGGTAAGACATTGAGGTGATGGGTATATCTTTACTCGAATATACATGTGTGTGTTTTAGTAATATTCTTTTGACAATAGTTTTATGGATACACATACATGATACATGCATGTTGCATGTACACATATTACTCACATATATGTCATTTGCATAGTCATAGAATGATTACATATGCGTGCATGTTTGTTAAAATTCTTGTAGCACATTGTTATGAATAGACATATATACATGCACACATATGGACATAAATGCATACGGCTTATTAGCACATAGTTTTATACGTGTTTATTATTAATATTCTACTAAAATAAATCAACATAACGGCCAGTCATGAATAACTTGGTTGAATGGTCAAGTAGCCATTTAGTTAACATGATCTTTCTCACACTTTCATTATTTACTTCTAAACAACCAAAATATTTTCTTTTTAAACACTTATATGTGATATGTCAGACATATTTTATTGACTACACAAGTGCACTATTGTAGTTGATGTTTTCCCGAACTTAGTATGCTAGTTAAATAAAATATGAGTAAAAACTTAATACGCTAATAAATTAACATGTGAATTTTTAATATTTATTAGCGGCATACTACATCTATATTTATGTACTTGATTTCATATCATAGGAAGAATACTAAATTAGAGGAGCCAGCTATAATGTTATATCTATTTTGACGTTTCAGCTCGTTTAAGCTCCCCCCCCCCCTTTACGGTTTTCTTTCGTCTAAATAATATATTGTTGTTTGAGAAATAAAATATGTCTCTATTTTGTTCTTATATCTAGAGGTGTGTGTGGTGCGGTTCGGTGCGGTTTTTGGCTAAAACCAAACCGAAAACCAAAACTTTGGTTTTTGGAGTTTTTGAAACCGTTCGGTTACTGTTTTTTCGGTTTCGGTTTTTTGGATTTCGTTTCGGTTTCGGTTTTTACGGATTTCGTTTCGGTTTTTTCGGTTTTTACCATTTGAGCTTGAAAATTTTAAGCCGAAAAAAAAAGTTGGACAAAAAATAATGAATTTAGGTATAAATAATTTAATTAATTGTAAAATAATAGACTATTATACATATGATCAAAAATTTTGAAGTTACATATTTATTAAATTCATATAAATTACTTAATATAAAATAAAAAAAAACAAAAAATTAGCAATTCGGTTCGGTTTTTTTACATGCAAAACCAAAACCGAACCGTTAGTTCAGTTTTTACAAAAACATAAACCAAATCGTCGGTTTTTGTTTTGGTTCGGTTTTTTCGGTTTCGAATCAGTTTTTTTTGTTTCTTGCTCACCCCTACTTATATCTACATTAGCTTATTTAGATAGTTTTTGAAGTTTGAAAATTATCTTGTTTTGTATTGTTTCTATATATATAAAGAGAGAACTACGAGTTATAAAATACACAAAATATATTCAACATCAATATTCAATTCTGTTCTCTCTAAATTATTTTGATAGTTTATCAAAATCATAATTTAAACCTTAAATACATACATACACATCTACATGTGTATGGATTGTCCATCATATAATACTTTTTCTCCCCTTTGTATATAATACTAGAAATTATAAAACACAAACTAGTATAAGGAATCCTAGATGTATATATATTTAAATGGCCCTAGGTGATTATTGACATAGGTATGGTTATAATATGAATAGAAATGAGCAAGTGGAGATTTATGTTATTCATAAACCATGATTTGTATTGGGGTTGGAAGGTTCCCCTCTCCACCATGGCATGCTTAGGGAATTATGTCCATGGACCATTTGCATAGCATTGCATTGCATCATGGTGATGATGATGCACATAATGATGTCTCTCTAGTCAACTTAAACATCTAATTGTTTCACCTTAATCATAAGTTAAGTGTTAATTAGTTGCAATTAATACTTTCTAATATATTATTGCTAAACACTTCCATTTATATTAGCATATATATAGTTAAATGACATTAATTAAAACTATATGGCTTGACGAATTTAGTAGAAACTCGGTTCATTAAACTGTCATTTTCAATGTTTTTAGCTCTCTTTGGTTTATACCAAAGACGTGAAGAGGCTATGATACGTTTACTCGTATTTGTCATAATTTCTAGGTAGATGAATTGAAAGGAGTCAGATATGTCGTTGCACTTTGTATTTTCGTCTTTGTCTCACATTTTAGGATTGTAATACATAATACATATGCACTTCTATTTTTTGAATTTTTAAGGTTATCACATAAAAAATTCTCACTCACTTAAACAACGTGGTGTTTTTTTAACAATTTAATCTATTTGATTAGAAACATCTTTTTTAACAAAATGATCTAGGGTATACTTTGGGTTATAACTCAGGCAACCATTCATGGACCATGAGAAGCAAATCATCCATATTTCAAGTTAAGTTGGACCTATAAACTATCACTGCATTGTTTAATTACAGTATGGTAATGGGCCATGTCAGTATTAGCCCATGTGGTAGTGTTGTAACTCACGGGTAAATTTGACTCATTTCACTGATCCGTTTAAAGATAACTAGGTTGTTACACGGCGCGTTGCGCCGGGCTGTTCTGTGACGTTGTTTTCCGTAAGTTGACGCGAATTCGGTTGCTACCGGCTACGTTCTTTACGGTACCAAACTAAACCCAAAAAAAATTAATCAAACTAACGTATTTAATACAAATTAAAAAACGAAAGACCACACCACCTTACTTTTCCATTGCTTGATACTATATGAAATCTTCAAATACAAACACTATTTTTATTTCACAAAAAACAAAAAAAATAGCTTAAAGAAGGGTCGTTTCTATTTAAAAATAACAAACAATCAAAAAAACATAAAAAAAGAGAAAAACAGCTTCAAGAAAGCTCGAACTCAAGACCGTCAAGTTGCAACCTTATAGAATTACCACCACAGCAATCTACTCTTTTCTTTTCTTTGTTACTTACAAATGAATTAATATTAAAAAAGATTTCGAGATATTAAATAAACATAAGTGGCTGCCACACTGATTGGACCAATACTAAATCACTTTAGCTTTAGGTTTTCTTTTATATATAATAGTATACTCATCTAGTCGTCCATGCATCTCTAAGGTGAATAATTATTGGTATATTTCACCTTATCAAAGAACTTTCATGTTTAGATTCTTTTTATAATTGCTATACATTATTGTTGGGAAAAATACTTCTGAACATCCGCCTTATGAAAGGACAAGACCGTCTCAAGGACACCAGGCAGCCGCTTCCTTGTAGTCGTCATCTTGTTTCTGACAGAATTGATAGGGTGACATTTTTTTCCGATCATTTTCGATGGACTCATGGCCTCATTGAAGTTGTTTTTCAACTGGAGGACTGTAACATCACGTAAATATTGGGCCAAAAATGTCAATTTTCTAAAGTACAGGGACCAATTCTGTCAATTTCCAAACTCCAGGGGCTTAAATGAAAAATCTGTTTTTTTGACCTATCGTGCTACGTGACAGGTCAAGAGAGTCACCCATCGCGTACCGCGATGGGGTGTCTGACAGATGTTGACACGTGTGCCACGTGGCACAAGGTGGCAACGGTTGCCGCCACGTGGCAACACGTCCGCCACATGGCGCGGCGCCTGCCACGTGTCGCCACGTGGCAGGTCTACCCTGTGACTCGGCAAGCCTACATCACGCTACGCGATGGGCTTGCCAAGGAACCCATCGCGTAGCGCGATGGGGTCCAATATCAGCTCTATAAATAGCATGTCCGAGTTCATGCTCACTACTAGAAATTGGGGTCTTTACCCACACATATTATGTGTGGGTAAAAGCCTATTATGTGTTGGAAGTCGTCTTTATTTACACATAAACTAAGTGTCATGATGTGTTGCCTCAGGACTGTTGAAATAGATCTTTACCCACACATCAATTATGTGTAGGTATATAGTACTTTATACCTACACATATATATGTAGCTAAAACTAATAAATAGGTGTAGTTAAAAGTATAATAATTTGCTTGGATGGTAGATGACATGGCAGATGATGTGGCAGATGGCATGTGTCATAAATATGTGTTGGTAATAGTAATATTATGTGTAGGTATATATTTTAATATTCGTAGAGCAAAATATATATGTGTTGATAAAGATGTATTTATGTGTAGACA
This sequence comes from Bidens hawaiensis, assembly GCF_021521415.1. NCBI lineage: Eukaryota > Viridiplantae > Streptophyta > Magnoliopsida > Asterales > Asteraceae > Bidens > Bidens hawaiensis. The sequence goes on along the minus strand of NW_027491976.1, from coordinate 338,380 downwards.
TTAACCACGATATACGTAAGTAATTGTCTTCAAATCCATACAAAAAAATAAAAAAGAAATACATAAACTATGTGACCAAATTGCCATACTTAATTAAAGATGTTGAAACATCATCGTTCAAACCACAAAAACATATTAAGTACTAGTTACAATAATTAAACTAACAAAGCTAAAACTCTACATAGGTCACTAACAGATTTATAGAATCTAAAACTACTTCACTCGTTGATGTTTATAGCACACTCTCATCTATCACGTTGGGATTGTACTCATATGATTGGTGTAGGCGTCATATTACTTTAACTCAGTATTTGCTCCATGATTGCACATGTACATTTCACGGTTTCAAGTTCATCCACTAATTTGTCGTAAGACGGTTTTATTTTTGTATAGCACCCATAATATTACTAGCAATAACGTGATCATGTCCCCACCCAGGAAAAACAAACAAAGGTTCAGCCAACATTTTCAATAACCGACTTGTCGCTCATTGATTCCATAATAGCTGGTTTCTCAGCTTCATCGTATCTTCCTTTTAGAGAAAAAAGAAAAAGAAAAAGAAGACAAGTACAACAATATAATTATTTACTTATTAACAAAATCTTAAGCGATACAAATGAGCAAGTAAACTTACATGTATTGCAACCGCATATGTGGATATTCGACCTTTTTCTGCATCCCAATTTGTAAGTCCCTAACTCTTAGGCGACACAATAAAGTATCCAAATACAGTCCACACTCAATGTGATAGCGTATTGTACTCTTCAAACCATCTCTACTATCTAATTTTCACTTTCCAGTAGCCATAACCTTCTTTTGGCAATCTTCATTAACAACATATAACATAAATAAACAAAAAATATGAAACCAAATTAAATAATGAGTAATAATATAACAGTTAGGGTGTGTGTAGTGGGTGGGAATAAGGGCGAAGAGGGGCGATTTTTTGGAGGAACACTACCCCCCGGGCGATAATTGGGCGAAAAGAGGCGGAGGCGGCATATATTTGTCGCTGCGGAGAAGGAAAGAAAATATAATAATAATGCCGTTGGGTAACGGCTATTTATAAAAAAAAATTAATTTAAAACTTAATATATATATCAAACTTTATCTAACCATTTTCACCTTATCATACACAAACACAAACATAAAAATACCAATCATTTTTATTATTTTCATACTTCTTCAAACTCAATGAGTTCCCCGGATTCCACGAACTCTGCCGAGATTTTGGATCAATTAATAAACGAGAGTCGAAGAATTCATCAGATTCACCGATAAGTGGCGGAAGAGCATTTAGAGGTCACGAACGCGGTTCGGGCCGTCGTCAATAACATGGTGTCCGACTCTGCTCCATCTGCGGCATCACGTAGACGGTCATATATCCTTCGGGATCGTACGCAAGCGAACGCTCGTTTGATGAAGGACTACTTCGACGACTCACCTACATTTAACGACGCTATGTTTCGACGTCGTTTTCGGATGTCCAAGCGTTTATTTTTGCGTATTGTTGGAGATATGGAGCGGGAGTATGAGTATTTTCAACAGAAACCCGATGCAGGAGGATATTTAGGATTCTCCGCCATCCAAAAGTGTACTTCGGCTATATGCATCATCGCATACAGCAACACGACCGATATCAATGACGAGTATTTAAAGATGGCTGAGAAAACAACGAGAGATGCGTTGGAGAATTTTTGCATCGGTAATATTTAAATTGTTTGTATTAACTATTGTTTTTAATATAAATATTGTTTAATAATTTATCTGTATAGGGATAATACAATTATACTCTCGTCGTTATCTGAGGATTCCTACTTCAAACGACCTGACTCGCAATATGATGTACACAAAAGCAAACATTCTTTTCTAGGCATGATCGGGAGTATAGATTGCATGCATTGGGAGTGGGCCAACTGTCCAACCGCATGGCGAGGTCAATACACTCGTGGTGACCATGGAGTGCCAACGGTTAGTCTTCAAGCCATTTGTTCACATGACCTCTGGATTTGGTCAGCCTTCTTCGGCTCAGTCGGGTCCAACAACGACATAAACGTTCTCAACGCGTCACCCGTGTTAGAGTATTATATCAGCCGTAGCATGCCGGTCTTACCGTTTTATGCCAACGATACCTTCTATCGTCACGGATACTATTTGGGAGGTGGGATAGATCCAGAGTACTCGATTATCGTCAAGACGTTTCAAGACCCTATCGAAGAAAAAAGAGATTATTTTAAGAAGAAGCAAGAGTCCGCGAGAAAGGATATCGAGAGGTGTTTCGGGGTTCTAAAAAAACGTTGGCATTATGTGAAAAACCCTTGTCGTGTATGGACGTTGGCAAAAATGAGCGATGCCATGTATACGTGTATCATATTGCATAATATGATTTTAGAAGACGAGGGAAAAGCAATATGTCAACACTATATACCAGGAAGCGTTCCAGAACAGTTCCCTGAACCAACCCAAGAACAACGAACGTATAACATTCACCAGCTCTCATCAAGTGATATACATAACCAACTGAAGGCGGATTTGGTTCAACACGTGTGGGAAAATCGTCCCGTTGAGGAGGAGGACGAAGACGAGGAGGAGGACGAAGACGAGTACGAGGACGACGAGGAGGACGATGACGAGGACGGGGACGAAGACGAAGACGAAGACGAATAGATTAGTCTTTTTATAGAAATTTTTATGTGTATTTTTATTTTTGTGTGTTTTTTTATTATAATTTATTTTTATTATTCGTGTATTTTTGTTAGTTATGTTTTTTTTTGTATTTCTTTTTAATTTTAATGCATTTTTATTTAATTATTTAAATAGATTGTTTTTTTAATTAGTTTAATTATAAAAAGAAAATAATAAAAAAACACACTGTGGGCCCAATTTGTAGCCCCTACACCATTACACCTAAAAAACAAATTTTCACTCCATGCTGACTGGGCGCCACGTGTCACAATTCGCCTCCAATTGTAGCCCCTCCACTACACATAGCCTTAGTATATTGTTATGACTTTACCCTGTTTTGTCTCATGCCACATATCACAAAGATATTCCCAATCATTGAACTTGAACTCATGTATAAGCTTTTTGGCTGATATGTCCCATATTCTGACCAAAAAGTAAATGTTAAACCTTAATTAGAATGAGGATTCTTGATGTGCATCATACCTTACAACAATATCAAGTCTCTCTTATACCAGCCAACAACGATTAAGGCTAGATCTGATCGTACTAACTGCTCTTCTGATTATGAAAACAAAACTAACACAAATCTTAAAACTCAAATAATTTCCACAAGAAATACCAAGTTCAAATGTGTCATTCACATGTAGAGATAACTCCTTAAAATATAAATATTCTTAGAAACCTATCATCAACGTCTTGTCTTTAATTCCATCGTAAGAAATCTCACTCAACAAAAAATCAAATAGTTAATAATCAACAAGCAGACATGCAATTAATCAACAAAGATTTAAAGTTTGTTCTATAGACTATGGAAATAATATAACCGAACTGATCTATAAGAGAGAACGAAAGAGAAACGAACTAAACCTCTGGATAACCGTGTAACAGCCATTCGATTCTTGCGATTGAGGGTAGCGTCGATAGTGATGTTGGAGAGGAGGGGCGGTTCATGATGTGATGGACAATAGAAGATGGTTCGATTTAGGGATATTAGGGTTTTGGAGCGATTGATTGATTGAGTTCGTGTAATTTTGGGGAGCAATGAAAGAGCCGCTAGAAATCTTTATAATTTCCCGCTTACATTTTTTTTTTTTACCAAATATTGCAAATCCTACTAAACTTTTGTCATTTAAATAGTTGGCACTATTTGCGACCATACATGATAGAATGATAGATTAATTATTCTTGGACTGGAAAGTATAGGTTTTTCTAGATTTTAATTAATTCTACAATCATGAGTTGATCCTAGTAGCAATAGTGTAATTAAGCCGCTCAACTAAATCAGTGTGGGTTCAAGTCTCAATTGAGATGTTAAGTAGTTATATGCTCGAGTAAAGTAGGATTACTTTATCCTCGTTCAAAATACTATATAATTGGTCCCACTTGACAATCATTAACACTTTTTACTTATCAATGACCAAATAGTGCTAATTAACAACTCTAGCTGATATTGATCCTAGTTGGCCATCAATAAACTAGTTAACTAATAACAAACATATAAAGAAAAACTAGTTATAATAGTTAACCTCGATTGACCAATAATGACCACATTTGATCAATAATTACATAATATATGTCATAACCCATCCTAATTGACAATAGTTATCTTATAATTGGTCTCATTGGCTCTAATTAACTATACGTAGCTGATGATAACTTAAACCACTTAATCACCATGAACCTTAATTAGCCAGCATTTGTCCTAACTAACTAATAATAACCCCAACTAAATGTGTCTAATTAATAATGACCCCAACTAATTGTATTAGGCCATTAATGAACTTTTTTGATCAAAAGTTAACTAAAGTATTTACTTAATAAAATAAAAAAAACTATTTACTTAATTTATCTACATATTTAATTACAAATATTATGTGTTGTTATAGACAACCTATTACCCACCCATATATAAGTTTTTTTAGGTGTATAATGAAAATTTACCACATGTGTAAGTAATTAAATATTAAGTTGATCGTATATTTTAGGGGGGAATGGTCCCACCAACATTTAAGTGTTGTTAATACATATTACCAACACATATTAAGTGTTACTCATTAAGAAAATATATCATCAGCCGTTACCCACACATATATAAAGATATGTAAGTGCTTACCCACACATTTACATGTGTAGGCACCGTATGTGTGGGTAAACATACCAATTTCTTGTAGTGTCCGCGAACGACTTAAGACGACACGTGATCGCCAAAAAAGTTACGCCGATGCCCGTTGTAAGCCGTTACAGTTTAATGTCGGTGATAAAGTTCTGTTTAAAGTCTAGCCATGGAAGGGCGTAGTCCGTTTCGGCAAGAAAGGTAAACTAAGTCCTTGATTCGTTGGACCTTTCGAGATACTTGAACGAATCGGCACTGTTGCATATAGATTGCGACTGCCCGACGAAATGCAATTGATACACGACGTATTCCATGTTTCGAATCTGCATAAGTGTTTAGCCGACGAATCTCTTTCAATGCCACTAAAAGATGTAGAAATTAATGAAAACTTAAAATTCATTGAAAGACCAATTCAAATTGAAGATTCGAAAACTAAGAAATTAAAAAGACGAACATTGAAAATCGTGAAAGTAAGATGGGACTCACGAAGAGGGTCTGAGTATACTTGGGAACTCGAGTCCGAAATGAGAAAGAAATACCCCCACTTGTTCTCGTAAGCAATCTCGAGGACGAGATTTATTTCAAGGTGGGGAGGATGTAACATCACGTAAATATCGGGCCAAAAATGTCAATTTTCTAAAGTATAGGGACCAATTCTGCCAATTTCCAAACTCCAAGGGCTTAAATGAAAAATCTGTTTTCTTGACCCATCGCGCTACGCGACAGGTCAAGAGAGACACCCATCGCGTACCGCGATGGGGTGTCTGACAGATGGTGACACGTGTGCCACGTGGCACACGGTGGCAACGGTTGCCGCCACGTGGCAACATGTCCGCCACGTGGCGCGGCGCCTGCCACGTGTCGCCACATGGCAGGTCTACCCTGTGACTCGGCAAGCCTACATCGCGCTACGCGATGGGCTTGCCAAGGAACCCATCGCGTAGCGCGATGGGGTCCAATTTCAGCTCTATAAATAGCAGGTCCGGGTTCATGTTATCCTCACACCAAAACACACATACCTTTCTCTCTCTAGCTTCTCTCTAAATTCCCGAGACCCGATCCTCGATCCACCTCCTTTTGCGTACCCGATTCCTCGTTTTCCGTGTCCATCATCTCGAAATACATACCATTTCTCGACGACATTCCAACAAGAAGGAGGTGCTGTTCCGAAGTCCCGACGGTCATCTCGAAGTGCGTGCCGAGAAGTGTTACCCCAAGAAGCGTGCCGAAGTGAAGTGTTGATCAAAGTAAAGCGTTGAAAAGCAAGCGACGTCGAAGTGCTGCCCAAGTATCTAGGGTATTTCTAAGCCAAGCAAGGTAGGCATAATGCCCGGCCAAAAATAATAATAAAATATTATAAAGGCTTAATACCCCAAGTCGATATTATTCTCGATAAACAAAGGAAGATATAACAAAGAAAATAAAGATAATATATATATATATATATATATATATATATATATATATATATATATATATATATGAATATATATAAGTATATAAGATTATTCTTTGTTATCAAATATATTATTTAAGTGTAATGAGTATACTTAAATAATAAAGAAAGAAAAATACGTTTCTTAATGAAGAAGAAACGTCGGGTTTTATAAATAAACTAAAGGTTTATTAATATTACTTTTCAACTAAAGGTTTTAAAGTAAAAAGAGATTATGAACTAAAGTTTCATCGAGATAAATAAGACTAAAGGTCTTAAGCCGGATCGTGTATCCGACTAACAAAGGTTATACTCGTACTATAGGTGCGAGATAGCAAGAGAAAGACTCACGGACGGTGTTGGAAGCCGATCCCATTGAAAAGGTGAATACGCCCCACTTTTACAAACTTGTTTTCAAACAAACAAAATGTGTTATGTGTAAAACTTTACATGAGGCTACGTGTCTCTAATAAGAGTATAAACCTAGCCCTCAGGCTGTGGTATACGTTTGTCTGGATCCTTACATATGTGGTATGCGGTGGGCACATCGCACCACGCCTGGTCACGACCTCTAGCCACGATGGGCCGAACCAAAGTATGTTCGAGTGAGAATGACATTGTGTATATTTATGGTACCTAAGTACGTCGAAACGCTGCGGTGTTTTGCTGAGGTGACCTAGTGTAGAGACTCGAGTTTATGATGATTATTTAACTTGATTATTCCTAAGCCAAGATGGACCGAGACTTACGTGGTCTCGAGGGGTAATTAAGTATAGAAAATATTTTTAGCTGTAACATCCCGAAATTTCTAAAGTAATATTTAATATATTATTTTGTCGGGTGAAATAAACGAGTTAGTGGAACGATAATAATAATAGCAAAATATGAAGACTTAGTAGGATAATTAGATGGGATTAGATATGGACCAAAAGGAAATATGGGCCTTCGGTCCATGGGCTTAAGGGAGTATAAATACCCCCTTAAACCCCAATCCTTTCCATTCCATCCATTTATCCATCCTAATCTCTACACACTCCAAAACACACACGACCCGAACCAAGATCCAAAGGCAAGGACCCGAGCTCGTTGGTGCTAGATCGTCGTGACGAACCAAAGCAACATCAAAGACCAGCTCGTGTTCGTAGTTCGACTCGTTTACGGTACGTTTATATCGAGAACTTGTTCGTTTAGGTTTGGATTAGTATAGAAATGATAGATCGGTGTTTGTATGGTAAAAATGAATCCTACAAAGCTAAACTTACTGAAAATGGTTAAGATTTGATGGGTTAATCGATTGATAAAAGAACCCGTAACATGTATGCCTAAATCGCACCCTTTAAACGTCGATGTTAGGCCGATTTGATGGTTGGGGTTTGTAGGCGCTGGTCAGACGATTCCGTGGATACCTAAATCGAGTTATTTGGTTAAGAAACGAAGATGATTAAGGACGAACAGTAGCTGCAGCCGACAACTTCGCCTGCAAGCTAAGTTCGCCTGATGAACTTCGCCTGCAAAGCTAAGTTCGCCTGATGACAACTTCGCCTAAAAGATAAGTTCGCCTGATGACAACTTCGCCTAAAAGCTAAGTTCGCCTGATGACAACTTCGCCTAAAAGCTAAGTTCGCCTGATGACAACTTCGCCTAAAAGCTAAGTTCGCCTGATGACAACTTCGCCTAAAGTTAAGTTCGCCTGATGACAACTTCGCCTAAAGCTAAGTTCGCCTAAGGTTTAACTTCGCCTAAAGTCAAGTTCGATTAGAAAATAAATTAAAAACGATAAGTAAAAGTAAGCTAATACTAGGCCACCAGATTAGATCAGGCGAGTATTGATACGTGTAACTTATACAGTCAGCCGAGCTCAGTTAAAGAAGGGATTTACAACTATCGGAGGAAGAAGCAGAGTTCAGGTGAGTTTCTAGCCCCATTTATGTGTTATGTTTTCGGGGCTGTGTGCATACTCGATATGTTTGTTAATACGCTTATCCTAAGAGATAAGTGTATGCCTTATGTGAATAATGTGATATGTATGAATGATGGCTTGACGGTATGTGAACGATCTTCGGATATTGCACGTACTGTCAGGTTGTAACGCTAAGTATAAGGTAAGTATGATATGTATGCTTATGTGTATGAATGTGATAAAGTTAATAAAAGAATGAAAGGATGGTTGTATGGTTACGAAGAGGGTACCGGGCCCTAATAATACTCGAGGTATGATGTATGGTTGTATGGTAACGAAGAGGGAATCGAACCCTACTAATATTCGAGAACTAGGGAACCGAACCCTACTAATATTCGAGGAAAGAGGGACCAGACCCTTATAATATCTGTGATGTTAGGGACCAGACCCTTATAATATCTGTGATGTTAGGGACCAGACCCTTATAATATCTGTGATGTTAGGGACCAGACCCTTATAATATCTGTGAGGTTATAGGGCGAAAGGCTCTTTAAAACGTATGATTATGTATGTAAAGAAAGTATGAAGGTAAGAATGAAAGTATATGCAATTATGTGTGTATGTAAGGCCCCGTTACCGGTAACCCTACTTTCGTGTTGGATTTACTCATGAACACAGTTCTAAATATCAGAGTTAATTAAAAACTTTACGCGGAATATAAAACTTTCATAAAACATTACATATCAATTCATAATCATGTCTTTAAACATTCCTCTTGTCTTTCAAAATCAAAACGTAACTTATAAAACATATCGGATCTTCAGATGCCAGGCTTTAGTCTTCTGCCATGTGTCCTCCACTCAAGCCAGCTGTCTCAACCTACTCACCTGCGTGCATACTAAAAGTCAGCTACGCTGAGTGAGTTCTAGTTAGTCATACACTACCATGCAATACCTTGTTACATACATACGTACTTAACCTCATAACTTTCTTTCATACACACATAAGTACTCATACCTTCATTCTTACTTACATACTTTCTTTCTTACTTACATACTTTCTTTACATTCATAATCGTACGTTTTAAAGAGCCTTTCGCCCTATAACCTCACAGATATTATAAGGGTCTGGTCCCTAACATCACAGATATTATAAGGGTCTGGTCCCTAACATCACAGATATTATAAGGGTCTGGTCCCTATCATCACAGATATTATGAGGGTCTGGTCCCTAACATCACAGATATTATTAGGGTCTGGTCCCTAACATCACAGATATTATTAGGGTCTGGTCCCATGTTTTCGAATATTAGTAGGGTTCGATTCCCTCTTCGTTACCATACAACCATACATCATACCTCGAGTATTATTAGGGCTCGGTACCCCTTTTGTAACCATACAACCATACAACCCTCATTTCCTTCTTTTATTAACTTTCTTACGTTCATACACATAAACATACATATCATACTTGCCATATTTATAACGTTACAACCTGACAGTACGTGCAATATCCGAAGATCGTTCACGAACCATCAAGCAATCATTCATACATATCACATATATCACCTATGGCATACACTTATCACTTTGGATAAATGTATTAACAACACATCAAGTATGCACACAGCCCCGAAAACATAACAAGGAATGGGGCTAGAAACTCACCTGGATCCTGTTACGCTCGCCGTTGATTGTAATTCCTTTCTTTAACTGGGCTCGGCTAACTGTATAATATTTACATATATCAATTACTGCTACCACTATTACTACTACTCATTTTCGATAACCGCCTTAACACATTTTCCATTAGGTTTTTAATTTATATCATAAACGAACTTCACTTCAGGCGAATCTTGGAAACAACTTGGTTCTGGCTTGATTCGATCGAATAGGAACACGTTCGATCGAATACAACACGTTCGATCGAATAGGAACACGTTCGATCAAACAGGAACACGTTCGATCGAATAGGAACACGTTCGATCAAACAGGAACACGTTCGATCGAATAGGAACACGTTCGATCGAATGAGTTGGAGACCATTCGGTTGCTTCCCTATTCGGTCGACTGGACTTGTTCGATCTACTCATTCGATCGAATGGACTGATTCGATCGACTGGTTCGATCGAATGAGTCTGATTCGACTCCTTCAAGCTGGGCGACGGAGAAACCCACGGGTTTTCCAGATTTTCCAGATTTTTGACCCAAAATTGAAGTTTTTGACATGGAAATGCTCGGGATTGAAAGGGCTATCGATTCCTAGTACTTTTAAACACAAAAGCTTGCATTTTGACACCAAAACAAGGCGGTTTTTGACCCGAAAACTCAAGTTACGTTTTTGCTCGATTTGAGGCCGAAATGGTTATGAAAACGGATGATTTTCGAGAGGGACTTACCAAAAACGATTAGGAACAAGATTGTGGACTCGGATTTGTGATTTGAGAACTTTCTCTCTCTAGCTTCTCTCTCTAGAAATGAGAGTGTTTGGGTGGGTGTAAGTGAAGGAAGATGGTGAAAATGGTGGAAGTGTCAAGAACTTTCGTTTATATACTACGGGTTTGGTTAGGCTCGGGTTGGCTTCCTACGGGTCGAGACAGGCCGAGTTCATAAAATAACTAAGCCCAAGACCCGTTCCTTACTCGACATTAAATAACTAAAACGTGAATTTACTAAACATAACTTTCTTTTATTTATCAATATAAAAATTTTAGGATGTTACAAGTCTTCCTCCCTTAAAGAGGTTTCGTCCCCGAAACCTAACTATTACATAAACAAACTAGGGTAAAACTTGCGCATCTCATCCTCGACTTCCCAAGTAGCATCAGATCCCTTGCGGTGTTTCCATATCACTTTGACCAAGGGTATAATCTTGTGACGAAGCTGCTTCTCCTTGCGATCAACGATCTTTATCGGTTGCTCGATGTAGTTCAATTGTTCATCAACCTCAATGTCCATTAATGGCACGTGAGACGTGTCATCAGCTAGACACTTCCTCAGATGGGAAACATGGAAGGTTGAATGAATTCCTTCTAACTCATCGGGTAAATCCAGTTTGTAAGCTACTTCACCCACACGTTTTACAATCTTGAACGGTCCAATGTACCTCGGACTCAACTTTCCTCTTTTCCTAAAACGGATAATCCCCTTCCAAGGCGAGACCTTAAGCATCACATAGTCGCCAACGTTAAACTCAATTGGTCGTCGCCGCTTATCCGCATAAGACTTTTGTCTGTCTTGAGCGGCTTTCATTCTTGCTTTGATCTGATCGAACTTTGAAGACGTTTCTTGAACCACTTCTATACTTCCCATTTCCTTCTGACCAATCTCACCCCAACACACCGGGGTTCTACATCGTCTACCGTACAGCATCTCAAACGGTGGCATACCAATACTCGAATGGTAACTGTTGTTATAGGAGAACTCTGCCAGATGCAGATGATCATCCCAACTTCCACCAAAATCTAACACGCACGCACGTAGCATATCCTCAAGGGTTTGGATCGTCCTTTCAGACTGTCCATCGGTTTGAGGATGATACGCCGTACTGATGTTCAACCTCGTCCCCATAGCTTCATGAAATTTCTTCCAGAACCTCGAAGTAAACCGTGTATCCCTATCAGACACGATCGATAACGGTACTCCATGCTTGGTTACAATTTCTTTAATGAACAAGCTTGCTAACGTTTCTGACGAGATGGCCTCTCGTATGGGCAGAAAATGAGCACTCTTGGTCAAACGGTCCACAATCACCCAGATGGTATCATGATGCTTAGCTGTACGAGGTAGCTTAGTTATGAAATCCATGGTGATGTGTTCCCATTTCCACTCAGGTATCTCTAGCGGTTGCATCTTCCCATAAGGCTTTTGGTGCTCGGCCTTGACTTGTAAGCAAGTTAAGCACTTACTAACATAATCCACTACATCACTCTTCATTCCTGGCCACCAGTAATCTCTTTTCAAGTCTTGGTACATCTTTGTAGCTCCAGGATGGATTGAGTACCTTGACTTATGAGCTTCATCTAAGATTCGACTTCTAAGATCACCATGGCGTGGAATCCACATACGGTCAAATCTAGTTTTAACTCCATGAGTGTTTTCCATCAACTCATCTTGCTGGCCATAAATCCTTTCTTTCTTTACTAACCCTTCGTCTACTAACACTTCTGACTGCACTTTGATGATTTCTTCAAAAAGACTTGAGTTCATGATCAACTTGTATGACTTCACTGTTGCAAGGACTTCCTCATTCTTCCGACTTAACGCATCAGCGACCACGTTAGCTTTACCGGGGTAATACTTAATCTCACAGTCGTAATCCTTTATCAATTCTAACCATCTTCTCTGCCTCATGTTCAGTTCTTTCTGCTCGAAGAAGTACTTTAAACTCTTATGATCTGTATAGATAGTACACTTAGTGCCGTACAGATAATGCCTCCATATCTTAAGAGCATGCACTACAGCTGCTAACTCCAAATCATGCGTCGGGTAAGTACTCTCATGGACCTTCAACTGTCTAGACGCGTAGGCTATCACCTTCCCTCGTTGCATCAACACGCAACCTAACCCTTGATGCGAGGCATCAGCACAAACAACAAAATCCTCATCACCATCGGGTAAAGTAAGGATTGGAGCTTGCGTGAGTCTCTTCTTCAATTCTTCAAAGGCTTCCTCCTGAAACTTTCCCCAATTGAATACTATCGTCTTACGGGTCATACCGGTCAGCGGTGCGGCTATCTTGGAGAAACCTTCGATGAATCTCCTATAGTAGCCAGCTAACCCTAGGAAGCTTCGTATATCAGTCGGATTCTGCGGAGTCTTCCAATTCGTTATCGCTTCAATCTTAGCTGGGTCCACGGTAATCCCCTCCGGATTAACCACATGACCTAAAAATTGCACTTCCCTTAACCAGAACGCGCACTTCGAAAACTTGGCGTACAACCTTTCTTTCTTCAGAACTTCCAATACCTCTCTCAGATGCTCGGCATGGTCAGACTCACTCTTTGAATAAATCAATATATCATCGATGAAGACGATAACCGACTTATCCAACATCGGTCGACACACCCTATTCATCATGTCCATAAATGCTGCAGGAGCATTTGTTAGACCGAATGACATTACAAGGAACTCGTAGTGTCCATACCGCGTTCGGAACGCTGTTTTAGGGATGTCTACCTCTTTCACCTTCAGCTGATGGTAGCCTGATCTGAGATCTATTCGTGAGAACCAACTCGAACCTTGCAGTTGGTCAAACAGATCGTCAATCCTAGGCAAGGGGTATCTATTCTTTACCGTAAGCTTATTCAACTCACGATAGTCTATGCACATTCTCATACTTCCATCCTTTTTCTTCACAAACAAAACCGGTGCGCCCCACGGAGAAACACTCGGTCTGATAAAACCCTTGTCGAGGAGTTCTTGCAGTTGGGACATCAATTCCTTCATCTCGGACGGTGCTAGACGGTAAGGCGCCTTCGCGACGGGCTGGGCTCCTGGTACTAGATCTATCTGAAATTCTATCTCTCGCTCAGGTGGCAACCCCGGAAGATCCTCAGGGAATACTTCTGGGTAGTCGCGCACAATAGGAACATTCTTCATTTCTTTCGTCTCGGCCGTAGCGTTGACAACATACGCCAGGTAGGCACCGCACCCTCGCCTTAACAAACCCTCGGCTTTTATCATCGAAATGACATTAAGCCCATAACTCTCCTTATCACCATAAACCGTCACCGCACTACCATCCAATGACTTTAACCTTATCATCTTACTTTTACATACTATCTGAGCCTCAAACTCAGACAACCAATCCATACCCAAGACTACATCGAACCCTCCTAAGGCCATAACATACAAAGTAACAGGGAACTCATGTCCCTCTAACTCTATCTTACAATTCTTCACCATTTTTGTTATTTTCACCGAAGTGTCACTTGCGGTTTCTACTACAAAAGTTTCAGACACTCGGCAGCCTTTCATTTTAGCTAGTTTACTAAACGTCGTAGCTACAAAACTTCTATTCGCACCAGAATCAAATAATACAGAAGCGGAAACATCGTTCACTAGAAACGTACCTGTGACGACATCCGGAATCTGCCTGGCTTGTTCCTGGGTCAGCATGTAGGCTCTAGTTCTGGGCCTAGCTTGATCGGCATCCTTCTTTCCACTACCTCCAGCTACACCTTCAGTGCACTCCCTTGACATATGGCCTGTCTTGCCACATTTGTAACATGTTGGCTTCGCACTGCACTCATTGGCATAATGCCCTACCTTCCCGCACTTATAACAGGCATTCGACCCCATTCTGCATTCTCCACCATGAGCCTTTCCACATTTGAGACAAACATTAGAACTTTTACCCCACTTGCATTCACCACCATGCCTCTTTCCGCAGGTCTTACACGATCTCTTCTCCCACACTTTCTGTTTCTTATCCCTGGAGTTCCATAACTGAGTACCGGGTCGTTTAGCAGGAGTGACCCCTTTCTTCTCTTTCTCTTCGTCCCTTTCCACCCTATCATCCGCGGCCACGTCAGCATAGACCATTTCCGCGAGTCCAACAGCCGAATCAAAAGTAGCAGGTTGAATCGCCCTGACTAACATGCGGACCTTTTGTGGCAACCCCCTCACATAACACTTGATTCTCTTGACCTCAGTGTCAACCATGTCAGGCACCAACCTAGATAGTCGGTTGAACTCCGTGGTATACTCACGATGCGTCATCATACCGGCTTTTAAATTCTGGAACTTCATCTCCGTTCTTTCAACCTCGGCATCTACACAGAACTTCTTCATTACCAACTCTTTCAAATCTTCCCACTTCATCTTTTTGATCTCTTCACGGGTCTTCCTCTGCTCCACACTCTCCCACCAATACATAGCCTCATCTACGAATGACTGAGTAGCATAACCCACAGCTTGGTCGGGACGGCATTCGCTAATGCGGATAACCTTGTCCATAGCGGTTATCCACTGGAGAGTAGCGATTGCGTCTCCTAAACCAGTCAGCTTAGGCGGGTCACAACCTTTGAAGGACTTATAGCTGCACCCACCTTGTCCTCCTCTCCTATCATCGACTTTCACAGACTTATCCCCACTCGAGGCCCCTCTTTCACCTTCCCCATCCCTTCTACCATCACCACCCGCCCCTTCAGCAGTTCGCTCACGGCTTCCAGCAGATCCTTCGGGATTCAGGTTCTTCACAGCAGCAACTACAGCCTGAACGATGGCTGCTTGAACTGCGGGGCTAAGTTGAACTTCTTCGTTGTTGTTCTGGTCTCCTCCAGCTGCGCTTCCCTCATCTTCGGTGTGGGAAGCTTCTTCCACCGAGGGTTGCCGGACACGACGAGGCCTGCCACGACGCCCAGTGCGACCCCCAGTTTCAACAAATTCTCCAGCTCCAGCCATCAGTATCCTATATGAGAAAACACAAACATCATCACTCAAGGAACTATTTAGTACAAGGATAGTAAGGCTAACAGGTAATAACAGTGGCCAGTTGTGTTTAGCTGATCACGTTACTTTCCGTGTCCTATACACTTCCCTTTATGAGTCTATTTGTGCTGGTTCTACTTAAGCAGTTTGTCAAATCAAACAATCAATTATTCCTATCCCTGACGTTCACATATCTTTCCTTTCTCATTAATATATATCATTTAATCATACACCTTACCTTCACTGATCTTGCTTGAGCGACACATGGCATTCTTGAACTGGCATCTTCTTCCCTTTCTTACTTAAATCCCATTCTCTGTTCGAGTCTAAGCATGTAGGATGCTTAAATCTCTCGAACTTTGCTCTGATACCAACTTGTAAGGCCCCGTTACCGGTAACCCTACTTTCGTGTTGGATTTACTCATGAACACAGTTCTAAATATCAGAGTTAATTAAAAACTTTACGCGGAATATAAAACTTTCATAAAACATTACATATCAATTCATAATCATGTCTTTAAACATTCCTCTTGTCTTTCAAAATCAAAACGTAACTTATAAAACATATCGGATCTTCAGATGCCAGGCTTTAGTCTTCTGCCATGTGTCCTCCACTCAAGCCAGCTGTCTCAACCTACTCACCTGCGTGCATACTAAAAGTCAGCTACGCTGAGTGAGTTCTAGTTAGTCATACACTACCATGCAATACCTTGTTACATACATACGTACTTAACCTCATAACTTTCTTTCATACACACATAAGTACTCATACCTTCATTCTTACTTACATACTTTCTTTCTTACTTACATACTTTCTTTACATTCATAATCGTACGTTTTAAAGAGCCTTTCGCCCTATAACCTCACAGATATTATAAGGGTCTGGTCCCTAACATCACAGATATTATAAGGGTCTGGTCCCTAACATCACAGATATTATAAGGGTCTGGTCCCTATCATCACAGATATTATGAGGGTCTGGTCCCTAACATCACAGATATTATTAGGGTCTGGTCCCTAACATCACAGATATTATTAGGGTCTGGTCCCATGTTTTCGAATATTAGTAGGGTTCGATTCCCTCTTCGTTACCATACAACCATACATCATACCTCGAGTATTATTAGGGCTCGGTACCCCTTTTGTAACCATACAACCATACAACCCTCATTTCCTTCTTTTATTAACTTTCTTACGTTCATACACATAAACATACATATCATACTTGCCATATTTATAACGTTACAACCTGACAGTACGTGCAATATCCGAAGATCGTTCACGAACCATCAAGCAATCATTCATACATATCACATATATCACCTATGGCATACACTTATCACTTTGGATAAATGTATTAACAACACATCAAGTATGCACACAGCCCCGAAAACATAACAAGGAATGGGGCTAGAAACTCACCTGGATCCTGTTACGCTCGCCGTTGATTGTAATTCCTTTCTTTAACTGGGCTCGGCTAACTGTATAATATTTACATATATCAATTACTGCTACCACTATTACTACTACTCATTTTCGATAACCGCCTTAACACATTTTCCATTAGGTTTTTAATTTATATCATAAACGAACTTCACTTCAGGCGAATCTTGGAAACAACTTGGTTCTGGCTTGATTCGATCGAATAGGAACACGTTCGATCGAATACAACACGTTCGATCGAATAGGAACACGTTCGATCAAACAGGAACACGTTCGATCGAATAGGAACACGTTCGATCAAACAGGAACACGTTCGATCGAATAGGAACACGTTCGATCGAATGAGTTGGAGACCATTCGGTTGCTTCCCTATTCGGTCGACTGGACTTGTTCGATCTACGCATTCGATCGAATGGACTGATTCGATCGACTGGTTCGATCGAATGAGTCTGATTCGACTCCTTCAAGCTGGGCGACGGAGAAACCCACGGGTTTTCCAGATTTTCCAGATTTTTGACCCAAAATCGAAGTTTTTGACATGGAAATGCTCGGGATTGAAAGGGCTATCGATTCCTAGTACTTTTAAACACAAAAGCTTGCATTTTGACACCAAAACAAGGCGGTTTTTGACCCGAAAACTCAAGTTACGTTTTTGCTCGATTTGAGGCCGAAATGGTTATGAAAACGGATGATTTTCGAGAGGGACTTACCAAAAACGATTAGGAACAAGATTGTGGACTCGGATTTGTGATTTGAGAACTTTCTCTCTCTAGCTTCTCTCTCTAGAAATGAGAGTGTTTGGGTGGGTGTAAGTGAAGGAAGATGGTGAAAATGGTGGAAGTGTCAAGAACTTTCGTTTATATACTACGGGTTTGGTTAGGCTCGGGTTGGCTTCCTACGGGTCGAGACAGGCCGAGTTCATAAAATAACTAAGCCCAAGACCCGTTCCTTACTCGACATTAAATAACTAAAACGTGAATTTACTAAATATAACTTTCTTTTATTTATCAATATAAAAATTTTAGGATGTTACAGTGTATGAAAGAAAGTTAAGAGGTTAAGTATGAAATGTAAGAAGGTATTGTATGATTATGTGATTAACTAGAACTCACTCAGCGTAGCTGACGTTTAGTATGCACGCAGGTGAGTAGGATGAGGCAGCTCGCTTGAGGAGACACGTGGCACTGAATAAGAGGCTGGCATCGGAAGACTCAAGACGTTTAAGTTTAATGTTTCGTTTATTTTGAAAGATAAAATGATGTTTTAAGACAAGACGTGTTTTGTTATGAAATGTTTTTATGAAAGTTTTTATATTCCGCGAAAGTTTTAATGAACTCTGATTTGTAAGAACTGTGTTTATGAGTAAATCCGACGCTAAAGTAAGGCTACCGGGTTCGGGGCCTTACATTAGCGTCAGCATATTCACCAGCATTCATTGCTGACGTATTTTATAACATTTTGCAGGTAATCAAGATTAGAGCTTGAAGAACGAAGAAGCTCAAGAATCCGATTGCTCGAATAATTTTGTTTAAATATTAAAATATAATCTTTTTGTAAAACATATAAACAAGTAAATACTAAACGAGACTTTCGTCTCGTTCTTTTGTAATGTAAATATTTATAATATCGATCCTTATGTTTTATAAAGTCTTCCGCTAATAACTGCAACTCTGATTTATTTACAAACATGGTACCAACTATTGATCACACTCCTAGGCCCGAGATGGAGGTATGACAAGGACCAAGAGTAAACTATCGACACTTTGGACTATCCCGGCTTAGATAACAAGATTTTAAGGATTTTTTCAATATAGACTCTAGATTTTTCTTTAATTTGTGCATGTTTTGTTATTGAAACATTTGGATATTCATATATCCTAATGTCCTAAAAATTTTATAGATTTTTTAATTTCTAAGTTTAAGATTCAAAACAACATATATTTAATACATATGGGTTTGAGTGGGGGAGGTCCCAGGTTCAAATCACACAGACGACAAGGATTAAAAGAAATTTATCGTTTCAGAAAAAAAAGAAAAAATAACGCTTATACTTCATATTTTGCGAAATGAAAACCTCCCTTTAGCCCTTTGGTAACATACATTGCAATTAGCATAAGATAATAAGAACATCTAAGCTTATTTTTAAAGTAAGGATTAAAGTTGTATAGAAAAAGGTAGTGACAAAATTAGAGCATGTACAGTAGAAACTTGATAAATTAATACTCGATTATTTAATAAACACTTTAAGATAATATTTTTTGTCGGTCCCGACTCGGAGATAGGTGCTAAATTAATAATTCACTAAAATTATAAGATAATACATTTTTGATAATTTCTTTAAACCCCATATAAAATATAAATTAATAATTCCTTATATATAGTATATTACATTAATGATTTATGAAGATTTCTTAAAAAATGACTCAATTGTCTTTTGTTTTTTGTTGAAATCAATTTCCCCTTGAATCTCGTCTCTAATTTTCCTTAGCATGGTAAGAACTTCTGGTGTTGTTTTCTCATAGCTCAACAAGAAATTGTTCAATGTGATTGCCGCTTTAATAGCTTCGTTTCGCGTTGTGTGTATGATTTGTTTGTGTTAACCTATTTTGATCTTTATTTATATAGAAAATATTTTTAATGTCCATAACGTGATACATTGAACACAAGAAACATAATAAGATAGAAGATTAAAGGTTTCTTTCAAATTGGGTCGTTTATTTGATATACACGCATTGTATACAATAATTAAGTGGAAGCTTCAAAGTTGTTTGTAAACTAAGTATTCTACTATAAATTAATAAAATATTAATTAATATATAAATTAATAATTATTAATTTATCAATTAATTAATAACTCTTTTAATTAATAAATTTTGGTGGTTCCAAATGTATTATTTTATAGAGTTTTTACTCTACAATAGCCGGTCTTTGTTTTAACAAGGAAAATTAAATTTAATAATCCTAATTGGAAGTCTACTAGCAACACGACTAATGAAACTCCTAAGTTATACTTTCTTTTTACAAGAAAAATGTCAATCTAACGGAAATGCACTTTTGTCTTCCCGTAACCTTTTATGTTGCTCAAAAATAATTTATAACATTTTGATTGAGATAAAAATTAGCCAATTTTTATCCGACGTACACATAGTTACTTCTCAGTTAGAGTTAAATTTTCCTTGACAATGAAATTAAAGCTAAAAGTGTCACTGATCATATTATTAGCATGAATTATTATCAAATCATGGGTGATAGTTTGTATTCAAATCCAATCTCACTATAATCATGATCTCTCTTTTTCTTTTCTTTTTTTGAAAATAGATGAAGTATAATTCACACTCTCTCTGAACTAGTATCACACTAAAACCCACAAACCATTTTTCAACAACTTAACAAACTTAACAAGAACTGAAAGTCCTAATTCTCTCAAATCTTGCAATCAAAAAAACCCTTAACTTTCTAGTATTTTTACACCAAATTTCACTATTTTCCAAGACCCTCTCCCAACCTGTAATAATGATGCATACAACAACTCGTTCCAAGTGTCCGGTACACCCGGTAAACACCAATGGCTACAATCTTGTGCAGCAATTCGTTGCTCGGGTGACATGGTTTTGTAAACCGTCCTGTAAATAGATGGATGACCGTCTTTTCTATAATCCGTTAGCCTGCTAATATTGAGATATATTACAGGAGTTTTCATCAGATGCGACACGTTGTCAAAAGCTCGCATCTTTGATGGGTAATTGGTCAAATGAGTTGTGTTGAAGATTGGTTCAGTTTCTTTGTGACACTGCCCTCCTGAGTTCCACTGCCCTAACCTGCAAACAATGATTCATCACATGCTTTGTTGCGTGTAAACGAATGAGCGAGCACGTTAAACGAACATAGTTTCTTGTCCGTCCCCGGTCGTTAAGAAAATGAACTTGTTCATGCTTGTTCATTAATAGTATAAACAAATAGTTAACAAACGTAAATGAATGAATATAACTGAACATATTTGAATGAGTATAAATGACCATAACTAACCAAATACCGATTTAAAAAGGTAATAAAACAAGACTAAATTGTAATGGGTGATATTTTAATCTAATCAAATAGACCAAATTGTAATGGGCCTAAAAAATAATGAACATATAGACGAACAAACATAAACTAACAAATATAAATATAAAAGAAGGTGAACAAACATAAACGAATGTAAATGGGTGAACATAGAAGAATGTTCACAGACATAAATGAACAAACAAGACATGTGTTCATGTTCATTCGTTTAACTAAAGGAACAAAAACTCTTGTTAAATTTTTGTTTGTTTATTATATTAACGAATTTCTAGCCGAACGTTTTACTAAACGCTCGGTTATTTACATGGTTACTCGCATAGCAACTTTGACACTGAGTCAAACCTAAAATTCATTAAATACTAAATTGATGACTCTGAGTCAAACCTAGAATTCTTTAAATACTAATTCGAGCCGAGGGTCTCACCGGAAGCAGCCTCTCTATCCATATGGGATAGAGGTAAGGTTGTCTACATCTTACCCTCCTCAGACCCTACCATAGCTTTGCTATTGGTGGGATATATGATGATGATGATGATGTGAATTTTCTTGATAGAATTGAAATCATCATTTTCTTTGTGAAATAAATGCCATACATATTTGATGTAGTCATCAAGATTAGCTCAAAGCCTCAAACTTGTTCGGTTTCATATGAATTTTAAAGTTGAAACATAATTAGTTTGACCAAATAATAAATACCTAAAATGAGTGGGTGAATAGCCTCTAAAGATAACTTGAGTTTTCATGGAATCAATGTTCTTATCAACCCATCGAGCCCATGTGGAAAGAGCCCTTGTGTATGCATTAAGAGCTTTGAGTCTTGGATAAACATGGTTGCCTTCTTGATAATAATCTTCCCTGTTAACATGAGAAAAAGGAATCCAATTTAGCATTACAAATAATAATATGTTTACTGAAACTAATGATTCTCACCCTTTGGAAGTTTTCTCATGAGTCCACCAATGTCCAGTGTTGAAGATCAAAATATCGGCATCTTGATACATTGCGGTCGTGCGATCCATTAAATCCAATCTTAATGTCTCAAAAGAGCCATTTTTACCTTTGAAAGATGACTCTCGCACTAGAAACGGAGAACTAACAAAATCCACCGTGCAGTTATAGTCCTACACAAATTATAACCATTTCTTGACACACTACACAAAGTACAAAACTAGTATGACTTTCAAGGTCAAATGTTCAAAATTTCAACCTGCAATTTGGCATCAAGTTTCCAAAACTTTCATGAAAAAGTCAGCAGTCACATCAAAACTTAAATCGATGTGTCATTTCGAAAAAGGTTAGAGGTAAAATCCATTACAAATCAATATCAATATGAAGTTGAATGTTGGTAGGTTTGAACTCAAAAGTCAAAACATGTTTCAAAGTTGTAGTAGTAAAGCTTACCTTAAATCTAAAGGCATAAAATCCTTTTTTCTTGAATTCGCTTCTTCCCGATATCTCATAAACCCGTTTCTTGTTCTTGAGAGAATGCCGGAGTATGCAAACAAGTGATTCCCACATGTTCCTATTTAAAGAGTCCCCAGCAAAAACCATTTTCTTACCCCGGAGTCGTTCCAAAAAGTCGGTTGCATTCAAACTGCCATGTCATCATTAAAAAGACATGAGTTACGACAAAGTTCATAATCACAAGTTCAAAAAGTTAAATAGTCTTTAATTTTAAAACATGAAGTGAATCTTAGACATTGAGAATCAATTTTAGAGGATGAGCTCATTACATTAACAATAAAAAATATGGGAATATACATTAATAATAAAATCTTGTTATGGAAATAAAGAGTGTGTGTTCTTATTGCCATTTGAGGATTGTACCCTATTTTTATATACAACCATTTAGTAAAAAGTTTCTAAATATGCAATACTCTAACCCAAAAATCTTATATCATAAACCAAGAAAATTAGCATTTAAGTTGTATTTTTTTAAAACATTTAACATCATAATCATGCAATTATTAGCATTTAAAAGTAACCATAACCATTATTACCTTGGGATTTCACATCCAAATGGCTGCCACCTCCATTTTACAAACTCACCATCTGGTCTCTTATTAAGATGACAATTAAAATCCCTGTCTATAAAAGGGCAAGAACCAGCTGGATAATATGGTTTTGAATCATCTCTCACCCATCTTCCATTAAAAATATCACAATCTTCAAAAGAGCTACTAAAATTACTCAAAATTTGAGAAATTTTACCATGATCTTGTTCCAAGTCAGCTGCTTTAACACTAAAATTACCATTTTCTTGAAAATTTGTCACCTTAATTGCACCAAAAGTCCCATTTTTCACATCTTTTTTAACTTTAACCAAATGGGTATCCTTAAATTCAACAACTTTAACAGAAATTTCACTAAAGCTTCCATTTTTCACATCATTAGTGAAATTCCCAAAATGGGTATTATTCTCTTTTCCATCAATACCCAATAACTTCAATCTAATATCAAGATTATAACCATTTGATTCAGCCCTATTCTCATTAACCAAACTCTTAGGGTTTTGTTCTAATTTGGTGACATTTTCTACAACAATTCTATTGTTACTTGTATTAAACCCTTGGAAGAAAAACTTATCTGAATTGGGACTCTTGAAAGAAAAAGTGGAAAATAATATAAGCAACAAAACAAAAATTGAAACAAATCCTAACCAATATACAGAAACAACTCTTTTTCTTGAAGATGCACAATTTGGTAAGTGATCTGAGATTGCACCTAGCTTCTTTATGAACAAGAGATAGAGCTTTCAAGAATCAATGAAAAGTATTAAGTGTGAGTGAAGATGATGTTTGGAGACATGAAGATCATGACAATGTTGTTAAAAAACAAAATGAATATTTGAAAGTATGATATGATAGTAAGTTGTGTGTTTGTGAAGGTTTTGTTGGAGACAATTTGCAGATTGCAGGAGCAGAGATAGGCTGCATGCGGTAAAGGGACCAGGTTTAAATTAATATTACCCAAAGTGTATACATACAAGAGGTGAGAGTTTAACATAAGAAAATCTTGATTTACGGCGTTAATATGGATCATTAGGTACGTTAAGATTTAAAAGAGAGTTTCAAAACAACTGGAAAATTAAAAGGATCATCTTTGTTATTTAATTTGTCTTTATTTATGCCATTAATATTGCTTTCTATATTTTGTTACATCTTAATATTTGAATATTGTTACCAATATAATTTAGTGTAGTTATCAAACAATTGTATAAATAGTATTATTCTATTGGGAAAAGATCCAATACAATAATACTTTAACGTACAATAGGTACGCGAATCAAATTTTTCACGAAAATGATCCATGAAATCACATCCAAACATCTCGGAATCGTCAATACATATTCAGTTAATCATTGGTTCACCGAAAAAAACAGTTTTGGATGGTTAATCGATCAAGTTTTCACTTTTTTTCACGAAAACCGTTTTTGAACGTTTTTTTGAGCGTTTTAGGTTTTTGGCTGAGCGTTTTAGGGTTTGGCTGAGCGTTTTTTTGAGTGTTTAGTACTTTTGCCTTTGTATTTTGTATTTGAGCATCTCACGTACTTATCGTACGTTTAGACATTAGCGTACAGTATCTATACCCTTATCCTATTATATGTGCTAACTTATTTTGTATGCACTACGAATCAAGCTCTTAACAAATCGATTAGTTTAGCATGTATAAATGTATAATTAACAAAATTTTGTATGCATACTTTCTTGGAAAAGAAAAGAATGCAAAATGACAGGGTGGCGGTGACCTTCATAAATGATATGGGGAAGACACGTGGATGGTAACTGGATAACATGGGCTATGTGTTCATTGTACTTCATGCGCCACAACACAACATGCTTGTTTCTTTGCTCAGTTCCATCGATTGTCGTTACCTATATCTTCACCTGTTTTACCTATAAAGTCCTTCAACTAGTGTAAATATTACTAGTTTTAGAACCGTGTAATACACGGGATATCCAAGTTATAAAATTACAAGTATAGAAAATAATTAAATAACGTATATAAAAAATGTATTACATATACGCTTGCATCTATACTATGTGTATGCAAATTGATTTTATTTATATCACAAAATGATTTTTTTAATGAACTTAATAAAAAAATGCACGTGTAAAAACGTACCCGAAAACACTTCTTTTATTGAAACTTTCATTTTCAGTATCATATATGTATAATTGAAAGAATTCAGGAAGAAGATTTCTCATATAATAGTCATACAATTATAGTTCTGACCACTCAACCAAAATTCTAAATAAGCGTTACCTTTATTGATATATTTATCAATTTAGAATTCATAAAAGGAAATGAGAACATTAAATTATAACAACGGATGTTCTTCAAGAACTATGTTTTTCTGAGTTAAACAATGAAAAATATTTTGATAAGTTTGACAGCATAAAAAATAACATGTTCTGATATTTTGCTTCATTTGAGCATAGTTATACATGACATGCTTCACATCCAACGTTCTGATCACCATTAAAGAAAAAATTAATATTGACACAAATGTTTCAAATTTGATACAAGTTAGAAGGATTGAGAGGGCTAGGGTGGCATGTCATAAGTGTTCATTATCTGTTCTTAAATTTTAATAATCGAGGAAAAATTGTCAATTTCCCAAATCCCGAACCTTTTGATTTTTTTCAAAAATGTCCTTAAAAATAAATTTGAAAACCAAATTATGTTTAAGATACTAAATTTCATCCGTTTGAGATTTTCAAGTCAATATTTTGAACCCGTAACAAATTTGACGATAAATCTATTTGCATTCTCAAACTTTTAAAAATACTCAGATTTCTCATTTATGACTCATAACAAATTTTGACCCAAATGTAGTTAACTTGTTCTAAACAATTTATTTACCAATTTTTTACTATAAAAACCAAATTTAAGTAAAACCCGAAACAATCCTTGATAAAAAAATACCTAAGAAATTAAATATAATAAATTTTGTTATATATGAAAGTGATTGATATATATTACTAAATTAACCGAAAAAATATATTGATAGATTTAAGCATATATTTATAATTTATAAATTTATATGAAAAATTTACAATAATAATAATAGAAAAATGAATTGATTTGAAAAAAATGGATCAACTTTTAGGCATAGATTCATGATTTAATAATTAAAAAAATTACTTTGGAAAATGAAAGCACGTTCGAGTTTTGTTTTTCTTTATAATGTTCAACAATATACATAGTAAAATATGTTAAAGATAACATTTGAAATTATATATTCTTTTCAATCTTTAAAAAACATGGTTTGTTGTTAATTTTTGGATTTCATCAAGTACTTTGAAATATATAGTAAAATAATATGTTAATATTTATTTTTATAAAAATGTATAAATAAAATGTAAAAGGAAAGTGAATCTGAGCATATATTATGGTTAAGATCTTAGTTTTTAGAGGGAAAAAAGTTATGAGGTTTAACCAAAAACTGATATGTGTCACAGTTATTTTACTTTATTAAAATAGGTAGATTTCCCACTCAAGTTTCAGAAGTTGCATACCTTATCTATCGAAACATATTTATTTATTACAAACAATAAACAATAAAGTGGCAAAATCGCTCATAAGGTTTCAAACGATGGGAAATTCCTTAAAATAACCCAAGGTCCCTCAAATTAATGTCATGTTAAATGTGGACGGGGACTTCACTTTGGAAAGTGTTCCGACAAGATTTGCAAACCAATAATAAATTGACACGTGTTCCACCATCAAAATCCCCGGCAGTTTTTGGCCCAAGTTTGTCGCCTCCTAAAATATTTGAACTAAACCTGTTGGATTTACTAATCAAAAAATTGACGTCTCCCATTGTTTGTAACTCATTTTGTACAAAACTCTTATGCCATTATTTTAAAGTGAATATTATATTATTATAATTACTTTTACTTTTAATTTGTTTTTCTTTTATAATTTTTAATATAATTTTTTAAATAAAATTTCGAATATATCGTTCAGATATACTTATTTTTATCTATGTGTCAACATAATCTCTGTTCAAAACCGAGCCCGGTTAAACTTATATTGAAACATTCATAAAAATTTGACCCGATTCGGTTTTAAGTAAAATTTATGTCAACATGTAGATAAAACTAAGCACAGATATATTCAAAATTTTATGAAAGTTTATATTTTAAAAGTTGTAAATGAAAACTAAAATTATTATAGTAATATAAAATTCAAATTAAAGCTACAAATATGAAATTATATGAAATTGGTCGTGAACGATGAACTTGGGTCAAAAACTGTCGGACCTTGATGTTGGAACACGTGTCAGTTTATTATTGGCTTGCAAATTCCGTCAGAACGCTTGACATTTATGGAGTAATGGAAATTTAAGGGCTCTTCTGTGTTTCTCTCTCTTAAAAGAGGCTCTTTTAAAAATTTTCCCTTAATCAATTACGTGACTTTCGTGTATAGAATTTTTTTTCTGCAACTAGAGCACTGGACCATAAAATATAATTATTTTTTGTCAATTATGCCCAAATAGTATAATTATTTTCTGTCAATTATGCCCAAATGACTAACTTCATTTTTTTAAAGATCAAAATATCATTTCCTTTTTTATATAAAACATTATTCTATTATAATAAGATTAAAATCTTTATAAAACAAAAAAAAATAATAATCACAAATATAAATAAAACTCTCCTATATCTTTCTCCTATCCCCCTCACCCCCCCTCTCTCTCTCTCTCTCACACACACACACACACCCAATCACCAGCAGTAGTTGTCAACCTTGATACATTTCTCATGAACCCATGGCCAACATCTTACGAGAAGCACCGTTGGAAACAACTTCTTTGACAAAATCGAAACCCTGAGGCCTGATAGTATAGAGCTATGCCGGACAACACCTTTAGACTTACTTATCATTTTGTGTCAGTCCAACTTAAAATCGTGTTAGAGGTGAGTAAGTTACAAAAGAAAAGACATTATAGATGTAAAAAGGACCAGATTACTCTTATGTATCATGTAAATAACTAGACTTGATGAATGAAGCTAGGTGTCACGGAGTTATCTTCTTGACTCACGTGCGGCCTTATAACTTGGTCTAAGTAAGCCTTGATGGTTAGGTTTTTAGTGTTTTGACAGCGAAAGTCTTTAGTAAAGTGTATTGCCTTGCAATGTTGCAAGTAATGGTGCTTGTGTTTGAACAAGGTGGTGATGCTTGTAATACTTGAACACAAGTATACAAGTAAAGAGTTTATTGTCACACCCCGACCAAAGGCGGCGAAACATGCCAGGTGTCAACGGATTGCCCATGAACACAAGACACTATTAAAGTGACAATATTAAACTAACTCATTAGTTTCATTCAATCACGAAAGTAGCACATCTCGTTCATACAAATAAATACCAAATAAAAGAAATAAATGTTGTTCATTCTTCTAATAACCTAGCGGTATCAAATAGAATAGCGTCTTCAAACTCCAAGTCAAGTAATAATCAAACCTGTAACAATGCATAAAATAATATTTGTCAACACGTATGTTGGTGAGCAATTTCATAGTTTTGAGTATATACAATATGAGCGAAATCCACAAACGTATATGAGACTATAAATAAAAGCATCGATCATGGTATATAAAACATATGTAAATGAGGATCCTTTTTAATCGGTAACAATCTACATACTCGGATAATGATGCCCTATGCTACTTGCACAAGGCTAAGTAGTTAGGGGTGCGTATGATTATACTTATTGCGTTCCACAACAACATAAAATAAACACTCGTGCACGTAAAGCATATGAAACATATAACACACAGTAGAACAAGTATTCTAAGTATCATACACCCTAAAGTTTGTGGTTTGGAAATAGAGTATTATAAATCGTTCTTGTTTTGGATAAGTATGCATGTTACCCCCAAAGTATTAAACTAAATACTGGGGGGGGGGTGAAATGTACTCACGTGAAATAAGTAACTTGAAGGATAGTTTGCGATAAAACGGGGGAAGGGTAGGTTCAACGGGCAAGACCAAGATTAAAAAGGGTCTTGAGTTAGTAGATGGTTTTGGAAGCTTTTTAAAGTAAAATAACTTGACAAGTAACATAAATAATTAAAGTTTGAATGTTAAAATGTAACCACATTAGGAATTAAAGTAATGATTTTTGAAAAGTAAATTTACTCGAAGTCGGGTCTTGGTATTCTATTTATTAGTTTTTACTTAACCTTTGTTAAGTAAATATTTGGGTGTAATTGCAATATTGCAAATTTAAATAGATACCAAAACGAGACTTTACGAGTGTTCGGATTTGTCGTTTCGAGTCTTGATAATTTGTCAAGCTTGAAGCCGAGGTTCCAAAATGTTATGAGATAACTCAATGAAATCAAAAGAACCTCGACGTCCGTTAAGCGAGTGTTTGGTTTTGTCAGTCCAAACTTGTCACACCCGGCCCTGAGCGGCGGAAACAGCCGGGCGCGCACGAGTGGGGATTGATAATTAAGCACGGGCCATTGCAAAACATTCAAAGATTTTTATTGCGCATGAGAAGTTTAGTACAAACACATTACATTGTTCAAAGATTACAAAAAGAAACATCCAAGTATAAAACTGAAGATTTCCTCGCCATATCCCCTTGCGCGGCGGGTAACCGTGCGCATCGAGGGGATAAAACCAAAATCTTCCAAAAAGCTTGTTTTAGATGTTCAGCGTGTGGTGCTCTAAGTGTGACTCCATGCGCTACCTAGTTATCTCCTGAAAGACACGTAAAAACATTTGAATCAGTATAAACTGAGTGAGTTCACAAGTTTTAGTAACTTGATAAAATCATTCTGAAACATTTCTGGCAACCTCATTAACATCTGCTTGGTAAAATCGTATTAACACATAATTCTGACAATATTCTGATAAAAATCGTTCCGCGGGTTACACGTGAACAAATTCTGGATACGGTGCTCGTCTATGTAAGTGGCGCAGCCACTACGAGCTAAAATAACGTAAAACCGTCCCGCGAGTTACGCGCAGACGTTTCTGGAAAACTATGCTCGTCTATGCAAAGAGGCATTGCCCCTACGAGCTAAGGATACTGTCCCGCGGGTTACGCGCGAACAATTCTGAGAAACTGTGCTCGTCCATGCAAAGAGGCATTGCCCCTACGAGCTAAGGATACCGTCCCGCGGGTTACGCGCAGACGTTGTGCCGGAAAACAAGGCGCTCGTCCATGCAAAGAGGCGCGACCCCTACGAGCGGGCTCAACCCCATAGTACTGCCCCATGCCAGGCACTCGTCCATGCAAAGAGGTGCGACCCCTACGAGTGGGCGGATCAAACCAGCAGTCCCTACCCTTAGAGTTCCAATGGTAAAGTGATCACTTACTCGAGTTCTAGCGCACATACATTGAAAACCTTAGATAACCGTTTGCATTGCTCATCATGAGACATAACTTAAACACATAATCGCTTTCATAGCTTGTAAGTATACCATGATAAAACATTATTTAAGTACGTGTCCCTCGCCCCGAAAGCAGTTTAAAAACAGTGAAAACAGTGAAAATAGGGGCTGTGAGACTCACCTGTGGTTCTTGTTAAGAGATTAATCGAGATTCGGGTTTTCTTGGTGTTGGCCTCGGAATCGAAGGTCTAGAATACGATTAAATAACAAGTATATATATTAAGATCAAGAAATAGGGGAATATAAGGGTTGGATAGTAGGTCTCAAGGTTATATTCTCGGCTTACCTAGTAACAGGATCGGAGCTGGAAACAACGGATGCTTGGGAAAGGATTAGTGCAAGTTTGTAGTTCTTTGAAGTGTGTTTTGGGTGATAATTTAGGCTACAAATTTATAGGCAAACTCAAGGGAACACAATCCCTTGCTTTAGGGGATTGAAATCTTTTCATATCTAAATGTAATGATGATAAAGTATGGAAGTTATTATTATTTACTTAAGAGTGGAGTGGTGGATAAAAGATTTTGATTTGATTTGGACAGAACATGCAGGTCTGGGGTTGGTGAGAATAGGGTGGCTGACAGTTGACTTTTCATGTTACAGTGTGCTTTTTCAGGTACTTTTGTCAGTGTACAGTAAAAAGTGGAAAATCTCTGAAACACGCTACTGTTTCCTTTCGGGCGGGAGTAATCTCCTTAACTGGAGAATAGACCAAGTGTTCTGCGCGTATAACTTGGTGCGCATAGCTTTCTGCGTATAGGACATGTCTTTGCTGCGGGTAGGTGCGTAACCTTCTCGCAGTTAGGGACATTTGAGTTTCATTTGTAGATTCTCCAGGTGGTCTTGGTATTTCAACATAGTGATCAGTCATGTTGAAGTCAATTCCATCTTGGAGCTTCAGACAAACTAGCTCTCAACGTTCCCGCCATGCGGGTAGGTTAGTTCCCTTCCGCACGCGCATAAACGATGTAGGATGCACCCGCCTTAGCATCATGCGGGATGGTCAACCCATAGACAACATAACGTTTAAGTTACATGAAAACATAAAGCCAAATCATTCACGCATGGCGCATATAACATATGCTCACGCTGGTTCTTAACATGGTGCGCTCGCGCAGGTTGCACATAACTGCACGCGCTGACTAACATGGCGCGCTCGCGCAGGGCGCACATAACAAATGCACGCGCTTAATATTTACAATCACCTAATTATTAGGTTGATTACTTAGCTTATGGGTTTGGGAAATTACCGGTTGTCACATTCTCCCCTCGTTAAAACGAATTTCGTCCCGAAATTTAGGAGACGTTGCTGGCAGAAGCCATGTTCTGAAAGAGGTGTGGGTATTTTGTGCGCATCTGGTCTTCTCTTTCCCAAGTGAATTCAGGCCCACGCCTCGAGTTCCATTGAACCTTTACTAACTTGATTTTGCTTCTGCGTAACTTTTGTTCTTTCCAATTGGTTACTGCTATGGGTTCTTCTACGAAGTGCAGCTGTTTGTCAATATGAATTTCTTCCAACGGTAAAATCAACGTTTCGTCAGATAAACACTTCTTGAGGTTGGATACATGAAACGTATCATGAACTCCACTGAGTTCGGCGGGTAGACGGAGTTTATAAGCAACTGGACCGATCCTCTCCAGGATCTCAAATGGTCCAATGTAGCGCGGATTTAGCTTTCCTCGCTTACCGAAACGGGGGACTCCCTTCCATGGAGAGACTTTCAAAAGTACTTTATCCCCTACTTGAAACTCCAACGGTTTCCTTCTCATATCAGCATAACTTTTCTGTCTGTCGCGTGCTGCCTTAAGGCGATCCCTTATCTGAAAAATCTTGTCTGTTGTTTCTTGGATCACTTCTGGACCAGTCATTTGCTTGTCGCCCACTTCAGCCCAACACAGTGGGGATCTACACTTGCGCCCATATAACGCTTCAAACGGCGCTGCCTTGAGGCTTGTGTGATAACTGTTATTGTAAGAAAATTCAACCAACGGAAGGTGGGTATCCCAACTACCTCCAAAATCGATCGCGCACGCGCGCAGCATATCTTCCAATGTCTGGATCGTTCGTTCGCTTTGTCCATCCGTTTGGGGGTGATAAGCCGTACTCATGTCCAGTCGAGTACCTAACCCCTCTTGTAATGATCTCCAAAACCTTGAGGTGAACCGACTATCTCTATCAGAAATGATGGACACTGGGACTCCATGTTTTGAAACTACTTCTCGAATATATAGTCGGGCTAACTTTTCCATTTTATCAGTTTCTTTAATCGGCAGGAAGTGCGCTGACTTAGTTAGCCGATCTACAATAACCCATATCGTGTCGTAACCCCCAGGTGTCCTTGGTAGTTTGGTGATGAAATCCATGGAGATTTGTTCCCACTTCCACATGGGAATTTCTGGCTGTTGAAGTAACCCCGACGGCTTCTGGTATTCAGCCTTTACCTTTGAACACGTCAGGCACTTACTGACATGTGTCGCGATGGCGCCTTTAAGATTGGGCCACCAATACAACATTTTAACATCTTGGTACATCTTGTCTGCGCCAGGATGTACGGAATACCGCGTCTTGTGAGCTTCGTTTAATACCTGCTCGCGCAGTCCTCCCTTGAGAGGGACCCATATGCGGTTGGCAAAATATCGAGTGTTCCCTTTAAGTTCCAAATTCTTAATCATACCCCCAAGGGATTCAGTTTTAACAAACTCTGGTTTCAAGGCTTCTTGCTGAGCGTCTCGGATGCGCGTAGAGAGCTCTGCGTGAATTGTTAGCTTTAGGGCCTTGACCCGTAGTGTTTTTATTCGCTCCTTTCTGCTTAGCGCGTCTGCTACCACATTCGCTTTCCCCGGATGATACTTGATCTCGCAATCATAATCGTTCAACAATTCAACCCATCTTCGTTGCCTCATGTTTAAATCCTTCTGATTGAGTATATGTTGGAGGCTCTTATGATCCGTAAAGATTACACATTTCGTACCGTAGAGGTAATGGCGCCAAATCTTTAGCGCGAAGACAACCGCTCCAAGTTCTAAATCATGCGTTCTGTAGTTCTTTTCATTGGTCTTGAGTTGGCGCGAGGCATACGCTATAACTTTGTCTCGCTGCATAAGGACACATCCGAGTTCCTGGTGTGAAGCGTCGCAGTAAACGACGATGTCATCCGTCCCCTCTGGTAAAGATAAAATTGGCGCACTACATAACTTCTGTTTCAACATTTGAAATGCCGCTTCCTGATTCTCGCCCCAAATAAACGCCTTGTCTTTCTGAGTTAGCGCGGTCAGAGGTAGAGCTAACTTGGAGAAGTTCTCAATGAAGCGTCGATAGTAGCCAGCTAGTCCAAGGAATTGCCTCACCTCAGTTGGGGTTTTTGGCGCTTCCCAGTTTTCGATGGCTTTAACCTTAGAAGGATCGACGTGTATTCCTTTCTCGTTTACAACGTGACCGAGAAAGTGAACCTCTCTAAGCCAAAACTCACATTTAGAAAACTTTGCATACAACCTTTCTTTCCTTAACAATTCCAAAATCAACCTCAAGTGTTGCTCATGCTCGGCCTTGGTTCGAGAGTAAATTAGAATATCATCTATAAACACAATCACAAACTTGTCCAAGTATGGTTTGCACACACGGTTCATCAGATCCATGAATATAGCCGGCGCATTAGTTAGCCCGAAAGGCATCACTAAGAACTCATAATGGCCATATCTGGTTCGGAAGGCTGTCTTTGGCGCGTCTTCCTCATGGACCCTAAGTTGGTGGTATCCTGACCGTAGATCTATCTTCGAATAATAACTGGATCCCTGCAACTGGTCAAATAAGTCGTCAATCCTTGGTAAGGGGTACCGATTTTTGACTGTCAGCTTATTCAGCTCCCTGTAGTCAATACACATCCGGAACGAACCATCCTTCTTCTTAACAAACAGTACTGGAGCTCCCCAAGGTGAAAAGCTTGGGCGTATGAAACCCTTATCCAAAAGTTCCTGTAACTGATTGGATAGCTCTTGCATCTCAGATGGAGCTAATCGATAAGGCGCTCGGGCTACTGGCGCAGCTCCTGGGACCAAATCAATTCGAAACTCGATTTGTCGCGGTGGCGGCAATCCGGGCAGATCTTTAGGAAAAACTTCTGGAAATTCGCGCACTACAGGTAAGTCTTCAATTCTTCGCTCATCTCCCTTCTCTATTACATGCGCCAGGAAGGCGTAGTACCCTTTCCTTAGGCACTTGCGCGCCTTTAGGCACGAAATCAGTTTCGTCGCAACTCCCTTTCTTTCCCCTTGAATCATCAAAGTTTCTCCGTTCAACAGTGGAATCCGAACCTGCTTCTCATGACAAACAATCTCCGCGAGATTCTCGACCAACCAATCCATACCTACCACAATATCGAAACTTCCCAAATCTATTGGCAACAAGTTTATATTGAACTCATGACCTCCCATGACTAATACACATTGCTCAGTCCTTTCATTCGCGCATAACTGCCTACCATTGGCTAGTTCTATAGTATAAGGTTTGTCTAGCCTACTGGTCGCTAAGCCCAGGGAGTTTTTAAACTCATGGGATATAAAACTTAGGTCAGCGCCAGTATCAAATA
The DNA here is from genome assembly GCF_021521415.1 of Bidens hawaiensis. Taxonomy (NCBI): domain Eukaryota; kingdom Viridiplantae; phylum Streptophyta; class Magnoliopsida; order Asterales; family Asteraceae; genus Bidens; species Bidens hawaiensis. Next base: position 303,310 of record NW_027491976.1, on the reverse strand, counting down.
AGACAGATGCATAATGACCGTTAAGCAAAAACGTACCGGTTACCACATTCGGCTCTTCCTTTGCTTCACCCGCGCCGATCACAAAAGCTCTCCCGCGAGCTTGGTTTCCTTTCTGTGGGCAATCCCGACTGAAGTGTCCAGGCTTCCCGCATGCGTAGCAGCTGTCGCTCGATCCAGCTTCTCTGATGCGACAATTCATCGCCTTGTGTCCTGGTCTGCCACATTTGGCGCATTCGATTTTTGCGCATTCACCCTCGTGGTGATACTTGCATTTGCTGCACCATGGGCGAGGCCCGCTGTATCCTTTCCTTGATGGTTCCGCGGCTTGAATCGCGTAAACCCTTGTGCTTTCCTGCTTCTTGGGCGGTGGCTGCTTGAAGTCTGACCCTCGGTGGGAGTTCCATTTCCTCTTGGAGTCAGAGGTTCGCTGCTCGTTCAAGCGAGCGGTCAACATACCCGCACGAACCGTATCCCTTGTAAGGGTGATGGCTCGCGCAACCGCCTCGTCAAAGGTCGGAGGTGCGGCGGCGTTGAGCGGGACTCTAACGACAGGAGGTAACCCAAAGATGTACCTCTCGATTTTCTTTTCTTCTGTGTTTGCCATGTCTGGCACCAGCTGGCAAAGCTCGTTGAAACGATTGGTGTAGGCATCGATATCCGTTCCTACCATGGTGTGGTTCCAGAATTCTTGTTGCAAGCTCTGAATTTCTGCGCGAGAGCAGAACTTTCTCATCATCATTTCTTTCAATTCTTCCCAGGTCTTGTGAAGAGCAACTTCTCGCCCCAAGGTCTTTACTTGGAGCTTCCACCAAGACGAAGCTGCTTCTTGGAACATGCAGGTCGCGTAAAGGACCTTCTGGTTTTCACTACATCCGCTGATGGAGAGAACGGTCTCCATCTTGTCAATCCAATTGTAGAGCCCAATGGCTCCTTCGGTGCCTTTGAACGGCCAAGGCCTACAGGCCATGAATGTTTTATAGGAGCATCCTTTGTTCAAGGCTCCTGATTCGGGTTCTGGGGTCTCGTTCTCTTGGCGACCCTGACTAGATTCGGCCTTGCTGGCCTCATGCGTTGCAATCGCCTGCGCGATTATTTCTGCGAGCCCCTCGGGTGTCATGGTAATTCCCTTGGCTCTGGTTGGAGGCATTCTTTTCATAAAAAGAAAATATAACAAACTTAGCGCATGTACTCAGAGCACATAATGTTCTTATCTCTAGACACTGTGACCCGTGTTCCTAAGTGCGTGTGTGATTTTTCTTTTGAAAATATTCTTTTGAAAATATTCTTTGAAAAATATTTCATGCGATTCCCCAAAGGTTATAGTCTAGGTTAAAAACTTCTTTTCCTAGTTCGCTATAACCAGTGCTCTGATACCAATCTGTCACACCCGGCCCTGAGCGGCGGAAACAGCCGGGCGCGCACGAGTGGGGATTGATAATTAAGCACGGGCCATTGCAAAACATTCAAAGATTTTTATTGCGCATGAGAAGTTTAGTACAAACACATTACATTGTTCAAAGATTACAAAAAGAAACATCCAAGTATAAAACTGAAGATTTCCTCGCCATATCCCCTTGCGCGGCGGGTAACCGTGCGCATCGAGGGGATAAAACCAAAATCTTCCAAAAAGCTTGTTTTAGATGTTCAGCGTATGGTGCTCTAAGTGTGACTCCATGCGCTACCTAGTTATCTCCTGAAAGACACGTAAAAACATTTGAATCAGTATAAACTGAGTGAGTTCACAAGTTTTAGTAACTTGATAAAATCATTCTGAAACATTTCTGGCAACCTCATTAACATCTGCTTGGTAAAATCGTATTAACACATAATTCTGACAATATTCTGATAAAAATCGTTCCGCGGGTTACACGTGAACAAATTCTGGATACGGTGCTCGTCTATGTAAGTGGCGCAGCCACTACGAGCTAAAATAACGTAAAACCGTCCCGCGAGTTACGCGCAGACGTTTCTGGAAAACTATGCTCGTCTATGCAAAGAGGCATTGCCCCTACGAGCTAAGGATACTGTCCCGCGGGTTACGCGCGAACAATTCTGAGAAACTGTGCTCGTCCATGCAAAGAGGCATTGCCCCTACGAGCTAAGGATACCGTCCCGCGGGTTACGCGCAGACGTTGTGCCGGAAAACAAGGCGCTCGTCCATGCAAAGAGGCGCGACCCCTACGAGCGGGCTCAACCCCATAGTACTGCCCCATGCCAGGCACTCGTCCATGCAAAGAGGTGCGACCCCTACGAGTGGGCGGATCAAACCAGCAGTCCCTACCCTTAGAGTTCCAATGGTAAAGTGATCACTTACTCGAGTTCTAGCGCACATACATTGAAAACCTTAGATAACCGTTTGCATTGCTCATCATGAGACATAACTTAAACACATAATCGCTTTCATAGCTTGTAAGTATACCATGATAAAACATTATTTAAGTACGTGTCCCTCGCCCCGAAAGCAGTTTAAAAACAGTGAAAACAGTGAAAATAGGGGCTGTGAGACTCACCTGTGGTTCTTGTTAAGAGATTAATCGAGATTCGGGTTTTCTTGGTGTTGGCCTCGGAATCGAAGGTCTAGAATACGATTAAATAACAAGTATATATATTAAGATCAAGAAATAGGGGAATATAAGGGTTGGATAGTAGGTCTCAAGGTTATATTCTCGGCTTACCTAGTAACAGGATCGGAGCTGGAAACAACGGATGCTTGGGAAAGGATTAGTGCAAGTTTGTAGTTCTTTGAAGTGTGTTTTGGGTGATAATTTAGGCTACAAATTTATAGGCAAACTCAAGGGAACACAATCCCTTGCTTTAGGGGATTGAAATCTTTTCATATCTAAATGTAATGATGATAAAGTATGGAAGTTATTATTATTTACTTAAGAGTGGAGTGGTGGATAAAAGATTTTGATTTGATTTGGACAGAACATGCAGGTCTGGGGTTGGTGAGAATAGGGTGGCTGACAGTTGACTTTTCATGTTACAGTGTGCTTTTTCAGGTACTTTTGTCAGTGTACAGTAAAAAGTGGAAAATCTCTGAAACACGCTACTGTTTCCTTTCGGGCGGGAGTAATCTCCTTAACTGGAGAATAGACCAAGTGTTCTGCGCGTATAACTTGGTGCGCATAGCTTTCTGCGTATAGGACATGTCTTTGCTGCGGGTAGGTGCGTAACCTTCTCGCAGTTAGGGACATTTGAGTTTCATTTGTAGATTCTCCAGGTGGTCTTGGTATTTCAACATAGTGATCAGTCATGTTGAAGTCAATTCCATCTTGGAGCTTCAGACAAACTAGCTCTCAACGTTCCCGCCATGCGGGTAGGTTAGTTCCCTTCCGCACGCGCATAAACGATGTAGGATGCACCCGCCTTAGCATCATGCGGGATGGTCAACCCATAGACAACATAACGTTTAAGTTACATGAAAACATAAAGCCAAATCATTCACGCATGGCGCATATAACATATGCTCACGCTGGTTCTTAACATGGTGCGCTCGCGCAGGTTGCACATAACTGCACGCGCTGACTAACATGGCGCGCTCGCGCAGGGCGCACATAACAAATGCACGCGCTTAATATTTACAATCACCTAATTATTAGGTTGATTACTTAGCTTATGGGTTTGGGAAATTACCGGTTGTCACAAAACTTGTTATAGATCAAGTTAGATTCAACATACCAAGTGTTTTGAGAAAACAATTTAAATTAGTTTATAAAATAGTTTTAAAGAAAATATGATATTTGGTGGCTCAAAATGCACTAGTGTATCTTAAGCGAGTGAACTCGGTTTAGTTCGGTTATTGACTCGGAATAAAACCGAGGACGGTTGCCACATACCCAATACCATAGAACTTATTAGAACGAACTTAGAAATTATAATACACAATTCATACTTGTAACATATTAATAAATCATTTTAAATATAAAGTATTAAAACAATAGTTCAGTTTTGGTTCGGCTCTTGACTCGGAATGAAACCGAAAATGGTGGCTACATATCCAATACCATAGAACTCATTAAAATAAACTTAAAAATAATAATACTCAAATCTTTCATACAATATGTTAACAATAAAGTATTTAAACAAAAGTTTGGTTTTGGTTTTGGTTTTTGACTCGAGATGAAACCGAAAATGGTGGCCACATACCCAATACCATTAAACTATTAAAAATGATTTAGAAACTAAAAGTAAGTAAGGACTAAACTATATTGATGAGCATAAACAAAATTAAAGCGTAAACTAAAGCATAAGTTAAGTATATATCAAGGACTATAATAGCCCTCCATGTAGCCTTGCCTTGTAGCACAACACTACAACCGACCGTGACTAGAGAAGTGACAGCCGAATGAACAAGGGGTGAATATTATATATATGTTGCAACATCAAGCTTTAAGTAACAAAAATTAGTTAGAACAAGGTTTGCATTAGTTTGACCTAAAGTAATCATACTAACAAGATGTTGAAAATGAACACTTGGGTTGAGAGAAAGTTTGGAGATAATACTTATATCTAGATTAGGGAGAGTTTGAGGTGAAAGAGCAAACCCAAATGGGATGTATTGTCCTTGTTTATATAGAGAAAGAGTGAAGGGTTGGTTATAAAGTTTCTTTTAAGGTTTGCATGTAAATGGGTAATTTAAGTTGGTCAAAAAAGGTGTAAACAAATAAATATAAGTTAAACCCAATATCATGTAAACACAGATTTTGAAATATGATGTCGATTTAAACATAACAATTTAAATTCTATTGTAATTATAATATAATTTAAAATCATTATATTCTACTATTTCTAAATTTCAAAATCCCTAATGTAGACCCCCTAATTTTCGTCCATATTTTAAGCAATTTCAAAATCCCTAATTTTATGATTTAATTACTTACATTTATACCTTCCTTCTTTACTCATCTATCAAAATTCAAACATGTACTTCTTATGTATAAATACTCTAACATTCACACAATTATTCTTACACCATCACACCGGATTTAGCAAAATCGAATTTATTTGTCTGTAAGGTATATATGGTCGTGCTTATATAATTCATTTTGTTGTTTAGTTGTTCGGTTCAAAGTATAATTGTTCAAAAATTAATAGTTTGTTTATTTTTATTTTTTCACCACCATGAAGATGGAGCCAACAAACATTACAATGTTAAACCAATTGATGTGCTTAACAACAACTTTGTCTCAAGGTTCGTATTTTGAAACTATGGCGTCTCAAGGACAATAACAAGCCCGGAGAAGATTGGTCGATAGAGATGATTTTGCAAGACGAAATGGTATTGTTACATAAAAAGAAATAGCTTACCATAATCTGGACTTTTACATTTATTCCAAATTACACATTCATTAATTTTAGTATATTATTCACATAATTTTGTACTAATTATTGGATGTTGAATGCTTTTATATTTATTGGTTAGGTTTTCACCGATTTTGTACTAATACACATTTATATGTTTTTTCCGGTAAGGTTATATCGTTTTCCGGTAAGGTTTACATTTGTTCACATAATTCAGATATTACATAATTGGTAATTTATTTATTATGAGATATTAATATTAATATTTAATTTTATCATTTTATGTTATTGTCTCCAACTTGATATAATGGATTGAAGATTTGTTGACAAGATGTCTTATTTTTTGTTTAATGTTAATGTATATTATTATTATTATTATCATTATTATTCATGTATTTATTTATAATTCACAATTTATGTAATTTAATTGATTATTATATAATCCGAAAATAAAATTTAATTGATCATTCTATAAGACATTAAATTAGTTATAGTAAGATAATCAATCTTATATTGTTGTTGGTCAAATTTCAATTAAATCCCTAATGTCAACACAATTTAAAACAGTATTATATTTTCCAATATTTTCTTTATTTAACATTTTAAAATAATACACATTTAATATGACATTTTAGAAACCGATTTTCACCATTCAAATTCGGATTTTCTCTATTTATAGGAAGTTTACAAAAATGTTGTTATATGGTTTGACTTTCACCGGTTATTCAAAAACTGAAATTTAACAATTTTGACCATTTCATAAATTTTCAATATTAATGCCTTAAATAAAAAAAAAATATGTTTTTAATAACCATTTCTAAATATTTCTAGTTATTATGATTTTAATGTCAATTTCAACTAAATCTATTAATATATTTATTCCTACACATCAAAAATAAAATATATAATAAAATGTAAATTTATTTAATTCGGTTTTTATATAATACCTTTAATTTATGGTTAATGTTCATAACATATTTTTAAACCCTTATTTCTATTTTATATATTTAACCGTTTTTAATTATGTCTAAATTTCAAGATTCATACTTTTAGTAAAACCCACATATTTTCAATAACCGATTAAATACAAAATTTTACAAATTGAATGTCAAAACTAATGTATAAACAAACCCCCATTTTAACATTACAAAAATAAAAAAAAATTATTTTTTTACATATTAATGTCAGAAGTTGACTAATTAACGAATTTGATATTAAATGTAATTATGTCGAAATTATTTATTACAATACAACTATACTAAATATTTTTTTGAAGTTTACTAATAATTTTTTTATTCGTAAAAGTGAACTCTAGCGTTGAATTTAATAGATCTAACAAAAAAGTTATTGAATGTTTCTTATACAAAGGTTAAATTAAAAAATTCTTTTATAACAATTTGTATATTTATTGATTACAGTTTTTATATAATTATTTGTTTTTGTTCATATACAAAGCATGTATTTTTCTCTTCATTCCAAATCTTATTAACAAACACTACAATTATAATTTATCAAATTCTAGCAATATAATCTATTTGTAGTCGTATCTCAAACTCAGCAAACATTATCTGACAAATTCTCATTGACATTTAAAAGATTTCGATACTTTCCAATCTTAAAAAAGTTTACATTTTTTTATTTGACAATTTTATAATTATCTCTAGATGTCAAAATGCATATGCCTAAAAATAGCATCAACTGACTTCCTGAATTTCTGTACCTTAAGCATTTTCTTATTCCATCATTATTATCAAATTAACTCACTTTCTATTGTTACAATATTTTATAAAATAAAAAACCATTATTGTTAGAGTCAAAAATCAATCTTCGTTTTATATCAATAATAATCGTATGACCAAAATTATCATTATTATCAAATTAATTATGTATATAGTAATTGTTATACTTTTAATTATGGTATCAAATATATCAATACATTATTCCTAACTAGAAATAAAAAGTATTTGTAACTTTCAACTTATATTCGTTTAAATAAAATTAATTATAACGTTTCTTTAATAGACATCAACCATATTCATATATATCATCTACTAATTTATGTTTTAATTTGTATTTTAATCACTATTTTTATTGTATAAAATGATAATACTTTTTTGACCTAATATAAGTTTTGACTTCAAATCAATTCTTAAGTTGACAAACATTAACTTACATTAAATCTTATATTTTTAAACACATAAAAATAATGCATAAAATTATTTTAACATAATTGTCAAATAAATAGTGGTTGCTAAAAATAAAACACGTTTTCTCCTTAATTTATACATTTTACTCCGTAAAATAACCATTAGTGAACATGGAATCTTTTCTTAGTTGTAAGGCTCCGGTCCCGGTGCCCTACGTTGGCGTTGGATTTAATCATAAACACAATTCTAAATATCAGAGTTAATTAAAACTTTTCACGGAATATATAAATGTCAACCATTCATTACACAAGTCTTATAATTTAAACAATAATAAATATGTCTTTGAGTTTAAACATAATAACTAAAGTCTTCAGATGCCAGCCGCATGTTCCTTCGCCATGTGTCCCTCTTCAAGTCAGCTGTCTCATTCTACTCACCTGCGTACATACTAAAAGTCAGCTACGTTGAGTTAGTTCTAGTTAGTCAGACAACATATAATACGTTCACAAACTTACTTATATGTATCCGAAGACACGCATTACTTTCTTAATCTGCTTATACTTCATTTATTATAAATATACATACTTTACACTTCCGTGCTTTCATTCTTTCATACTTTCTTCTCTCATACTTTCTTGTTTTAGTCTACTAATACATACTTATTAATCTTACGTTTTAAAGAGCATTTCGCCCTACTTCCTCGAATATTATTAGAGGCCGGTTCCCATTCTACCTCGAATATTATTAGGGTTCGGTTCCTTTATTCCTCGAGTATTATTAGGGCTCGGTTCCCTATCTTCCATAAAACCATACCTTACCTTTCTTTATCTTTATAGTTATAAACTTTTATACATACTTTCAATCTTTACAATAGCATACATACATCATTCATACTTCATATATCATAATAACACATATCATACACTTACCACTTACGGTAAGTATATTAACTAATCACATTGACTATGCACACAGTCCCAGAAACATAACAAGGAAATGGGGCTAGAAACTCACCTGAATGCGATTGCGTTCGGAGTTAATGGTAATCTCTTTCTTTAGTTGTGCACGGCTAACTGTTGAACACATAAATATTATCAATTAACCGCTTCTAATTCTATCATACTTCTAAGTTATTGTAACCCCTAGCTACGGGGGTCCAGGGGCAGCACCCCTGGCAACGGGGTTCTAGGGGCGGAAGCCCCTATCGGGGTCCAAGGGGCAGAGCCCCTGGCTGGGGTTAAGCTGTCAGGTCAGTTTAGAAAAATTTTATTTTCATTAATTGTTATTTACTAAAAGTTCATCAGAAAATTCTAAGTCTGGACTAATCTAATCGAATTCTCAGTTATTATCGAATGGTCAGATTCTATTCGAATGGACTTCTATTCGAATGGTCAGATTCTATTCGAATGGTTCCTTTCTAATCGAATAGTCATTCGATTCGAACACTCTTCCACTTTCAATTCGATTACTTGCTAAATCAAAGGTTTCCTTAAGAACTTGATTCATATGCTTTCCATCCTTCCCACTTTCTATTCGAATACTTCTTACTCGAATACTTTTCAATCCAAAACCTTTCATTCGAATACCTTTCTGTTCGAATGTTACTGTAGCATATTATTATCATTATTACCACGTTTTCTAATACTCATTCCCATTTTTCAGTAATATATCATCTTCTAAACGCTTTCATTTCTATCTTAGACCAAGATCTAGCTTACTCATCAATAAAGTTTAAACCTTTATTGATTTCAAACTCGTTTAAGCTATATCTAAGGTTTTTACATGAACCGTACATACCAACGAGTTCATTAAGTTCACTTCTAATATCAAGTTTGCATTTTTATGGTATAAAAATACCCGATTTGCCTTATCACCAAGTCTTAGGGTAAACCGTTCCTAAAAGCTAAACCTTTATACATAAAACGTACCTCTTGACGTATGTTAAGCTACGGGTTAGCTTCAACATACAACTAGGAGCTTGTCTCTTGCTTGCTTAGCTAAAGATCTATTAAATCCAAGCATGGTTCTTGGATCTCGGATCTTGGCCGTAAGTTTGAGAGTGTTAGTATGTGTTTTTGAGTGTGTAGAGAGGCTAGAGGATAAGAATGAGGGTTTTAGGGTTTTAGGGAGATTTAAGGGAGTATGTATACCCTTAAGCCCATGGATCTAAGGCCCATCACCACCCCTTATTCTATCTTTTATAAACCAAACACACACTCTATTACTTTATTTAACTTAATTAAATATTAACACACTTTTAAATAAACACATTTCCTTTTATTTATTATTATTATCAAAAATAGGATATTACATGATGGTACAACACTACCACTCATTCTACTATAGGAATGTCACCATTTGAGGCTTTGTATGGTATTCCTTTACCATTACACATGCCTTATATTCCAAATGACACCAAATTGGCTTCAGTAGAAGATTGGTTCAAAGAAAGAGAGTTAAATTTGTTATCTTTAAAGACTAATTTGGCCAAAGCAAAGAACATAATGAAACAATTTGCGATTCAGAAGCGTTCTGAGAGGTATTTTAAAATTGGTGATTGGGTCTATGTAAAATTACTGCCTTATGTGCAAAAATTTCTTAAACATCACAACAATTATTAATTGGGTCCTAAATACTATGGCCCTTTCCTAATTGTTGAGAAATTTGGTTTAGTGGCTTACCATGCGGATCGTCCAGCGAATTCGTTGGTTTATCCGACCTTTCATGTCTCATTGTTAAAAGCGGCACCAGGCCCAGCAGCAACAGTAGTTCAATTTCCTCAGGCACCACGTTTTACCCTGCATCCACGTGCAATTTTGGATAAGAAATTGGTGAAGAAACATAATCGAGTTGGGGTGCAAGTCTTTGTTCAGTGGGATCTCTTACCAGTTGCAGAAGCTTCTTGGGAGGATTTGTAAGAATAGCAGCTCCGATTTCCGGATTTTTTTTCTTGAGGACAAGAATTTTTTTTAGCAAGGGGTATTGTTACGTATAATAATAAGTGTAGGGATGAAAATGTAATTGTTTTCACAGTTCTACTACTATTTTGTGTAATTGTAATAACTAACTGATTGTTAGTTAGTAACCGGTATTATAACGGATCGAGTGAGTAATGAAAGGGTAGACTTAATTTGATCGAAACTTCTTTCTGTTCTCTTTGATTCTATCAAAGTGTATTTAAGAAACTTTCATATATAATCTAGAGATGGAAAATAATTATGTTGTATCTATTCGTTAATTAAATCAACTGCTAATATTTAGAAGCTAGTGGAATCAATATGTGTAGCTAGTGGCAGTCATCTTCGAATGGTTAAGGGTTAAGGGGCCGAGTCCCATAATAAATAAATTTGTAAATTTAAAAATATGTTCTTCAGCTCGTGACAAGCTATTCTAAAAAAGCCTAATATTTTACCATTAATATACACTGATTTTAATGGAACCTATAATGCTTGGGTTCTACTAATATTCTGGTTTTTCCGACCAAATGAATGTTGTTTTAAATATTTTATTTGTTTGTATGCTAGTCCTTTTCAATATTAGTTTGATGATTTTGTTTTTTAGGTTTTAACACTTGGTTTTACCGTCATTGCTTATATCATAATGAACGTGATCAATATTGACCAAATATGTCGTAACGCTCAATTTTACCCGTAAGGGTTCAACGCGGGGCCGGATTTGGGCATGTGCAGGTTGTGCAATGCCCATAACCGTTAGGGGCCCATTAGACTTTTACATATAAGCGTAGCCCAGAAAGGTAAAATGCCTGCCCAAAAATATGAAAACCCAAATAAACCCGTATTTGGTGTTGGCGGAAGAACAAAGATTGACAACAGGAACTGATTTTTTATTTTAACTAGATGGCAAACATGCCGCGTTGCGGCGACAGGACACGAATTCAATTGGTAGTGGTTAAGTTTGTTACAACATCAAGACTAAATAAAAATTAATTTTGTAAAGACTCAAAAGAGTATCGGAACACATACAACTTATAATCAAAATTACACGAATTTGGTCGCCATCGATTAGGTTCGTGCCGGTATATGAATTTAACCCTAAAAGTAAATTAATACACGTCCAAAATAGTATTGAAACTCGTATAGCCTATGATACCAAAATAACATATTTAAAACGTCGCTTATTCAGTCGGTAAAAGACGAACATTGCAGCAGCGAGTCGATGTGAATTCAAGCGGTATCGGCTACGTGTGTAACGATACCAAAACTAAACTCAAAAACTAATTTCGTCAAGTTAACATATTAAAAAAAACGTGGGTGTTGCGTCGGTGAGTTAACACGAAGACGTTCGGTATTAGTTAGGTTTGTTGCAAACGTTGAACTAAACCTAAAAACAATTATCATATTTTAAACAAAAAAGGTGGATCGAGTCGATGTGAATTCAAGCGGTATCGGCTACGTGTGTAACGATACCAAAACTAAACTCAAAAACTAATTTCGTCAAGTTAACATATTAAAAAAAACGTGGGCGTTGCGTCGGTGAGTTAACACGAAGACGTTCGGTATTAGTTAGGTTTGTTGCAAACGTTGAACTAAACCTAAAAACAATTTTCATATTTTAAACAAAAAAGGTACTTTTATAAGTAGATAGATATAAACAACACATAAAAAATAGCTAAAAAACTTGTAGCCAAGTCACTTGAATAAGAGAAAAAATAATCGTTAATATAACAATTAAAAGCACTTGGAAGATAACTCAAACAAAGCAAAAAAAAAGTAAACAAAAAATAGTAACTTGGGGCCTGGGGGCTCGAACACAAGACACAACACTTTTCTAGAAGAGTTAGTAAAAGATGCCTAAGCCATCAGACCAACTATCAATTATGTTTGCATACTTAAATTAATTGTAGAAATGGTCAAACAATTAGTGCTTAAAAAGACTTTGTGACACCGACATATCAATATTAATCTATAGTATAATGTTTTCAAAATTCCTTGCTTTTGATTTTATATACTAGTAGTTTGCTTATGTATATTTGTATAAATGCTTTATATGTTTCGGTCATATTAACAAACTCTTTTGAATTAGTACGTATTCGTTTTGAATTTTAACTTGATGTCGTATTTTTATTATAAAGAGCGATGCGTAATACGCTCGCATTGCGAATCAGATTTTCTTTGACCAAACTTATCGGAGCCATCACGCAGTTTGAAGTCAAAACTAGGGCCCATTATTTTCCTCACATAGGGTCTATGAAAGCCCATGCATTCTCGGGGACGACCTGGTTCAACGCTCAGGTTTTACCTACCGAATCTTTTGAGTTTAATTATGGTACCAACCGAATCCACATTAGTGTACCACTACAACGCAACGAGTATACAAACATATCCGACATCGCGCCGGGTAAAATACTAGTTAGTTTTAGGGGTGAGCATAAAACCGAATTAACTGAACCGAAACCGAATAACCGAAAAAACCGAACCGAAGCATTAACCGACGGTTAATTTTTTAGTTTTTCGAAAAACCGATTTTTGGTTTAGGTTAGGTTATCCATTTTAAAAAAACCGAAAAAAACCGAACCGATTAATCAAACCTATGTTTTCTACGTGTTTTTTTAAGATGTTAAGACTAGAAACAAAACACCAAAAGAATATACCATTGATGGTGATGAAGATTATGAAGATGATCAAGATTGGGTCTAACATTTGAAGATGAATAAGACAATGAATGAAGATTCTGGAAACCTTTAGTTTTTTTTATTAAGAACGTTGTTGAATTTTAAACTCTACTATTCAAACAACTTTATATTTGTTTGGTTTCACATAGCACGTGCCTATTTTTGTATTTTGAATTCAATATGTATGAGGTACTCTATTTTTTTTAATTCTTTTTTTTTTGTAATGTCTATTCACAATAAAAAAAACCGTAAATAACCGAAAACCGATTGATTGGTATTCTAAAATAACCGATAGCTTAGGTTTAGGTTTGGGTTTCACTCAATAACTGAACCGAACCAAACCAAACCGAATCGTGCTCACCTTAGGTTTACATTTTGTAAAAGATGAACCAGCCTATAAGCAGTGGCTACATGGATTGCCTATGGTCCCAAAGAAAGCAACCTAGCTGGAAAAACTCAAAATACATACGACAAACTCCATGCAATATTGCCAATATAACAACACCTTTACCTTCCAACCCTCTGCATACCACTAAAAAATCAGCTCTAATTAGATGGAGGGGAAAACACTGGAAGATTACTCGGTTACAGTACCTCTACTGCTTCACCACGAAAACGGAACCAAGGCGGCCGAGGAGCATGCACCCACAACAACTGTCACTACCGGCACTTCCTCCTTCTTCAACACATGTTTCAATGGTCTCAATGCTCTATCAGGTTACTATCAATTTTCCTTTTGTATTGATTGTAAGAGTGGTTTATATATTAGGCTGAGTGATATTGACCACAGGCCAAACAGCCACATGAAAGTGCCTCAGTAAGATAAGAAGATAACTGTTAATAAAAAAGGACAAGAAATAAAGTAAACTAATCAAACTAGAACTTGTAAAACTTTTTTATTTTTTTCGAACGGTGACTTTCACAGTTAAGCTAACACTACGCGACCAAGTCGCGTCCCACCACCCCACTCAGGCCAGCTATGCTGACATGATCGGGATCCACGCTGGCATCCAAGTTTGGCTTGGCGTTCCCGGTAAAACCCAGTTTGCTCACCCCGCCCGAAGGCACGACAGGTTTTTAATGCTTTGGAAAAATCTGGTCGGAATCAGGATTCGACCCCGAGACACCCGGGTCATCCATCATGTTCCTGGTCATTGGGGCAAGCTCCTCTGGTTTGGAAAACTTTTGTTTTAATTATGAAAATTTGCACTAATGATTACTAATTTTAGAATTTAATACTAAAAGGCAATTAAACTATACGGTAATTTCTTAATTTGATACGCCTTGCAGTATAGTTCAATGATCGTTTATTTAAATGGTTTGTATATTACAACCAATTGTTCCAACCTCTACTCCATCATTAGGCTAACCGAGCATAGTTTATCGATTAGAGTCAACTCACTACTCTAAGCTCATGCTTTTTAGATCTTAGCGTGCGGGTTGCAGTGATAAAAGTACCAGTTATAATCAACCACACGCCATTAGGAATGTTTAATTAAGTGATTCTATGACTGTTTAAATTCATAGACCAAACGTAATCGATTGTTTTTTCTTTTTTAATAAATAGTAGAAACTTATTAGGGTTTAGTTACTTGAACTTATTAAAATGTTAAACCAAAGTGACCAATTTTTAGCAAGAAACTAAGGGGGTGTTTGGTACAGAGAATGGAATTGTAGAGAAATGGAATAGAGAAATGGAATTGCAGAGAAAGGGAATTGGTCTGGAGAATGAGAATTGACTGTTCTGTTTGGTAGTACAAAGATTTCAGTAGAGAAATATAGCTGAGAATCATTTCTCTTGTTTGGTATATAGAAAATAAACAGAGAATTAAATCAACTTTATCATTAGCACAAGTATTTTTTTCATAACAAATATTTATTAAAAAATAAAAAACATATAAAAAGATGCATAAATTCCAACCAAAATATGCATTGATCAAACCAATTCACATACAAAACATAGTTTTTAAGCAAAAAACGTCAACCATAGTTAAAACCAATTCACATACAAAACATACTTCAACCATACATCACAAGGCACGTAACATTTGAAAACGTTGAAAGATGGCTTAAAGAGCTTCGGGACCACACAGATCACAACATTGTGATCATGCTCGTGGAGAACAAAGCGGACCTTCGACACCTACGGGCCATTCAAACAGAAGATGCAAAGATGTTTGCGCAGAAAGAGAACAACTTTTTCATGGAAACATCAGCACTCGAATCGATAAACGTTGAGAACGCTTTCACCGAAGTGTTGACTCGGATTTATCATGTCGTGAGCAAACGGGCGCTCGACGTCAGTAATGATTCTACGGTACCATCAAAAGGCAAAACAATTGATGTTGGAGGGAAAGATGATGTACCTACTGTCAATAAAAATAATGCAGGGTGTTGCTCTAGCTAATGTTCAAGGTTGAATAATATATGTTTGTACATTTATAAATATGTAAGATGTTTTCATTTATTAAAACATACAGAAAAAGAACATTAAAACTTGAGAAAATTTTGGCAAAAAATAACCAGAGTTAACAAGAGACCAAAACCAATCAATGATTTATGCAAAGTTGCTTTTAAGATAATTTAAATGATAAAAACATAGATACCCCAACAATAGGCATGTATAAATCTCCAACATAAAACCAACTAAACGTTACACATAATATAAAAAACTACCGGTTTCCAACCATCATTCATCAGTTGCCAAACAGCCTCATTTCCTTGCTTCCGCCTTCTTTTGGTCTTTGGCTGAAAACACAAAATGGGGTTATATAATCAGTGAGCGCCTAGCGCGAAAGATTGCTTTACTAAGTAATATAAACGTTAGCACTTTAGTTTGTTCAACTTTTTATGTACAAAAAAGTATGTTTTATACTTCTATCTAGTTCCAAATAGGTAGCTTCATTAACCAAAATCATACATTCATACTATCTGAAAAGTAGACCAGTGTACAATATAGTTTTTATTTAACATAGTTGCTATTTATAACTTCTAAAATAGTGTTTTGTGTCAAGTTGTCAACCTAACCAAATCATGAACAAGACTAAAAAAACCGTTTTGATGGAAACCATCGTTGACCCGTTACCAAACCCAGCTTTTAAAAAACAAAAAGAACTTTGAACATTACCAGCCTTCTCTTCTTCTCGCTTCTTAGCAGCTTCTGCCCTTTGTTGTCGGATAAGAGCCAAACGCTCTGGCAAATACAATACACGAATCAAAGTCACCATTTGAATATATATAGATGAAATAAAAAATCAATCAAAGAGCTAAATTATAAGTCACATTTATTGGAATTTATATATATATATATATATATATATATATATATATATATATTGGCCATAGTAGCATTAGAAATTAGTAAAATTATCAAGTTTTTTTCCAAAAAAATATACATATATAAATGCTATATGAATTTCATGTGCATATTTTGCACAACCATTATATAATTTCAAATAAATATCAGAATGCTCACCCAAATCCTTTCTTGCTTGTTCTGTTTTACCCTATTCTTGCAACTTCATATACCTTTCATGAGCCCTCTGTTTCGCAATTTCTTCACTGCAACATAAAATTAAACACGTGATTTAAATGCATTTGCGCTTCCTCGTTTTTCATGAGCATCCGGTGATATTATAATTATATGCTTACTTAAACCAATAGCAAAACAAACAGGTAAGAAAAAATAACAAGTGAATTGATTGAAACTTGAAAGTTGTTGAAACTACTCAAATGCGTATAATATCATAAATCCCTTTGTTTGTGAAAATTAGATCATTACTTTTCTAAAATAGCTTTTGTGATGATATTTAATACATGGAGTCCTCAAGTAGTTCAGAGAAAAGCTGGCATGTTTTGCCCAAACCCAGTTCAAGCAAAACATATTCAATACTTGTGGCTTCTTTAAAACACCAAAGTGGATACAAAAGAAATAAAAATGAAAAAAGAAAGAATTTACTAACCGTTACAAATTAACCTCCATATTTACCTTTTTGAACGTGCGTGGGCGAGAAGAAGTACCGGCAACTGCAACCACCAAGAAAAAAACAAAACAAAATTAATTATCGCGCTAAAGAATTATCAAATTTCAACCGTTACAACAAAAAGATATATTTAACAAGAAAGGTTCATTGATCATGCACAAGGTCAAAACTCAATAGCATGGTTGTAAAAATCCCGACTAGGCGCCTATTAATCCCCGATTAATAATTGGTCCCCACCCTACTAATTAATTTTGGTCTAATCAGTCTAACGGCCAACCAAACTCGGAATAAATCAGACTTGGTCGGCGTTTTCTGGCCTGATTCCAACCAAAATCAGCGGTTTCCAGAGATATTCCACCCCACCCCCGACTAGTGACTACCACAACCTTGCTCGATAGTCAACACTCATCTGGCATATTGAGAATCTTTTAAAACATTGCTCCTTTGTTGCATACTAATTTTATATTAACATTAATTAATAAGTTAATACATAAAGCAGCAGCTCCTCTGTTTAACATGTAGTGAATTAAACCCATATTAATCAAACAGATTCACATCTTCAAACTGATTATTCCAATGACCATCACATATAATCATCAATTTGAAATCACAATCTTAAATTAACCAATCACAAGACCTAACTTCAGCTAAAACCCCAAATTGAACCCTAAATCAGCGTAAGACGGATCCACTCATGAATTGCAAACTTACATACATCAGATATGAATCGAATAACAATCAATCAACAATAGAAACGAATATTAATGGTAATAAAAGCAGGAGTGTATTGAATTGATATACACATCTCTTCGGGAGTGGAGAATTGACGGCGGCCGGTAGGCTTGCCCTTAAACTTGCCTCTTCCCATCCTCCCAATTCGATCTGCAACAAGAGATTGATTTGAGGGTTTTGAAATTTGGGATTTGTTCTTCAAGAGGAAAGAGAAACCCTAGTTGTGTTGTAGAAAGAATGAGAACTCCTGCTTGTTTCATGTTTAGGAATCAAAACCCTAGAAATCAAAATCAAATGGTTGCAAACTTGAATTGAAAATATATTACAGATTATGGATAGTTTGAATCCGTTGAAGATAAAGCAATCGTTACCAGTGGTTTTGTTGGTCCGTTGAAACGCGGCAAGCTCAGATGGCAGGGAGAGGCGTGAGGCTGAGAAATGAAATCAGAGAAATCCATTTCTCCGCTTTTTGTAGAGAAACAAAACCAGAGAAATGGAAATGGTTTATTTCCATTTCTCACCTCTTTCTTTCATAAACAAACAAGAGAATTCTTTCCAATTCCATTTCTCACCCCTCAATTCCCTCTACCAAACACCCCCTAATATGTTTTTGGACTATCGGATATAAAACCAAGAAAAAACGAAAACACACCATTCAAAAATCGGATCTTATTATCATTTCACAAAAGAGTTTGCATCAAACCAAAAATATAAACCTAAGGGTCGAAATTAAAATTGAGTTAGCTGGACATGATTAATGACTAAATCAACTAAACTATTGAAATAAAACCAAACCAACAAATAAAATCTTATAAAAGCTTCTAAAAAGGAAAAAAAATGTTAGAGAGAAGTATTTTTGCACTTATGTGATGAATGGGTAAATGCACTTTGCAACCTTGTCATTGGTAGACCTACTCATAAGTGAGGGGTCTCGTTGTCCCCAGTAAAAAAATTAGTGTTAATACACCACAAAATTTCCTAACGACCCATGTAAAATTTTGGCACTGGCCCTGCTAAATTTTAATATGACCCCATGAAAGTTTGAGACTGACCCAATAAAAATAAATTGAAATTTTTACATATATAATTATATAAATAATAAACAATTTTTCCTATTATATTTGATTTTAATACCAACCTTTAATTCCAATAGCCCAAAACCCAACCCAATTTTTAAGCCCAAAACCTACCCAATTGTTAGCCCAAAACACAATCCAATTCTATTTTGTTTGATTTTTGAAGCGGTAAACCCCACAACTCACTTTCAAGTTTCAACCCTTCAATCCTTCACGTCTATTCCAAAAAAAATACGATTAATCGAGATGTGCCCATACGATTTCAATGAAAGTGATAAAAGAAGACTCCCGGTTGAACTCGCAGCATACATAAAAATTTGAAAGGAGATAAACGATTTAACCACTTGAATGGTTTAGCAAGTCTTGTTCAATTGATGGTTCAAACAAAGAAACACCATTCATTTGCATTGGTGTATCGTTTATTAAAGTTAGCTCTCGTATTACCCGTCGCAACCGCAAGCGTTGAAAGATGCTTTTCGGCAATGAAGTACTTGAAGTTCGATTTGCGTAATCAGGCGGGTGATGAAATCTAAGGGATATGCATTTGTTACATTGTGAAAGAATTATGTATGAATGTTAAAGTAGATGGTGTAATGGTTAGATTTCAAAAAATGAAAACTCATAGAAAACAACTTTAAATACATATGATTATCTAATATATTGTTTGGTTATATTATTTTTTATATGACCCGAACCGATTCGAACCGATCATGTTAAGGTGAATGGATCGATGATCATTCTTATTAACCAAAAAGGTATATATATTGTTACATAGATACAATGAAAAGGAAACCCAATCAAATTCTATACTTATCTTCTAATAGCCCCCCGCAGTCGAAGCGGTAGTAGGAGGTCGGACGCACAGACTGGACCGAAAACGCGTAAATAACTCCTTAGGAAACCCTTTTGTGAAAATATCCGCATATTGGAATTCTGCTGAAATATGTAAAACACGTACATGACCCACCTGAACTTTTTCACGAACAAAGTGTATGTCAATCTCAACGTGCTTAGTGCGTTGATGTTGGACCGGATTGCTAGATAAGTAAACGGCAGACACGTTGTCACAATAAATAATAGTAGCAGAACGAGTCAATACACCAAGCTCCATTAAAAGGTTTCGTATCCAACTAGTTTCAGCAACAGCATTAGCTATTCCACGATATTCTGCTTCGGCACTAGAGCGTGAAATAGTAGCCTGTCTCTTTGAGGACCATGAAATCAAATTTTCACCAAGAAAAACACAATAACCAGATGTGGAACGACGAGAATCTGGGCATCCCCCCCAATCCGCGTCAGAATAAGCCGTAAGATGCATAGATTTAGAGGGATAAATGTGAAGACCAAACTCAATTGTACCTTTTAAGTAACAAAGTATACGCTTTAGGAATGCCATGTGAGGTTCTCGAGGATCATGCATAAAGAGACAAACTTGTTGAACAGCATAGGATATATCCGGGCGAGTGAACGTTAAATACTGAAGTGCATCGGCCAAACTCCGGTATAGAGTACCATCAGTCACAAGAGGGCCACTATTTGCACTCAATTTAGAATGAGTATCAACGGGAGTGGTAAGCGGATGACAAGTAGTCATATTAGCCCGAGACAAAATATCGTTGATATAAGAGGCCTGTGAGAGAAATAACCCGCCGTTTTTCTTCATAACGTTTATGCCCAAAAAATAATGTAAGTCACCCAAGTCGGTCATAGCAAATTCCTTAGATAAGGTACCGATGATCTGTCATAGTAAGGTGTCACTGGAAGCGGTGAGGATGATATCATCCACATAAAGTAATAAGTAAGCACATTGAGTGCCCTGCCGATAAATGAAAAGTGAAGTGTCACTTACACAACTTTTGAAACCGCTACGGGTAATAAAAGTAGCGAACCGATGATACCAAGCCCTAGGTGCCTGCTTTAGTCCATACAAAGACTTCTTTAATTTACACACGTAGTCCGGACGTGCTGTGTCCGTGAAACCAGGTGGTTGAAACATAAAAACCATTTCCTGTAGGTCGCCATGAAGAAAGGCATTCTTGACATCCAGCTGATGAATGGGCCAACCTCGAGATACGGCTAGACTTAAAACTGTTCGAATTGTGGTAGGTTTAACTACTGGACTAAATGTCTCGTCACAATCAATGCCAACTTCTTGAGTTTTACCATTAACAACTAAACGTGCTTTATACCTCTGTAGCGACCCATTTGCATGAAATTTATGTCGAAATAGCCACATGCAGCGTATTATATGAGCATCTGGCGGCCGAGGGACCAAGTCCCATGTCTCATTGTTCAACAAAGCACTGTATTCATCAATCATGGCATGTTTCCAATTAGGGTCAGTTAAGGCTTGGTTATAGGATTTAGGTATGGGTGAGATGGCAGGAGCAGGTTGAGTGTGGAGGTCAAAGACGATATGGGGTTTGGATATTCCATGCTTTGCACGAGTAGTCATGTGATGAGAGTTTGATGGTGGATTAGGTTGTGAAGGGGAAGATGATTGGTCGTGAGTAGTGGAGGGTTGGGTAGGAGCTGCAGATTGGACATGATAGGAAGGTGTGGACTGGACTGGAATGGGGCTGAGTGGTTGGGCTGGCATATTGGCATGAGGGGAAGTAGATGTGAACGGTTGGGATGTGGATTGAATTTGTACCGTTGGTAAAGGTTCATATGGGATTGGTTGTTGAAAGAAAATAGGAGAGGGTTCTAAAAATGAGTAGTCTGGTTGCGGGTTGTTAATAGAGGTGGCATATGGGAATGTGTGCTCGTCGAATGTAACGTGACGAGAGAGAATTACCTTTCCCGTGGTTATGTCGAAACATCGATATCCCCGATGGTCAGCCGGGTAACCAAGAAAAATGCACAACGAGGATCGAGGTGCAAGTTTATGGGGTCTGGTGGCCATAGCATTAGGGTAGCATGCGCATCCGAAGGTACGCAAATGATCATAGGTTGGGTTACGACGGTATAGAGTGGCAGTGGGAGTGATGTTTTTAAGGAGAGGTGTGGGGAGAATGTTATGAAGATAGGCCGATGTGTGAAGCGCCTCGACCCAAAAAGTGCCGGGTAAGGAGGCTCGGGTTAGGAGTGTGAGCATAATTTCGTTTAGGCATCGAATCATACGCTCGGCTTTACCATTTTGTTGCGAGGTGTGGGGACATGAAAATCGAAATTGTAGACCGTTTGTAGCGGCAAACAATTTAAATTGATGGTTATCAAATTCTCGTCCCATGTCACTTTGGAATGATTTAATGGATGCATGGAATTAAGTTTTGATGAAGGCATGGAATTGTTTAAATTTTTCATATACCTCGGATTTAAATTTTAATGGATAAACCCATGTGAATTGTGTTAAGTCATCAATAAGTACCATATAGTATTTGTATCCGGCATGACTAATTAAAGGAGAGGTCCACAAATCATAATGAACAATATCAAATGGTAGCAAAGTATTAGAAGCAGAATCAAGAAAAGGTAAACGCTTATGCTTTGAAAGGTTACATGAATGACAAACAAAAGACGAACAAAGTTTATTGCACGAAATAAATTTATTTGAGACTAAAAAATCCATAACAGGTCTTCCCGGGTGCCCGAGCCGATCATGCCATGATTTGGAAACTTCGGTTGCGACAAAACTAGATGCTGGAGGAGTGGTGGTGAATGGGTATAATGGACCGCTACTGTCGTGGCGAGATAAAAGCTCCCCAGTCGGGTAATCCTTCAAAGAAAAACCAAAAGGGTCAAAATCAACGGAAACCCAATTATCAATTGTAAATTGACGAACCGAGAGCAAAATTTTTAATTATTTGAGGGGCATAAAGGACATTGTTAAGTTTAAGTTGTTTGCGTGCGTGTGGTAGAATTGTGTGTCCCGACCCAAGAATTGGAAGACGGTTGCCATTACCGACTAAAATAGAGTTAATTGAACAAGTCGACGGTTGAGAAATATTACCTTGGTTGGCAGTTAAATGAGAGGTGGCCCCGGTATCCATGAGCCATGGATCGTTAGTGTTCTGGTTCAAGTTCATTGCCTGAAACGCTTGGCCCAAGTCAGTGGGTTCAGGTGCATTAAAGTTGGCTTGACGTTGTTGGACAGGGTTGTCCACCGGAAGACTGGCCGCCGGGTTGTCTTGTAGTCCAGTTAGGTTGTACCCAGCCTTGAGCAGCTGGATAGGGACAAGGAGGCGGTGGCATATTCCACCAGTTAGGCCAATACGGGGGCTGTTGGTTATTGTTCCATCGTTGACCGGAATTGAATCTCTGACCCGATTACCGATTATTGTTGTTCCATCTTTGGTTATTGCCTCTGCCCCGATTGTTGTAACCCCCTCGATTGGAATTGTTGCGAGAATCAGATTGGCGAGACCCGTTAGGGTTGTCCTGTCGCAGACGTGGTGACTCAGATGTGGCTGTAGCGGCTAGGGCAGGGGCTGGTGGTGGAGCAGTCATCGTGTCTCGAGCGACCTGTCTTTGTTGTTCTTGTTCAAGCATGTTTCGGGCATCTTCCCAAGAGGGTGATGAGTTATTGATTATGGAACTGGTAACATCGAATTCAGTAGGTAACCCGCGAACCAATTGTAGAAGTAGGCGTTTCTGGGTAACGGGTTAGTCGACGTCGGCGAGTTGATTGGCGAGTTCCTTAAGGTGTTGGCAATAGGCCTCAAGTGAGGGCATGGCTTTGAAAGTTAAGTTCGTGAACTCATGCTCGAGAGCAACGGCCCGAGAAGCCTTGTTGTTCAAGAAAATAGCTTCAAGTCGTTTCCATGCCTCGTGTGCAGTTGATTCGGTCTCAAGAACGCGGTCCAGAAGGTCAATAGACAAAGTACCATAAATCCATTGAAGGACAATGGCGTCGATTTCGGACCACATGGCGAAGTTCGGGTCGGTGGCAGCAGGGGCTGGAGTGCCATCAATGTGAGACATAACCTTGTAACCTTTCGCGTTTAGTTTGAACAACTTTACCCATGAAGAGTAAGTGACGGTTTTGCCATCAAGAAGACGAACCTTATTCTGAATGTTCGTAACCGTATACACCGGATGAAGAGCAACTGGTTTATCGTCACTTGGCTTATCACCCATGGTAGTGAAAAGTTGCAGCAAAAGGTGGAGTAAGGTGGAGTAATCAAGAAAAAATAATAATAATAAAATAATAGCAGTGGTCGAAACCAAAAACTGCACGTAGGTTTGGCTGAAGAAATTAGAGAAAAAAACTAGGCTTTGATACCATGTTAAGGTGAATGGATCGATGATCATTCTTATTAACCAAAAGGGTATATATATTGTTACATAGATACAATGAAAAGGAAACCCAATCAATCTAAAACACCAACAAGATATACACAAATAAACACTTTAAATAATAAAATACTATTCTATACTTATTTTCTAATAGATCAGGATGGTTAAACCGGACCAATAAATGTATATACCGATTTGGCCTAACCCGAACGACCAAACCGAGCCTAAATTTTTTATAAAATTTTTGTAGGTCCGCCAATACACCTTGTTAATCATTTCATAGTCCAACAACAAATTGCATAATATTTCATTTTAGCAACTCTAATCTTTCGATTGTTTTTGTCAATATCCGTTGTCGTTTTTAGTAAACGCTCTGTACCTACAAAACACTAAAAAAGTTCAAAATGGACTCCATTCTACCAATTTATGTGTTACACAAAATAAACAAATATGCGTAATGCATGCAATAAATGCATTATATGTAATAGTGACAAATATGCGTAAGGGGGTTGCGACGCAGCTTGTTGCCCGTTTACTTGCCACTTTATTGTAATCGCTTTGTAGTAACTAAGTTAATAAAATTGAATTGCATGCAATAGTATAAATAATAAATGTGTTACCAAATGTGTCTAAACTTACAACTAAGCTAGCATACCGAGACAATGCCAGGAGGCATTTTTTAAGAGAAACCCCTTTTGGGATTATTTTGGATCCCAAATAACTACGATATATATGATCAAGAAAAGTTCTGTTGAGGTTTGCGAAAATGAATGGCTCCATCAAGCAAAACTGCAAGTAAATATATATTTATAAATTTGGATGACTATATATATGCAGCAAACCAGCAAACCAGCAACTCAAATTTATTTTTTACTACTACCACAGTGAAGTTTCGTGCTTATGTGACGCAATATCTCGTGTATATATTTGTAAACTACATAAATTTAAGAGCATAAGATAATTAGGAGGATGCAGTAAAAAAATGTTTTTATTGAGGCTTCCTTGGATGACTTGAAGAATCTTAAAAATATACTACTATTAACGGTTTTTTCCTTAGGTGTTGGGATTTTATCAGTACCATATGCATTGGCATCAGGAGGGTGGTTGAGCTTACTACTGCTTTTCATAATTGCCATCTCAACTTTCTACATAGGGATACTTATTAAAAGATGTATGGATATTGATCCCACAATAAGAAGTTATCCAGACATTGGAGACCGAGCGTTTGGTAAAACAGGAAGGATCATAGTATCAGTCACCATGAACATAGAACTTTATTTAGTTGCTACAGGTTTCTTGATCCTAGAAGGCGACAATCTAAGCAACTTATTACCAGAATTTGACATTAATCTTTTTGGGATTCATGTGGATAGCAAAAAAAGCTTTGTTATTATTGTTGCTGCTATCATACTTCCCACAATTTGGTTGAATAATATGAGCATTCTTTCGTATGTATCAGCAAGTGGTGTCCTAGCGTCTTTGATCGTATTAGGCTCGATCTTGTGGGTTGGTGAGTTTGATGGTGTCGGGTTCCAGGAAAAAGGTACGATCATAAACTGGAATGGGATGCCTTCAGCAATTAGTTTGTATGCCTTCTGCTATTGTGCTCATCCCGTTTTCCCTACTTTGTATACTGCAATGAGAAATCAACATCAGTTCTCAAAGGTAATAGAAATTGTCTAATTTCTTAAGGATTCGTGAACCAAAATATTTAAGTTCAAATAAAAATTAAATAATTCTCTTCTTCTCTCTATTTTTTTTAATATATAATTTTGTATGTTGTGGTTAACCATACATTCGACGTTTACTAGCTCCATCGTAGTTTCTTGCATTCTTATGCATTAGAATTAACTTTTAAGATTGGTTGTTAATTCAGCGTTTAGAGATAAAATGTTTTGTCTACTCATTTTTAAATATAATTGTCCTAGATTTTTACCTTACTATAACCTTTTATGATGAGTTCTAAAGTGATTTATTATGGGTTCTAAAATGTAGGTGTTGCTGGTGTGTTTTGTCTTCTGCACAATTACTTACTCGTCAATGGCAGTTGTTGGTTACCTCATGTTTGGTTCACAAGTAGATTCGCAGATTACCTTAGACCTTCCTACCAACAAAATAAGCTCAAAAGTGGCTATATGCACCACCCTGGTTAACCCAATAGCTAAATATGCACTCATGGTGACCCCGGTTGTCCACACAATTGAAGAAAAATTTCTATCTTTTTACACCACTAAAAAGTTTATCATCTTGATGAGAACAATATTTGTAATAAGCACAGTAGTTGTGGCCCTGGCACTTCCTTTCTTTGGATATTTGATGTCACTTGTGGGAGCGTTTTTAAGTATCACAGTATCGATCATATTGCCATCTTTGTGTTACTTGAAGATTTCGGGTAGTTACAGGAGATTTGGACTCGAGTTGGTGCTTATTGGATTTATTGTGTTCATCGGGATTTTTGTTGCAATTGTGGGTACCTACACGTCATTGGTTGATATATCAAGGAATATATAAACTAGCGATTACTCTTTATGAAATTGAAGAACAATATTAACTGATTAAGAATATTTATAGTTAGAATTTGGTTTCAGGTTTGTAGGGTGTATGAAATGCATGCCATCCTTTACTATACTGTAGTAATGATTGCTATGGATTAGTAGGGAAATAGTTAAGAGGAAATAAAACTTATGTTTGGTTAATTATCGGAAACTTGTGAGAATAAACAACATTCAAATTTTTAATTCTTATCTAGATAACAATTAGACTTTTAAATCTCTTTTACATCGTATGGGTTTTTATAGATATTAATTATGTTTATGGTACTCGTGTTAAATATTATTTATTATGTAAATGTTTCAAAACAGTTAGTTATGAGCCGATTTAGCCTTGTATTGGCCCTATGGTTAGGGCCGCTGGCCACTATTAGGCCCACTATATGCTTATCGGTCGTTTAAGGGTCTTATATATTCAAACTGGCAAAACGTAGTAAGGTTTTACATGCACCGTATCAATCCCCATATATATACGGAGTCGACATGAACGAATGTGAAGAAACACTAATCGACCCCGAGTAGATTATGGATAATCTGGGGGTTAAATAATGTTTCCCACGAGGGTTAGGTCTGGCAAAGAAGGATGTTCTTCAGATGACCTGCAAAACAGACACCGTGAGCTCGTCACTGAGAAGGGGGGGGGGGGGTTCCTCCTTGTGACCACCCTCCGGCGTGAGAATCAGACTAGATTGCTCTGAATATAAGTGTCTATTGAGAGAAATAGCTAGTGAAGGTTAAATACCGGATGATCATACCGTTCCAAGGTGTTGGAGTATTTATAGCCGAAGGTAGGTTTCCAAGCAGGTACAGCCAGCTGTATAATATTCCTGTTCTACCAACTACGGGCTACGCACGTGCCATGCTGGTTGGTGGGTAGGCAGCGGCTGATAGTGACCCGGCCGGCTGTGTACTATTCATTTTCCACCAACTGCAGGCTATGTGCGTGCCACGACAAGAGTTGGTGAGTAGGCAGCGGCTAATAGTGACAAACAGTACTAGAGCATGCTCCTCGTACTGTTTGTCGGTGAGCTGTCACCCTGTGATTGGTTCATGGGCTGCTTTGGTCAGATCTTGTCTATTTTGTCCATACCTTGGCAGGTATAGTACAAAAGATCTTCCAGAAGCATACGGACTGGCTCATTTGGGCTGGAGTATTCCCGCCTTGCTCATTCCTTCAGGTGACACTGAATTATTGAGTTAGTGCCTTGTGCGTGTAGCCTTGCTATTAGTGCGGGTAGCCTTCCCTGATGGCTTGTATCCGCAGCTGCGGGGACAGGCGGGGTACTTCACCATTGGGAGGCTTTCCCTGCGTGAACAGCTGGCGTACTGCGCGTAAGGTCTTCATCTCTGAGCATGGTGGGTCATGCGGAACCAGTTGGTACTTGCGCAAACGTCCCTCTTCAAGGTGAGTCTTGCGGGTCCAACTGGGCTCTGCTGGGACCTACCTCTTCAAGTCCCCCCAGTCCAATGTTCTTCTC
Source organism: Bidens hawaiensis (assembly GCF_021521415.1). Taxonomy (NCBI): domain Eukaryota; kingdom Viridiplantae; phylum Streptophyta; class Magnoliopsida; order Asterales; family Asteraceae; genus Bidens; species Bidens hawaiensis. Next base: position 275,171 of record NW_027491976.1, on the reverse strand, counting down.
ATGAATTGTAAATAAGTGAGGTGAACTTTTGGACTTAAGCAAAGGGTTTTGAAAAGGGTTTTAAGTTTTAAGGTTTTCCGTGGGGATTCTTCCCGCGGTTTTCCTAATGTCACGTGCAGAAATTCCCGACTTTTCTGCTTGATCTTTGGGTATGATGCGGGTAGGTCTGTAACCTCCTCGCAAGTCAGGAGCGTTGAGTTCCACTTGTTTAGATTCTCCATGAGGTTCTGGTAGTTTTGAACATAGTGATCAATTATGTTAAAACAACCAATTCCATCTTGGAGCTTCAAACAATCTAGTTCTCGACGTTCCCGCTATGCGGGGCTGTTATTCCCGTTTCCGCAAGCATGGCCCAGATCCTTCTTGGTTTCAATTCCCTGCGGAGTGCTAGGTATGTGAAGGGTTTCGCCTTGACACTGTACCCGCACTCGTCTTATAGTTACTTTACTTCCAAGGTATTCCTGGCTTCAATTCCCTGCGGGTGCTAAGTATGTGAAGGGTTTTGCCTTGACACTGTACCCGCACTCGTCTTATAGTTACTTGGTTGCCGAGGTATTCTTGGCTTCAATTCCCTGCAGGTGCTAAGTATGTGAAGGGTTTTGCCTTAACGCTGTACTCGCACCTGTCTTATAGTTACTTGGTTGCCAAGGTAAGGGGTATAGTCCCGCTTACTTTTGAATCTTTTTGAATCTTTTTGAAATTCGAAGAGTTGGTGAAAGGATAAGAACAGTCCAAACTGTTGAAACGTCGTCCGACGGTTTCTTCTGACAGTTTCAGGACGTGCAGGAAGTTATGGCGACGTGACAGTACATGGTCATTCCAGACGCTTTTTCAGGCGCGTGGGCGCGATTTTTTGGGCGCGTGGGTACGGATTTTACGGCGCGCGTCCCGTCAACAGCTGTTGCCAGCTTGCTTTCTCCACGTGTCATAGTTTCATTGCACCAGCTCTTTTCTCTCTCCTCCGCATTAAATTCATCGCATTCATTACGATGAGTATATAAAGGGGGAGAGAGTTCCTGGTACTCCACACTTTCACTTCTCTCTTCTCCTTCTAAGCGATTTCCGGCGAATACTCTTTCTGTCGAGCATTCTCCTGAAATCGTTCTTTACCTCCAAAACATGTCGTCTACTCATGATCCAGAAGCTATCGTCGAGGAGTCTGACTTGTATGTCGAGAACCCGATGTCTACGTCCGATAAGGACGATAAGAGCACTGCTGGCGAATGCCAGTGTGCTCTTCCCATCGAGCTTTACCGGTACATCGTCCGGAAGTTCATGCTCGAGCCGTTCGAGCCTGAGTTTCCGGAGCCACACCAGACGGTGTACGATGCCCCCAAGGGCAAAATAGGGGTATATGCCGCCTTCTTCGTCTATGGGAATCTTAGGTTCCCATTGACGAAGTTTGTATACCGTGTTCTGGATAGACACGGTGTGCACCTGACGGAGGTACACCCAATGGCGATCGCCAAGATCCGCCATTTTGAGTGGGTGTGCCTCATTCTTGGCGTGGATCCCCATATCGACCGCCTGATGACCTTCTACTCCTGGAGGTGCATCCAAGGCTGGTACACCCTGGTCACCCGGATCAAGGGTTTGAAGATCTGCGCTACCGAGCGCAGTCTTCGGTCTTGGAAGCGGGAGTTCTTTTACATCTCTGCCCTTGTCGTCCCTATAGCGATGACATTTAAGAACAGGAGAGCTCTCCCCAGCCTTCACGCCTCCAACTACCAGGAGGCGGAATGGTTCTCCAAGATTTCCCGGATCCAGACTCCGGTTTACTGCTTTCCGGAGTCCGGGGTGGTGATGCTCGGTATGAGCAAGGTGTGAAAGGATGCTGGGGCGGATGCGCAACAGATTCCCATCGTACTTGAATACGGTTTGAACTTTATCCCTTACGGTATGCTCCGTCTTCTTTGTTGATTTAAGGTTTTTTCTAACTGTTTTTCTTTTTATTTCAGAGGGAAATGACTTGCAGTCCCTCCTGCATCCACGGGAAGCTGACGGTCCCGCTCGGTTGGGTACTCGGGCTCTTGACGAGAACAAGTTGCCCATCCTTGCACAGACTGCGGATCGGTTTGTGGAGGCCTACCCGCCAGGCCACGAAATACTGAGCGCCACGCGGCCAGGTAAAAGACTATTTAACCCTCGCCCTCTGAATGCTGAAACCTCTGCCGGAATTCCTCTAATCTTGTCATCTTCTGATGAGGAATCCGCAGATGGTCCTTTTCTTGCGCAGAAGAAGAAGGTTGCTGGCGGGAAGGGCAAGGCGAAGGTAGCCTCCACTGCCGACCAGGTGAACCGGTCTGAGTCGGAGACCGAGAGTGAAGAGGCGGCGGGGAACCCAGGTGGTGTTGAGACCACTGCTCCGGAGGTTGAAACGGCTGTCACCTCCTAGCAGCCCAGTACGACGACGGTGACCGGTACGAAGAGGTCGGCTCCATCGGGTTCGTCCCCGCCTGTTCGCACCTTCAAGCTCAAAAAGACCCGTAAGTGCACATAACTTTAACTTCATATCTTTCCGCTATTATACTTATATATCTTGACTTCGTGCAGGTGTGGATGCTACGGCATTCCAGAGTGGAGCGGGAGGGAGCAGCTCTAGACCCATGAAGGTAGGTTTGGTCAACCTACCCGAGGCGATGACCCAGGCGGCTACGCCTGCTTGCAGTACTGGTTCAGTTGCTCATCCCGTTGAGCCAACTGTTCCAGCTGTAACATTATCCCCGCCGGCTGTCAGTGCCATTTTCACAGAATCCATCACTGAGCCGGCGGTGATTTCTCTTGCGGGTTCTTCCGCAGCCGCGGCCACGGTTGTGAGTTCACCTCCGGTGAGTTCTACCGCGGCAGCCTCCACCATGCCTCCTCCGGCGCCTGCGACTACGGCCAGTCCTTCAGGTACGTTTGGGGTTGGGGCGTCTAGCCAATCCCTGCCTCCTTCCCGTCTCCTTGACCTTTTGGATGGATATCCCTTAGGTTCAGGTGATGGGTTTGGTGGCTATCGGCCTGTTATCGACCCTACAGGTGCGTAGGGTTATTTTGGCCTATATCCCTTTCATCATTTCTCTCAACTGTTTTTTGTTTTATTGCAGTTCGTGATTCCAACGAGGTGTACGCTCCTCGGTGGAAGATCCGCCGGGGAACGACCCTCCGGACTGCTGAAGATTGCGTCGAATGGGCGCGTCACGCCGCCCCAAGCGGTGCGCTGGGGGAGGCCATGGCCAGCTACCAGGAGGGTAGGCTGTCCAACGAGCTTCGAATCTTCCTCGCCCGGATGCAGCCGCGCGTCGAGCTATTTTGTCGTGAAAACGACAAGTTAAAGACGGCGCGTAGCCTTGAAGTGGCTCAGGCGCGGGCTATCCGGGAGGAGAATGCGAAGCTTGCCGCCGTTGCTGCGGAAAAGGAGAAGGCCTTCAAGGCCCTTGAGGTTGACGTTCAGGCTCGTCTCGAGGCCCGTTCCAAGGCCGCCCAAGCTGTTAATGAACAGCTTCGGTTGGCTAAGGAAACTGCACGGAACGCAACCGAGAGGGCCACCAAGGCTGAAGCTGCTGCTGAGCCTCTACGCATCGAGAATGAGGAACTTAAAGCCAAATTAGAGAGGCTCCAGCAGGCTCATGATGCTTTGGCCATGGAAGATGCCCAGAAGCTCCAAGAGATCTTGGACCAGATGGGGGTGCTTGACCACACTGAGCGTAAGCTAAAGGGCGTCGAAGAGGCTGCAGCCAAAGATGTGTTGCTTGCCAACCTTACAAAGAACGAAGCCGAACGCGCCCGTAATGAAGCTCAAGCTGCCCTCCAGGAGGCTCTGGTTACCAAGAAATGTCTTCTTCGAGCAGCGTTGTCGCAGGTATGCGCAGTTTCACAATTTCTTTACGCTTTTCCTTACACTTTGAAGAGTTTTTGATATACTTCTGTTTTTTAGGTTGTGCATCGGGTGTTCACGAACACATCATATGACGATGCGATGAGCGCAACCCTCAACGCTTCTCATGAGGATGGGGAAAAGGCTGGCTTCCTGCTTGGTCTAGGGTTTGTTGAACAAGGCATTCCGCCTTCCAACTTCCCTCTTTACAATGTGGATACTGAAGCTGCGTATGACCAAGCAGTGAATCAGTATGCCGCCTTCCCGCATCCGGTGGTGGAGAAGGTAAACGAGATTGCTGCTGCTGATGATGGGCTAGCTATCCTCAAAGCTTTCCTTGAACCGCCACACTCTACTGATGGTGCGGGTCCAAGTGGGAGTGGTCCTGAAGCTTGATACTTTAGATCCCTTTCCACCATTAGAGTAGATTTTTATGTTTGTAGACTTCTAATCTTGTATGCGGGTATGTACCCAGCAATTCTTGTAATGTTTGAATGTTGATGGAATAAAAATTATTTGTTAATGCCTTGCCTTATTTATTTCGCTCATATTTTGTTTTAACTTAGCAATTTCTTTAGTACTTAGATAAGTTAACTTTTCAACGTGACAGATAATAAGTTAAAGTTTTTTTTCCTCTTTCGTGATTGTGCGGATAAGACCGTCACTTTCACTTAGTAGGATGGCTAAACTTTACCTATATCTGACCTGTGTGGAAGTTTTCCTCATCTTTTCCTTTGAAATTTTTTAAGTGTTTTGAATAAGTTAACCTTTCGACGCGCGGTTGCCAATAGGTCAATGTTCAGTTTCCTTTATCATGATTGTGCGGGTAGGACCGTCACTTTCATTTATTGGGATGACCGAACTTCACCTATAGCTGACCTGCGTGAAGGTTTTCCTTAGAAATTTTTACCGTTTTATGTGTTTATGCGGGTTTTGCCGCCTTCCACACGCAACGACTTACTTCTTCCCATATTTATGCGGTGAATACCGCATATCAGCGTGGGAAGTTCATAAGTATAAAGGTAAGGCTATCAACACAATGTGAAAGGAGAATCATTTCCATTAGAAGTGGCTCTAGGCCTTTTCTTTACAAGTTTGGAATTGATCTACATGTAACATTTGCGTAATTGAGCTCCGTTCCATGTTCTTGGGATAGGAGTGCCATCGAGCCTTTCGAGCCGGTATGCGCCTTTTCCCAAAACTTCTTTGATAATGTACGGTCCTTCCCAGACCGGTGCCAGTTTTCATGGGCGCTCTTGGTTTGAAGCCTCGTTGTTACGCAATATGTAGTCTCCTACATTGAAGTTGCAGAGTTTTACCTGCGTGTTGTAGTACTTTTGCATTTGTCGCTTGTAGTATTCTTCGCGCGCTGCGGCTAAGTCTCTGCGTTCCTTAGTTAGCATAAGGTTTAACCGTCTTTCCGCATCATTGTCTTCTGGCTGAATCAAGACCCTTGGTGAGGGCAAACCAATTTCGACTGGGACCATGGCTTCAGTGCCATAAGTGAGGCTGAACGGGGTTTCTCCCGTACTGGCCTTTTTCAGCGTTCTGTTTGCCCAAAGGACGTGTGGAACTTCGTCTACCCAGCCGGATCTGTGTTCCAGGAGTCTTTTCTTTATGCCTTCGACGATGCTTTTATTTGCTCTTTCCACCTCACCGTTACCTTGCGGGTGTGCCACTGAGGTAAAGGTGTGGGTGATTTGAAGTTCTTCTAGCCACTTTTGTAGCTTCTTGTCAGCAAAGTTGGTGCCGTTATCACTCACCAAAGTCTGTGGAAGTCCAAAACGACAAATAATAAATTCCCAAATAAATTTTTTAATATGTTTTGCGGTTGTTTGGGCTAAGGGTTTTGCTTCTATCCACTTGGTGAAGTAGTCGATGGCTACCACTAGGAACTGAACGTTTCCTGCTGCTGTAGGAAATGGGCCTGTCACATCGATGGCCCACTTCTGAAATGACCATGAAGAGGTGACTGGAACAAGTTCATTCTTCGGGCGATGCGTGTTGGGTGCGTAGAGCTGGCAAGACCTACACTTTCTGATGTATGCCAGCGCATCCGTATGCATCCCCGGCCAAAAGTATCCCGCGTTGTTTAGCTTAGCTACAACAGCGCGTGGACCTGCGTGTACTCCACAGATGCCTTCGTCTACTTCCCTTAGGAGGTAGTCAGCATCTTGGTTGTCCACGCATCTTAAGAGTGGGCTAAGAAAGTTACGTCTGTAAAGGATGTCATCGATGAGTTGATAGTTTAATGCTTTACAACGTATTTTTCTTGCCTGTGTTTTTGACTCTGGTAGTATACCCGCTGCAAGGTAATTTATTATTGGTGTCATCCACGTTTCTGTACCGGTTTAGATGACACAAATTTCCTTGTGCGGGACTGATGGTGCTTCAAGGAGTTCAATGCGGATGTCCTTTCCCAAATGGGTGAAGGCTAATGATGCAAGCTTGCTTAACGCATCCGCAGATTTGTTTTCGCTACGCTTGACGTGTATGACTTTACAATCATTAAAATCGCGCATAAGGGTTTTTGCTTGTGCGAGGTACAGGGCCATTGTGTCGTTCACGGCCGTGTACGTTCCGTTTATCTGGTTGGCTACTAACATGGAATCCACGTGGGCTTCCAAGTTTTTCACTCCCATTTTACGCGCAATTCTCAGCCCTGCCAAGAATGCTTCATACTCGGCTTCGTTATTCGTACTTGGAAAATCCAGTCGAATAGCGTAAGTGTATTCTTGGCCTGCTGGGTTGGTTAATTTCAACCCTGCGCCTGAACCCTCGGTGCTGGCTGCTCCATCAGTGTAGAGTCGCCAGACATCATTGATGTCCTGTGCTGGGGAGGGTTGAGCCTCCTCCTGGCACTCTTTCTCCCGCGAAGCGGGGACTTCTGCAATAAAGTCGGCCAAGACCTGGCCTTTCATAGCTGGTCTTGGCTTGTACTTTATCGCATATTCCCCCAACTCAATTGCCCATTTGGCTAGACGTCCCGATAATTCGGGTTTGCCTAGAACGATTGCGAGTTTGAAGTTGGTGAGAATGGTGATTGGGTGACCCTGGAAATATCGTCTTAGTCTGCGTGAAGCTTGTACAAGTGCTAAAACTAATTTTTCCAGGGTGGAGTACCGGGTTTCTACGTCTGTTAGGACACGGCTAACATAGTAAATAGGCATCTGGATACCTTTCCGCTCTACTAGCAGAACTGCCCCGGTCGCTCTATCTGTGGCAGAAAGGTATATGATTAATTCCTCCCCCGCTTCTGGTGCTGTGAGCGTTGGGAGTTCGATCAAGCGTGACCGAATTTCCTGAAAAGCTGCTTCCGCTTCTAGTGTCCAGCGGAAGTGCGTTTTCTTTAAACAGTTTCTCAATGTTGACACGAATGGGAACGACCTATCCGCATGGTTTGACAAAAAGCGGTTAAGTGCGACTAGGCGTCCATTCAGTGTCTGAGCTTGCTTGATGGTAGTAGGTGATTCCATTTTGATAATGACTTCGACCTTTTTAGGGTTCGCTCTGAAGCCATCTTTAGTAACAATGACTCCCAAGAACTTCCCTTCTTCCATCCCAAAGGAACACTTGCTCGGGTTGAGCTTCATGTTTATCTTTCTGAGCGTGTTGAAAGTTTCTTCGATGTCTTTCAACATCGCTTCTGGCTCAGGGCTTTTGATGACCAAATCATCCATGTAGACTTCCAAGTTTCTCCCAATTTGGGCATGAAACTCTTTGTCCATCAGGCGTTGGTATGTGGACCCTGCATTCTTAAGTCCGAATGGTATCATTTGATAACAAAATGTGCCATCGGGCGTCCGAAATGCGGTTTTGTCCTGATCATCTACAGCCATGTGGATTTGATGGTACCCCTTATATGCGTCAAAGAAGCATTTAAGGCGAAACGGTGCTAATGAATCCACTTTGAGGTCAATTTCGGGTAACGGGTAACAATCTTTGGGGCATGCTTTGTTTAAATCTTTGAAATCTATACACATGCGCCATTGTTTGTTAGCCTTCGGTACCATAACGGGATTTGCAACCCATGTTTGATATCTACTAACGCGTACGATGCCCGCGTCAAGGAGTTCCTTGACTTGGGTTCTACACGCGTTAGCCTGTTCCGCCCCCATTACTCTGCGCTTTTGTATGACTGGCGTAAAAGCCGGGTCACACTTGAGCTTATGCTCTGCTTTACTTCGAGGTACACCAGTCATGTCAGCTGGTGTCCACGCGAAGATGTCAGCGTTTCTCTGTAATAAGCGTTTGAGTAAGGTGCGCGTAAGATCAGCGATTGTTGGGCCAATTGTAACAGCCTGGTCAGGGTATCTGCCATTGAGGGCCCATTTTTCTGGTTCGGTAATGGTTGGTTTAGCCATCTTTGGTTTGGGTTTAGATGAGACGGATGCGATGCATACCTGGGGGATACCGGTGATCATCGCTACACCCTCAGCAGTTGGCCATCCCATCATGCCGTGGACTGAAGATACCACGGCGTTGAATCTTGCCATCCCGTCTCTCCCGAAGAGAATGTCGTATGTGTGATGTGGCTTCCTCATTACGACGAAGTCCACGTCTTCTGTGCGGGAGTATTTCCCGTCCGTGAGAATGACGGGGAAAGATAGGATACCCAGGGGGGTGTTTGTGCTGCCGTCGAACCCTTCCATTGAGGCGTAAACCGTTTCCAGGCGTTCTTTGTCTTCGTCGTCTAGCTTGTCGAAGAACTGCTTGTACATAACCGTTGACGAGGCGCCGTTGTCAGCAAGAGTGCGGGAAGTTATGTAATGCCCCAGCTGGCTTTTGATGACGATGGGGCCTTCCATGCTGGGTCCTCCTGGCACTCGCGGGAAGCGCACCTCAGCTTCCTTCCATTCGCATGGTTCTGTCGTTCGTCTTTTTCTTCCTCTGATGTTGCCATGAACCATGTGGATGCTGATGTCAACGGGCTTTTGTCCATTGCCTTTATACCGGTTATCATTCCTTCCTCCATTCTTGATTGATGCCACATAGTGTGCAAGTCTTCCATCCTTGACGAATGTTTCAACAATATCCTTCAAGGATGTACACTCCTCTGTACTGTGACCCTTTGTCCCGTGGAAGTCACAGAATTTGCTCTGATCCGCATTAGGTCGTTGTCGGATCATTGGAGCTTTTGGCCATGAGAGTTTTTCGGTGGCAAATATCTCCGTGACGCTTTTGGTGAGTGGCGTCCACCGGTGTTTTCGGCTTGAAGGGTGCGTGTTATCCCTTCCGCCAACAAGAGGGCGAGAGCTGGATGAGGTGTCAAAGTTTACCCTTGACTGCCAAATACCTAGCTTCCTCTTCTTGTTCTGCCGGGCGATCCGAACATTGTTTTCTCTGGTCCTCTGCGTGTAGAGATGTGTACTTTGGGGAAGATCCCTACCCAGTTGCTTCTCCGTCTCGGCAAAGCGCTTGGCCGCCGTCATGATGGCATCCCATGTGGATGGCATGCCGTCCTTACCCGTCAACGTGCGGATAAGCTCTGGGTATTCGGCGCCCTGGATGAAAGCGGCGCGAACAAGATCTTCACTTATGTTGCCCAGACTCAGCTTTTTGGAGTTGAAGCGAGTGATGAAGTCTAGTAAAGATTCATCTTCCTCTCTCACGCAGTTGAGGATCATCCACTGCTCTTCAGTATATTTCCTCTGTTGACTGAAGTGTTGGCTGAACTTGTGTTGAAAGTCCGCCCAATCATAGATGTGGTGGACCGGTAAACGATCAAACCACGCCCTGGCCGCTCCAACCAGCGTCATCTGGAACATATAACACCACGTGGGTTCCGTCCAGTTACTGACGGTTGCCCCCGCTATGAATCTGTTCAAGTGATCGTCTGGGTCGGATAGACCATCATAAGTGCCGATGTTGGACATCTGTTTGGCACTTCTCGGGGCGATTGCTTCCGTAATGTCCCTTGCAAACTTGGATGTTCCCGCATTTGCAGCAGTTGGTCTAAAGGTTTTGGAGAAGCCGCGTGGGTTTCCCCCTGCGTTCCTTGGTTTGAAGGTTTCTCCGAAATTCCTTCTTGGTTGGAAGTCCGTTTCTTTACGCTTCCCTTTCTCCCTATGGCGAGGGTTCGCGTCAGTGTCGGATTCCTCCCGATCATCGTCCGAGTACTCGCACTCACTGTTCATGTTGAGCTGTTGTCGAGTGCTCCCGAATTCGTCAGCCTGTTGGAGTGAACGCAAGCGTTCATCCAACTCAGCTTGGAATTCCTTCTGACGTGCTTCGGCCCACGCCTTAACTTGATCGAGTGTTTGGCGAGGGAGCCTCGTCTGTTTCTCCAACTGGGCATCAGTGAACCCCAGTGAAATATTGTTTACTGCACTTTCCCCGGCTTGGGTAACCGGGGTAGTGTTCGTAAAATTTGTGTAACCACCGGTGTTCCCCCCAGTAGCTGGGGTTGTGGTTACCGGGGTTTCTTGATCACTTACTGGCCTTGGGACCGGAGTAACGTTAACCATTTTTTCAGAAGTTTTGAAAAAACTGAATTAGTTCTAGCTTTTATGCACGGATGGCGCCAATGAAGAAACACTAATCGACCCCAAGTAGATTATGGATAATCTGGGGGTTAAATAATGTTTCCCACGAGGGTTAGGTCCGGCAAAGAAGGATGTTCTTCAGATGACCTGCAAAACAGAAACCGTGAGCTCGTCACTGAGATGGGGGGGGGGTTCCTCCTTGTGACCACCCTCCGACGTGAGAATCAGACTAGATTGCTCTGAATATAAGTGTCTATTGAGAGAAATAGCTAGTGAAGGTAAAATACCAGATGATCATACCGTTCCAAGGTGTTGGAGTATTTATAGCCGAAGGTAGGTTACCAAGCAGGTACAGCCAGCTGTATAATATTCCTGTTCTACCAACTACGGGCTACGCACGTGCCATGCTGGTTTGTGGGTAGGCAGCGGCTGATAGTGACCCGGCCGGCTGTGTACTATTCCTTTTCCACCAACTGCAGGCTATGTGCGTGCCACGACAAGGGTTGGTGAGTAGGCAGCGGCTAATAGTGACAAACAGTACTAGAGCATGCTCCTCGTACTGTTTGTCGGTGAGCTGTCACCCTGTGATTGGTTCATGGGCTGCTTTGGTCAGATCTTGTCTATTTTGTCCATACCTTGGCAGGTATAGTACAAAAGATCTTCCAGAAGCATACGGACTGGCTCATTTGGGCGGGAGTATTCCCGCCTTGCTCATTCCTTCAGGTGTCACTGAATTATTGAGTTAGTGCCTTGTGCGTGTAGCCTTGCTATTAGTGCGGGTAGCCTTCCCTGATGGCTTGTATCCGCAGCTGCGGGGACAGGCGGGGTACTTCACCATTGGGAGGCTTTCCCTGCGTGAACAGCTGGCGTACTGCGCGTAAGGTCTTCATCTCTGAGCATGGTGGGTCCTGCGGAACCAGTTGGTCCTTGCGCAAACGTCCCCCTTCAAGGTGAGTCTTGTGGGTCCAACTGGGCTCTGCTGGGACCTACCTCTTCAGAATGTGTCGCTTTTGTTTGTTGTTTTGGCTTCATATGGTTAGTTCGTTGTTAAAGACAACTGATGTCACACCCAGACTAAAGGCGGCGGAACATGCCGGGGTGCAACGTGATTGGACAAATACACAAGACACTATTTAAAGTGACAATATTTAAACAACTCATTTTATTTCATAGATCAATAAACAACACATCTCGTTCATACAAACAAATTGAATACAAGTAAACAATTGTATTGTTTGTTTTACTAATATCCTAATAGTCTTGGTAACGTTTTTCGTCAAGAACTCGAGTCAACAAAAGTCAAACCTGTAACATTTCATAAAATAAAGTTTATCAACACAAATGTTGGTGAGCAATTCAAAAGTTTGAGCATATAAGTATATAGTAATAAAAAGCCATAAAACTTTTATACGAGACGGTAAATAAAAGAAATACTTGGATAAATGGATCTCGCTAACATATTAGCGACACCTAGCTATAAGGGGATGCTATATAGTCTAGGATTTTATAGTTATCGTTAATTGCATTACGTTAACGACACCTTGCTATAAGGGGTTGCCAAATAGACTAGGATTTTATAGTTCCACCAACCAAAACGATAAACACATAGGCATATAATCATAGAACACTAAATCGAGAAATTATTTATGTAAAGTATATAATAACGTTTGTGGGTTAAGATTCAAGTATAAAGCGTTTAGTTGAATAGTATGAAATGTCACCCCAATACGAAATATGGAAAACGGGGTATGAAAGTACTCACCTTCAAGTAATAAACTAAAAAGATGGTTGATTTAGAGTTTAACGGGTATGTCGGGGTTTAACGAACGAAGCCTAAACTAAAACAAGTCTTGTAATAGGAAAGTTGTCTTGGAAGTCTTTAGGATAAAATAAATGTTAAGTAATGTAAACAATTAAAGTTAAAGGTTTAAAATGTAACTATTTAAGAAATTATAATAATAATCCTTTAAAAATGTAAGTTTGCTCGAAACCGGGTTAAAGTATCTAACTTTAATATTTACTCAACCTATGTTAAGTAATAAGGTGGGTAAAAATACAAGAATGCAAGTCCATTCGGAATATAGATACTAAAACGAGTTTTTAACGAGTGTTCGGGTTGTTGGTTCGGGTCTTGATAATTAGTCAAACCCAAAGTCAAGTTTCCAAAATAATAAATGTTATGAGATAACTCATAAAAATATATTTACACTTAACCAAGTATGTAGTTCTATTGTTTTAGAACTAACAACGCACGTTAAGCGAGTGTTTGGTTTTGTCGGTCCAAACTTTGTTATGAGATCAAGTTGGATCCAACATTCCCAAGTACTTAAGAAAATAATTAAAATCAATTTGTAAACTATTTTTAAAGAAATATAGAAGTCTTGATAGCTAAAAACACACTTTCGTGTCTTAAGTGAGTAAAAATCGGATTGGTTCGGTTTCCATCTCACAACAAGTTCATAGATGGTTTCCACATGCCCAAATATCAAATAACTTTTATAATAATGTACAAATAAAAATACTTAAGTTTTACAACCAAAATGAAAATACTATCCTACACGAACCGGATAAAATCCTACACTTAATTGGTAAATATGTGTGCGGGTAAACTCATGATTTATGTATGATTAAAGACATGTGATGTGACCGTTAACAAAACTATTAAAGGAATCTCTAACACAATACAAATATATGTATTATAATTGGTTTATTAACTTGCACAGAAGAAACAATTTTTCCTACACAACCACCCATCATACACATATTTTTTATTTTAACATATTACATAGTTATTACAAAGAAGAAACAGAAAAAAAAAAACAACTAATAACTACAACTGGATTTAACAACCAAAATTTGTGTAGAAATTTTTAGTTGTATAGGCTGATACATATTCGTTGTGTAGGTTTTTAAAAGTTTGTGTAGGTATATGTTAATCTCGTTCTCTAAATACATATATATTGTGTAGGCTGTTAAAAAATTGTGTAGGCATATGTTGGTTGTGTACTGATATGTTATTTAGTGGTTGATTTCATGTGTAGGTTGTAATCTGTTAAATGTAGGTGAATGTTTTTACGTTAGTTATTTGCAGTTATTACACTTTGTCAATCTTGTAATCGTGAACCCATATTTATATTTAGTACTTGGTGGTTTAATCATAAATTTATATTTAAAAATAAAGATTCTTCACAAACGTGAGTAAACGGATGTGAATTTTAATCATTATTATAATCTTATGATTCAATAAAACATACATACAAAATGAATGTACAACAATGTGTTTCGTATTTTGAGAAAAAAAGTTGATATTGATATGTGATCATAATAATTGATATAATGTAACCATTTTTAATTTTAAATATTGTATATATATTTTAAACCATTTTTTTATGTTTAACTAAAAATAAATTTATAATAAAACGGAAAGTAAAGGTAAACCAATCTGATACAAATTATGTACGCATGAAACCAAAACAATGTTAATGATTTTATTTGTTACTTAGATAACAAATAGATAAATTAATAAGAAAATAAAGTTGAAACTATTAATAGTATTAAGAGTTACCATATATAAAAATTACAACATTTCACATTATGCCCATACATTTAATTAAATAGAAAAAGAAAAAGAAAAATTCTAATTGGTTGGATTGATTTCTCACACTTCTCGCAATAAAATGACTTCTTTCATGAACTTAAACATATATATATATATATATATGGTAAGGATCCTAAGAGAACCATTTGCAAATTGAGAAATTTGAAAACCATTTTGAATCACTAAACACCTTTAAAAAAATATTTAAAAAAATCTTAAAACAAAAAATAACAAAAATTTTAAAAAAGTAAAAAAACTAAAACTCTTATATTTCATTCCGATTTCATTAAAAACGTCGTATTATACATGTATGTATAATTTTATATAGTCTTTAGATACGTAATATACACATATGTACAATATCATTTATCTTAAATTATACATATGTGTATAAAAACATGTAAATGTACATATATGTATATATTATACATATGTGTATATAATTTAGCTAAACCGAGTTTTTTTTATGAAACCGGATGTTAAAATAAGAATTTTGATTTTTTTTTACTTTTTTTCATTTTTGTGTATTTTTATTTTATACTTTTTTTATATACCTTTTTTTATTTTTGTATTTTTTGTGGTCCAAAATGGTTCTCATAGTTCTCAATTTCAAAAAAGTTCTCTCATGATCCTGATCCTATATATATATATATATATATATATATAAGTGATATTACAGCGAGAATTGCGAGAAGTGAAGATGTAACTCCATCAATCCCTAATTTCACTCCATTTCTTATGATGTTACCTACATGTATGTAGGTTGGTTGTATTTATGTCTTAGCTACACACATTCAAACCTACCTACACACATATACATGCGTATCTACACACGTACATACGCACCTACACACACACACATATATATATATGTATATATATATTTATAGGTATTGGATCATTTCAGAAGTTTTTTTATAGTGGGGAGTGCGAGAAGTGAAGGTGTAACTCCATTAATCCCTAATTTCATTCCCTTTCTTATTGTGTAGGTGCGTATGTACGTACGTACGTGTGTAGGTACGTATTTTTGTATATGTGTATGTATGTTTGTATGTGTGTAGGTACGTAGGTTTGAATGTGGCTCGGTACGTTTGTATGTGTGTAGGTAGGTTTGAATGTGTGTAGGTAGGTTTGAATATGTGTAGATAAGACATAAATACAACCAACCTACATACATACAGGTAACATCATAAAAAAAAGATTGAAATTAGAGATTAATGGAGTTACATCTTCACTTCTCGCACTTTTCGCTGTAATATCACTTCTTGCAAGATCCGATAAAAAGCAATGTTCTGTGCCATAAACTTTAGTTTTAAGTAACTAAACTATTTTGTGCTTTTAGGTAATTTTTTTAAATTATAAACCAATATTATGTGATAATCTAGTGGTGTTTGTTGTATTAGTTAAGTTTGAAGAGTTAAGTTTGAAGGGAGTTTGGCACCCAAGTTCAAGTCTTCATAATTAGCTCCGTCTTCTCTAAATTTCTTACCAATCCCTTTTTGTTATTTATTATAATGCGTTTTTTTTCTTTTTAACGGCAAATTATATAGTAACTAGCAATCGTACCCGCGCGTTGCTGCGGACCGAGTTGTTAACATGTTCGGTGCGTGTTATATACAAAGTACCCTGGCCATTGCTACTACTGATCAATGATAACACCATTTGACTATATATAAATAATCAAAACTGTTTGAAAACTTACAACTATACAAATCAAAATCTATTAAATTTGAAACTAATTATAACAATGAATTCGAAACAAACTAATGGAGAAGCGAGATTTGTTAACCTTGTCATTATGGGAAGTGGTCGTTGACTCAAGTTAAATCATTCGTGACAATACTTTCACTGCTACCTAAACAGATGGTGGAGAGACACCTACTGCAGAAAATACGATTCCTCAAGTTGAAATTTTGAGCTCGAATTGTCAATGTATGAAGCAATATAAACTAAACACATAGTAAATTGAAAAGTTACCATATGTGGATATTGGCCAGTTCAGTGAAACAGTTTGTCATGCATGGTATCAAATTGCAACACAAATACCAAACCAATAAAGTGTCTGTTTTTAATCACCTACAATGGTTAATAAAACAACTTATTGTCATTATGTTTATTTATATAATAAGTTCATTATTAGAAAAAACACTAACTTTGCACCTCAAAATCATGCTCAGCTTCAAAAATAAGAACATATGGTTGAATAATGTTGACAAAGGTCATCCAACCCTAAAAGGTATACCAACTAACTTCAATCAGAAATCATTTATATCAGTGTCAAAGTAAAACTAATAACAAAAAAAAGTTTAATAATGAGACCTTGATTTTCATCAACATGAGAATGAGTTATCACAACTGCATCTATTGTTTTTATCCTAAAAAATATTAAATTCAAGAGGCCAAATAGAACTCAGTAGTGTTGTAACAAACATATACTTCACATTTAAATGATTCAAAACAGTATGAATCAAACGTAAATTAATATGGGCTTCCAATTTCAAATGCAAGACTTTCAATTTAAATCCGCAACACATAATCACACAAAATCTACCCTAATTCGAATAACTGAACTAATCTTTGAATTTCAAGCGCAAAGGCTTAAAGAAATCGTTACCTGTCATATCAAGGGGATAGCTGCTTTTGAAACATCCTTAGAGCATCAACATCTAATCCCCGTCATCAAATATAGCCAATTCTGTCCCAAGAACATGTGTATGAATAAGTAAAACAATATCTAAGTTATCTTAACATCTTGGATTTGATCAGAAAAATAAAATAGGACAAAAGAGTATTTGGCATGATGTAACCATTAAATCAGAACACACACAGCAAGTTGTAAAATTTCATTTCGTTTATTATCACCACCGCCAATACAATTTCTATTTAGAAAGTCTGCCTTTATATTCATCATTTTCACACATATAGCAAACAATGCAAACACATATGCAACATTTCACATAAGTATAAACGCTCAAATTGAGAAGAGATACGAATCAGTTACCATTAAAATGTAGAGAAATGGATAAAATAGAAACTGTTGTGGTGGCCAATAACTCCTTGTAAATTTCCTAGCTAAACAAAAGATCATCATCATCATCATCATCATCGTACTCAGTATATCCCACCAATAGCAATGCTATGGTAGGGTCTGAGGAGGGTAAGATGTAGACAGCCTTACCTCTATCCCATAGGGATAGAGAGGCTGCTTCCGGTGAGACCCCCGGCTCGATAGTAATTTTGCATCAAGCTTTGGACATAAGGCACATAGCACTCAATCATCGGGACACCGGCTGATTGGTGCATGTGCCCTTGTCTTTCGGCTATCAACGCCACCACATGATGCCTGATTAACCTTCCGCCACTTTTAACGTTATTTTCACGAGATTAGTAAAATAACGTCAAAATTAGTGCAATTTTACTTTTGCCCACCCGAGATTAGTAAAATAACGTCAAAATTAGCTAACGTCAAAATTAGCTAAACAAAAGATAATTACCATAATTCATAAAAACCTCAACAACTGAATTGGGAAAAAAGATGTAGCAATAGTGATACAACTTGACAGATTTATATCGGTGTGGAAGAAAGGCGACGTAACATTCTTGAAGAATGTCCGTTCCTGATATAAATTGCAAAACCAACCTGAACTTAATCGAACGTCTTGAGAACATCAAACAATAAAACCAATAATAAACAGTCAAAATTATCAAACCTTGGGAGACATGTTTTCCCATGTTTCAAACCTTTTTAGCAATTGCCTTTTCTGGTCAATGCAAAATTGTATGAATAATAATACCCTCTTTGATAAAGCATATGATTACATTTTCAAATAATAAAGTGTATACATCTTTGTTCAAAATATGGTTGGATACTATATAATCAGAAGTATCATTAATCTACAAAGTTTACATAGATTTTAACAATTAATCTATATCCCTCCCAGGCACATGGGTGAATACAGTTAATCCAAAACTGAAGCAAGCATTTAAGACACAGACTAATTAAACCTAAGAGCCCTAAATCACAAAAATTCAATTTGGGATTCACCTTGTCAATGGCTAAAAAATCATGAATTCTATAGCCCTAAATACAAAGTATTATCACAGCCCTTAATCGCATGGAGTGATACCTGCTTCTGGTGAATAAAGTGTTTGAATGGTGATGAGAAGAGAGGTGTAAAAGTACGGAAAGGGATATGTGGCACGTATGTGAACACGTGGCAGTAACCTTATCTCACAAAAGCTGTTTAAAGTGTTTGTATAATCAGCTTAACGAATTGTACAGCTGAGCTACAGTAGAATTTGTGAGAGGATCCCTGAATGCATTTTAAATATATATATATAATATTAGTTGTTGCTTTTATAGAATCCTTTTTTTTATATTTATAATGTATATTTCATTTTTAACGGCAATTTATATGGCAATATTGGTTGTTGCTTGTATCTATTATAACTGCACTCTGCTTTATTTGTTTGTTTTTTTTTTTACATTTTTTAGTTTATGCTAATTAAGATGTGATATTTGATGTATATAATATGATTTAGTTTCTGTATCGTTGATATCGATAGAATTTGTGTCGGTTCATAGACGAAACACACATATGTCTTTTTTTTTTTGTTCCCTGCGGGTTTTGTTAGTGAATTTATTTTTTTGGTTTAGTTTCGATGATGTAACTTAATACCGACCGAATTTATGTTGGTTTGGCACTACAACATGCAGTTTTTTTTCAATTTGTTAAATTTTAATATCTGGATGTTGACAAATTTATTTTATTATTGATTACGCCATCTGCCCGGCGCAACACACTCGGTGTTTTAGCTAGTTACGTTAAATATCAAATTCTTTTAGTTAACAATATCACGGGCACTAACTTACATTGAGTGTGTAATTTTTTTAACAACCAAAAAAAATTCATTAATTTGACACGCTAGCAAAAAGCTATACCTACCAAACAAGCAACGCCACCAAAACAACAAAACACAAATGAGCATTATACAAAATATAAACTAGCAATGGAAAACAACCCACTTTACAACACGCCCTCGCGCACCCGAAACCCGCACTAATCCTCCCATGACCACCTAAGCCTCCACAATCTATTCTTGATCCAAAGAAAGCCAAGCGTTTAACTTCACCAAACTTGAGACATTAATTTATGTCTTGTTATAACCAAACCGTTACTCTTCTTTCATAGGCACCTTATAGTTTTTAATTTTATTTGAATATAAGTAAGGGCCTTGTCCTCAAAATTTTTGAGCCACATTAAAAAATATATACATGTAATGGGACATTATTATGTAATTTACTTATTTGATCAAATATGTTATTATTTATTAGAAGTATTCCACACTATGGCCCTCTTGATCTTGATTCAAATCTCTGTGTCGTGCTTATTAACTTTCCGTATATTTTAGCATTCATTTTGGTGTCAACAGGCCATTTAGGCCCAACATGTTAACCAATTTTCATTAGTGGCCCATAACATAAACTATTATATATCACACCACACTCCACGCCAAATCATTAACCTAAATCTCAATTCGTAAATTCAATAACACTAAGCCGCCACCGTTGTCGTCTGCAACCCTAAATGGTAACTATTCATTGACAATGATAGAGGAAAAGAAACATCATCCCAGGGTAAACAATCTTTAATTCTTGTTTCGTTACATGCATTTTTTTCTAATCTTGTTTGGGATTATTATTGTGAGAGAAATATGTTTTGATTTTATTGTAAGCTTTCGATTCTTTCACCAATATAGCAGGCTTACTTCTTATTGATTTCATGATGCAGGGAAGTGAAGAACACATAAGCGGTTATAACATGTTGATCGTTCATAGAAGGTAATTTAATGCATATGGTAATATTAACGTTTAGAATTATGAGATTTTAATTCAACTCCTTATTAGTATATATGTGGGCTTTATCGGGTTTTGGGTTTATCAAGTCGGGTTCTTCTGATTTTCAATGGTTCTAGGGTTTATTGAGCCGAGTTATACCAGGTCGATTTAAATCGGGCTTTAGGTTAAGTAACAAGTTGCGAAAGTGCATAAACAAGCTTCAATTTCGTTTGTTGTGTTGGCTTTATTTTGTTCGGCCCACAAATAATATTAGAGTAAAAGTAATGATTATAACTAAAGTCTACTCCACTGCATATCTTATTTGTCAAACAAACTATTGAGTATACACACTATTAGTAGTGCTCTAGAGAAAAAAACTATCAAACATTAAGAGTTAATCATTAAATAATATAAGACAAAACCATTATCTTAGACTGTATGTTGTTGTTGAAGCTACAAGTGTTGGCTGGACGCTGACTACACACTCGTTGAAGCCCTTGTCAATGCCACCTGACCCGTGATTCAGGTGAATGGGGGCTTCAACGAATTTTCTGTTAAAGCCACCTGACTCGTGATTCATGTATTCAGATTCCGCCTTTGTGGGACTATTTGATGGCTGCCATTCGATGTATGTCTCAGCGATGGGGGCAGAAGCGGGGGCGGAGCCAACGAGGAGGACATCTATATCATTTGGATGTTGCGGCTTGAACTTCCGTTAACCAGCTTCTTCCCAGTACACTGCCAATGGTTAGTTATACACAAATGGGGAATATTTTCATGTTTTTTCAGAAAACTTTAGATGTTAATGCCATTCTCAAATTTCCAAATGTGAAGAAGCTAAAGCTGGCAGTGGGAGCTGAAGAAGATAATTGTCTACAAGAGTTCATGTCAATAGCTCAGGCATGTCATAGATTGGAGACTTTTTCAATATATGTAAGTACTTGTGCTATACATGTCAATATCTTTAAATTAAACGCACTACAAGTACTAGACCATAAAGTGGTTATTTTGTTTTTGCAGTTGCTATGGTTATCACCTCTAAAATGGAGGAGGAAAGTAAGACGAGTTGTCGCTCCCGAAAGGTCAAAAACACCTTAAGCTTGTGGAGATTAATGGATATTATGGCCGAATCCGTGACCTTGAGCTTGCTGTATATGTCATAGACAATGCTGTCGGACTAAAAAAAATTGTCATAGATCCTACCTATGATAATTTTGGGGAAGATATAATTACATCTAACTTTTCAAAGAGAAAGGAAGCTACTTGATCTTCTCTGCCAAACACCAACTCACATGGCTATTGCATCAAGGTGTTGATTTGGTCATACTATAATTTGTAACTCATGTATAAGTGTTGCTAAATGATGTACAAGTTGCTTATTGATTGTCAGTGTAGTTTTTAAAAGATTGGGTTTTGCAATTCAAAAATGGGTAGCGACGCGGCTTGTTGCCCGCTTGCCTTCTGTTTCGATGTAATCACTACTTTTCAGTTTAATATATTAATATGTAAATGCAATATCCTGATTCAAATCATGTTAAAAACCTACTTGTTTTTTTATCTTACTATGTTACTGTCTGAAAATACATATGGTATATGTCGGGTACAAATTTAAGATATAATGTTTTATTGTCGGTGTCACTACGTCGCATATTAAATTCGTTCATGATAATATCATGCCAAGTTTACTAAAGTAGCATCCATTCAACTTGAGAAAAAAAGTAGAAATCGGATCAGTTTGATCTTTTCAAAGCATTACGAGTCACATGTAGATGCCATATTCCCCTATCTTCAGTCCGTAAAGAGAAGCGTTTACTTATGAATTGGTCGATTTGAGTTCTCAATAATCTAAAATGGGCTTGATGATTTAAATGCTAATACGAATGGTATGAAAGATACGTGGATTCAAATATTTAGATTTTTATTGTTACAAAAATGATTAGTTATACTCTGTGTTAAAGTTGGTAAAAGACATGTTTGTCCTTAAAACAAAGGCAATAGCTTGAATTCCACAAGTTTTATTGATGAAGTTAATGGCTGCCACTTCAGAATCTACCTTCAAGTGTGGTTATAAAAATAAAGGATCTGGTATACAAAGTTCAAGGCATAAAAATTACTACTCCACATCGACATAAAAGAAAGGATAATAAAATGCCATGTTAAAAGAAAAAAAGAAAGTTGAAACCTATAATTTAAATAAAATATGAAAGTTAGAGCATTCACAACAACAAATCTTCACAAATCGTCACATTGTCGTCACACCATATTCCAAACTTTTTTTAAAAACTATACTTTTTTTCATAATAACAAACCTCTATAAACATATTAAAAATTATTAAAGTTATACATATAATGTGTGTGTGTATGTGAGAGAGAGAGACAGAGAGAGTGAAGCCACCCAAGTTTTGTTTCAAGTTTGCATGAGCAAACTTTCCTCTCAAAAATCTCTCCAAAATGGTGAATTTTATTTGTCTTGAGTTTCTTGTCCGTCACGTAGATCCGGACCTAGGGAGATGGAGCTTGTTGTAGATGCTCTTAGTAACTTGAATGAAACACTTTTTAAATTTGAGTGACTTAGTTGGAACACTTTTGAAACTCGGTTATTATTCTATAAAAGTTGAAACCTATAATTTAAATAAAATATAAAAATTAGTGATTTGATTGAAACATTTTTGAAACTCGATTACTGTTCTATAAAGTTACCCCTTTTTTATATCAAAGTTATTAGACTATTAAGGATCTACGAGATAAACCGATTTGAAGAGGGCGTGTAGTTAAAGCAGGCAATTTTGGTCGATCTATGATAACAAAACGCATGTTTTGTAGTTATCATTTGACCAAAAGGTAGTCCAACAACAACATTTAACTTTTTTGCATTCAAGGGTATTTTGGGGTTTTTTTTTTATTTTCTTTTAAAGCTAACAATTGAACCTGCATATTTTATAACTGAAGTTGTAAAAGGTTTCATATAACTTTGCCTTAAAAGTAGTGCGTAAGGTAGGGCTGGCAATTTATACACGAGACACGAATACACGACACGTACCTACACGACCTTAACAGGTAACAGGTAAGGCCTTAACATGTTTCGTGTACTAAACAGGTAGACACGAAATTACCTGTTAATTTTCGTGTCTTAACAGGTAAAATATTTGTTTACCTGTTAGATACATGTTAATACCTGATTATTTTTAAAATTAAAAAAATATATATAATATAAATAGTTATATTATATCCTAAGCCCTAACCCTAAATTCCATTCTCACTTTATCACTTCTCAGCCTCCACAGTCCATGCCTCTCACTCTCAGCCATTACATCTTCAGAGTTCAGCCCGTCGCCGACCATCATTCTGTCCCCAACCATCATCCCATCGTCGGCCATCATCCATCTCCCGTCGCCGGCCATCATCCATCTCCCGCCGCTGTCCATTACCTGTCGCAGGCCATCAGTTGATCATCAGTTCATCACTCTTCGGCCATCTTCAGCCCTCTCCGGCAATCTTCAGCCCTCGTCGTTGTCCATTATCGTGTATTATCGTGTCTTATCGTGTATACCAGGTAGTAACAGGTTCGTGTTCGTGTTTGGGTTACAGATACACGATAAGTTTTCGTGTCGTCTACAGGTATACACATTTCGTGTTCGTGTTCGTGTCTTATCGTGTACAGGTATACACGATATGCCAGCCCTAGGGTAAGGTTTTAATGATTAAGATTACAATTGAAAGTTTTTATTAACAAGGTTTAAAATGGGTCACAATTAAAGCTAGGGGTAGCTTTATCAAGTACTGAGGTTTTTTTTTGGTAAGTTCCTTCTATGCAACGTAAAGTAATTATGTTTTATGCAACATAACTAAACCAATGTTCTTACCTTAAAATCGAAAAAACTAGACCAACACCAATGATTATGACACACTCCGTGTTGCTTCCTTGGGCATCCCAAGTAAATGATTATTTTGAAAAAAATTTATTAACCGTACAAAAACTTATATAATGTTAACCACAAAACCAAAGCTTCACTTATAAAACACTCAAGATTAACAAAATATCAAAACTCGTTCTTTACGTTTGCATGATATTTAACTAGATGCTCTTTAGCGTTAAAAACATTAGAAAACATCATTTGTTTATGGTAGCTAGTGGTTGTGGAAGATAAATCTAGGGTTTGAGTTTGGAGATGGTGGACGATCGGTGAGAGAGAGGGAGAAAGAGAGAGATGGATAAGAGGGAGTTAAGATACATTTCTGTTTAATTTCAATTATTAAATAAATGTGTAACTTTACAAAACTACCCTCATGTATCTTGCATACAACCAAATTTAACGAGAAAAACTAACTGGGTTGGTACTAAAGGATACAATGTGATAGTGTTTTGAAATGTAAAGGATGTTTTCTGACATTTTTAACGCTAAATGACATCCAATGAAAAATCATGCAAACGCAAAGGACGAGTTTTACTATATTGTCATTCAAGATTATATTAACCTTCACATAGTTCCACACATTATACAGATTACCCCACTTTAGTTTCGAAGTAAAATCCTTGGCAAAATAATTAGGAACCGATCCAAGCTGGAGGAATCTCGAATTAAGACAAAGCCTCAAAAAGGACCGAAAATGGATGTAATGCGCTCTCAATAGTGAAGAAGTGGCACATGGCAAATGTGACAGCTGGGTAGTTAAAATAAGAATGAATCTTTTTGCAGTGTCCCTTTTACAACAAGCAAATTCACAAACACTTCTCGCTAATAGGTTGACATGTGAATGGGTTAAAATTTCAGGTATTTTCGGTACCACTGAAAGTTATTGATGACGGGGGTAGCCCAAGAAATTGATAAAATGGCTTTCACACATTAACGCTAAAAAGTTTAGAAGATTAAAAGGTTCGTTTCCCGCCTAATTTATGTAAACAAGTACGTGAACAGTAAGCACGTGCAACAGTACCACGTCAAATCACTGCTCCCTCTGAACAAGGGACATGCTCAGAAAAAGTAATATTATTTTAATCGTTAACCAACAGTCAAAAGCTTCCCACCCATAAAAGGTCAACCCTTACCCACTAGACAAAAAGCTTGCATCTCTCCCTCTATAAAAGGATGATCCAGCCATAAACAAAAACACACCAGATTGGAGAAACCTGCACTTTGCTTGTTTCTTTCTTACTTCACAAACATCATAGCTTCACCAAGAACTTCATCCAAAAACCGGTCTCAAACACCTCGGTCTTGGATCTCCGGTGAACTATAACAAATAACAACAAACTAGTGAACCTCTCTCTACGTTTTGAAAACATAGAGAGACACCACGACCTGCATTAGGTTAACCAGAACCCTTGAAGCCTGTTAGCCTAACATGTCCATTCACTATCATTGGTCTTATAATTGTTGTAGCAACAAGTTGGCGCCCACTATGGGTCTACGCCGCTTATTTAATCTTAAAGACCAGTAGGGTTGCTCCATTTTCATCAAATTCATCATGTCGGAAAGTGAATCTCCCGAAGAAGTTGACCAAGTGTCAAGAACGGCGACACCGAGCGCCGGCCAACAAATTTCAGCCGCAACTACACCTTTTTCCACACCGGGAGGAACTCCAACAGAACCTTTGTTCCTCGAGTTTTCACCTTTTCTAACTCCAACCCCTTCACGATCCGGAGTTCCTTCTCCTCATGTGGGATTCACGAACACCCCGGAGCGTGTCGACTTGACGCTGGAAGGGGTATCACGACATTTCTTGCAACTAAGACATCTTTTTAACCAACACGTGAGCCAAGAAAGAGAAAAGGGATAAGAATAAGGCTGGAGTATGACGATCCGGAGCCCTCACTGTCACTCGGACGTCCACCTTCCCCTCTAACCAGCTCACGACCGGCTGCTTCTCATTTAGAAGCTGGTCCAAGTGTAATCTGCCAACCTTTTAACCCATCAACTTATACCTATGGAGACCAAGCCCAACGGCTTTCCCCTTGTTCACTTCACAACCCCTTGGGCACGATACCACTCTCGACCAAATATGGCAGTCACCAGCTTCAAGTGTTCCTCCTACAGCCACTACATGGGAGCAGGCCATGACGGTCTTGCCCTTGGCTCGAAGTGCAACAATAAGCACTCCCATGGGAACAAACCAAACAGCAGCAACCCCTGAAAGCCTTCAAGGTTTTAACTTCATGCCTCAGATGATGGCTCAAATGATGGCACACTTCCCTTAGACCCAGCTCATCAACCAAGCGCTGGGTACTCACCAAGGAACGACGAGTCATAATCTCGCTACAAGGATAGAAGAAGACCTTGTGAAACCTTACAAGCCCGGTAACCTATCATGTTTCTCTCAACAAATTGCCGATTATGACTCTCAAACAAAAATCAAGATGCCACCCCATATAAAAACATATGGTGGGACCGAGGATCCCGAGGACCACCTCCAAGTCTTTACCGGTGCTGCCAGAATTGAAAAGTGGTCCCACGCTGAATGTTGTTTAATATTCATGCAAACACTTGTCAGATCAGCCAGGAATGGTTCAACGACCTTCTTGCCCAAAGAGTTCGAAACTTCGATGATCTGAGCAAAGGATTCTTGGCCAACTTTTCACAACAAAGGAGGTACGTCAAGGATGCCACGGTCATTTTTCAGATAAAACAAAACGATGATGAGAGCCTTCGAGATTTCATCGAAAGGTACAAGAAAGAAGGGTTGACATATGTGAGGTCCGACGAAAAAATGAGGGTGGCAGGCTTCATGAACGGCATCACCTCCAAATACCTCACAAGGGACTTTAACAAGTGTCTGCCTAAAACGCTTGAAGAAGCTCTCGAACGAGCTGAAGCTCATATCCGAGGCGAAGAGGCCGTTGATTTCAAAGGAAAAGAGCTTCTGTTTGGTGAGGCAATCGAAAAAGAGGGAACTTCAGTCCCTATGATAGATATCCAAGAAGCTCAGATCAACGAAGGCCTGAAGGTCGGAACCTTCCAAGCAGGGAAAAGACTGTGAACTTCACGGATCTAACCAAACCCCTCAAGAAATCCTTGCCACTGAAGAAGTGAAACATAGCTTCCGACCTCCTCGACCCTTGCCCAAAAGCAAGAAAAAAGAAAGCTCCACCCAGTTCTGTGAGTTCCACGAAGAAAAAGGTCACCACACAAATGATTGATTTCAACTCAAGAGAAGAATTGAGGAAGCTGTTAAGTCTGGAGAATTGGCCCATTTGGTGAAAGGGGTCAAAGACAAGATGGCAGAAAGAAAAAGCAAAGAAGTGAATATGGTGAATATAGACGAAGGTGTTCCCCACAAACGACAACGCTTAAAGGCTTGGGAGCTTCAATGCGTCTGCTTCCCACCACCTTAAGGTAAGTTACTCTCAAACCCTTTGATGGTAGAAGCGAACGTGGGAACACTCAAAACAAACAAAGCCTACATCGACACATGGGCGGCCACAGAGATCATGTATGAAAGGTTCTTCAACCGGCTAAGTAAGGAAGAGCGTTCAAGGCTTCAACCCTCCGTGTCATCTATAAAAGGTATCGCCGATATACCCTTGAAGCCTTTGGACCAACTAACCCTTGATGTCTGTTTTAGTGAAGGCAAGATGAAGAAAACCAAACCACTGACTTTTGTGGTTATCAACATACCTTCCAACTATGATGTAATCATAGGAAGGCCAGGACAATGTGTGTTCAACATGGTTGTCTCGGTTGGTCAATGTGCTGTAAAGTTTCCCACCGACAGGGGAATTACAACCCTTCAACCTACCCAAGAGGTTTACACGGTTGAAGGGGAAAGTTCAAAAAGCGAAGACGAGGAACAAGGCTTGATCATAAACCCCAAGTATCCTGAACAAAAGGTACGGTTAAACACAAGCCTTTCCAAAGTTGTTGATACACTATAGCGATGTCTTTGCTTGGTGCCCGGAAGACATGACAGGCATCCCTCGAAGCATTGCGGAGCATGAGCTAAAAATACCTCCCGATGTCAAGCCTGTTGTCCAAAAGAAACGAAGCCTAGCTCCTGAACGAAGCTTGGCAGCATGCCAAGAGGTTAAAAAGCTTGTCATAGCTGGGATCCTACGTGAGGTCAAGTATCAATATTGGGTGGCCAATCCAGTCATGGTTCGAAAGCCTGACAAGTCTTGGAGGATGTGCATCGACTTCAAAGACTTGAACAAAGCATGCCCGAAAGATTTCTATCCCTTACCCGAGATGGACCTCAAGGTCGACTCTATAACCGGCCATCCCTTTAAGTGTTTTCTTGACGCTTACAAGGTTTATCATCAAATTCTCATGAAAGTGGAAGATGAAGAAAAAACTGCATTCCACACAGATAAGGGTATTTTTTGTTATCAAAAGATGCCTTTTAGCCTACGAAATATTGGGGCAGCCTACCAGCGTTTGATCGACAAAGCATTTGCCGGCCAAATTAGCAGAAACCTGGAAGCTTATGTCGATGATATGGTAATCAAAAGCAAGACCGTGCATCAAACGCTCGATGACATACAAGAAACCTTCCAAAACCTGAGAAAGATCAACATGAAACTCAATCCTGGAAAATGTTCATTCGGGTTTGAAGAAGGCAAGTTTTTGGGACACATCGTGGGGAAACAAATCATAAAAGCCAATCCCAACAAAGTCCGGGCTGTTCTTGAAACCAAATCCCCACAAAGCAAAAAAGAAGTGGAAAGTCTGAATGGAAGGCTTGCATCCTTGAAGCGTTTTACCTTCAAGCTCGCTGAGAAATCCCTACCCTTTTTCAAAACACTAAAGGGTTGCACTAATAAAAAGATTTCAGGTGGACGGAAGAAGCCTTCAGTCAAATGAAGCAACACTTGGCTTCACTTCCTGCTATTGCAGCCCCTGAAACAGGAGAACTGATCTCTGTCTGTCTCTCAGTCGCTGAAGAAGCATTAAGCGCGGTTCTAACCATCGAACGAGACAAAGTTCATGTACCCGTTTATTTCGTTAGTTAACGCTAAAATTGGCAGAGATCAAATATCCTCCTTTGAAAAAACTTGCTCTGGCCTTAATTCAAACGGCCAGAAGGCTTCAAAGGTACTTTCAAGCGCACCCTATACAAGTGGTCACTGACCAACCCATCAAGAGTGTGCTTGAAAAACCAGAAAATTCAGGCCGATTGGCCAAATGGGCTGTAGAACTAGGTGAACATAACATCACCTATGTCCCAAGAAAAGCTATCAAAGCCCAGTCTTGGCAGATTTCATTGTAGAAATCCCGAAGGAAGTCGTTCCTGAAATACATACAACTGCCACTGAACCTTCTGACCCTAAATCCTAGAAGCTTTTTACCGATGGAGCTTCCAACATTGAAGGGTCAGGAACTGGGCTTATTTTAATCAACCTCGAAGGGTTAGAATTTACATATGCTCTCCGACTTGAATTTCAGACCACCAACAACGAAGCTGAATATGAAGCATTGATCGCTGGTCTTAAAATTGCCAAAGAGATGAAGATCCAAAAGCTAGAAGTCTTCACAGACTCGTTGCTTGTTTCAAGTCAAGTCAATGATAGCTATGTAACAAAAGAGCCGAACATGAAGAAGTATCGTGAAAAGGCAAAAGAGTTGATGAACACGTTTCAGGAGTGCACTATCAAGCAAGTCCCAAGATCACAAAACAAAAGAGCCAATGCCCTGAGCAAACTGGCATCCCTCACATTTGCACACCTCACCAAGAAAGTACTGGTGGAAGTGTTGAAAACTCCTTCAATTCAAGAATTGGAGGTTTAAGATGTAATCACTGAAGAAGGTCCCAATTGGATGACTCACATAGAAAAGTTCCTCAAAAATGGTGAGTTACCTCAGGACCAGACAGAGGCTGAAAGGGTTCGAATCAAGTCCCGACAGTATGTGTTGCAAGGGGAAAACCTTTTTAAGAAATCTTACCTTGCACCACTACTAAGATGCGTGGGCCCTGAACAAAGGCAATATCTGATCAAAGAGGTTCACGAGGGGATATGTAGAGCTCATTTTGGGCCAAGAACGGTGGTTGCAAAATTGATGAACCTCGGATACTTCTGGCCCACAATGCACCGAGATGCAACAGAACAACTCAAGAAATGTGAAGCTTGTCAAATTCATGCACCTGTCCCAAAAATCCCTAAGCACGATCTAGTCGGCTTGGCCATTTCACAAGTGGGGGATGGATATCGTTGGCCCATTTCCACCAGCCAAGGGTGGGTAAAATTTTGCTAATAGTTGTCGACTACTTCCACCAAGTGGCCTGAAGTCAAACCACTTGCAAAAATAACGGGCAAACAAGTCATCGACTTCGTGCGAGAAAGCATCATTTGTCGCTATGGGTTTCCAGGAGTGTTGGTCACGGATAATGGGAAACAATTTGCTGAGAAGCCTTTTAGCACATAGTGCAAGGAATTTAGAATCACCCAAGTATTCAGCTCAGTTGCATACCCACAATCCAACGGCCAAGTTGAAAGAACAAATAGAACCATCGTGGAAGGAATCAAAGAAAGGCTGGGAAGGCATAACAACAAATTGGCTTAAAGAACTCCCAAATGTTCTATCGGCAATAAGAACAACCAAAAAGACAAGCCACAAACGAACGCCTTACAGCCTAGTGTTCGGATCGGAAGCAGCAGAAGTCGGAGTTGTGACTCAAAGAGCACTCAACATGGATCTCGAATCAAACAACAATGAGACCATGTTAAATTTGCAACTCCTTGAAGAAATTCGTGATCAAGCCGCAATACAAGAGGCTAAGTACAAGCAAAAAATGGAAACTTATTACAATGCAAGAGTTAAACATGAACGTTTCAGGCTGGGAGATCTTATACTCCGAAACAATGAGACCAACAAGAAAGAAAATCAAGGAAAGCTTGGCCCAAAGTGGGAAGGACCATATACAATCCTTGAAGCTCACAAGGGTGGATCCTACAAGCTGGCCGACATAGAAGACAAAAAGCTTCCAAGACACTGGAACGGCAAAACTCTTAAAAGGTTCCATGCCTAGTCAAAGTCTTAAAATGTATCTCAAGAGATGTATAATTCTCCTTTTTGTAAACAACAACCTCTTGAATGAATGATAAAGTTCTTATCATAACTTGTCTTTACTATCCTATAATCAGGTTGAGAACCTAGCAAGAAACTCCATGGCAAGGGCCATGTAAGGGGATGAGCTCCCATGCCACATCGCTCCATAGGTTCAAGGGTTAAATGAACCTATATAAGGGGTGAGTTCCTATATCAATCCAACTCCATGAGACTTAGAAAATTTTTTCAACCAAAACTTGTCTCATAGATGGGTCTGAACAGCCTACATCAATTCGTTCCTTAAGCTTTGAAAAAAGTTTACGAATCCAATATACACTAAGTAATATGAAAAAAGTTTTAACAACAATTCTTAACTGGTAGTATTATTATTATGTATTATTATTATTGTCTTTATCTTATATATATATATATATATATAACTTATACTAAAATCATTATTATCATTTCTATCCTTATTATTAATAATATTATTATAAGCTTTAATATCAATTCATTCTTATAAAACCGAACCTTTGATTTAAAACCCGTCTCGTTTCTATTTAATATTGGTTTAGTCATTTAAAAGCCTAATAAAATAATACTATTTTATTTTAAATCATCAATTAAGTACGAGTCCCAAATCTTTAACAAACTAACCGGTAATCCGATTTACAACCGAACCTTCTCGTTCAATGTTTCAATATAGTTTCATCATGGTTTCAAGTTCATTAATATATTACATTATTTATTTTTAGCTAAGGTGTTTATCGTTTCAAGTCGGATTCGTTCGTTTTGTTCACAAGCTTTCTACATGTCCATCATTAATTAGTTCACAATTCATCAATCGAGGTGAGTACTTTCATACCCCTTTTTCCATCTTCCGTTTTGGGGTGACATTTCATACTTATCAAACTAAATGCTTTATTTACTTGAATCTTAAACCCACAAACGTGATTGTATACATTACTTAAATACTTGCTTGATTTGGTGTTCAATGCTATATGTCTATGTGTTTATCGCTTTCGGTTGGTTGAATCTATAAATCCTAGACTACTTGGCATCCCCTTGTAGCAAGGTGTCGTTAACGTAATGCAATTAACGATATTCTATTAAATTCTAGACTACTTGGCAACCCCTTGTAGCTAGGTGGCGCTAACGTAATTCTATTAGCGATTGTCAATTTATCCAAGTTGTTGCTTTTATTTATCGTTTTGTATACAAGTTTTGTGGCTTTTTATTACTATATACTTATATGCTCAAACTTATGAATTGCTCACCAACCTTTGTGTTAACAAACTTTATTTTATTAAATGTTACAGGTTTGACTTTTGTTGACTCGAGGACTTGATGAAAACGTTACCAAGATTATTAGGATATTAGTAAAACGAACAACATAATTGCTACTTGTATTCAACTTGTTTGTGTGGACGAGATGTGTTGTTTATTGATTTGTTGAAATAAAATCAGTTGATTAAATATTGTCTTGTGTATTTGTCCAATCACATTGCACCCTGGCATGTTCCGCCTTTGATCGGGTGTTACAAGACGAGTGATGAAAAGCCCTGTTACTTGTTTTTAAGTTTGTAAGCTCACTTATTTTCCATGTTGAAAGTTGAACAACCAAAATGGCCATATTTAAGAAATCAAAAACACACTACAAAAGTATAATCGAATACAATAAAGTTCATTTATGTATTATTATTACTATAATAATTAAGAGGTTTGGCGACACAATCACATGATTGTTTCACAGAGACTCACGTGGTTGGTCGCATTTTTTTTTGTAAATTCGTGCAGTTTGTTGCCGTAAAACACATTTTTTTTACTGTTGATGTCATCAAATTATTCCAGTTAAATTCGCATAAGCTCGTGGTTGCAACCTAAGGGTTTTTTTTTCCGCGAGCTTTCTTTTTTTTCTTTTCTTTTTATCCATCGATTATGGAGGAATTCATGTTAGGTCGTTGCCACAACGCGTGTAATTTATGGTTTTCGCCACTGTATTTTGTATTTAAATAATTAATTTGTTGTATTTTGAGTGTGGACGAATTAACTTATTGCTTTAATTTCGATGTCGTAACCTAATACCAACCGAATTCGTGCCACGACAATTCATGGTTTTCTGAGTACGATTTAGTGCCAACAATGTCGATTTCGACCGAATTCATGTTGGGTATTTTTTATCACTTTTTTTGTCCTTCGAATCCCGAATCAACGATCTCGTATTAGTTCGCAACTACAACGTGCACGTTTTTTTGTTCGTCGCATTTTTTTGTATTTTAAATATGTTAAATTGTTGTATTTAGGTGTGGAC
This sequence comes from Bidens hawaiensis, assembly GCF_021521415.1. Taxonomy (NCBI): domain Eukaryota; kingdom Viridiplantae; phylum Streptophyta; class Magnoliopsida; order Asterales; family Asteraceae; genus Bidens; species Bidens hawaiensis. Next base: position 242,100 of record NW_027491976.1, on the reverse strand, counting down.
GAATTTATGTTTTGCGTTATTTTCGGCGTTATAACCAGATACCAACTAAAGTGTCATCGGTCCGTAACCGCAACCCGCATTTTGTTATGTTAATATGTTATATATTTGCATTACAATTTGGGAAGGGGGGGTGTTACTTCTGGTTTCGTAAGCCGGCACCGACCAAATTTTGCTCGACTCGCAGACACATCGCATGATTCGATAAATCATACGAGTACGACTGTTAACAACATCTATCTGGCGCGTTCTTCGTAGTTATTATATTAAAATATTTGTTTAAGTTAGACCAAACATATTTATAAAAAAAAAGAACTTAACATAAAAAATATTAGTATCACACGGAACGTTCATTTCAAAACCTATGTAGACCAAACATATTTTAATAGAAGGTTAAAAAAAGATAAAAATAAGCCGTTTATTTAAATGACCAACAAACAGAGAATAGTCTAGGTACTTCGTACGGAGTGACTCCATGGCAAAATGCCACTACCAACTGGCCCAACCCAGCCGCAAGGAGTCTTAAGCGCCTCTAGGTTATCTCCAGTTTCAGGGAAAACTCATCCGCCCGAAGACCCATTGGTGTTGTAAAATCGGACGTTCTCATGCTCGAACTGGAGCTCAAAAAGATCTCAGTATTCTTTCATTGAGCCATCAATGTCCCCTCCAAATTATTGTAAATGAGATTTAAACTTGAGTATCAATTGAAAAACTCACACTACATTGAAAATGACATTAAAAAAACCATTAATAAAAGAGCTCGTGAAAATATACCTAAAACACTAGTTTGTTTACTAGAAAAACCAACTAAAAGTTATACAATTATAATATTTAAAATGACTGTTAAGACTATTTTCATCTCTCTCTCATTTTCATATAATATTTAAAATGTATATAGGAAAACCATGCATATAATTGGTAGAAACACTATTTCACATGGAATGGAGCCCCATGTCACCTCACAAGTCACCAGTCGCAAGTCACAAGTCAAAACTTAGTTAACCACCGCGTCGCACAAGTTAAAGGAAGGCGTTAAGAAGGGAGGTGTTACCACATTAGCGCTCTTCAACGCGAAGAAGAGGCGGGGTCTAGTACCCTCCATCAATCACATACATATACACATTTAATTTTTTTGGACTATTGGTTTTTATTGGTCCCAAATATTTCATTTTTGCCAGCGCTGGTCCCCACTATCACTTTAACTGCCAACGGTCCCAACTTTCACACATGTGTCTGCCACCAGTCCACGACTAACCGAGTACTAACTCCGTTATGTTTTAGCTAACGTGTCCATCCTACGTGTTAAAAAACGTTGACGTGGCTGTCTGCGTGTATATTAATAACAAAAATACATAAACAAATAATAATATCATTAATTTCTTACTAAAAACCCCCAAATAAATAAAATTACATACATACATACCTTGCACTGGGAACACGAGACGGGATTTCAACCTGGAACTCAACCGGAAGTCCTAGGAACCCATGAAACCGGTCGAATGTAACGTGAGTCAAATGTTGGACGTCTGTCGGCCAACCAATTTCCATTTAACGGAACTTAGGTTTCGATTCGTCCATCCGATCATCAACCCGACACGCCGCCATTGATTTCCGGAAAGCTGCGATTATTAACTCCAGTATGGAGAGTTGACTTTCGTCTGACCTTCTGTTTCCTCCGCCGCAACCTGTGACGGCAACCATTTGGGTCATTGGGTGAGTGAAATTGAAGTGATTTCGTCTCCTCATGTATGTAATTTTATGCCCACAACAGATTTTGTAACCTGTTCGATCGATTCAATTATTGAATTAGAGTTTTAATTTGGGGTTGTTCTTGATCGTCGATCGATTGGAGATATCGATTTGGGTTTAGGGTTTTTTGTTATTAATATACAGGAGGAGATGGGTTTTTGTTATTAATATACACGCAGGCAGCCACGTCAACGTTTTTTAACACGTAGGATGGAAACGTCAGCTAAAATATAACGGAGTTAGTACTCGGTTAGTCGTGGACTGGTGGCAGACACATGTGTGAAAGTTGGGACCGTTGGCAGTTAAAGTGATAGTTGGGACCAGCGCCGGCAAAAATGAAATACTTGGGACCAATAAACTTCTTTTATTTACCTTTTAGCTATTCTACAACATATGTACTTATTAAAATCCATTATCTACGTGACAGTGATATAACATAACGTTTTAACATTTTAGTTAAACCACAACATACATCTTCACCACAACTTTTCACCGTTTCACCACAAACCTCCTCTTCTCCACCCGCATAGCCCGTTCCAACTCTTCCATCCCCACCATCGAGCACGTCACAACCACTTTCCCCACACCACCACCAGCCACCGTATTCACCACACTCCGCCACCTACACCCACCACCCTCACCAAACTCACACACAATAACCACCTCTTCACCAGCACACATATAAACCATATTTCCCGCCATTGCCACGTCGACATACTAAATAACCGAATTCAAACTCCTCAAACTCTCAACAATATCCTCCGGCATCTCTCCTATCTCATCACACTCAAAATTATCACAATTCACTTCGTATATTTTAACGCCATCAACTTCCTCAGGTTGACCTAATATTCCATTCACCATCAACCTCCCGTTACAGAATCCGATAACCGAATAATAAACGCTTCCATCAGGACGTAAATCGTACGGTCCGGACCAAATATTATTATTCACATTGAAACAGTATGTCACACCTGAAATCTTCTCCATTATATAAACATTATTATTATTATTATTATTATTATTATTATCGGAAGCAACGGAAAGCCACGTGGACGAAGCCGATCCGTTAAAAAAACTCCGGCATTGGATCCGAGTTGATCCAATTACGTGACCGGAGGTCGTAAACCTCAACGGCGAGTGGATCATCTTCAAAATCAAACGCGCCGCCGGCAACAACCACGCGCGGACCGACGACGGCGACGACCGGATCAATCCGTGAAACTTTTGGCGCCACCGCGTGGTGCCACGTCAGATGGAGTGGATCGAATGATAATAACAGCTTTGATGACGTGAGCATGTAGAGGAGGTTAGAGTGAGATGATCGGAGTGTGGAGTCGATGTGGTTGAGATCCGGAGAGTGGATTTGGATCCATGAGTTTGAGTCCGGTTCGTATGCGTGTGTGGCGGTCCGGTTCGGGTGGTTACGGTTTTGTGTGTGTAGGATTAGCCATGGTTTGGTGGTGGTGGATGTACGGAGAGTGGATGAGACACCGGCGGTCTATGTTTTGGAGACACGTGATGCTGGGATTAAGTGGATGATTGGCACGTGAGAGAGTATGGCCTCTAGCATATCCCCATGGATGGTTTCTATCTTTGGAAATAATTTTGTGAAGTGTGATTGATGAAAAAAGGTATGCAAACACCTCTTTTTATATTGGATAAACAACTCTTTTTTATATTATTTTAAATGACCAATAAAGTTCTGCCACCTGGATATAGAGGTGCATAAACCGGATATTTTTTTATGAACCGAAACCTGATAGTAATCGGTTCTAGGTATAGTCGGGTATTTGACCAGGTTTTCTTTTCGGGTAGGTTGGGTCTGGTTTTGACCGAGTCTTGGTGAAACAGGTTCCGGGTACAGTTTTGGGGGGAAACCCAAAGCCCGACCTGTACCCACGGGTAGGGTAGGTTTGGGCCCGGAACAGGCTTTTTGTGCATCTCTACCTGTGTACATCAACGAGCAAAAAAACCATTTATGTCCGAGATCGCAAACAGCGTCGGTGACCCGACCCGCTATCAATTCCAGGAGAAACTCACTGTTTGAAGACTCATTATGGTAATTGGTAAAATTACCTCTTAGCTTGCGCATGATATTTTTTAAACTGGTGACCTTTTATGAAGAAAGTCATCGGAGTACTGTTAGAGAACTGCTCTTTTACTGACTCTTTTATATTATATCACAAGAAAAAAAATGAGGTGGCTTGATAGACTTTTGGGGTAAATTATGTTTTGATAGCAATCTAATTGATTGTTTAAAATTACATTGGTTACTTAAAATTATGATTAAATGGTGTAGGGTCCTTATTAGTCGTTATATATGCACATATAAATAATTTGTTAGGTGTGCTGGTGTAGTGGGCGAGTGTTGAATAAAATTTAAACTAATGGATCACGAGTCTTGCATGCTTAAATTCAAATAAATAATTGAGCACTTAGTCAAGTGTTCTTAATTAAATGGATTTTGGATAGAGTTGTTAGGAATCCTTTATTTATTGTTTACCTTGTTTTGTAACCAGACCATTCTCCTTGTAACCACAATTAATAAGGAATATCATCATAGAAACATCATTCTCTTACATATATACAAAAGAAAGCAAGCGTATAATCTAAAGACTCGGACTAAATTAACAACCAAGAGCTAGTCCTCTTATTCAAATAAAACGATACCTGATAAATAAGAGATAAGATCACGTGCATGTAATATTGACATAAACTTGAATCACTATTCATCGCATTCTCTTGATTCATGCTCCATAACGTCGAGCCAATGACGAATTTATACAAACTTTTCACGTGGTAAAGCTTTAGTTCAAACATCTGCCAATTGTTTATTCATATTGAAGTACTCTAACTTCACTTGTTCTTAATTTACCATTTCTCATATGAAATGATGCTTGACCTCTATGTGTTTGGATCGATTATGCATAACTGGTTTTTACTCAGCTGTAAAGTGAACATGTTGTCGAAATACATGATAGTGTCCTTACTCTACTGGATTCCCGAACCATTCAATACCCTTCATATATATGCACACTGCTTGACAAGTGGTTGTAGACTTTAGTGAAGCTATGTACTCGACCTCAGTACTTAATAAAGCCATTGTTGATTGCTTCTTTAAACTTCGAGTCACTACACCACTTCCAAGTGAAAACACACATCTGGGACCAAATGGGGTTTTTGATCATCACCAAGTGATGAGAACAAACTGATGAATATTGTAATGCATTTAGTTCATTAAATTTGATGAAAGTTTGAAAATGGTAGATGGTGAAATTGGTGCTTATTGTCTAAATTAGACTTAAAAGGCTACAATAGGCCTAGTTTAATTGGAAAAGGTTGGTATAGATGACCATTTTCACCAAATATAATGTCAATACCAAAGCTAGTGAGATTTAAAAAGGTGATCGTTACCTAGATTAGTGATAAGTTTAAAACGCGATTACTAACAAAACTAGTGAGAATTTAGGGATGACGATGGAACTCAAACTTAAAGAAGACTGAAACCAAAAAATCTAGGACAATTATACCTGTTTACTTTTATAATTTTTCGATGGTTTGGGTTTTTGTGATATACCCATTTACCAGATTATATATCCAACGTTATTTTGTTTTTATTTATTTATTTATTATAAGTATATATATTGTATTTATTTTAACCGTCTTCGCAAATCACACAGTTCCCACCATTTCCTAAATGTAATTGTTTAATTAATAGTTGCCTGATAGATACACTATGAGTTTTGGGTCGGGTATATCCAATGGTATTTTTATTAAACCCGTGGGTATACCCAATGGCTAACATGTCAAATACCCGATAGGTTTTGGAAGAGTATGAGACAAAATTTTATAATCGGGTATGGGATTGAGATTGCCTACAAACATGACCCATTGTCATCTCTAAGTGAGATGAGTATCGGTGATCCTATCAAGTTGAGCATAATGGAACAATGATCTCTACAAACTACCGTTTACCTCTACATTAAAAGAGAGACATGAAAGGTGATCACTTCCCAATGAGACATTGTAACAATGATCTCTACAGTTTAAAATGAAGATAACCTCTTTGCAGAAGTTTGAGGAGTGAATGTAAGATGAGTTCGTAAACACCCAACTGTCGTCCCCACAAGTTCTTGCAAGTATGTCGAAGAGTATGATGGTATTATATTTGTTACACACTTGTTTTTTCTCATTCTCTTTTAAGATATATTTGTTGGAAATCAGGCCCTTGATCAAACACACGAACACGAGATTGAACAACTTGTTCGACTCTTTTTATTATTATAAAACCAAGCACACAAATTACAATACCCTAACAATCTATTTATACTAAAACTAACAACTTGCAAAACAAGAAAACTTATTATAGGAAACTAAATAACCCATAATATTCTTACCATACTAAAATAAACATATTAAAACACTTTCACTTTTAGCCCCTTCAATTTTCCCGATAATCCATTTCAGGATTCACTTCTAATAATATTGATGCCGCTTCAAAAATACCTCTTATTGGACCAAATCCGATTGAACTGGCATCAATCGAGTCAGAACAAGGCTATTTGAAAGACTTACCAAGTTACCTTCGAATATCAAGTCAATGCTCTAAAACTTCACCTTATCAGACCAACAAGATTGCGAACCCAAACCTTGTGATAAGTTAGAAGTTTAAAAACAAACTTTTAATAAGAAGCATGTGCCTAAGTTAAGGTGTAAGCTTGTTTTTTACTTTACCCGCAAGTTTGTTGCTTAGAGATGTCAAAGTTGGTTAGCAGAGAGAACCACTATGTGACAGTTTATTAAACTCACAATTTTTTAAAGTGACACCCATAATTGTTTTGATTAAAACATGTTTGACTCAGATCCAAAACGATATTTTCTTTTTAATTCGATCCGTTATGTTCAAACACGTTATATGTCTTGATGGACCCAGTGATCCCCACGCTAGTTTTATTAGGCATCGACATTGAGTTTAAATTTCAGAAATTTTTAATATTAGTGGCTAGACATGAATCAGGTCCCTTTCCGATAATAAAGCTGAGATCCATCACGGGGAAACAGGTCTATTTCGTATTGTTCGTATCTGGATAAGACTAAAACAAAGGCACACAACAGAACAAAGATCTTGTACAAGGAATGGTTCTGTTCATATATCACTTATTGTTTTCAGGACCACCATCGCATTATTTCTGAATTTTTGTCCATATATTTGGCTACAAATAAGTTTCATTTTCAATTTATTTCTACCCACAAATTATTTTCGTACTATATTCTCTTATAATATATTAAAATCAAATTAATAGATATCGTACTGAAATAACCCCACTTGTGATCTAGTGGTAGGAGGCTTGTGTTCTACAGTGACTCAAGTTCGAATCTCACTCGTGTCACATTTTGGTGGATGTTGACAATGAATGATTTAAGTTAGACCTTGTGTAAAGATTGTCAGTTCGAACCCTGAGCTCACCTGGGTTTTCATCCCACCGTGTGTTACGCCAGAGAGTTCTGCTCTTATAGTGGCACGACTTTCAAGTGGCATTCGCCGGCATGGTGTCCCGGGGGAACGCCCAAGCCAAAATCTGAAGCCAGCAGGGGCCCGGTTAAGACAACATAGTCTGGCCAGAGTGGGGCATTGGGACTCTTCAAAAAGGAGAGTGCGATAGCCTAAATACAAGAAAGTCGTCGTTCTAAAAAAAAGAAGAAGATACCGTACTGAAATAGTTGAGAGTGTAAGGTCTTGAGGTTCAAGTTCTACAAACAACAATTATTAAAAAAATTTCTTCGTTCAAGAAAATTATTTGTTATCATGTGGTAATGAAAATGACGTCATATATTGCTTTGGTTGAGTATTTATTTTTTGTAAATTAGATATGAATCATGAATGTGCATATGATGAATGGGTACTTTAATCCCATACAAGTGAAACAATTGGATTCCGATCAAGAAAAACATGTTCGAATGGAAAGCCCAACTTCAAAGAATCGCAACAAAAATGGCTCTCTTGAGAAGGAATGTGCTCATGGGGAGTACGGTATGTCTTGTTTGTCTTGATCTTGATGAAACAGTGAACCATTTGTTGGTTTACTACTTGATGACGGACCTAGTGTGGCAATATATAGCTAGTTGGTGTAAGCTTCCACATTTTTTTTGCCTTCTCCATAAACGAAGTGCTGGACTACCAATCTAGCTTGGCCCGGGATAGAAGACGTACAAAGTTAATTCAAGCCATTTTTCGTGTCACACTTTGGTGTATTTGAAGAGCAAAGAACGACAAGATCTTTAATAGAGTAAACACCTTCCCCACTTAAATTGTGGAAAATATAAAAATACAAAGTTACTTATGGGTGGTTTCAAGATCGAAGAAAAAAATATAATCAATTGGAATAGTTTGTGTATATTTGAAATGCTAAATATGTAAGCTTCTTGTTTTTGTTGTTGGGGACCAGTAGTTGCTAGTTTGCTAGTCCGCCTTTGTTAATATAATGTCGCCATTCCATTTTTTTTGCTCTATTAATATTCTTCCATCATTTTAATTTGGATCCTTATATTGGTTGGAATCATATATTGTTGTTGGTAACCTTCCATCATTTTAATTTGGATCCTTATATCGGTTGGAATCATATATTGTTGTTGGTAACCTACTGTAACCCACTCTAACCCAAACGTTTGTTAAACTGTAGGAATACCATTATGATTTTTTATAAAATACAACAGGAAAAGAAAACAAATACATTATGAATGCAAATTAAAATATGATTTTATATAAATTAAATTAAATATAAAGAACGAGTAGAAGAAAAGATGTTGAGGCCACTTTTAGACACGATTTCCTTAGTTTAGATTTTGTGCGCGCTGATCTCCTTTGAGAATGTCTGTCTCACCAGGCACAACAAGAAGTAGCTTCAATTGCCTGAGATGAACACCGGGTTTGAATTTCACCTAACAATTATGTAGTTGCCGGAAATTTTTCTGTGTTTTCTTGTGTTTCGAGTATTATATGAGAGAATACAATGATACAAAGTCTCTCAAGTTGTAGTTCTTATAACTTACAAGTAAGGAAGCACCTTAGTTTTATATTCCAAGTATTCGGTAACATTTTCAAGCATTAAACTTATTAAACATAGAAGTTAAATTGTATAAAACGTCTTTAATGACAATTTAATCAGTTTAGTGATCATCCGAAACAATTTAGGCTTTTTTTGTATCACTACTCTGCATTAGCAATAACTGTGAGGAAGCGATCAACATAGTAAGAACCGATCATCAGTCACATTAACTAGGTGACATCCGTGGGAACACGTCGGGCACTACCTATCAATGGTAACTAACCACTAACCTCACTAATGGTGCAAACTAAACTTTAAAAGACAAAGGAGACTCGTAGTAGCGGGAATGTGCAAAGTGCACCACATTGTGTCAACTGTCCATGACATGCGTATGTGTGCAAGTGTGTGAGGGTGCTTCACAATCTTCAGGGTCTCCATTTGTTCCTTGTGGCTAAGGAAACGACGTCCATAGAAGTCCCCCACTTAGAGCATCCACAAAAACACACCCCTACAAACCGCCACATCAGCGTCATCTCATATTCCAAACTTTTCTTAAAAACCTCATTTTTTTTCCACAACAAACTTCCACATCATCATCTTCCGTTACAATTAGTTTATATTTAATTAAATTACTTTTATAACAAATTTAGTTTTTATGTCTTGTATGTATTTAATTGATACATTAAACATTTAAAAAATATTTTTTTAGGCCAACGAATCCTCTAAACGGGCTATCAGGATACACATACACTTGTCTCTCGATCCAGGGAAAACCCTCACCTAAGGCCAACGCTCATGAACACTCACTCGAAGGCACGATAGTGCGTTAAGATAAAACATGTTCAATTCAATGATCCAACTAGTGAACGTTACTTATTCGTCTAGTCTTCCACAAGCTCATTGGCTAACATTTAAAAAATGTAACTTTTGAAAAGAAAAACATTTTAAAAGAATAATTTTTAAAAATAAATCAATTAAACAATAAAATACATTAACCAAAAAATAAATTATTAAAATTAAATTATTTTGATGTTTTTAATACATTTTTTTCAATAGGACTATTGGTTTTTATTGGTCCCAAGTATTTCATTTTTGCCGGCACTGGTCCCAACTATCACTTTAACTGCCAACGGTCCCAACTTTCACACACGTGTCTGCCACTAGTCCACGACTAACCGAGTACTAACTCCGTTATGTTTTAGATGACGTGTCCATCCTACGTGTTAAAAAACGTTGACGTGGCTGCCTGCGTGTATATTAATAACAAAAAACCCTTCTCCTCCTTGAATATATAATAATATCAGCAGATGACAACTTAATACATATCCCCAAATCGATATCTCCAATCGATCGAGAACCCAATCGATCAAGAACAACCCCAAATTAAAACCCTAATTCAATCATTGAATCGATTTCACTCCTAAGCCCTAATCCTAATCACACTCTACGCGCAATGAGTTCATCATCGTCTTGTACATCTGCTAGTAAGAGAAACCCTAAAATTGTTAAAATTGATTTACAGGGCAATGTCTACTGCCACCACGATTTAATTGCAGTTTCTAGGATTGCTGGTCATAGAAGTTCTCGAAATGGGGATGAATTCTACGGCTGCCGTTTATGGCCTGTAAGTACATTGTCTAGTTTACTATTTTCAAGTTAAATTTATTACATGAATTCCTTCTTCTTTTGTGGCTAGAATCAAGACTGCAAAATGTTCATGTGGAGAAAAGATTTTGATGTCTTCTTAAAGGAATACAGTTCAAAAAGAGATCAAGAGATGCAAATAGAAAATTTAAAGCTAAAGAACATGGTGTTGGAAGAAGAGAACAAGAATTTGAAGCTTCAACTCTCATTGAAAAGGTCCAATTGGAAGAGTAATGTTGTTTTAGGTTTAGCAATTGTTGTCATAGCACTATGGTGGAATGTAAGATGTTTTCTTGGGACCCCTTGGCTATCAATTTCATGTAATTTGTATTAATGTTAATGGATGTTGTTGTTCTCCATATATAGACTTGATTTGTAATGGATGTTGTTGCTATCAAGTACATATAATCTGTAACAATGTGTTGGTAACCAAAATCAAGAAAATGTAACACTTTATGCAACCAAATCAAGAACTGATTGTTAGCATGTTATGTAACATTACTGCACAAAATGGTCAAAATTAACTTCACAATATGACCAAAATGACCAAAATTGCATATCAGACTAAACTTGACTTCAAAATTACCATAATGCCCATAACATTTAGCACCTAGAAACTAAAAAGAAAATCTACCATTTAATAAATAGAAACTAAAAAGAAAATCTACCAAAGCAAGCAAACACTGGTTTGTGTGTTTTGTGAGCACATAAAACCCACCATTAGTGCTCATGTCTGCATAACAGATTGTGCATAAAGTCAACTGCATGACCAAAATTGCATATCAGACTATAATATGACCAAAATAACAATATGACCAATACCACAATATGACCAAACTGACCAAAATATGACCAATACCACAATATGACCAAACTGACCAAAATGACCACAATATGACCAAAATGCCCAAAATAACAATATGACCACAATATGACCAAAATGCCCATAACAGATTGTGCATAATAACAAGTCTGCAACATTAACATTAACATTAACCAGTCTGCAACATTACTTAAACATAAGTTTTTGACATTGCTAACCATTAAAATACTTAAACATTCCAAAATACATTACTTAAACATTAAGAAGTCTGCAACATAATCCTTGTCATATATTAACCATAAACCATCAAGTAGCTTTCCCCTTGCCTTTGGCCTTTGTGTTTCCCCGTGGCCTTTTAGAACTTGTTGATTGTTGTGTTGGTTGACTTGACTCGTTTGTCATCCTCCGTGGCCTCTTAGAACCTGTTGACTGCTGTGTTGGTTGACTTTCTAGTGTGGCTTGAGTTGACCTTGTTGACCTTCCCCTTGCAACAGTTTCTGATGTGGCTTGATTCTTAGATGTCTTAGGCTTTGTACAAGTTCTAATGTTATGACCACTTTCTTTGCAGTTGCTGCAACTCATTTCTCCTCCATGTTTTATCAATTTACATGGGTTCTTAGGATCTTCATGGGGATCTTTCTTTCTTTTTGTCTTTGGTCTTCCAGGTTGACTTTTGATGGGAGGAGGGTCCAAAGGATAATCAACTTTTGGCCAATACCTTTCGCTAGGCAAGGGTGGAATAGTGTATGAATTTGATCTTAAATATGTATCCTTAAGATAACAATCACTAACAAACTGTTCAGCATTTCTTCTAAGAAACCCAGCAACTGAACACACATGCTTACATGGTATACCTGTAAATACAATCTTTGTTATTCACCTTTGGAAGACCAGTCATAAATAACTTAATTATTGAATTATTGAACGATAGTTAACATACCTGTTAAGTCCCACTTTCTACATAAACATATCCTGTTATTCAAGTCCACAGCAAGATCATCAGCAAAATCTTTAACTTGGAACACATTATATGCTGATGGGAACACTGCACATTTATGGGCCCACTTTTTTGCTCTATCAAGTTTTTTTTGTATCCTTGGGCACACAACCACATCTTCAGCTAACATTTCAGAATGCTTAGTAATTATCCTAGTCATTGTTGTGAGCCTAATTGATTCTAACATGTCTATAATATGCATAGCTCTTGCCTCAACTATGGTTCCATTAAAAGTCTCAGCCATGTTACTCACTATGACATCACAACATGTATTACCCTTAAGAAAGCACCTTACAAAGCAATTAGGATTCTGTTTCATGAAATCATCCACTGCATCATTTGATATTGCTCTCATCTCCTTGATAGCATCATTGAAGTCAGGCTCATTATAAGCCCTACATGTCTGCCAATAATATGTCTTTAACTCTTTACCCTTAAACTTCTTTTTCCAATTTGCAAAGATGTGCCTTGCACAGTTTCTATGCTCTGCATTTTTCCAAATCAAATACACAGCATTCACTAATCCTTGTCATATAAATATAGAGAAACTTTAGACATCTAGAACTTACAACTTATAACTTAGATATTAACAAAGTAAGGTCATACCTTTTGTTGGTCAGAGATAAGTGTCCAGTCCTTTCCACCATCTTGGACATCTAGGCATTTTCTTAGTTCTTCCATGAACCATTCCCAACTATCATTAGACTCACCTTCAACAACAGCCCATGCCACAGGGTACATTTGATCATTAGCATATCTCCCAATTGCAACCAACAACATACCACCTAAAAAGGTCTTCAAAAAACAACCATCCAAACACAAAATCTTCCTACAACCTTCCAAAAACCCCCTCTTCACCCCATCAAAACACACAAATAATCTAAAAAATGTCTCCAAGTTTGAACCTGGGTCCTGGGTATTAAACCCTGGTGGAGCAGTTACCAAATTAAAGGTTGAAGTTGGATTTATTTGTTTCAAAGCTGCCAAGTAGGACCCAATTTTACTGTAGTGCTCCCTCATTGACCCGTGAAGCATCTTAAATGCACAATGCTTGGCATTGTAAGCCAACCATTTATGTATAAGAACCTTATATTTCTCTTTAACTGCATCCTGGATCTCTTTACCTTTCCATAGAGGTTTAGCTTTGAATAAAGGCAATAAGTCTTTAGCTATAAACTTAGCAGTCAATTGTTTATTCTTTACCATGTTTCTCTGACAGTTGTGCTTACTATTAACAGTCTTAACCATATAGCTACTCTTGCCCTTGTGAAATGAACAATATAGACTAAATGGACACCCTTCCACACATTTGACACCTACACGTCCCCCTCTACTCTTGTTACTTGTAGCAATGTAAACATTTCTACCATTTGTGACAGCATAATTTGAAACTGCTTCTTTGAAAGCTTCCCTAGTGGGGAACTTTATCCCAACAACCCATTTAAACTTAGACCAATTAGTTTCTTCACTTATATCTGGAACATTTTTTTTTGTTTCTTCCCTCTTATGTCATCATCTTCACTCTCTCCAGATGTGTCACTATAAGCATCAGAATCTTCAGCACTACTAGATGCTTCTTTAATTGCATCAGCGGATTGTTTTAGACACTCTTCAAGTAACTTCTTTTTTGTTTCAAGATCTTTCTCATTCACCTCTTGTAACTTAGCAACTGAACCTATCCACTCATCATCATCTTTCTCAGATCCATCATCATCCAAATCATCAAATTTATATGACTCATCATCAGAATCATCATCTTCTGAACTCTCTAAATCTGACCTACCACTCTCTATTTCATCTTTATTTGTGTCAATTGGTGGTGGTTTAAGTGTGGTGTCTTTAACCTTAACTAGAGATCCAAGTGATAAACTAGTAACCTTAGCTGGTGATTTAAGTGTTGAAGTTGGTGGAACTTGTTTTCTAGCTGTGAGCTTGGAGTACCTCTTAACCTTTGAACTAGGGCTCAAGCAAACTTCTGGTTGGCTAATGGGCTGGGCTTCATATATATTTTGTTGGGCTGGAGAGAAAATGGGCTGGGCTGGAGACTTAATGGGCTGGTCATCAGAGATAATGTGCTGGGCAGGAGAGTTAATTGGCTGGGCTTGAGGGTGACTGGTATCGGTTGTGGTTTTCCTTAACTTATCAGTTTGAACATATGAAACCAAACCTTGTGCAGACCTGGAACTAGAACTAATCAAAGACAACATCTCAAATACTTCTTTATCACTAACTAATAGCTTTAAACGACCATCACCAGGAATCTTGCAATACAACCAAAGACCATCTTTCGATTTGTATGAACCAAAATCCTTTGCATAATCCAATAACTCAAAGTATGAAAGTTTGTCAACATCTAACATTAATGAAGTTTTTTTTCCACCAACATACCTTAAAATCGGTGGTGCAACTTCAAATGCCCCATTAGTGTGGAAGGAAATACGTACTTGATTATCCATTGTTAAAATTAGGGCTTCTAACCTGTTCGATCGATTGAAGATGATGATTCAAATGCCCCACAACAGATTTTGTAACATGTTCGATCGATTGGGTTCTTGATCGATTGGAGATATCGATTTGGGGATTTGTATTAAATTGTCATCTGCTGATATTATTATATATTCAAGGAGGAAAAGGGTTTTTTGTTATTAATATACACGCAGGCAGCCACGTCAAGGTTTTTTAACACGTAGGATGGACACGTCATCTAAAACATAACGGAGTTAGTACTCGGTTAGTCGTGGACTGGTGGCAGACACATGTGTGAAAGTTGGGACCGTTGGCAGTTAAAGTGATAGTTGGGACCAGCGCCGGCAAAAATGAAATACTTGGGACCAATAAAAACCAATAGTCCTTTTCAATATGCCCCTAGGTTTATAAGTGGAGGGCCCACATGTTTCGTCTGTTGCTGGGTTGTGAATGCAACCTTTGAAATACAATCTTTACCTCCACATCAATGGATTTGCTTCATTTGAGGTCCGTGAGTTGCCAACTAGATTTGGACATTGGGCTTTGAAGCCCGATGTGGTTGCTCTTATACACCACTTCAAGGTTCCACCTCCAATTTGGGACAAGTTCCCACACATTTCATCATAGTTTTCGTATTTCAAACACACTATTTTTAGCATCGAATTTTCAATCCTCGCAACTTATTATAGACACATTTTGGTTCAGCGCGAAGCTCTCAAATAGTGAAACCCGAACCCAGTAAATAAATAAATTGATATATGAATATAACTGCCGCAGTTTTGAGATTTCGATTTTCTCTAGCTTTTCAACATAACATATATAATCAACCCAATGTCACCATTGTGTGCATTGGATATCAACCATTGTTGCCATTGTGTGCATTGGATATGCCGAAGACGAATTGCTATCAAGGCGAATGTGTTTAGCTTCTTTAAAGTTTATTAAGATTAAAACAGGGGGAGAAGTGACAATAAGTCATGGTGTAAATTCAACCATGTAAATTGACTATACATGAAAATTTATATCAAGGTCAAATCTTAATATCTTATTCAAATAAAAAAAAAGAACTTAGCTAAATTAAGAGTGTAAATACACATATGACTTAACACGGATTTACATGTGAACTAACGTTAATTGGAATAGTAAATTCACAAGCGAACCAATATAAAGTCACACAAACTTATGAAATTATACTGAATTTCAATCGTATTGCAAAGTGTATCATTACTCATTAAACCAACAAATACAAATCATAATAGTTCTCAGTTGCAACATTCTTATCAACCTCTCATTTGAAACTTTAGCCTTACAATGAAACTTAAGTCCAATAAGATCCACCAAATCTAAGCACCAACCATGATGCATTCAATTGCCTGTTTACATATTCCAGTCATTGTTGCCTCTGGCCCATATACCTAAAGCCCAAATCATAGTAAAATGACCAATTTACCCTTGAAAATGTTTAGAAATCATATGAAACAATGCAAGTAGAAACAAGGTACTCTAATGTACCTCAATAGGGATCCCAATCTCAGCCCCGAGTGCACGCATTCTCTCAAGCCCTCTTTGGTATTTCGGCCCTCCTCGTCGCACATAAATATGCATGTTCGCAGCTTTCAACTTCGACTCCTACATAAATTTATAACGATTAATACCAAAATGACCGTTTTACCCTTTCGGTTGCAAATGAACAAACAAATTACCTTCTCTTTCATCGCACGAATAATCCCATTAAAAGTAGCTGCCACGTCAGTAAAATTCGCAATCCCACCACCAACCACAAGCGCCCTCTTTTGACCGTCTGGATCAGCAGTCGCACACTGAAACATAAAATGTTAAATTTTATAAAAGTGGGACCCACAAAGCCAACATAATATTAAAGAATGAGTCACTAACATCTATGACAACTCTAGCATATTGCAAAACTTCTTCTTCATTAGGTGCACCGCTATATTCTGCATAATTTCCGAGCTCAGAAGCATAGCCTAAATCTCCAACTGTATCTGCATAGATGACACTAGCACCGCCACCAGAACCATGGTCCAAATCCGTCCTTTCGGGTTAAGAATCGTGAACTTCAACAATGCACTCGTCTGCAACGATTTAAAATAAAAAATTTAAAATATATAATTCCAAAAAAGTTGTATATATACTTATATGCACCTTCTCATCAAGTCCATGGATGAAGCTTTCAGTAGGAGTCATAACTCTTCCAAATGGCATTGGGAACTCAATATCGCCCCACCTGCGAAATAATAACATCTTTTAAGTTTCGTTAATAGTTAATAGAGTCAAATGCTGTTTTGATCACTCTTTTTATTTTTCATCATAAACACATCGTGATTCCCAAAACTCGACATTTCAATCCAGATTACTGACGTCATCCATGTCGCCTGTTAACTTCTTCATAAAATGACCAAAATACCCCTAGTATTAAAAAAAACTTATAATATATTTAGTTACATGGGTATTTTGGTCATTTTATAAAAGGAAAATTGGTTTTTATTGGTCCAAACTATCGTCTTTTGGTCACTGCGAGTCCCAACTAACGAATTGGCTGCTGACGGTCCCAACTTTTAACATATTTGTTCCTAACGGTCCGCGACTAACAGAATTTTAACGTCATTAGTTTCAGGTCATCGGAAAAAACGTTTTTGGCCGGAAAACACACATTTTTCCCGAAAACTCAACAATTTTGTCACAAACATCATGTCAACTTTGTATCGTACATTATGGAACCTTTTTCTAGTAAAAGGCTCAATTATTGAGGTCGTCGGAACCCTAGAACCATCGTCGAAGTCAGTTGATGGTGCTTAAGTGATGGTGGTTGGTTGGCAGTGAGTCAATTGGTGATGGTGGCGGTGTTCAGGTGGTGTTTTCCGGCAAAAAAAATGGCTTTCCTGGCCAAAAACGTTTTTCCGGCGACCTAAAACTAACAGAGTTAGGATTCTGTTAGCCGCGGACCGTTAGGAACAAATACATTAAAAGGTGGGACCATCAGTGACCAATTCGTTAGTTGGGATCGACAATGATCAAAAGGCATCAATTTTCCTTTATAAAAAAGTTAACTACAGATATGGATGGCGTTAGTAATCTGGATTGAAATAACGAGTTTTGGAAACCACAATGTGTTTTTGGCGAAAAAATAAAAAGGTGATTAAATAAGCAAATCTAACAAACCACAGGGATAAAAACAACTCGAGTTAATAAAAAGAAAGTAAGATGGTGTACTTTTTGAAGTTTTTGAAAGCAACATGTGGTCAAGCTCGCCTCTCATATCAAGAGGATACGGCTTTCCATCAACCAGAGTGAATGGATTCATTTCCAAGAACGTGAAGTCGAGATCTATATGCAAAAAAAACATGACTAATAAAATTCAAAAGTGACTTTTGGTTAGATTTATGAATGTTTGCATATGTGACAAGATTTTACCTAGGAATAAGGAATATATGTGTGTGATGAACTCCTCAATTACAGATTTGTACTGCATATGAAAAAATTGATCATTATAGATTCAATATGCACAATATTATTACAATGGAAAATAAAATCTTTTTAGAAGGCATGACCCGTTCATAAGTAATAATCTCACCTCTAACGGGAGCGTAGCAACAAGTGGAGCACATAGCTCTTGATTCAACACTACCCCTGTGGCTAAAAAGATTGTCTTAACCTGAAAATCCGGGGGTAAATTTGTAATTTAACAAATCCAATCGTTAAATTTTATCGAAAATTAAGAAGAATGCACCTTGTCCCAATTCTCTTCAATATCGATACCTCCACATTCTGAAAAACTAATGCTACATCCTAACCGCTCTGATACAACGTTGATGTAAAACTCTTCATTGTGTGGAACAAATGGTTCGACAATGAATGTGGTTATCGGTCCTTTGCATCCTCCCATCACAACCTAAAAATCAAGAAAGTTGTAAGTTTTAACAACCACATTTTCGACACCAATAAAAAGTTAACAATTTACCTCTTTGCCAAGTCGTTCGTTAACGAATTCAGCAACTTGACCCAAATCAAGATTTAAGGCAACAAGTCCACTCTTGCCACACTTTCCATACAACATGTCCGGTTTCACAACCAGTTTGGAAGAAGCTAACCATGGTTCTGTTTGTGCCAGCTCATTAAAGTCGGTTGTCTCGGTAATCTGATGCACCAAAAATGTTACTAGTCAATTAACATTTAACTATTAAGTAATTGTTTATGTTTGAACACACATTAACTATTTAACTCTCAAATTAAGTTATAACTATTTTCACCTGTGCAGATTTAATTGGCAATTCATAACCAGATATCCTCTTGAAATGCTCCTTGAGTAATCTCTTCGAATCGTACTCTCGGATCTTCTTTCGTGCCATTTTCGTTCCTATAAGACCTTGTTACACCAAAAACAATACACAACAAATATCAACTCACATCCACATTACTAGAATCAGTTCATATATATATATATATATATATAATGTAATGAAATAAAGATTGATTAAATTTGAAACATACTAGTGGTAGTTGCTGTTGTTGCTTGAAAGATACGATGCAACTGAATGTGAATTTATGCTTGAAATTGGTGGGGTTCTTGATTTAATATTCGGTTACACTTTTTTATTTATTTATTTTTTGTTAATAAAGTTTGGTATGGTATTTATTTTAGCGGGAAGAAAAGTAATGTAGATGGTGGTTTGATGATCTCTACCGGCTAACTGACACCTCATAGGCTCAAACCCACAAGTCAAATTCGGGTAGAACTTTGTATCATATGATTACTTAGAATATTAATAATAGAGACAAATGGGCAATGACAATCTTTTTGTTTGTTCAACTAGAATTGTTTTAAGGGAAAATTCCCAAAATAAACGTTTATGAAAACGTTTTTCAGGTTTTAGGTGTCATTTGCAAGAAATTCCCAAAATAGGTATTATAAACTAGTCGTGACGAGTAGTTTATGATTGCATACGAGTAGTTTGTAGAACCAGTTAACACTTGCCACGTGCCCTTAAACTAACCGTAACGAGCATGTTCACTAATAATTTGCTCGTCAAGACTAAATTAGTTTCATGTCCCGTAATCAACGCCTACGAGTAACTTATAAGTCCTTTAGTTGCGACGACTAGTTTACCTGGTTTACATTCCCTACACGAGTAGTTTATTAGTAGTTAACTCGCCGCGACTAGTTTAACCTTACAATCTACTCGTTGTGAGTAACGAACTTATGAATTACTCGTGGGCATTGATTACGAGGCATAAAACTTATTTAGTCGTGACGAGTAATGGTTAGTAAATCTGCTCGTTACGGTTAGTTTAAAGATACGTGCCAAGTTTTAATTGGTTATACAAACTACTCGTCACGACTATATTATAATACCTATTTTGGGAATTTCTTGCAAATGACACCTAAAACCTGAAAAACGTTTTCATAAACGCTTATCTTGAGAATTTTCCGTTGTTTTAATGTATTAAGATTCTGCTTTAGAATTTTGTTTTTTAAAAAAGGAAATTAACTTTTAAGTTATTAGTATTTTTATACGGGTGACAAATATGATTTTGATTTCGGAGACTAATACCTAAGATTTTAATTATGTATTTTAATATGTGGCATGACATAATTTCGAGTTGAACCCATAGAGATGATACTTAGGGATTTAAATGAACCGAATCGAGAGAAACAAGACTTTGTTTATGTTCGTTCGTTAAGTGTATATCAGATAAAAGACATTTTATGTACATATAAGTATATAACTAACATAACCTCTTGTTCCTATTCGCTCATTACGGAAATTATTTTGTTCGTCTTCAATCGTTAATTTCGTAGAACATGTATGAATTTGAAAAATATAAATCTAACATTCTTAAACGCAAACATTAGACACAATAACCCAAAAAATAAAGTTAAATACTTAGACATGATAATTTGAAAAATGCCTTGGTGTAATAATTATGGTTGGTTAGTGATAGACAATTCGTGGAACTTGGAAGCTGATATGAGGAAGGAAAGGGGAAGAAACGATGTAAATTGAAAGAAAAAGAAACGATGTAAATTGAGAGGACCGGGGTTCCTAGTATAAATGTTAATGTAATTAGACTAGTAAAACTAAAAAATATAAAATGATTAAACGTTAGTATAAATCATTAAAAATATTTAAAAAAAACATTAACAAATTAAAATTAACAAACAAAATGAACAAATGTAAACGGACGAAGAAACGTACATGAAAACAATTGTACAACATTCATAATCATTCGTTTAATTAGTCGGACGAAATTTCATGTTCATGTTCGTTCACTTATTGAACGGACGTAAATGAACTTCCCGCTGAATGTTCACGAATGATTCATTGAATGTTTGTTTCATTTAGAGCCCTAACAATAGTTAAGTGGGTTGTATTAATGGTAGTGTACCTAATCATGTTTTGTTTACCTGAAATCAGCTTCGGTAACCCGATTTCTCTATGGAGAATTATGGATAATGGCATTAATAGCAACGTACCTGATTAGGTTTTGTTTACCTTAAATGAACCCGAGCTCCACCTCAAACACCCTTATAATGTTTCCAAAAAGTTTGTCTATGTTATAACAAAAACTAATCTGCTATTCTATGTCAAAGTTTAAAGCAAGTAAAGCAAGAGTATCATGTTTTAAAAAAGCTATATACATAATAGTTTTTCATCAAAAGTTTTCAAAATATAATATTATAAGACTTAGCTTGTTACTCAAAAGTTTTCAAAATATAATATTATAAGACTTAAATGGAATTACCTTTCAAACACATACGTAGCATAACTAATGCAATGACTGATCGAAAGTCAAGAAAAGGTCACATCGACATAGAAATGGTGCATTACCCCTCGTATTTGACTTTCTTCTATAGTGTTAATAATAGGATAGATATATTAAATCATTATTTCAAAACACGTGACCTTTATTTTAGAAAGTTGTTGTCTTCGCTTAATTTAAGGTTTTATTCCTCCCTTTAGTCAATATATGCTACTAAATAGTCGTGTACTTTGTTTGAGGTTGTGACCTAGGTCTAAGAATTTTGTTTAACCCAATATGCAATTGAGGTTTTTTCGTACATAAAAGATTTTGATGACAATTAACGGCTAAATAAAAGTTTTTTTTCAATTGCAAATGCTTTATTCATATTTATGTAGCACAGGAAAAACATGTTTATGGATCCTCTTTCTATGCATCATGCATATATGCATATACCTCATCTAAGTTCCTTGAATATTCATACTTCATAGTAAACAAATGGACGAATCGAGAACAATAGTCATTTTTTAAATTGTTTCTAACGGAATGATAAATTTGATATTTTAACCAGTTGTGATGGCATGTACGAAATTTTACTCATTGGGTGCACCGTGCATATGAAATTCTAATAGTTTTTAGGTTATATATGAAATTATCCTATTGTGTTAATCTTGTGTAAATGAAACACTCGTAAATCGTAATAAATTAAAAAGAAAAAAGTTTATAAAACTATTTGTCCTTCTATGGTTTCGTTTATAAAAATTGTCATTAAAATAGTACCAATTGTCAAAGTTAAATCAAAACTTTAACGGAAAAAAAAAGATGAAGAAAAAATAAAAGAAAAATCATGTGTGGGTGAGTAAAACTTGTTATGTTGGTACTTGGTGTGTAGTGTGCTAATCATGTCTCACGTTTTTTAGGTATTGCTACTCATTAACTCACTTCTAAGTTATAACTATTTCTTACTTGAAACCTTCGATTTAAAAATGAGGCAACAGACATTTTGAAACCCTGTAAGGACTAATTGTTTCATAAACTTCTTTCTCTAATCAATATCCAGTGTTTAAGTTACAAAAGATTAAAACAATATTTTGATCCGCAAAAACGCAAGTCAAGTATAAACAAATTTGACACAATGCCTCTCAGTTCTACAATATGAAATATTTGCAATGACGTTCTCAGAGTGAAGATGCTTAATGAGAAACAATGATGTTGGGTATCCACGAAAAAAAAAGAAACATGACATTATTCTTTCTTTTAATTTTGCTTGCCATATTAAGCTCGACTCATAAAGTCTATTTAAGTATTTATTACTTACAACACCTCGTGATGTCTTGGGTTTGTTTTTTTTGGTGAGAGGTAGAATACACTACATATGATATCGCTGTTAAAAGAAAGAAATATAACATAAAGTAAAAAAGCAATGGAGTGAATAGTGGCAAGCCCAATCAAATTCTTCCCACAAGATGATCGATTTTTTTTAATATTTCATTTATCATTTAACTTGATTTGCTCTGATAACTTGCACTCGTTAATTTAAAAAAAATCTAAATATAAAGTTGTGTTCACTTTTTTTCTTTTTCAACATTTTGATATATGGTATCAAGTAGTAAAGGTGCACAAAACCGATTTTTTTGTCAAACCGAACCGGTTTGGTCAAATCATGATCAAAACCGGTTTCAAATCAGTTCGGCTTAGAAACCAGTTTAGGAGCATGAAATTTCAACCTGGTCCAAACGAATGGGTTCGGTTTAGAACCGGTTTCCGGTTTGTTTTTCTCAAACCGGTCCGGTTTTAGAACCGATTCGCTAGTTCAGAAGGGGAACCGGGTTTGGCTTAAACAGGGTTTTTTTTTGTACATCTCTATCAAGTAGCATGGTAAAGATTCTGGTAACCAAGGTAAATTTTCTTGGACCGTCCACAGTAACAAAAGCCTTGATTTTTGGCTCAAATTTGGTTATAAATGGGCTGGTTTAGCTAATTTAGATGGTTATTATATGGACAGATAAATTAATAGATAACATAATATCTCCACTTCTCTAGTCCTCTCATGATCCATCCCACATCCTAAAGTATGCTTCAACCTCTGTATTTATATAACAGAAAATTTTAATTATTAACTACACACATAATATATAATAATAGTAATAATAACATTTTAACCTTTAGGATCATGCAACAAATTCCTCCATTTTGTTAGGATAATCTTGACAATAAATGTTGCTTTCCTTACTATGAGTGCAAAGATACCATATGCAGGTAAATGAATTAATCCCAATCCTAAATACCTGCAAACAATACGTGTTTTATTTTTGATTAAATAGTCAAACATTCACATAAAAACATACCAAAGGGGAGCATATGTAGTTGATAAATCAAGAAAGTCATATGGCCACCTGCAATATCAAGAACAATGAAATTAAGCATAATATAAGTTTTATATTATCCATTTTTTATTACTGATCTGGTTATAATAAGATCTCATCTTACCACGTTGCTACACATGCATGAAATATCCACTGGAATATGACAAATATACACGTCCATATACCAAAATACGCCACACGAAAGAAAGGAAACCGATAGTTAAAAAAAGTCAATCTAGTCAAGTCAACAAGCATATAACTTAATAAATAATAGTGTGAATTGCGGTTTTCGTCCTCGTGGTTTGTCCAAATATGTGGTTTTAGTCCAATAGTTTCAAATTTGCGATTTTCGTCCTTGTGGTTTCGTTTCACTTGCAATTAAACCCGACTCCACTAACCCTGTTAATTATGGTCGTTAAACCCATTAGTGTGCCCTTCATGTGAGGGGCAGTTTTGCCCTTTTTTCCGCAAATACACCTCAACCCCTCACGTGAGGGTGCTTGCGAATTAAAACGGGGTTTTATTTGGAGAGGAAAAGGACAAAACTGCCCCTTACGTGAGGGGCACGCTGACGGATTTAACGATCAGGCGTAACGGGGTTAGTGGGATCGGGTTTAATTGCAAGTGAAATGAAACCACATGGACGAAAATCGCAAATTAGAAACTATTGGACTAAAACCGTAAATTTGGATAAATCACAAGGACGAAAACCGCAGTTTACTCTATATAATAAAAAAAACATCTCAATCATAAACTTACAATATAATATATAATAACATAACTTACCAGGCGATTCAGAGCTATATCAACAAGGAAAAAAGCATTGAAAGAAGGCAAGCTAACATCAAACTGTAACGAAAAGACGAAAATACCTCTCAGCATAATATAGAAACAAATTACATAACTAAATCATTGATTTAAAGAATGAAAGAAAAAAACATACAAACTGTAACTTGTGGCCTGCAGGAGCAAGAAACGGATAGATTATAAACCAAAACACACTATCCGTGAGTCCAACAGCACCCGCGCTTGTCTGTTTATTAAAACAGTGAGACACAATATAACACCGTTAAAGATTTATATTATACAAACTTACCTGAAATATTATTTGAAAGAAATAGCCCCATACACCCGCAGTCTTTTCATGATTGATATTATTATCAACAACTTCATTCCAATATTTGTAACATCCATAAATCGAGTGTAAAGATGCAAGCTGCATATAGCATACACAAAACACAAATTTAAAAAAAAAATCTAATTAGAACGTATACATATAACATATAAGTATATAATTAACAAGTCACAACTTTTCATACCCCAAAATAGAAAGTGACCAAAGCAAATGTCCACCTATTCGTCACAAAAAAAAAAAAAAAAAAAAAACATTTTAACGAACTCAACATCATAAAGGGGTTAAAAGTTAAAAAATGTTAAAGCTAAAATTACTTACTGTGTGTAAAAGAAAAGTGAATTAGCTCCACAACGCTAACATTACACCAAACGCAACTAATCTGTAAATTTCAAACAGGTCCTCCAAGTTTCATCCTCATACAAAATCCCGATGGGCTCCACGTCAGGCTCATCGCTTCTTTTCTTTTTGTTGAATACTTCATATTTGATTATTAAGAATCCTGCTAACGTCATAGCAGTAATACACTGAGGAAAAACCTCCAGGTCAAACAGTAACTCGGGGGGTCGGTTGTGTCAACAGCCATCAGTGGGTCCCAATTAACTCGATGCTCCTGTTTACAAAATATATTGTTTATATTAACTTGAAATTCATTTTACCAAATTGTGCAATGTTTGATTCGGGTACGATTGTATTTCCAATCATAGTTGTAAAAATCCGATTAATCCCCGATTAATCGCTAGTCAGTAGTCCAGCGGCTAATCGCAAGTGGAATTGAGTGGAGGATACCAGCCGCTTCTGCAGCCTATGGGCACCGGCCGAGTATTCGCTAGTATTTTTGGCATGGTAGCTGCTATCAAAATGAAATGGTTCAATTCAATTCAACTGAAACGCCTGAATTTTAAATTTGTTTTCTTTTTGAAAATAGTTTAATTTTAACTAAATAAAAAATCCTAATTTTGGTTTATATGTATAACTATTTTTATAATTTTACTACTTTTTGAACTCGTTTATTATACGAGATCTGTCAAATAAAAGAAAATAAGGTTTGTTATTTGAAATAAAAAATCAAAATTAAGGGTAAAAAATAAATGAAAAACAATAAAAAGCTTAGAATATCAAATTTATAAATTTGAGAAAGCATCTTTATAACCTGATTATAACTCAATTATTAAAATGGTTTTAATACATGACACTCATGGATTAGGATAAATGAAATGAAAGATTAGGAATTAGCATGAAAAATTTGGCTATGAATTAATATACCATTAACATCTAAGCCTTAATATTTTCTTTTATTATTAGAGTAGAGTTTTCTGATTTAGAGATTCAATTTTTAAATTTTGATGTGAAAAGTATGGAGATTCAGTGGAGCAATCTTTCTATTTTGGGAATAGAAATATGAATGAAAAAGGAAAAAAAATTTAGAAATCTCTTAAATTTAGAGATGTTCGAGTGATAGAGACTGTAATACGAGTGTTCTTAGAGGTTTAACTCTAAATACACATTCGACTTTCATGATTTCTCGCATCAACAAATGTGGTTGTTTTAAGAGGCGAAGCCCTCTTGTGAAATGAGAATAACAGAGCCTTGGTGGGATAGAGCCTGAATGGGGTCCAAGGATCAAACCCTAGGTAAATCCAATAATCAGACTACTAGTGTCACGAGTTGAATCGAGCCAAGTGTCACGAAGCAATCCTCTCAGACTTCGTGTGACATTCAAAGGCTAGCCAATTAGTCTGCTTATAATCAGGGGCTGCTGGTTTCGTCCTGTCTTGGACACATCAGGTGAGCGGTAACAGCTCGTAACCAATGTTGCGTTCTTTGTGCAAGCATGACTGGGCATGTACGCCTTCCTTTCCCGCTGAGGTCATGCTCGATGAAGTCCAAGTCGAGTCAACAAACCCATCGTTCAAGCACTTTCAATCATTGTGATGGTGGCATTGTGATGTCGGAGAAAGGTGGCATAGCCGGAGACGAACACTCCTTTTGACGCGTGGCCCAATCATTGTGGTGGTGTTATTGTGGAAATCGACCATCACAATTGATAATGAACGGATGATGGACGATATAGAAATTAAATGAGTTTTATGCATTTATGCATTCAATAAGAGCATTCTCAGCAGCTTCTTTAAATTATTGTGAGCTTAATCTCTAAAAAAATTTTAAAGAATTGTAAGTGGTTGTGAATGAAGGAGAGAAAATTTTTTAAAGAGATGGGTAAATTTTGGAGGAACACTGCTCATCTATTTATTTTTTTAATATATTTGAAAGTAGTTGTGAGTGGAGGTGGGAGAGCAGATAATGATAAATATATTAAGAAGTTTTATTTAATTGTATATGATAGAGAAAATGTAGTATTTTTTAGTATAATTATAAAAATAGAGATAGAAAAACTGTCAGTGATACTCTAATAAAGTCATATAATAGTTTTTAAATCTTAAAATAAAATATTTATTCTATTTCAACGACACTGAGTGTACCCAACCCTATGTTTAAATCGGGTCAAGTTATTCTACAAATGGTAACAAAAATGAGAAATGTGAGAAGCCATAAATAATTGACATATGTCAAGTGGGGACAAAAAAAGGGTATAGAAGTAATTGTACACATTTTCTCTCTCAACATGCAAAACAATGTTAATACCCCCATCATTTTAGAACGTTTATAACTTTTTCGTATGATATTTTTTTTAAAAAGAAATTCATTATAATAACAAACCTTTTTTTATCTTTAATATGAGTATAATTTTTGTTATATAAAATTTAAAACAAATATCACGTCATTATGTCTTTTCGCACACCATTGTGTCTTTCGCAAACCACTGTGTCTTTATTCGTCATTATGCCTTTTCGCACACCATTGTGTCTTTTCGCTTATCATTGTGTCTTTTTTCGTCATTGTGTCTTTTCGCACACCATTGTGTCTTTTTTTCGTGTCTTTTCGCACACCATTATGTCTTTTCGCTTATCATTGTGTCTTTTTTCGTCATTTTGTTTTTTCGTCATTGTGTCTTTCAACTCATCATTATGTTTTTTTAAAATACTAATAGCACTTTTGTGTAATAATAATATGTAAAAATAATGATAAAAACACAATGATTAATACATGTTACACAATAACTTGAAACATAAAACACAATGTTGAATACGTATAACACAATGACCTAAAACGTAAGACACAATGGTAAATATATATGACACAATGACTTGAAACGTAAAACACAATGGAAACAACATATTACACAATGACTTGAACACAATACACAATGAACGCAATACTATTTTTCTCAAATTAAATGAATTTGTCATATGTCAATCCGAATACAAGCCAATGAACGTATTACATAATGACTAAAAGTTAATGACGAACAAAACGACACAATGACGTACTCTTTGTTTTAATTTTTATCTTTCATATGAGTACAAATTGAAAAATATAATGATCAAAATCTATAATACAATTCATGTGAAAACTCAACTAAAAGACACAATGAACAACAACAAAACACAATAAAAAAAACCCATTAATTTTTTTTTATTTTTATACAACAATATGATACTCATATTAAAGATAAAAAAGGCTTATTATTATGGTGGATTTTTTTTTAAAGAATAATGTCGTATGAAAAAGTTATGGACATTTTAAAATGATGGGGTAATTGACATGTGCCTTACATGTGGAGAGAGAAAGTCAACAAATGTGAATTATACTTTCATGCCTTTTCCATCAATTTTTATTTATTAAATTAATCTTAGTCATTCAAATCTAAGATCAGCAGACTGCATTCCTTCTCACCCTTCTCATTTTTGTTATCCTTTGTATTTTAACTTTACCCTGTTTAAATCTACGTAAGGTTATTTGATGAAAAAAAAGTGTGTTTAGTTGTTAAAAAGGAAAAAAAAAACTGAGTGTGCATTGTACATGTTATTAACCTTGTTAAGTTAAAATGGTGCATGCTTCAATATATTTGTAAAACTTGAAAACTGACTTTTATAGTGTATACACAAATTTTATGAAACATGATACCATCAAACATCATGTTCATGCCATTTGCATGCATGTGTAAAAATTAATAACGTAAAATACAAAAACACGTCAAATGGGTGATAGCTAGCGAAATGCAAAAACAACTACAACCTTGCAAGAATGACAATTGTGAACAAAAACGTATACGTATGGTTGTTCTTTTTGCACCTACATATCTTCTCAAAATAATCCATTAATTTGTTTTTATAACCTTCATTAAAAATACAATGAAAATGCTTAAATTTTGAGTTTGGGTTAAGGATGTAGTTCTCAATTTTTACAAACGGGTATGGACATGACCAATACCCGTCCCGTTGCCATCCCTAGAAAATAAAGTGAAAAGACTTTATTTATTGTTCCATTTTATCTATGCGGTGTGATTTTTAACTTATGTTATATTTTTTAATTTTAGCATAAGTAGGATTAATATAAGTAGTTTAAGTAGTAGCAAGTTACCACCCCCTAGGGGGGATTCTTTATTCTCAATCAAGATGCTTCAACTGGATAAATTCACTTCGAAATTGATGTCAGGGGGTTTTTCTTCTGTTCTAGACGGCTGTATTTGTCGGACATTTTCCGAGGGTAGCATTATACTGATTGTTGTTCTTTCAACTAGAGAGAATGATAAAGAAGCTCTCTTTGACTATAATGTTTGGTATACGCTCTTGGAAGAACTTTGTCTGCCAGGACAACTCACGTGTATTAGACCTGATGATGAGCCTATTCTCTGTGATGAGGGCTGGATGGTCTTTTTATACCCTACTTGTAATATAGTGTGTATGTGCTACTCTGATGAATATTATTAGAGAAAACGAATAGGTCGTAACTGTTGAATGAATTAGTCTTTTATTGATAGCATAGAAGCCACATATTGCTTTGAAGCGGTTTAATCAAGTTACTTACCTTTAGTAGCATAAGCACGCATGCGGGACAAGACATTTCACAAACAAAGTGGGTTTTATATACCTTTGCCTGTCTTTTTTCCCCTCTGGTTATCAAACCTCAGCCTCACAAATCATTATGACAACATCGTTTGTGTGGAAGATCTAACTAGAAGTCGTATGATTTTAATGTTTTTAAAGTTTGCATACTAAAAGCATTGGTCAAAGTCAAACAAATTAACTAATTTGAGTGTTATAAAACGCACGTGCATGCACATGGCTGACTGATCGAAGCTGGTTTCACTGTTAAGTAGGTGACAACAAAATTAAAATATGGGGCTAAGTTATTATTAATGGGTGAGTAGAGTGATTCATTTGTGACACCTACTTAGGGGTGGCAACCTTAACCCAAACCATTCTAAATGGGTCAATTTGAGTTGTTTTAAAATTCAAATGGGTTGATTTGGGTCATAGGTTTTAATTAAATGGGTCAAAATGGGTCACTTGAAATACCACATTCTTATTTTTGGGTCAAAATGGGTTGAAAAATTTAACTACACGAGTCGATGTGGGTTAGTGTCATAAGGAAAAGTGACATGTTTGGGTTGAAACGGGTTTTAGATTAGAACGATATCGGTTTAGGTTTCGGCTCGGATCAGCTTTCGTGCCGACACGAGTTTTAGCACTGGACGGGTTGGCTTTCGGTTTCTTTCGAGTTTTCGCACTAGACGGGTCGATTAAGGTTTTTGATTCGTTTTCGTCGACATTTCGGTTTCGGTTAATTTGTCGGTTTTTTTTTTTTGATGAACGAGGATAACGGCGAAAATATTTTAGTTTTTTTACATTTTTCGTTATTCGTTTATATTTTGAGTTATGATTTTTTATTTATTTATTTTTGAATTTTTTTTTGAGGGATTTTGATGTTAACAGAAACCATCAAAAAATATTTAAAAAAATTAATAAAAAAATCATAACTCAAAACATAAAACAAAAACAAAAAATGTAAAAAAACTAAAATGTTTCGTCCGTTGTCCTCGTTCAAAAAAAAATCGGCAAATTAACCGAAACTGAAAAGTCGAAAACAACGAAACAAAAACATGCTGAAACAAGCTATTAAGTGATGAAAGGAACTGAAAAATCGCTAAAGCAAGCTGTTAAGTGCTGAAACGAACTGAAAAATCGCTTAAACGAGCTATTAGATGCTAAAACGAACTGAAAAATCGCTAAAGCAAGCTGTTAAGTGCTGAAACGAACTGAAAAATGGCTTAAACGAGCTATTAGATGCTAAAACGAACTGAAAAATCGCTTAAACGAGCTGTTACGTGCTGAAACGAACTGAAAAATCGCTTAAACGAGTTGTTACGCGATGAAACGAACTGAAAAATCGCTTAAACGAGCTGTTACGCGATGAAACGAACTGAAAAATCGCTTAAACGAGCTGTTACGTGCTGAAACGAACTGAAAAATCGCTTAAACGAGCTGTTACGCGATGAAACGAACTGAAAAATCGCTTAAACGAGCTGTTACGCGCTGAAACGAACTGAAAAATCGCTTAAACGAGCTGTTACGCGCTGAAACGAACTGAAAAATCGCTTAAACGAGCTGTTACGCGCTGAAACGAACTGAAAAATCGCTTAAACGAGCTGTTACGAGCTGAAACGAACTGAAAAATCGCTTAAACGAGCTGTTACGTGCTGAAACGAACTGAAAATCGCTTAAACGCGTTTTGACCCAAACCCGTTTTGACCCGTTCCAACCTTGACCCGTTCTAACCCGAACCTGTTGACCCTAACCCGTTCCAACCCGAACCAAAACAACCCTTTTTTAAGTGACCCGTTCCGACCCATGACCCGTTTCAACCCTAACCCGTTCCGACCCATGACCCGTTCCGACCCATGACCCGTTTCGACCCAACCCAACCCATTTGCCACCTCTACACCTACTAATTTACATCACATGAAGAACTTGCCCTAAATAACTGTCTTCATTTACTCCATCCAAATCCATGTTAATTTTGCTTTCAACATTAATATCATAATTTTTTGAATAGACCAAAACATATATTTTCTTTTTTGTTAGGGTAGAAACTGATTATTATTTATAACCATTAAACAATATAGTAGTGTACCAAGTATAAGAATATAGTAGAGTGTCAAAATCTTCTCTTAAGGTTTGGTGAATTATACGATTTTCATCCAAAAAGTTTTATTTTTATTTTTATCTTTTTGCAACTGGGCCAAATCTATAACTCCGTTAGTTTTTAATGTTAAATGAGGGGAAAACCTCATTGGAATGAACGTACGTTCACTACAGAGATTACGGACTTAATTCACACAACGTATATTCATTCCATCAAAACCAATTGTGAATTTCATTGAGTTCAATTGTGAAGGTTTTAACCTTCACCTTACAATGGGATATATACTGTTTCTTATTCATATTGATGTCTTATAAATTAAGAATTATAACACATTAATATTCATATTGATGTCTTATAAATCAAGAATTATAATACACAATTGAAATTATATAGCATGCAATATTAACATTCATGATGTTAAACTACCACAAAAAAAAATAAAAAATAAAAAAAAATCAAACGCGTGATAGCATTATCAATTTGTGTTTATCCTTAAACCAGACAATTAACTCTACTTTAAACCCTAGTAATTAGTATAATTGTATCTAAAGTTCAAATTGCACGTTTCTTTCATGTGATAGTGACTTTGTGTTGAGCCATTAAGAGATAGCATTTAAATCGTTCTGCATGTTTCTAGAACTTAATTATTAAGAGGCTCCATAATCATTAATCTTAGGTATCCACCCACTAGCTAACAACCAATCAAAATTTTTTGCTTCTTTATTTTCTCCACCATCATAACTAGCTAGTTATTACAAAACGCGCTAATTAACAAGTGTGTTTGTTAAAGTATCACTGCTTACATAGGAGTGATGCGAGTGATGCGACGTTTTAACTAATTAACAGGTGTGTTTTTTAAAGTATCACTGGTTACATAAGAACATATAGGATTGCACATCCATCTAGATGTACAATCCTATATGTTCTTAAGACTTAGCAATATTCTTAATAAGTTAGGCATATGCAATACTTTAACAATCTACTGGCATAACAAGGGGACGACACACAGAAAAAAGGGGCACATCAATATTCTAGGAAATTGTAAGAGTTTTCTCACTACGAATATAACTAGTTATTATCAATACATTTGTTACATGACATCTTGATTGAGTACATGCATATCATAGATCAAGTAATCTTTTTGAGATTATGCATATAAAACATATCACACTCATGTCACTACAAACATCACACTATATGTCACTACATAACCTATAGTAAGAGATTTAATAATTACTAGTATTCTCTTAATTTAGATATGATCGATACTTATAATCCAATTAATTACAAGTATCATCCATTGCATACATTAAGTAGTTACACAGTAGTTGACACTCTACTAAATATTAACAAGCTAACTAAGTATCATGCATGAAAATGACTACATTGTTTCATTAAATGTCAGCGATTGAATGCCTATGCTTCACACTCCTATATTTGTACTTAAATATGTCAATGTGTATGCAAAGTACACCCTCCTCCATGTTCTCATCTCCATATTTCTCCCTGATATGTCAACATTGAACCATCTTGTAGACCTCCAAATGCAAGAACAGATCTGCTATGTGCAATGTGGTTTCTGCACCACAGTTTTACTAGTAATTACTCAACAAAATTACGGTTTTTTCTTTCGTATCAATTTGGTTTCGGTTTCTGTTTCGGTTTATTCTACTTATGTATGTTTATATATATCCATTTACCTGTCTTTTTTTTTCTACATATGTAGGTTTGTGTACCGTATAGGTGTTTATCTATGGTGGTTACTGTTAAATGTGGCCATTGCACAAGCTTTTTTCCAGTAAACATGTCAAGATCCTCCTTTCTTCCTCTTCATCTCATTTCTTCTGTTGATAATCAAGAAGATGTGTGTTTTTACATTTCTTTTCAGTTATTACTATATTTATCATAAGTTAAAAAAATCTTGGTTTTATGTATCATGTCTCTCTTACATGCAGCCAATGGTGGAGGCTTGTGGAAATGATCATGATGAAGAAGTTCCTAAACTAACCTTGAGCAAGCATAACTCTTCTCCTGTCATATCGTCATCGTCTTCATCAGATGAAGACAATGATCATGATGATCTTGAAGTAGTAAACCACGTCTCCAACAAGCGTAAAATTTTACTTGAATCTTCTTATATTAACCAAGAATAGATCTTTATAGGTATCCCACATGATAAAAGATTGGTTATGCCATACAAAATCACTTAAACCCTAAACCCTATATCAGTTGTATAATATTGTAATGTATTGTTTTTTTAAAATCCGCTATATATAAATATTATTTGGAACAAACCTTAGATACTATGAACTCATCTAATTTATGTGTTTGTTTGTAGCACCGGAGAAGAGGCAGCGTGCCCCATCTGCCTATAACCAATTCATTAAGTAAAGTATTCATAAAAGGCTAATTCGTGATTTCGAGTTGATTTATGTAATAATTATCCTTAACTTAGATATTGTACATTATCAGGGATGAACTCAGGAGGCTAAAGACACAACATCCAAACATGACTCATAAGCCAGCCTTCAGTGCAGCTGCCAAAAATGTATGTTTTTTTATTTCTCAAAGTACACCAAATGTACCTTTAAGGAAACAAAACAATTAATATAACACATGATCAACACATGATGATAGATGCTATGAAGTAGATTTGAAGTTTGTCTCTTGTTTCAGTGGGCTCATTCACAACCGAGTCAACAGAATGAAGAAGAAGTCAAATCAAAGGGCTCAAGTGGTGAACTTGGTTTGGACCAGACGTCTTAGCGCTAGTCGAAAAACATTTTAAAGACTAGAGGAATATTGATATATAGTTGCCTTAATTAAGTAGTTAAAAGTTTTCTTGTGTAAAGGATGTCTTGCTCCACAATTTTCATGTCCTATGTGATGTAGCTACTGCTTTATTCATTTCAATCACTTAATTTGAAGTAGTTTTTTTCTAATTAAAATTAAAACAAAGTTATGTCGTTTTCGAGCCAGTAAACGCCATGTTACTGGTAGCTAGTGTATGAGTAGTGGTTTACACCATAGTCCATAGATATAGAAGCATGGTTTTCTGTTTTGAGAACTTGCAGGTTCCTTCACAAGGCAATGGTTGGTTTATTTTAAAAAAGAAAGTATTGAAGGCAAAGAAATTAAAAGCCCTTTAAATGATATATGTGAAATTGACCCATTGAGTTAAGAACCATGAGTTGTTCTTTCTATTTTAAGAAGGTGTTAGGGGGTCCAATAGTGTGTATATTGTATCTCTTGTGAGTTATGAGGTATGTGATAGCTGGCTAGATGCTCTTTATAAGGGTTTGAAGTAGTTGTGATGCTAGAGCTTCAATAGTTCTCAATTTAAGAGTGACAAATGATTGACAAGCACACCTTGTGCCATTAATTTGTAAGTCAAACCGAAGTTGCTTATTACTTTTGTTTTTTGATTGTTAACTGATATATTTTATTTACACTTGCAATATTATAACGTGACTAGGAGAAAAGGTTACTTCATATTACATCTTTAGATATATACTAGAGGAGTGAGTGATCATGACATTGTCGTTGAATATATTTGAGGATGATAATAAATAAATATGTAATCATCTAATTTCTATGTACTCCAATATTGAATATATTTGAGTCATTTGACATGTATATGAATGTTAGAAATATATTAAATAGCCTCTTTGAGCATTGACAATTATGGTCTCTATGCTTAGGGCATCTAGTGTAATGGAATTTGATGTCCTAAAGGGCTAATGTGTAAATAATTGTGGTTAAAGATATATGAGTGAGTTAAAAAAAATCATTTACTTTAATCAAAGAACATTCTCCCAAGAAAGTTATTTCACATCAAAACATTGAAGGTTAAGTACAGTCTTATACAAGATTGTCATGACTTCATCTCCATCTCCTAACATTGAGAAGATTGGAACTTCTTCAAGCACGTATCCTGACTTGTATTCAATTTACCGCAGTTGATTAAACTAAGACTTGTATAATTGATATTTATACGTAGATGATTAAACTGGGACTTGTATAATTGCTATCATGTGTAGAATAAATCATTTCACAACCTAAACATTTGAAAACCATAGATTTTTGTTGTGATGATTTCTCTCGGTTTTTAGATAACCATCGAGAAAAGAACACTCTTAAAAGTCTTGCAAACGCTCTCTAACTAAAAGAGGTGTTTTTGTATAGGCTAGCACCATGTAAGCTGTCTATTGACAGATGAACAAGTTTCTAAGCTAACCACATTATCCTAACTTCTTGAGTTATAGACTTATAGGCTAGCACCATGTAAACATCATCATCATCTTCGTACTCAGTAAATCTCACCAATAACAAAGCTATGGTAGGGTCTGAAGAGGGTAAGGTGTAAACAACCTTACCTCTACTCTGTAGGAATAAAGAGACTGTTTTCAGTGAGACCTCTGACTCAATAGTAGTTTTGCACCATCTATTGAAATATATAAACTCAATCCCTAAGTAATTTGTGTACATATTTTAATTAAGTGTATTTGTAAGTGTACATGTATTTGCCTATATGGGCTTGCTAAGTAAGTGGGCTGCTAAACAATCCGGATAACATTGGGCTCTATGTAGATGGCTATAAAGCCTTTCCTAACGAAATAAGTCAAAACTGACCAACCAAGTTACAAAAACACCCCCTTAGACATTACACTACTGTCTAAAGCACACCTTGGGCTTTAAAGTGTCTTTAATCATTGGCTACATACATGTCATGTGTTTCTGGCATGAGTTACTAACTTTAAGAAAATAACATTAGCACCTTTCACAACATCTAACAACATGCTTCAACTTTAACTTTGATAATCAAGCAATACGCATACCGAAAACACTCCATATATAAACATAACCAAAATGTATGGGGTGGTTTCTTTGTCTCATATAAGTTATATATAACTCGTTTACTGTCGATATTCATTTCACGACAGGTACACTTCCATACCAACCGTTTTAACCATCTGGCAAACGGGACAAACACTCACAAACCCATCACATTCCTTACACAAACAAAGGTGCCTACAAGGCATTACCAAAACCGATACCTCATTCACCCTACACGCTTTACAACTAGACTTCCCCATATTACCATCCGCTACTCCTTTAGACGACACTTCAACAATATCGTTCTCTCCAAACCCTTCTTTGAATTGATCATTTCCACAGGCCAGTGCTTGTTGAAGATTTGTTTTCAGGATGTTGACCATTGACTCGTTATATTTTGCTCTGTATTGCCAGTTTTGGGCTTCGTTCGCCACTTCTTTTATTCTCTCTACAAGTTCTTGGTTTTTACAGTTAATGTTATCGATTTCCACTTGCTTTTCATGAAGTTTGTTTTCTACACCTTTCTCAATAGAAGCCAATAAAGTTGTCATGTGTCTTTGCCTTATGTCCCTCATTCCTTTCAACATATTTTCTTCCTGTTAAATAATATATATAGG
This sequence comes from Bidens hawaiensis, assembly GCF_021521415.1. NCBI lineage: Eukaryota > Viridiplantae > Streptophyta > Magnoliopsida > Asterales > Asteraceae > Bidens > Bidens hawaiensis. The sequence goes on along the minus strand of NW_027491976.1, from coordinate 204,615 downwards.
TTAATTTACTATGCTATACAAAAAATTGCATAAAACAATAACATTTACAATGTTTGATTAAGTTATAACCACTTTTGACTTGACATATATCAACACGAGTCAAGGAAAAAAGTAAACTTAGTCAAAATTATTACTCCCTCCGTCAAGTGTCATGGTTTGAAAAACACAAAGTTCCAGGTAGATTGAATGATTACTTTTTTTCTTACCAAATGACAATAATGCCCTTAGAAGTTGGGTCCATCAATATTGTTTATTAAAGCTAGTTATGTGTTTTTAAGGGTAAACTTGGAAACTGGCTAATAAACTTTGAAAGTGGACATTTGAAATGAGACAAATAAAATAAGAAATGTGGATACTTTTAATGGGACAAAGTGAGTAAGCGTTACCTGAATCGTAATGAATCTTTTAAACTCTTCATTGTGCCGATCAAGTTCAGTTGTAATGCTATAACCAATAGAAGACATAAGTGACGGTGCTAATGTCATACTTGCGCTAGCAGAAGTGATTGACGAATTCCATTCCTCGTCATCATAAGATAACTTCAAACCAGTTGATACTTTGTGCGGGTTCAAAATACTCGAAGGGCGATCAAAATCATCGTGATAAAAGTTATTATTTAATGACATTTGAAGCTTCTTTTGCATAAACATATCGTCAACTTCCCTTTGACGTTTGTTGGAGCGAAAAGCAGGACTATTGTGGTCATAATGCACTGGATGAATATAAAAGAATACGAGTAACGTTATAAACTATAGAGTTTAAATGTTGTTTTAGTCTTTTAGAAGGATAGAGATTTACCGTTTCCAAATAACTGCAACTTATTTGAAGTGTTTGATGGATATTGTAAAAGGTGTTCATCAACAAAGACGGGGACCAAGGAATTGTTGTTACTTCCTCCGAACATCTTCGACAAATGCTTTATACAGAAACAATCCACCTGCAAAAAGAATAATAATAATAGCAAAAGGAATTAGAATTTGAAGTGCACAAGACCACAAGTTGCCAATTTCTAAAGCAATTCCTTTTGTTTACACCATTCAAAATAATGCTACCAGCAGCATAAGATTCCCACAATATTTCACAAAATATAAAATATTTTGAGTATGATGCAACTCATTGTGTATCTGTAACAAGAAGATCATAATATATGAATGCAGGACCGTTCACAAGGCGAACAGAACCGAGTAGAGCTTGCTCATGCTTGGCCCGTTTACAAACCAAGCCGAGCGAAAATTGAACAAGCGTTTTCCAAGCATTGCCCGGCCAGTTTACAAACCGATTCAAAACCTAATGAGCACTTTTTAGTTGAGCATCAAGCAAGTTTCTAAGAATAAAAAAAATATATAAAAATAACTAAAAACGATAGTTCGAGCCAACTGAGCCGAACTGAGCGTACCTATGCTCGTTCTTGGCTCGTTAAAAAACCGAAACAAAATCAAATGAGCATTTTCCAGCAGTTATGAATGTCCAAGTCTAAAATTAACGATGCAAGTCATCAATTCAGACATAATGATGCATCTCATTGTATATATGCACCAATAAGATCCTAATAGACGATGCAGAACTGTTCACAAGCCGAACAAAACTGAACAAGAGATTGCTCGTGCTTGGCTCGTTTACAAACCAATCTGAGCAAAAACTTAACAAGCATTGCTCGGCTCGTTTACAGACCGATCCAAAACCTAACAAGCATTTTTCAATTGAGCATCGAGCGAGTTTCTGAGCATTATTTATAAATATAAATTAACTAAAAAAAATAGTTCAAGCCAACCAAGCCGAACTGAGCGTACCTGGGCTTTTTAACAAACCGAACAGCAGTTATAAATGTCCAGGTCCAAATTTAAGAACTCAGACACTAGTGATTTAACTAAATAACTATTATGCTAAACAAATGCTCCGAAAAATACCAACCCTACAATCCGATCAAGCAATCGAGTCCTTGATCATAAAAACTAAAAAACTCATAGCTTAAACATCTCAGTAATATATATTTTCTAAATCAAATTACTATTATCACATCCAAACAATTACAATAAAGTGGCAGGTAAACCTGCAACAACAAAATAACCAAACTAATTATATTATCATCATACCATAAGAAAATCAGAAAAATCATGATCGGATATTAGCAGATGAATCTAATAATATATCACCAACCACAAGATGATCAAACAATCAATCAATCAATCAACATAATAATAATAATAATAATACAAATCGATCCTGCAAAACTATAAACTCAAATCACTTAAAAGAATTCAATTCGATAACATACCTAGAGTTGAAGAGAGAATAACTGATCAGACGGAAGTTGAGAGAAAAATATAAATAATAAAAACCGGTTTTGTTGTTGTTGTTGTTGTTGTTGTTGTTCTAATAACGTATTTTTATGGTGACAGTGGAACAGACAGGACAAAAAGTAAAGGCGGGTAAATACGTATACTGTGGGACCCACCAAACACGCCACCCTCGATTCACCAGATCTTTCTCTTTTTTCTATTCTTTTTTTTTACTTTGAAATTTACCCTATTACCCTTGGATTATGAAAATTGATATTGTTTAATTTGGTATATATATTACTAGCTTTTATCTTCTCGTATTACGGTTTTTTTTACTTTATTCGTTTATAATAATTTTAAGGGCTATCTGGCTTTAGTGAAACTCATATTCATGAATTCGGGTCAAATGTATGAGAGACTTTCATATACAAATAAAGTAATCTGATGTCTTGAGAAAAAAAGTAGGGAGTTTTAAAGGTTTCGTTTATATATATTTAAGATTTAAATCATTTTATTAGGATTAAGGGAAGTATATTATTACTAAATTTTAGATCATTTTAATTTATTATTATTTTTTGTAATTTATTTGTATTAATGTTTTGATTAGCTGTATACTTAAGTATGTTTAATTGGATTTAGGAAAGTATATTATGACAGATTTTTGGATTCATTTAGTTTAGTTGTAAACTTTGATTGTGATTTATTTTGTAGCACCGGATCTTAAGCACCGGATTTTTGGATTCATTTAGGTGTTGAAGGAGAGTTCTTAACACCGGATCTTAACAAAGGGATGTCTACTAATACGGAGGTGGTTCGAGACATCGAGGGAGAGTCTGAGGAGGCCTCGATGATTGGTAGAGGTATAGATCTGGTGCAACATCAAGGTCCGATTGAGGTGGAGTTGGAGAAGACCATTGCGCTGAGTAAGGCGTTAGGCGTTGAGAATTTGCAAGATTTTGATTCTAATGTTAGAGAGGTTCTTGTTTCCGAAGGCTATCAAGATGGTGTTCAATGAATGTTTTTTCTCTGAACATCCGTGGGTTAGGGAGTTCTAGCAAAGCCGATTGGATTCGAGGTCTTCGAGTCCATCACGAGATTAGTTTTATTGTCTTACAAGAGTCGCAATTTGTTTCCTTGGATTCTGTGGATGTGGGTCGGTTTTGGGGTTATGGTGAGTATTCTTTTGATTGGGTTCCCTCATCTGGAAGGTCGGGTGGGTTATTATCGATCTGGGATTCTCAAGTCTTTCGTATGGAAAGGGTGGTCAAGAATAATAATTGGCTTCTTGTTTCGGGCACTGTGAAAGGAAAGAGTAGCTCATATCATATTCTCAATGTTTATTCTCCTCAAAATCTAGTTACTAAAAGAGCTCTTTGGGGGGAAATTCGTGATTTGATCGAGGAGGGTAATGGGAGGTGGATTGTGGCAGGAGATTTTAACTCCGTTCGGTGTGCTGAGGATAGGCGGAATTCTTTGTTTAATGTGGGTGAGGCCGATGAGTTTAACGACTTCATCGATGATTCGAATCTTCACGAGTACTCCTTGAAAGGGAGGCGTTTTACTTTTGTCGCAGGAAATAAATTAAGCCGTATTGACAGAATCTTCGTTAATTGGGATTTTTTTATGGAATGGCCGTGTGCGGAGTATATTGCTCTCGAGAGGAATAAGCCGGATCATAGTCCGTTGGTTTTGAAAATTGGTTCTTCCAAGAATTATGGTCCCAAACCGTTTAGGTTTTTCAATTCATGGCTTGGTAAAGAGGATTTTGGGACGTTGGTTAAGAAGACGCTTGTTGATGGCTCGTTTCATGGTTCTCCGGACGCGAGATTGCTGTATAAATTTAAAGCTTTGCGTGCTGCTATTACTAGATGGGCGATCGATTGTAAAGCCAAAGAAAAGGAGGAAAGGGTTTTATTGGAGCAAGAGTTGCGGGACTTGGACCAAACCTTGGAGGTCCGGGATTTGTTGGAAGTAGAGACATGGTCTTTAAGCGAAATTAAAAGACGGCTAGGCGAGTTGGATAATCATTACTACCGGGATTTGAAGCAAAAGGCTCGTTGTAATTGGGCGATTCATGGAGACGAAAATTCTCGATTTTTTCACGGTTTTATTAATAAACGTAAAGTTTCAAATTATTTTCCGGGTTTGGAAGTGAATGGGGCGTGGGAAACAAACCCGGTTCTCATTAAAAAGGAAGTTTTGCGATTCTTTGCTGGTAAGTTTAAAGAATCTATTACACTCCGGCCTCGGTTGATTGGATATGGGTTTTCGGTCTTGTCTTCGGTGGAGGCGGATTTTTTGATCAGTGATTTTTCCGTGCATGAGATCAAGAAGGCGGTTTTTGATTGCGGTGGTGACAAAGCTCCTGGGCCGGATGGTTTTAATTTTAGGTTCATTCGGTTTTTTTGGGAGTTGTTCGAGAAGGATTTTGTGGATATTCTTGATCATTTTCATAAGGTTAAAAGTTTTTGCTCGGGGGTTGGTTCGTCTTTTATCACCTTAATTCCTAAGGTAAACAATCCGTCTTCTTTGGGGGATTTTAGACCGATAAGTCTCATTGGTTGTATCTTAAAGACTGTGTCGAAGGTGTTAGTGAATCGACTCAAAACGGTTATGAATAAGATTGTCTCAGAGCATCAGTCGGCTTTCTTATCCGGGAGATATATTCTTGATGGCCCTTTGGTGGCTAGTGAGGTTATTGCTTGGGCTAAAAAGAGGGAAAGAAGAATTTTTATGTTCAAGATTGACTTCGATAAAGCCTTTGATAATGTGAATTGGGAGTTCTTGTTGTCGGTTCTTTCTCAGATGGGTTTTCCTTCGGTCTGGTGCGATTGGATTAGTGGTATCTTGTTGGCGAGCAGATCGTCTGTTCTTGTTAATGGATCTCCTACTTTCGAATTTGGATGTCATAAAGGCATTCGTCAAGGTGACCCGCTATCGCCTTTTCTTTTTATTATTATGATGGAGGCTTTTTCAGGTATGTTGAAACAAGCCTGTGATATAGGTGCGTTTCATGGTATTACTCTTCCTAACGAAGGTCCTACTTTATCCCATCTCTTTTATGCGGATGATGCTATGATTATGGGAGAGTGGTCTTCTTTTAATTTTGATAACTTGAAACGTATTCTTCGCATATTTTACTTGTGTTCGGGGCTAAAGATTAATCTCCATAAATCAGTGTTATTTGGAGTAGGTGTAGAAGATGGTGAGATCGATATCCAAGCCGGTTTCATGGGTTGTAAGCCGGGTAGAATCCCGTTTACTTATCTTGGGATTATGGTTGGAGCTAACATGAATAGGGTGGTTAATTGGGAACCGGTTGTGTCCAAGTTCAAGAAGAGGCTTTCTAAATGGAAAGTTAATTCGTTATCTATTGCTGGTCGGTTAACCCTTATTAAATCGGTGCTGGATAGTCTTCCCACTTATTACTTTTCGCTTTTTAAGGCACCCAAGAAGGTTAACAATGATTTAGAAGCTTTGATGAGAAGGTTCTTATGGGGAGGTTCGGATGAAGTGAGGAAGATGTCTTGGGTGGCTTGGGAGGTAGTCACCAAACCTATAAAAGAAGGGGGTTTAGGTATCGCTCGTTTAGAGGTTAATAATCAAGCGCTGATTACTAAATGGCTTGGGAGATTTCTAAATGACCAGCACGCGATGTGGAGAAGAGTAGTGTTGTCTATTCACGGGACCTCGCGCTGTTGGGGGCTTGCTCCGGTTAATAATGGGGTTCCCGGGGTTTGGAAGAATTGTGTTATGTTCTGGAACAAATTTAAGGTTGATGGTGTGGGTTTTAATAGAGTGATCCGGGCCACAGTCGGGAATGGTCGCCAAGTTAGGTTTTGGACGGATTTGTGGTTGGGTTCGGCGCCGGTTATGGACAAGTATCCGTCCTTATATGCGGTAGAAAAACATAAAAATGTCTTGTTAGCTGATCGGTTGGTGGTCACTGGATCTTCTCGTCGCATTGTGTGGGATTGGCTTAGAGCTCCTTGCTCCCATCAGGAGGTCAGCGAGAAGCAGGAGTTGGAAGATCTCCTTCAAGGGGTGGTGATGGTTGACCGTGAAGATTCATGGTCTTGGGCGGTTGGTAGCTGCAAAGAGTTTGAGGTTTCGGCGATTAAAAGATGGATGGTGCGGTCCGTTGTGGACGCTGGGAGTTCCAGTTTCCAATGGAGCGATTGGGTCCCGAAAAAATGTAATATTTTTATGTGGAGGGCCGTTCAGGATAGCCTTCCAACCAAGCAGGCTTTAGCTAGACGTCATTTGTATTGTGATGATCATAGTTGCGCTTTATGTGAGAGTAATGAGGAATCGCTCGAGCACTTGTTAACCGGGTGTTCCATTTCTATGGCCGTTTGGAATGCGATTGGTTCATGGTGCAACATCCCTAGACTATTTGTTTTTCATGTCAATGATTTGGTGGAAGTGCATAAGGTTTGTGGTGCGACGGGGAATAAAAGGTTGATTATTCATGGAATTGTCATCATTACTTGTTGGAGGATTTGGCGGGCTAGGAATGAAAAGATTTTTTCGGGCAAGAGCACTAACGTGGCAGAAATGGTTGCGGATATAAAATCTTTGGGTTTTCTTTGGTACAAAAATAGATCTAAGATAGGGGTGGTGGATTGGAAAAATTGGTGTTTATTTGATGTAACGTGATTGTTGGTTTTGGTTTTTGGATTTCAGCGTCTTTCTCCGTCTTGGTGATAGTCGTTGGTTGTGTCTTTTTTTAATGAAAGTCAATTTTCAAAAAAAAAAAAAAAATTTATTTTGTAGCAATGTTATGTTACCGAATTTAATTTTTCTACTTAATTATCATTATTCTTTGATTGTGTATTTGTATTTGCTAAAGAAAAGAATGTATTTAATTATGGCATTGATTTGCATCCAGATACGTATAAAGTGGTAATCACGATACAAGATATAAGCTTATTTTGTGAAATAAAATAAATGACTTAAATATAGAATAAGAAAATAAATAAATATGGATTAATTTTTATTAATTAGCCAAGAAATGTTTCACAAAGGAAATAAAATTACTGTAAAAGCAATGAAAATTTGAGAGAAATAAAAAGTTAAATTTTGAAATTGATTTTTGATGATCGTGTTGCCCTACATTTAATATAGGTATAATAAGTGTATAAGAGTTAAATTGCATGGAAATAATAAATGCTATGAATGAATGTAGGAAAAAGAGCGGTGGTCGGTCCGATGCCCAGGGACGGATGTACGAACAATGGTGGGGCCCACCATATAGTTTTGGGGCGGGTAAATGCTGGCCGATGAGAAAACGACGACCCATAATATTAGGTTTTTTCTCATTTATAAACTTTTGTTCGGACTTGTCTATGATCGTTTGAAACTTCGGTCTCTTTAGTTTGTTGATTTTTAATCTATATCAAGGTGTGTGTGATATGCGGTGGGGTTTAGTATAAAAAACACTAACCTAGATCCACAACAACCCAATCACAATTCAAGCCGAAACCAATGTTGATCGGGTGGTACGAACTGAATATGGAAGCTTACCCATTGGTGATGGTGTTACCGGTCTACTTGAAGCAAACCGAAGGGCCAAACCTAAGTACGTTAAAAGTAATTAGACTCTTGGTTAGTAAATATAATTTGTTTACTAAATGGGTCAACTGAACATGATATGTTTAATAAACATGCTAATCCGAGTATCAAACACTACATGTATTGTTTTAGAAAGTATATTTAATATAATGTTAACATTTAAAGTTTGATAGTTTATTATTTTATGTTATTGTAATTTTCTTCATTCAACTCTTCATATTAAGCAATTTATTCATCATTTTCTAACTCTAGTGATTCTTACTTCCTCATTCTCCAATATTTTCCATGGATCTTTAACCTCAGCAAAATATATAAAGGTTTGTTAATTAAGAATAAGATAACATGGACGAGAACAATTGAAAAGGCAACAAGTTATAAATATCATTTGAGCTAAAGTAATTGTTGGTGATTTAATATCATGAAGCTATTTGAGTAATCGGATTTACATGTAGACCAAATGAGAAACCATACTATACATTATTACAAAGTTAGGACTTAGAAGGTGTACACCACACTAGTCAAATAATATTGTAACTTTGATATTGAGAACCTAAATATATTATGAGGGGTCCCAGGACCTTGGCAGGATGAAAGGGTTGGACCCATGCGGCGCCCAAGGGCAAAGCCAATAACTGGGTCGTATCGGCTAACAAAAAGGTTATTTAGATGGCAAGTGATCCACATGTATGGCAAAAAGCTGCCTTAAAGATACTTCATTATAAATGTGTAAGATCGACATGGATGACAAAAGGTACATGAAAATGATCTTTTAAAGATGTTGTTCGGTAGTAAACTATTTGTCGGTAGTGACTTTGAACATCATTAGTGTTAGTGAAGGTCAGTTGTGACTATTGACTCCGGTAGTAAAACGAAAGATGGAATGATCGATAGCAGATGCGGAATTTCAGTAGAATTATAGTTTTTTGGTACAGAGTCTTGACGTTTCACCTCAATCTTGGTGTTGATTCAACACCTATATATGGACATCATTTGGTCTAATTTCATCATCAAAATTCATTCGAATTTTAAAGATTATAACATCTCACTCTTTGAAAGAATTTTATGTCAAATCTGTTTAATGATATCGTTATACACGAAATACATTAATCCAAAAACGAATTTCACTCTTTTGAGGCACAATTTTCCTTCCCTTGAATTTGGGGCAATTTAGAGACAAGTTTTATTTAATTAAGATAGTTGCACCTAACAACTAGGAAAACGAGACCCAACCCAAGCATCTAGAGTAGTTTATTAAACCGAATTCTGGTGAGATATTTTGAATATTGGATCTGAAAAAGTTGAGCTATAATGGGTTGCATTAGGTATAAAAAGAAATGTATTAGTATATTACATTAAATTTGATATTTCAATAAGATGGAAACTTTCATGAAAAAGAAATACATCAAAATATGGAGGAGACAACGTGTCGGTGCTTTTCCTTAGCAATAAATTAAGAATATAAATGTTTAAAAGAATGTGTGTTGCAATAGAATAGGTGGAAGGCCCGGTCCCACCTACCAAGTATATTTCATTGGTAATTTTGTTTTTGGTTACACGCAATAGTTAATATCAAACATGTTTTGGGGAGAAGACCATAACAAGTATATTTCATTGGTAATACATACAAAGATTTTTCTGAACGGGTCATTCAAATTCTCGTAATAGCTAATGTCAAATGTGTTTAGAGAAGAAGACCATAGTTCAAATCCTGACATAAGGTAGATCATTCAATCTCATAGTAATTAATATTCAAATGAGTTTAAATATGAGTGTTTGCTTCTCCTTGACAACCAAAACACAATAGTGGTATTTGAGGTTATAATGTTCTTTATAAACCTAATATTCTCTTATTAAAGGAGTCCAGACCTTAGAATTTTAGATGCTAAAAGAGCATATTTTTCAAAGATTGTTGGTCCCTTAAATGGTCAAAATTGGATTTCTGGAGGCATCTGATTTGTACCATATTTGTGATTTGGACTTGATTATTGACAAGTATTTTAATTTCTTGATAGACAATTCAACATGATGCTAGAATTTTCTTTCATGGTGTATTATTCGTTTATTTATTAAATAGTAAAAGCATTTTCGATGCTTTTAGTTTAATCAATTATTAGATGTAAATGTCATGTGGTTCTTGTGTAGTTTAATATAAATTCAGATAATGGCAACAAACTCTATAAGATTGTTTTCGTCTAACGGTAATAACTCACACCAGTTAGAAACTTTTATGTATGGTAGATTCGATAGTCCGACAATAAGTAATCATCTGACTATATGTTATATGTTGATGACATGATATTATTTTCGTACGAATGAAGAGTAAGTTGACAATAGAACTTGTCATCAATGATCAAACCCCTTTTGAAGGATACGGTGAATGCATAAGTCACACCTTGGTTAATGTTTGTTATTTAACATTCAAACGATTATAATAAATTGGCAGTTAAACGCGCTACAAACTCCAATTACAAATATCTAAGAAGTTCAATTGTGAAAATTGTTCTATAGCAAGTACTCTCATTGATTTAAATATGAAGCTTAGGCCAAACAAATAATCCAAAATTACAATGTGGATAACCAAGGTCATTAAATGGTGTATGAAGTAATAAGACATTACTTGTTTTGTGTCATTAACAGCAATATGCAGGTTTACTTAAAGGTGCTTCATGGCCAATGAACAAGGAGTGAACAAACCAGGGCAATCTTTATCAATGAACATCCAACGAATTCTCAGTGACAAACAACCATGAACAAAATAACAGACCATAGTTCAATAACAATCTATCTTCGAGTCTCTTATTACTGGTTTTTAACAGGAAACCGAACCAATTACTGCATTTGCGGGTTCAAAATGTAGAAAGTCATGTACATATTATCTTCGCTTAGTCAAATATATTGACGGGTTCAATACATAAGAGTTAAGACACTTCGGTTCTTAAATATTTGAAATTTCTTCAAAGATGATTTCATAAAACCCAAATCATGTATAATACCAAATACTTATTTTGACGAATGTAACATGTACGATCCGAACTATTATCACAAAATTTATCTGATTACAACACAATTAGAGAACATGCAATATGAAAAAACCGACGGAATAAAAGAGTTTCACGAAATGGACACATAACAAACAACATTGAAATCTAACAACCACAAGAACTCAACCTCTTACTACTTGAGAAACAAGAACCACCTACCTAACACATACTTGAAATCCAAACAATGCTTTCGATAAACACTACACTTGTATATAAAAAACAAAATACCTTCTCAAACAAACAAGTTCCAAAACCAGTAATGAAAACCGCCAAACATCGACCCTCATAATCAACCATCTGCCTCATGCCTGCAACAAAAATGCCATACAATTAACATTCTGACAAACAAACAAACATGTTTTAAGGTCTCACAATTGTAGCACTACTCGCCTTGTTTGCTATGTTGTTGGAAAGCCAATCAAGTCCTTCATAAAGTCCCTCTCCAGAGGTTGCGCAAGTGCTCTGGATGTACCTGAACAAAAGATAAAGATGAGCATGTTTAAACAAAACTGAAATAATAATAATAATATCATGTTACGATAAAAGCTTTTAATCTGTATTACCAGTGGCGTTGTCGAAGGGAGTGAAGACCGAGCTTATCAGTAATTTCAGCAGCATTCATTGCATTCGGGAGATCTTGTTTGTTAGCAAATACAAGAAGAACTGCATCTCTCAACTCATCCTGGCATAATTAAGTAAAAAATAGCATTCAAGTAACTATATAACAACTTAAAAGTAGCAACTATATAAAATGAACTATAAAAAATGCAAACTTGCCTCGTTCAACATCCTGTGCAGTTCATCTCTAGCTTCCACAACTCTGTCCCTATCATTGCTATCAACCACAAAGATAAGACCTTGGGTGTTCTGGAAGTAATGCCTCCATAGTGGACGGATCTACATATCAAACACATGATTACAAGCAATTATATAGCATTCAACCAAAACAAGATTAGGGTTTTTCTTATGAAAACATCTATATCTATGCTCTCTAATAAAAGGCTACAAGTCTTGCCACTTGTCACTCCTAGATTAAACCTCATCATTTTTAACAAATTTATAATGGTAAAATAATAGTTACCATTCTTAAAATTTATGCTTCAAAATTTGTTATTTTAATATTTACTTCCTATTTTTTTTCCAAACATTTGATATTTATAAATTGTTTTAAAGACTATTGTTCGACTGTATTAATAGTGTTTAACAGGTTTATTGTTTCTTATATACTGATTATTTATTAAATAATGTATTTTCAAGAACCACTCGTGTAGTACACGGGCCTCAAACTAGTATATTATAAAGTAAATGGAATATCTACCTTGTCCTGACCCCCGACATCCCACACAGTGAAGCTAATGTTCTTGTACTCGACAGTCTCAACATTAAAACCTGCAAAGAATAACCTCATTAGCTATTAAACTTCTAACTCTGATTATAGGTGTAAGTTGTAGCTAAATGATTACCTATGGTAGGGATAGTGGTGACGATCTCACCGAGCTTGAGCTTGTACAAGATGGTAGTCTTACCAGCTGCATCGAGACCAACCATCAATATACGCATCTCTTTCTTGGCAAAGAGCCGGCTAAAAAGCTTAGTGAAAGTTAGCCCCATCCTATCCTCTTGCTAGCGAGGATCCCTACAATCAACACCGCCACTTAATCAAAACCATTAAATCTAAAAATAGCAAATCGCAACTAAAACTTTCAGTGTGGCAATTTCCAGAATGTAAACTAATCCATCACATCCGACATACTTTATTAGTTTATTACTTAATTATATAAAGCTAGTGTAGTTCAAAAGAATCTTCTAAAATTCACTGATTTACCGTTAAAACAGTATTAAAATCCCAACAGAAGACTGTATATTAAAATCTTCAAAACGGTAATTAAACATAAAGTTAATATTCATGATCAGATCCTAAATTCAAACTTAGCAGGCTTAGCAGGCATAATATAATTGTTAAACCTCAGCAACATAAAGTTTACAAAGCCGTAAATCAGATCGGATGCATCGTGTCGCTTTACAGAATCTATCTACGAGACGATGCATCCGTAAAACGGATCTGATTAAAGTTTATAAAACAGTAATCAGATCGGATCACAAAAACCTAAAAATGCGTAAACCTAATCGGCAATTCCACCAATTCTACCAATAACATCACTTGCAACCGCATAATTTCAAATCAAGGCTACAAAATGATCCAGATGTCATTCAATTGCATAATAAAACACATAATTACAGGCAATTTTAACGCAATTAGCAAATAAAATGATGACCTAGAATATATTATGAATCAAGGTAATAAACTGTTAAGATCTGGGTCTGGATTTACCTGAGAAAACTAGAGGTGGTTGTTGGTGATGGATCCACCGATCGATTCGTAGAGAGAGAATAAGAAGAAAAATGGAGATAATAAATAAAAGTGATAATGAATATGAGGAGGAGGAGGAGGTTATATAACCCCAAACCCGCGTATTCATGTTAACCATTAATTAAACATTTTCCTAGCACTTGTTTAGTTTACTTGTTTTAAAAATGTAGCTAGGGGAGTTCGGTCATCTACCTCTTGTGACTCACCTTCACTAATTACTATACGAGCCGATATGAGCTTGTTCGTTGGCTCGCTTAAACTGAGATGAGCCTGGCTCACCTCAAACCAGTCCTTCGCACAATTGTTAAATTAGTAACAACATTAACTATAGTAGTTAACGTCAAGGTTGCAAAAGTCGCTAGGCGGACCCTAGGCGGTTAACTGGAGAGTTGGGTGTACTCGGGGAGTACTCGGATCGGAGAGTACTCGGAAATGGTAAATATAAAGATAATTAACTTTTGGATATTATGTATATGTCAAATATCATAAGTTTGCTAATATTTATAACAAAATGAGTGAATATCAATATGAATAAAATAAATGCATTTTTAAATAGTAAATTAATCTAAAAGTATTTAATCATTAGTTAAAAAAAATGATATTCTTTTTTCAATATTATAGAAATATGAATTATGTTTTATTTTTTAAGTCAAAATCGGTCAAAGTTGACCAACTAGATGTGATTCTGGCTGAGGTTGACCACCTTTGATCGATTCTTAGTAACTAGGCGGAGTTAAAAAAACTACCCTTGGCGCCATACCTTGTAGCGAATACTCGGGGAGTACTCGACCTTGTAGACCTACTTTTACAACATTGGTTAACGTACATATAAAATTAGTGTGCTAATTGTGATAGTCAAGTAGAGTAATTATAAACAAGTAGCGTAATTATGTGATTTAATTTTATAATGTAATTAGATAATTACTCTACTTGATTCTCACAATTAGCACGTTAATTTCATTTGATTTGATCCAAACCCTAGTTATATAACTATTCCGTGACTTTCGTATCTTTTTTCTAGCATTTTTTGTTAGTTTTCTACCGTTGATAACTAACATAAAATTGATAATCTGAAGCACTTTAAAACTTTTCGCCACCTTAGCCATACACAATCTCTCTCCCATTCTTCAAAAAAATGTATATTAACATCTCTTTGGGCACCAACTCTTTGCGCAACTTGTTTTTTCAGATCTTCAAAGACACAACTACAATGGAAGACCACGAATAAACCAACAAGTACTGTTTTCTTCTCCTAGTGGCACTCCAATGAAGAGAAATCATGAAACTGACTCCCACTCTGGGTTCTTGCTAAAAACAGTCACCTAAACCTTGGTCGTAACACGCCCCAACCCTAGTCAAGATGAGATGATGACGATGACAGCAGAGTTAGCAAGTTGCTTGACGTGAATGCCTTGGCTTTAAAACTAAGGGTTTAGTTGTGTTCTTTTTTATTGTGTGGTATGCGGAACATCATTTATCGGTTTTTATGTTATTTTTGGTCTATTGTTGGACCGGGGAGGTCGTTAAAAGCAGTGTTTTTTAGAGTATTTTATTACTTAAAAAAAGGGAGAATTTTTAAGCAAATCACCAAATGTGTTATCCTACCTGAAAACATGTATACCACAGCGACATTATGGCATCGATAAAAATAAAAAAAAAATATTAAAGAAATCGAAACCGTCCCTAACGTAACCTTGTTGTATAGTCCTGGTTTTTACCATCTAAGCCATCAGGAAATGCCAACATCTTCTACAAACTAATTAAACCGATAACACACGTAGATATGAGCATTATTTACAACCCTATACAAATTTGTTTTTCCAAGACCCCTTTGCAACCTGAAGAAAAATCGACACATGAATCAATAAAATAGACAAATACTTTTAACAAAACAATATGACAAATAATAAACAAAACCTGTGTATGACCAATAATCATCTCCAATATTGTGCCCAACGATGAATTGTCTCAACCATTTGAGGAAACAACGCACTAACGCTCTCGTTAATAAGATCCTGGAAGAAATGTATGCACTCTTCATCATCTAAGTCCAAACGAAGCTTCTCTTGAAGCTACAAGAATTAACAAAGATCCAAGTTATAGTATAGTTACATTTACAAAAATAAAATATACAAAAGACGGGATAAAATGCACCTTTAAAATTCCTTCTCGGGATCAGAAGCTATATCGGGAATGTTGGAACCCGCCATTAGATGAAAGAGATTCAAAATCAAGTTACTTGATTTACGAAGAATGTTATACGCCTCGCAACAATATGATTTAAACCTTGTATAATATTGGCTGCAGAAAAATAATAAAAAAAGTTGATACTTGTTGCATCATGAAAAGGTTAATAATAATAATAATAATAATAATAATAATAAATAATAATAACAATAATAATAACAATAATAATAATAACAATAATAACAAAATAATAATAATAATAATAATAATGATGATGATGAAGATGATGATGATGATGATATATTATCAAAATACCTTTCTGCACCACCCATTGCCTCCACCATTTCTTTGCAAAGCTTCATAGGTGGAGGAAACGGCTTTGGATCACGACCCAAAATATAACCAAAATCAACATGAAAAAGGCGGCCATCATCCCTAAGTAAAAGATTATCCAGATGTCTACACATGCAAAATAACGAGTACAAGTTAAGGGATCGTTTGGTTTGCAGAATTAGTATGAATTGGAATATGAAGTCTAAGTTTAACCTGTCTCCAATGCCGAGTATGTATGTGATCACCGAGTATCCTGCACAGCTTTTAATAAAAGTTTCAAGACACGTGGCTGTTATCCCAAACGGTCCCTCTTCATCCGGATGACACTTCTGCAAGTAGCTTGTAATACTTCGGTGTTCCGAAAGAATCTACAGACAACCAAAATTATTAAACTCATTAAAAAAATATTTTAATGACAGTGTCATTTGACCAAAAAAAGTCAAACCTGAGCTAGAGACTTGGATGGTATGAATTCCATCATGCCTTCATCATGGCCCGTTGCTAACACCCTGTATGGTGTTAAATGTAAATCAAGATTTTCCAATTTAAGTAAACGGTCCATTAATGACACCATTTGAACAACCTACAAGAATAACCAAACACACATCAATTTTCTAGCCGGGCCCACGAAGAAAAAGTATAAAACTAAAGGTCAAATTATATACCAATTGATCTTGTCGAAGATCTTTCTTGAAAATAATCTTTAAACATCCACCACTAGACGTTCTAAACGCGAGACGTAAAGGATGCAATGCACTTTTGAATATTGATGAATCTGATGGAATGATTCCCGTGATCAGAACCGTGGGTGCCAAAGGTGATCGTATAGGCTAAAAATGTAAGAAGTTTAGTGTCACATCAGTCATTAGAATCTAGAAGCTTCAAGAATATATTACCTCGTCAAAGTATGTAAGTTCACTAAGAAGGCCCGAAAGAAGGTGGCGAAGCTTTTCAATTTTCTTTTGCGTACCGCCTCTTACGTTTCTTACATCTCTCATTATCGAACAAAGCTGAGCTGTCAATTCTGTTTGGCGGACCAAACTTTGCCATAATTTAAAACCATCTCCACCATCATACGCCCCCATTCCCAACTGTAAAATCAAAAGTAAAGTGAACACGATGCCATGCCAGCTAGATACCACATGCAAACAGAATCTTACCTTAATCATATTTTCTTCTAGCATTTCATAGGTACAATAAAAACGTTTTGCGTATGCGGGGTCGTGAAGTTCAACAGCAACATACCATCTAAGGAAACTAGCAAACTCGATGTTCGTTAATGCTGCCAATCCAATAAAAAAATATATCAGATTCCAGAATGTTGGAAACTAATTTTTTAAGATTCAAATTCAATTTTATAGATGGCATACAACGCTGCACGAGAAACTGAGAAAGACGAGATTTATCCGAGCGTTCAAACCGCATAGCTTGAACCAGTTGAAGTAAATAGCATTGAAGCTCTTCATCATCGGCCCGTTCAAGGACACGAACCGCATGAGCCCGAACCTGTTGATACAAGTCAAAATCAGTGTTTAACCGTCAAAATTGAACTTTAACATGTGCTGTCATATGTGTTGAAAACATACATCTTCACTCTCGAAAACAGGAGACAAAAGCTCTAATGCATCACATACATCAATCATTTCCCATCTTCCCATCAATTCAATCGCCTGCTTCGCTTCCTATAAAAATGAAAAGATTCATATATAGATACACAGATCACTATGTTGGTTACTTATTGGAGGTGGGGTGGGGGGTATGTACCTGAACATCACTCCATTCGACACATCGAAGAAACTTTGTTAAAGCGCGTTTCTCTGACATTAACGAGAAACGGAATTTCCACAATAACTATCTCTCGTCTCCACTCAAAGTTCGTGTTGGTGGGTACTTTAATATTCTTTGTATTGACCAAATAAGTAAAAAGCATACAATGATAATAATAAAAATAAATAACTAAACTTTTTTGAAATATGAATAATTATGAAGAAAACTTACTTCCGTTCAGTAGAGCTGGGCTTAAGATCTCTATCAATGATACCGCGGTTCAAACTCCTTGCAAGCTTTAATTGTTTGTGCTCAGACGGGTTGATTTTCCCGACTTCTGGATCCCACACGGTAACCAGTTCATTACTTGAAGTTATAGATGCTGGCATTAATAAATTTGGCCCCGATTCCTAAAATGTCACAGCACAAGTGTCAAAAGACAATCAACATAGTTCATGTATCAAATTATAAAATTCACACCTGTAGAACAACTCGATGTTCAAAACTGCAGAAATCTACAAGCACATACAAATGATTACTCCTGTTTTTACTGCTTTCAAGATCTTTAATCTTTTCCATAGATTTAAAAGCAAGACGGTCCAACCAATCGACTCGTTGGATTAGACCCCGTTCATACTTATTTACAAGCTTCTCCAAACACTCCAATTCCCCTCGTTCCTCTTTAGGAACCTAAGCATATCAATAGCATGTAATTAGTGAGAAATTCGACCGTATCTTATTATAATAAGTAACTTGGTTTGCCACATGTCAACTTCTGGTGAAGTCTAGATTTTGTTTCCTGCCTCTCTTTATCTCTCTAATAAATTATTAATATTTAATAATTAAATATCTAAAATTTGTTCTAATAGTTTATTGAAACTTACTAATTCATAAAAAGATTTCATTATATCTTATCTTAAAATATAATTCTAAAATCTTCATTCTTTGTTATTTATAATTCTTAAATCTTTGTTATTTCTTATTTCACCAATGGTTGATGACATCCAACATACGTATCTTCATAAAAATTGCTGGTTTACAACAGGTTGGATTTATTCAGCCCGTGTAATACATGGGTTTCTAACCTAATAAATTTATAAATACGAACATATAACGTGTTTACAAAACCTTTCCAGGGGTAGTGGAGTGAATCGACCCGTCTGCATCTTTTCCTTTCCAAAGCCTAAGTTTATGCTTCCCGGTTTTGAGTTTTTTTTCACATTAAAAAAATGGATAGTGGCCCCACCAACCAAACTCTCATCTTTCCCACACGAAACATCCCAAACCTACAATCAGAAAAGTATTAGTCTAATGACATGAAAGTCGTATAAACAAATATGGTAAAATTAATAACTTACGGTTACTGCAAGCTGAGAGTTGGCAGTTAAGTCTCGATATTTGGTGCTTAATGTAATGAGTTCACCCCAACAAAAGGGTGGACCAGAAGATTCCAGCCTGAACATAATAGTTTTATTATTAATCAACAAAAGTTGTGATACAAACTAAACTGGTGTGAGAGAGGGGAGTAAGCAAAGCTTAGTTTTTCAACTGGTTAACAATTCTAACTGTAATACACGTTTAAGTACCCAAACCAACTAACTGACCTAACGAACTATTACAAAACACCACTTACTGTATTTAGTACCATTTATTCCATTACAAGTTGTAACGACTGAAAATGAACCGAACGACCACGAACGAGGGCATGTTCTGGTTCATTCATTTGAATTTAACAGACAGAAACACGAGCAGTTAAACGGGCATATTTACTTGTTCATGTCCGTTCTTTAGAAAAATGATCATGTTCGTGTTCGTTTATATCCGTTCATTAACATTTTAAACGAACAGTTCATGAACATAACTGAACGCAAATGAACGAATAAAAATGATCACAAACAAAGAATAATAAACGAACACCATGTTTAAATATCTTGGAAGAAAATGAGAGAGGCCGAGAGCTAATTCCCAAATATGAAGATGCAGCTAGGGTTGGATTACTAACAGTCTAACACGTTAAAAGTTATATAATTACACAGTTGAACAAGTTAAATTAATATATATGAAACAATATATGAACAAATATAAACGAATGTTCACGAACGTAAATGAACAAACAAAACATGTGCTCATGTCCGTTTGTTTATAAACGAACTTCCGCCACTGAAAGTTTGTTCCTTTACAGGCCTATAAGTTAAGAAGATATAAATTAAAAAAAACAATGAAAAATGTAACCTTGTTCTCATGGGCAGCCCAAACGGAGCACCATCAATATACAATCCACACTCAACATAAAGCTCAGGTTTTTTATCATCAACAACACCATTACCTATCTCCCCTGCATAAATCCAAGATATCTGATCACACCCCAAACTATCAAATTAGGGCTTGATTTAATATAAATTATACCTGGTTTTGATGAACTGGAATTGGGTAAATGGCCTTCAAGCTTTTCGATTCTGAAAGTGACTGGAAGATTAATGTCACACGACAAGAAGAATCGAAACTCGTTTCCGGTCATTACTTTTTTCAATGGGTTCATTCAATTAAACTGATTTCATTCATTAATTAGGGTTTTGATGATCTGGGTTGTGATTGTTTAGTGGGTTGAAAAATAAAGATAAGATGGTGGATTCGCGTGTAGTGCAGGTTACAGCTTCGTTGAGGAAGATGACTACAGACTGGATCAATCAAACTGAAACAAAACGTATATGTATAGGTTTCGTTTTTGTTCATTTTTATTATTATTTTTAAGATTATAAGAGGCAGGGTAAGTTATTATATAAAAAGCAAAAAAAACGAGGAAAGAGAATTATTTATAGTCTGACAAAAAAAACCACTAAAAAAGTTAAAAGTAAATAAATAAATCTTAACTCAAAATATAATATAAAACTAAAAAAAGTAAAAATACAAAAATGTTTTCACCGTCTTTTTCGTTCTCATAAAAAAAACACAACGGTAAGTGAAAAAAGTCGTTGTGTCTTTTTGTTTATCATTGTGTTTTGTGTTTATTTTCGTCATTGATTTTGTCTTTTTTCTTGACATTATGTCTTTTTCTTTATATTGTGTTATATTACTCAACCTTATGCTATATTTTGCTCAACATTGTGTTATATTTTGCGATCTACAGTGTCTTTTTTAGTTATAAGTGTGTCTTTGCTCGACATTGTGTCTTTCGTCAATTTTTTTGTATTTTTTTAACGTGAATAATGGCGGAAACATTTTAGTTTTTTTTTATTTTTTTGTTTTCTATTTATATATTGAGTTATGATTTTATTATTATTTTTTTAATTTATTTTAAAGAATTTCTTTTAATTACAAATTTTTCACACACTTTTCATTTTTGTGAAAAATATTATTTTAACTTTACCTTGTTTATATATAGCATATTACTGTATGCCAATGTGTCATGCAAACAGATTAATCAAAAAGGTACAGTCTAATTCAAAACAATTATATTATAATACTATAAAAAATTTGAAGTTGAATGGTACCTCCAATTTATGCTTTTATGGGTAGAGATCTTTTAAAAATTCATTTAAATGTAACGATTCAAGATAGTAGGAAGAAGAGGCTATTCAATTGGTTATCTTAAAGGCTTGTTGGTTCTTGTGGAAAACAAGTACCGGAGCTCGTTCACATGAGTGAAGAATTGGGGACGATTGATGGGGATGAAGAAACGTGGATCTACTCACTGGTAGCAGATCTACTTTCCTCGGGTTTGATTGTACTAGTTCACCGATGGTTCTTCTGGATCCGTGTTCTTCCACCTACAAAATGAACAGCGCCGTTACTTACCCCTCAGAAAGGGACAGAGGGGTCCTCTTTGGGGTAACCCTCCGGCGTGAGAATCAGTATATGGTGGAGAAGATAATAATGTGTGAGTAAGGGAATCTCAAGAGTATTGCTTAATAGCTGAATGCCCTCTGATTGTGAGACTGTGTGTTTGTATGTAACTGACTGTGAGTGAATGTAATTCAATATGATTGAATGTGATATCACTGCCTGTAACTGTCAATGATTGAGTATGAATGTGTCCATCAAAGTGGAGTTGATGCTGTATTTATAGTGCTAGGGTTTCCACTAATTGAGCTGAGATCAGATTAGGGTTTTGTTGTCCTCCTCCAATCGATTTGCGCCACGTGTCCTCTGGGACACCTGGCGCTTTCTCGTTGGTTGTAATCACGTGGTAACACATGTGTCATGCTGAGTTGTCGACCTTTCATTTGGCAGCTGTCAACATCAGCATATTCTTACTCCTTAAAAAGATGCCTTCTGGAAGGTTGTCTGACGTGCACAATCAAGGTTGCCCTAATCCTGATTTGGATAAGGACGAGGTTGATTATGTGCACGTGTGATATGCGCCCATCCTGAGGATGCGCGAGGTCTTCTCTTTATTCTCACGCGCAGATATTTCATGCGCAGATGTGATATGCACGAGCATGTGATATGCGCCGCGCGCTGATGCGCTGCGCGCATATGTGATGCGCGAGCATATGTGTGCCTGGGCAGATGTGATATGCACGAGCATGTTATATGCGCCGCGCGCTGATGCGCCGCGCGCTGATGTGATGCGCGAGCATATGTGTGCCTGGGCATATGATGCCTGAGCATGTTTCGTATGCGCCATGCGCATAGGTTTTGGCTTTGTGCCTTCATAATGTCTTTATCTTGTGGGTTGACCCGCCTTGCTCGGTGTTGAGGCGGGTACATACCTCTTCAAGCCCCCCCAGTCTAATGTGTGTCTTATCTCGCGCGAGCGCGGTAAGATAGATATTAGACTTACTGATTTTGGTCTTTTACTGGGGTTTTGTCGTTTTCCTGGTTTTTTCCATGGTTGCGCGAAGTTCTATCCATTTGGTTGAAACGAAGGGTCCAAACACGTGGTTGGTTGGTGGTGACGTGCGCCGTAAACGTGTCAGACGTTCCGTGTGCTCGAGGTGCTACAGTTGCCTTTCATGTCCCCTCGCACAGCTGTCTGGAACACGTGTCGCGCTCGCATTGGTTTGCACCTGCGAGTGGGGGCGCGTTTCTGCTCTGTGGCAGGTCGGTTACATTTTTATATCCCCTCAACAGTGTTAGGGACACGTGCCGCGCCCTCGTTGGCTTGGACCTGCGAGTGGGGGCGCGTGAAATCCGATCAGTTGCCACATTTCTCTCTCCTGGGCCTATAAAAGCAGGCCCTTAGGAAATTTTTATATTCATCTTCATTGTTGCAAATTTTCGAGTTTCTGCCTTTCATATTCTGAATTGAGTGTTTTCATCGTTTCGAAACTTCTATTATTTGCTGCTGCAGTTGTATGTCTGATAGTTCAGACTCGTCTAGCCCCTCAATCACCTCTATTGCCTCTCGAAGACGCCGTGTGAAATCTGTGGTGATGTCGACATTGAAGCAAAAGGGGAAGGGGAAGAGGGTTGTTGAGACCACATCGGAGGAAGTAGGGAGGACCAAGGCCACCAAAAGGTGAAATGAAATCCCCTGCAAATTGAGGCAGGCCGATCTCGACAGCCTTATCGCCTCTCAGGGTTTTCCCACCCTGTTTGGCTGCATGTTGCCTGGGGCCGGGCAAACGGCGGCGGACCCGCCTGCCGGCTATATTTCATTGTACACCCATTTTTTCACCCACTGCAACCTTCGTCTTCCGATGACAAGGTTTGTAGGCGCGGTGTTACGTTTTTTCGGGATTCATATATCCCAAGTCCATCCGTTTGGACTTGTGCGCATGACTCATTTCGAGTTCATGTGCAAATCACAGCGCGAGGAGCCTACCCCTCGGCGCTTTCAATTTTTTTACAAGCCCAAGATCCAAGATTCTTGGATCTCCTTTATTCCTCGCAGTCAGAAGGTGAAGTGCTCCACTGTTTCATTCAAGAGCCTTCATGACTGGTCTGAGAGGTTCTTTTACATAAGGGCTGGTGTGATCCCCATCCGTATGACGATGCGCGCGATCGATTCTGCGCCCGCGGATGCGGATGTTATTAAGAACCCAACCGGCGCCTGGGTTAAGAAACTGACCGCCGAACCATCCCCCGCCAAGAAAATTCGCGAGGAGGCGCTGGTGGGGGTCGGCATGACTAAGCTGTGGGCCGACAGCGCGCTTGAGCCCGTTATCCAAGTCGACGGGTTGTGTAAGTTTACTTCATTGCTTTATTTCTTTTTCTGCGCGAACATAATTCTTTTGTTGATATCACTTGATTTGTTTTTGCGCAGTCACCAAGGATTATATCCACGCCGCTTATGATGATCAAGTGGAGGATGGCTCCGTCGCGCTTGGCGCTGGGGAGGTTGGTTTCCCAGATCGCTTCGATGACATGTTCATCCCAGTGGATCTGGAATTTGACTTTGATAGTGACGCGCCTGGTAAGCCTTCGCACTTATGCTTATTCCCTTAGAATACCAAAGTTTATTAACAGCTGTGTTGCTTGTATTTGCAGATGCGCTCGAAAACTACGAGCTGGAGCTCGCGGAGGAGGAGGAGGAGGAAGCGGAGGCGCCCCTACTAAAACGCAAAGCTAAGGGGAAATCTGGCGCAGGGGCCAGTAAGAAACAGAAGAAAGATGACACCCCTGTCGCTCATCCCCATGCTCAAACCAAGGGACCTAAGGAAACCCAGGTGTTTACCACCAAGGTTTCTTTAGCTTCCCTGCCTGTGAGAGTGGGCAGACCTCCTGTCCACTTGAGGTATGGTGGCGTCACCTCCTCCATTCGCGCGGCTGAAGAGAGAAGCAGTGCCGCGCCTGCAACAGGTATACTTTGCTTATCTTCATCTGATTGAATTGTTATTAAACCTTTGCTCCTTTGAATGTTTGCAGGACCGGCGACGGTCGCAGATCAGCCGCAGGCGCCACAAGGTGCTGAGGCTGCGCCGGGGGCTGCTTCGGAGTCCCCTGTTCTACCCTCTGAAAAGGGTAGAATGAACTTTATGGCGATGTTCGCCGCGCGGACAGAATTGCGCCAAGGTATGTTTTGCACATTTGTCTTCTGAATTTTTCTTTTGGATTCAGTCATAAACCATTTTTCCTTGTTGATTTGTTCATAGGAGTTGTAGCTGGCGCACAAGTTGCTGGTGACACTCCTGGCGCCGTTGCCGGCGCCGCTGGTTCCGCTCCTGCTCCTGCTAGTGCTGAGTCTCCCCTTATTGGGATTACCAAGGAGTAGGAAACCGTACTGCGCGCCGAACTGGCGGCGTCGAGACCTCCCTCGCCTCATCCTACACGCAGCCCTCCCCGCGAGACTGGTTTGGAGCCCTCCAGGTCGCAGGAGAAGAGGCCTATTGAAGAAGATGAGGAGGATGAGGGGGTTCAAGCTGAAGACTCCTTGGGAGACCGCGCCAGCCCTGCGATGCCGCAAGAGTTCGCAGCGCAGACTTCTGGTGGGGCTGGCGCTGACTTTTCTGCTTCATCCCCGCAGGTATGTTTTAATTTGTTGCTCCGCTGCGCGTTCCTCCATATAAGTATGTTTTATGACTTAGAACATTTCTTGTGTTTTGCAGGAAGGTGACCACGTTTACCGCCCGAGATGGAATATTAATGAAGACAGTTCCTTCCAATCCATGGGCGTATGCGAGGACTTCTGGGCTCATGCCGTGCCTCCTACTGAAAGGAGGTATCAGGAGGAGCGCACCCGCGCGGACTTGCTGAACGACCATATTTTCGCTGGGTCGGCTTTCTTCGCTGCTTCCTAAGAGCTTCGTCGTGATTATATTAAAGTACGCGATGCTCTTGTGGAAGCCCAGCGAGAGGCTAAGGTGTCTGCCTGGAACCTTTCTGATGCTCGCGCGCGAGCTGAGAAACTCCAGGCTGAGCTCAGCGAAAACCGAGCAAGTGCCAACACCGCCTTTATTAAGCGCGGGCATGAGCTCCAAGCTGCGCGGGAGAAGCAGCAGGCGGCGGAGGCCGAAGTTGCCAAGTACGCGCGGAGAGTGCGTGTCTTGGAACAGCAGGCGGAGGCGCGTGACCAAGCTTCGTCCAGAGTATCACTGAGAAATCATCACTGGAGAGCGAGGTTGCGCGCCTGAAGAAGGAGTTGGCGGCCGCGCAGGCCGATAGAGATGAGGCCTTGGCGACGGCAGCGTCCAGCCAGGAAGCACTTGATGCTGCGCAGGCGGAGAAAGAAAAAATTTTGGCGGCAGCAGCGTCTGATAAGGAGGAGCTAAAAAAGACCAAGGAAACTGTTGAGTTATTAAACTCCCAGGTTCCTGCCCTCGAGACGTCTGTTGCTGGCCTCGCGCAGGATCGCCAATGGCTGGTGTCACAGGGCATGACTCGTTGCGCTTTGGCGATGAAATATTCCGCCGAGTTTCAGGCCCTTGTGATGGACTGCAATGCTGCCGCGCGCTTGGTGGGCCGAGCTGAAGGGTTTACGGATGGGTATGAATACGGCATGTTGAAGAAGAACCCATCCGAGTACCCTTACAAGAGCGACGCGGCCTGCGCGGACATGGCCGCGGTGGGGGAGAAGTATATGAATACTCCCATCCCCATCCTTATGCAGGTACCTTGACCTTAATGAGTTTTACTTGACTAATTTTCCAAGTGTTTTGTACTCAATACTTTTCTAATGATTTGCAGATAGCTGCGCTTGCTGACCAGCCCGACCTCGGCGCACTAAAGAAGTTGCTCGATGAATGCGAGAGGGCTGGTGGCGATGATGGTGGCGCGGGGGATGTTGCCCCTGCCAGCGGCTCTGGCGCGGCGAAATAATCTGCTCCTGACACCGTCGTGATAGAAGACTCCAATGAGGAGGAAGAACTTGACTATGGTCAGTTCGGAGATGAGGAGCAGGCCGCGCCAGATGCTGCGGGAGATGATGAGGGTGATGAAGCGGCTGACGTCGACGTGGAGACTTGAGAAGCCCTTCATCAAATTTTATATTTTTTTTATTTTTTTGTACTTGTAATTTGTAACTCATCATACTTGTAAATTTCAATTGTATGGAATGAAACTTGTTTTCTCTTTTTCACATCTTGCGCATTTCCATTCATCTCTTCATGTTTGCTTGTATAGATATAAGATATGCTTGCACATTAAAATAAGAACAAGGTTGTAAGGAAATTATTCACTTAACCATAGTCCTATTTTGTAAGTGGTTTCGCAGTATCTTGTTTATGCTGACATGTGCGATAACTTTTCACAATTCCTTTTCTGCGCGTCGTTGTCGCGCGGTTTCTATATGGAAGTATGAGTTTTAGCCATTACATGTCAGCATGTGTTACTCAGATATCCACTATGATTCCTCGCGTGACCTCGACCTGAGACCTTAACAACTATGATATGGCATGTACTTTGCCTTAGTTGTGTTTAATGATTTTTATGATCAGGCTGCGCGGGGTGTAAGATGGATGTTTGTGAGTGTTTTGAGCTAAGGCTCTTTGTTTTGGGCTAAGGCCCTGACGTTTTTAGAGTTAAGACTCATTAACGTGTTTGAGCTAAGGCTCGTAAGTTTGGGCTAAGGCCCTGACGTTTTAGAGTTAAGACTCGTTAACGCGTTTGAGCTAAGGCTCGCGCATGTATGTTTTACTTCGTTTTATTTTGTTTTTGAAGTCAATATAGTGTTGTCATATTGCTCCAAATTAATAAAGGAAGTGTGAAACATGTATGCAAAGGTAATAGAACAAATATTGAAAGATAGCGCGAATCATCATTCATGATGGCTTAAAAGCCTTGATTACATATTTGAACTTTTACATGAAGCATTTTCTAAGCTGTGCCGCGTTCCACGCGCGCGGTATCTTTTTTCCATTCAGATCTTTTAAAGTGTACGCGCCTTTCCCCAAATCTTCTGAAATTTGATAAGGTCCCTCCCAATTGGGGGACATTTTTCCTGGGGGTATCGCGCGGCTAGCTTCATTGTTTCGAAGGACAAAATCATTTTTCTTGAAGTGGCATTCTTTAACGCGCTGATTATAATATTTTTCCAGCTTTTTCTTGTATTTGGCTTCATTGATGATAGCCGCTTCTCTGCGCCCTTCAAGCAAGTTGAGGTCCAATCTTCTTTCGCGCTCGTTGTCAGTCTTGCTCATCATGAGTACCCTATGGGATGGGCATCCAATTTCTGCTGGGATCATAGCCTCTGTCCCATAGGTTAGGCTGAACGGGGATTCGCCGTTGCTAGTTTTGCTTAATGTCCTGTGCGCCCACAGGACATTAGGTAACTCTTCGACCCAAGAATGGGATTCCCCCTCCAACCTTTTCTTCAGCCCATTTAACAAACTTTGATTCGCGCGCTCCACTTGGCCATTCCCTTGAGGGTGGTAGACCGAAGTGAAGATTTGGTTGATGTGCAATTCTTTGAGCCAGCTGGATATCTTCCTGTCAGTGAATTGTTTGCCATTGTCGCTCACAATTTCCATAGGAAGGCCAAAACGGCAAATGATGTGGCTCCAGATAAATTGCTTCATCGCCTCAGCTGTGATTCTTGCTAGTGGCTTGGCCTCAACCCATTTTGTGAAATAATCTATCGCCACTACCAAAAATTTCACTCGCCCTTTCGCTTGCGGCAGGGGCCCCACAATATCAATGGCCCATTTGTGGAAAGGCCATTCGGAGGTCACTGGAATCAAGTTGTTCTTTGGCCGCATGGTGTTTGGCGCGTGGCTCTGACACGCCTTGCATTTTTGGATTTCTTTTAGCGCATCCAAGTACATGCCTGGCCAATAGTAGCCTGCGCTCATTGCCTTGGCAACCACCATGCGCGGGCCAGCGTGTATTCCGCAGATTCCTTCGTGAATCTCCCTAATCACATAGCTTGCTTCTTCAGCATCCAGGCATTTCATGAGCGGTCCAAGATAAGAGCGTCGATATAATGTACCCTCAAGTAGTTCATAGTTCTGCGCCTTGTGTCTTATCTTCCTCGCCTGTGCGCGATCGTCCGGTAACTTCCCCTCCTTCAGGAATTCCATTATTGGAGTTATCCAGGATGAAGGGGTTGTATGAATTACAAGGACCGATTGCGTTTGCACTGACGGGCTGCTCATTACTTCCACCCTGACATCTTTGCCAAAGTGATCAAAATTAGTTGACGCCATTTTACTCAACGCGTCAGCGGACTTGTTTTCGCTGCGTGAGATGTGTATGATTCTGAAGAAGTCAAACTGCTCAACGAGCTTTTTTGCCTGCTCTAGATATAGAGGCATTGTGTTCTCCTTGGCGTCATATAGTCCGTTGACCTGAGCAGCTACCAAGTAAGAATCAACATGGGCCTCTAGCCTTTTAACTCCAAACTTGCGCGCAATGCGCAGACCAGCCAGCAGGGCTTCATACTCAGCCTCATTGTTGGTACTCTTGAAGTCCAACCTAATAGCATAAGTATATTCATGATTATCAGGGTCCACCAGTTTGAGGCCTGCGCCGGACCCTTCGTTGTTGGAGGCCCCATCAGTGAATAGCCTCCAAACATCTTCTTCATCATTTGCTCGCGGAGGGTCTACCTCGCGCTGAGCTTCTTCGATCTTTCCCTCTGGGATTTCCGTGATGAAATCCGCTAAAACTTGACCCTTTATTGCTGGACGGGGCTTATAGGTGATCGTGTGCTCACCTAATTCCAGCGCCCACTTTGTCAGCCTTCCGGAGAGCGCGGGGCGTCGCAAGACTTGCTGGATGTTGTAACCAGTCAGAACTTCAATAGGATGACCATTGAAGTATCTATGTAGCTTGCGCGACGCGTGTGTTAGTGACAAAACTAATTTTTCCATGATGGAATAGCGCGTCTCAGGGTCTGTGAGCACCCGACTCACATAGTATATTGGCGTTTGGATCCCTTTGCGATCCACCAATAATACTGCGCCGATGGCGCGGTCTCCAGCTGACAGGTACAATGTAAGGGTTTCGCCAGGAAGTGGAGCTGTGAGCGCGGGCAGCTTTATGAGACATTCTTTTATCTCAGTGAAAGCTTGCTCAGCCTCAGGCGTCCACTTGAATTGGCTCTTCTTCAAGCAGTTCCTCAAAGTATTAACGAATGGAGTAGATTTGCTGGCGTGGTTCGCTAGGAACCTGTTGATTGACACCAGTCTACCATTCAGCTTCTGAACCTCTTTCATGGTGGATGGTGAAGGCATGTCAAGGATGGCTTCCACCTTTTCAGGGTTCACCTTGAAACCATCCTTAGTGACCATTACACCAAGAAATTTCCCCTCTTCCGCGCCGAAAGTACATTTGCTCGGGTTGAGCTTCATGTTAACTTCCGTTAGGCGCTGAAGAGTTTCCTCGATGTCTTTGAGCATTTGTCTCTCCTCCCTGCTCTTGATCACCAAATCATCAACGTAGACTTCTAGATTTCTTCCGATTTGTTCACTGAAAACCGAATCCATAAGTCTCTGATAGGTGGCGCCCGCATTCTTTAGACCAAAGGGCATTTTTGTGTAACAAAAAACACCCTTGTCGGTCCTGAAGGCCGTCTTGTCTTCGTCTTGTGGTGCCATTTGAATCTGGTGATAGCCTTTGTAGGCATCCAGGAAACATTTGAGCTTGAATAGCGCCACGGAGTCCACCTTTGCGTCGATGTTTGGTAGGGGGTAACAGTCTTTCGGACATGCTTTGTTGAGGTCCTTGAAGTCAATACACATCCTCCATGACCCGTTGCTTTTCTTTACCATCACAGGATTGGCTACCCACGTCTGGTATCGGATCGGGCGGATGATGTTTGCGCGCAACAGGTCCTCAACTTGCTCATTCATGGCTTTCGCCTTTTCATCCCCCATGATTCTCTTTTTCTGAGCAATTGGCTCCACCGACTTGAACGTGTTAAGAGAATGTTGCGCCAAGTCCCGCGGGACCCCAGTCATATCGGAGTGTTGCCACGCGAAGACCGACGTGTATTTTGTGAGCAACCTTTTCATTCTCAATCTCGTTTCGTCTGAAATGGTAGCGCCAATTGTGACCGTTTGCTCGGGAAATTTTGGGTTTAAAATCCACTTCTCTGGCGCATTGTCCGCCATTGGAAGTTTCATTCTCCCCTCCCGCGGCGTACTTGTCACTGCGCACAAATGATCGCGATAAACAAATGTTACGCCTGTTGGTGTAGGAAACCCCAATGCGCCGTGCGCTGGCGACGGTACAGCATTAAATTGGGCAATCGTTCCCCTACCCAGGATCATATTGTGGCATGACGTGGTAGGCAAGACCAAGAAGTTGACAACTTCTGCTCGCTTGTGCTCATCATCCCCCATAGTTAGTTCAAACTGAATCTGGCCTAGGGGATGGATGATTTCATTTGAAACACCACAGATTTGTGCGTTCACAATTTCGAGCCGCGCTTGGTCTGCCGGGTCTAACTTTCTGAAACACTGCTCATACATAATGTCAGATTCGCTTCCAGTGTCCACCAGGACTTTTGACACTTCGTAATGAGCAATGTGTGTGGTGATGACGAGAGGACTGCTTATTGAAGGGCCTCCCCTGATTCTTGGGAAGATGACTTGCTGCTCGCGCCAATCCCCGTGGATTTGCGCGCTTCTCTTTTTTGACGTCTGCCCTTGTCGTCCCCCCTCAGCCACACAGATTCTTTTGTATTTCTTGCTGGCAGAGGCTCCTTCCGGTTGCTCATCTTCTATTCTTTGGTTTTTCACCAAGTGAGCCAGCCTGCCTGACTTTACATCCTTCTCGATCGCATCCTTTAAATGATGGCATGCGTCGGTGTTGTGGCCCGGGGACCTGTGAAATTCACAATATTTGCCACTGTTTTGCGGTCCCTTGTAGTGTAGTTGCTTGGGGGGCTTGAATTGGACATTCTCAGTACTTAACACCTGTGAAGGTGTTTTAGTTAGGGGAGTCCATATTCTTGGCAGAGGTCTGCTTGGATCTCTGCCGCCCTCCCTCTTGTCACCCTCCCCGCGATTACGAACATCTTTTTGGGGCTGGGATGAGCTTGGTTGCGCTTGCTTTTCTGCGGAAGAAAAACTTGTTGGCTGCAACCTGGACCATACAGAGTTCTGTTTGGCCCTCTTCTCTTTGCTGCGCGGTGATTCTGCCTGATGCGCTCTTTCTCTTGCCCTATCTTGGGCAATATGTTTTTCATTTCTCGCGAAAACTCGCGATGCCTCCATTAACTTGGCCCACGTGGTGGGCATGCCATCTTTGCTTACGAGAGCTCGTCGTAATTGATCACTGCGCGCGCCTTGTATAAAGGCCATGCGCAGGAGTTGCTCGGTTATACCTCCGATTGCCAGAGACTCCTGATTGAACCGAGTGATGTAATCTTCAATCGTTTCATCATTCCTGCGTACGCAGTGCATGATGTCATCAGGATCGCGCGTGTGCCTGCGCTGCTGTACGAAGTGGGCTTGGAACTTTTCTAATAGTTCCTCGAACCCATCAATTTGCCCAGTCGGCAAGCTCTCGAACCATACTCGCGCCGCGCCCGTTAGGCAGCGAGCAAACATATGACACCATGTTGGCATCGTCCAGCTCTCCAGGTTTCCCGTGTTGTAAAAACCTTGCAAGAAATCGTCTGGATCTGTCGTGCCGTCATACTTACCCAGACCACTTGGCATCTTGGTCTTGTGCTGGATGGGAGCCTGCGCGATGCGCGCAGTGAACTTTGAGTGTTTCACCAAGATGGCTGGTCTGTAGGGTGTGGTTACGTCCACTTGCCCTCTAACTGGTGGGCTGTACGGCAAGTGCAGATCCAGATCGGCTCTGGCTCCAGGCGCCATGTTCACAGGCGCGCGGAGCTGTGAGCCTCCTGCATGAGTATCCCGTGTCTTCCTCATGCTATGCACTTCTTCATCACTGAACTCAGTGTGTGCAGTGTGAACAGAATGTCCTTCTTCCGGCGCGCGCGGCCTTTTTGTAGTCTGCTTATCAAACGCTTGCCTTTGTGTTTGGTCGGCTAGCTTCTTCTGTTTGACCATTTCAGTGTACTTTTCCATCAGACGCCGCTGCTCGTTTATGAGCCATTCATTTGGATCATTTGTTTCTTCTTCTGGACCCATTGGTCCTTTCAGTTTTGCGCCGGCCATATTCTGTAACATGAGATCGTCCGGAGGAGTTTCAGTCTGGCCGTGAGGGGTTGTGACGAAGGGACGGTTGCTGGTGGTACGCGTAGAATCACGCGGAACCCTCAGAACCTGCTGTCCGTCATTAACACCCTCACGTTCAATATCCTCCAGAGCTTGATCAACGTTACGAACGCCAGAAACCATGGTGATTGATTTTTTTTATGTAGATCTGATGAGATCTGATTGCCGATGTAACAGCGGATGGCGCCAATGAAGAAACGTGGATCTACTCACTGGTAGCAGATCTACTTTCCTCGGGTTTGATTGTACTAGTTCACCGATGGTTCTTCTGGATCCGTGTTCTTCCACCTACAAAATGAACAGCGCCGTTACTTACCCCTCAGAAAGGGACAGAGGGGTCCTCTTTGGGGTAACCCTCCGGCGTGAGAATCAGTATATGGTGGAGAAGATAATAATGTGTGAGTAAGGGAATCTCAAGAGTATTGCTTAATAGCTGAATGCCCTCTGATTGTGAGACTGTGTGTTTGTATGTAACTGACTGTGAGTGAATGTAATTCAATATGATTGAATGTGATATCACTGCCTGTAACTGTCAATGACTGAGTATGAATGTGTCCATCAAAGTGGAGTTGATGCTGTATTTATAGTGCTAGGGTTTCCACTAATTGAGCTGAGATCAGATTAGGGTTTTGTTGTCCTCCTCCAATCGATTTGCGCCACGTGTCCTCTGGGACACCTGGCGCTTTCTCGTTGGTTGTAATCACGTGGTAACACATGTGTCATGCTGAGTTGTCGACCTTTCATTTGGCAGCTGTCAACATCAGCATATTCTTACTCCTTAAAAAGATGCCTTCTGGAAGGTTGTCTGACGTGCACAATCAAGGTTGCCCTAATCCTGATTTGGATAAGGACGAGGTTGATTATGTGCACGTGTGATATGCGCCCATCCTGAGGATGCGCGAGGTCTTCTCTTTATTCTCACGCGCAGATATTTCATGCGCAGATGTGATATGCACGAGCATGTGATATGCGCCGCGCGCTGATGCGCTGCGCGCATATGTGATGCGCGAGCATATGTGTGCCTGGGCAGATGTGATATGCACGAGCATGTTATATGCGCCGCGCGCTGATGCGCCGCGCGCATATGTGATGCGCGAGCATATGTGTGCCTGGGCATATGATGCCTGAGCATGTTTCGTATGCGCCATGCGCATAGGTTTTGGCTTTGTGCCTTCATAATGTCTTTATCTTGTGGATTGACCCGCCTTGCTCAGTGTTGAGGCGGGTACATACCTCTTCAGGGGATAATTGGTGCATGTTTTGTTTCTAATTAATATCATTTGTTCTTAGTGTAAACTGTTTTTTTGTTGATTTGTAACTCTTTGGAGGTTAGTGACTTGCTATTCCTCTTTGATTACTAATAAATTCGGCTGTTAAAAAAAGTAGAAATGTTACTCTATATAACAATAGTTTATATAAAATTTGTTTGATTACACTAGCTGTAAAATAATTTACTTTTGTGACTACTTGATCCCGTAAATTACTCTATTTTGTACCCGACAATTACAGATAACATTTGTGAACTATAATAGTTACACTAACATTTGATATTTGTTATGGGTTCATCTCTTCCACTAACTGTTGTTAAACTAGGTTACCACGAGACTATCACCTATGATGGGTTGACGTCTTGTTTAACAAGTTGAGCCTATAGCTCGGTTTATAAGAAATCAAAATTACGTATAGAACAAGTTGAGCCAATGACTTAGACAACAATGAATTTATTTATTAATGATTTTGTATTTGAATACGATTGGATTTTAGTCTAATTATGTAGTCAAGTTTGAGTCTGTATATGCATCTGAACTTGCGTGTTATATCATGGTGATTGTAAATTTCGAGTTTGATGAAAATTATAGAGATTGAGTTGAAGTGCCAAGTGAATCATTCTCATAAAATTACCATTTGCCATTTGATCTTCTCATCGGACATACTTGCAACAAAAACATTAAACATTCTAATAGCTCCAACTCCATACACCAAACAATCGCGTTCCAAGTCCTATAACAATTTCAGTTACCAAACAAATGCGATTTGAAGTTTTTAATATGAAATTTAGTGTTCATCAACTTCAGGAATCAAATTGTCTTGCTTGCAAGTGCATAATGAAAATCAAAGATGTAAACAATTATTGTAAACACTAAAATGGATTATAGTAACAGAAGTTTAGACATTTTACAAGGAAGAAACTGCAATCCTAGGACAAACACAAAATAACCACTTGTAAGCCCACCAAATAATCCCAAAACAAAAACCACATCAACCCCTTTTTCATGGGGTATAAGACATGATCAGATAGACAGCACTAAACATATGCACACAACATCGCACCGCCTTTTGTTCTTCAGATTCTTTAACATATGGGGTTAACACGCCACACCCAATCAACCAACTACAAAATCTCCCGCCACGTGTCACGCCAGGAAAGCTATCTAAAAGCGGTGCGGTGTAAATGCTCGGGTCGCTTGAGGAGAACTCCTCACCACAACTAAATATAAAACCGGCAAACACCTCCTGCTTATTACCGCCAATGGTGGCGGTGTTACTAAAAGATCTCAGACAATGGAGAGAGATGATAAAGCGGCGGTAGAATCCTCATAGTAAAAATATAAATAAAGTTTCGGTTTTTTGATTTGGTTTTAGCTAACAAAACGCACCACGCACACCCTAGTTGTTTAGCCAATAAGCTAGTTATTTAAAAAGGGAAAATAGTGTCTTAGACTAACCGTAGTCATAATGTGGGAAACGCCACCACCTCCCGTCTCATTGGATGGTTTCTTCCTTTGGCCCTAGTAATTCTTTCAACTAGCGTTTTCTCCATAACGTTGGGAGATTTTTAAAGCCAAAACGCTCCCAAAATGCCAGAGTGTGGGGGTGGGGGGTGTTCCCCGGCGTTTTGGGCTAAAACGATGTCCCACAACGATTGAGTACGCTCAGTCACCTATCAAACAAATAGAACGCAAGAGACGTCATACATCCGGCACTTCCTTGACCAATGGAGCATTTCTTTATTTTGTTACCCCGAATGTAGAGATCATGACTCCCATATCCTAGCTACCATTATTTATGAATGATTAAAAGTCTTGATATTTTAATCAAACTAGTTTTAAGGACTCGTCGCGTTGCGGTGGGGCTGTCACTCGTGGTGTTAATAAAATAGTAGTTATACCCAACGCCGGATTTGTGACTATACGGTTGGGTGGATGTCTTAGATCATAGTTGTCATAAATATAAGTTGGTGGTGTTGAACATGTGTGGTTCTCATCCGTGAAGTGTGTAGTATTCAATGAGCATTGAAGTAGCTTCAGTTTGGTATGGTCTTCAAAGAGCATGCATTGTTTACCTGATACAAAAGTTGATGTATTTGGCGTAAATGTTCCTTACATTTAAAGAAAACAATTATGATTTCCCAAACATAATTCACTTGTCTTCCCAAGTTGGTTGATACACACCAATATCCCATAAAACACTCTTTCCACACGGTGCCCTTAATTATAACATAACTTCATAACCACCATTACCACCTCTCCACCAATTGTCTGTCAAAGCTTGTTTTACTTAAATGTCTTATGTTTCTTGTATATTTTCTATTTAGGACTTTGGCAAAGTTTTAAATTCTCTGTACCATTTTTTTCCGGTTGCTAAACGTCAACAAAGGTATAATATTCATGATATACAAAAATCATGGCGGTAGGGTTCCAACCTTGTACCTGTGTGAAAACAAAAACCAAACCAAAGTAAAATTCAACAAATTACAAATTATGTAATTACCAACAATATTATTGCAAAAGAAGCAGCAAATAATAACAAAATTTACAATTTTTTTTTGTAATTACCAACAATATTCTTCAACGTTGTCGGCGGACGCCACCATTTGCCGTCGTTATCAGATATAATGCTTCCAATGATGAAGTGGGAACCGGTGGTCATACACAGCCAAGCCACAACACCACCACGCCACCGCTGTTACTTCCTATTGGTTTTGGCGACTGAAAGGTTTTAGATTCCGTTCAAATCGACAATACGGCCAGGCTTCTTTAAAACCATCGTTTATGATCAACAATCCGGAAATTAAAGAAATAGTGAGAGTCTGAGAGAGATAGAGAGAGATGAGCTTTGCAGTGGATAAAGAAGGGAATAGATGATGGTTGCTTTAGTAGTGAGAGAATTGCAACACATGAGTAAAGAAAGCTGGATACGTGTAAAGAAGGGAGAAGATATAAGTGGAGCTGAAAAAATCCAATAAGCCACACCATCAATAGAGCTCATAGTATAAGAAAATGTACAACTTTAAATGCAAGAAATATAACTTCAAAGCATAAAAGAAGTTGAAAATTAATATATACTATAATAATAATTAACACTACTTTCATAATATCATATTTACGACTTCAAAACCCCAAAGATGTCATAATTATCAATTCTATAGTGTTAAATAAACTAGATTGGAATAACTGAATGTTGTAATAAGAAAACTCAATATATACAATAGAAACAAACAAGAAACCCAAGATATACCAATCATAGGCAATGGGGCTTGTGGACTGAATACAAATTCATACCCCGATCAAAGGCGGCGGAACATGTTGGGACACGGCGGACTGCTCAAGAACACAATGACACTATTAAAGTTACAATATTTAATCAACTCATTCATTTCATTCAATTATCAAATATAACATAACTTGTTCAATACAAATAAAACAAAGTACAAGATAATAAATAGTTTCATTTAATTAATAACCTAACGGTCTAAAATAAAAATAACGTCTTCAAATCTTCATTCAACCGATAATCAAACTTGTAATGTTGCATAAAATATATTTTGTCAACACGAATGTTGGTGAGCAATTCCATGATTTTTGTATGTATAATATGAGGCAAAATCCACAATTCTTATGTGAAACCATAAATAGTAACAACAATTGTGGTATATAAATCATAAATAAGCGAGGCTCCTTTCTAATAGTTAAAAATACCAAATTACAAGGAGGAGCGTATGATCATACTTATTGAGGATGAGGATGAGGCCAACCAACAAAAGCAATAAACATCTAGCAATTAATCATATGAGACATATAACACACAATCGAACAATTATTCTAAGTAACACATAAGCTAGAGTTGCGGTTTGAGTATCCAAGTCTTAAATCATTTTTGTTTAAGTAAGTATGCAAGCTACCCCTAAAGTATAAAAGCGAAAACGGGGATGAAATTACTCACTTGGACAAAGTGACGTCGATGAAGAAAACTTAGAATGATAATAATCTTCAAGAAAGCAAGCCGACGGTTTAACTAGCGTGTCCTAGATTGAAAGATCTTGAGTTAATATTGAGTCTTAAAGATGAAAAATTAAATAATATAAAAGTGCATAAAAATAAGGCTTGGGTTTTTGGGAGTTTAAGTAATATTTTACAAAATGCACTTAAATAAAGTAAGTATAACATAAAATGGGTTTATATGAAATCGGGTCTTTGATGTTTAGTTTCATTCAACCTTTGTTAAGTTTTACATAGGGGAGTTGTTTTAGTGCCAGTGTGCATGATCCCGCTAATGTAAGCATCAAAATTCGGCTTTTAAAGATATGTTAGGTTTAGTCGGTTCGGGACTTGATAAACCAACAAATCCGCATCCAACTTCCCAAAACATTTAAATATATGAATGACTTCAATGAAATCAGTAGCTTAAACAAGTTTAAGAATTTTTATTAATTAAAGTCCCAAACTCGGGTTTAAGCGAGTGTAAGTCGGCCCGATCTCGGTACAAAACCAAGTTTGGTTCCGACATACCATAATCTTAGAAATATAAATAATATAAAGTGTAAAATCAGTTAAAAAGGTTTGGAAAGATTTTTGGTGGTGTGAACGGTGACTAGCTCGTTAAGACGAGTAGTTCAACTTTCACTCGGTTTTTACCCGAAAATTGGTTTAGGCCAAGGTTTGTTCCAACACTTCCAAAATTTTAAGTAATATGAGAAATATAAAGTAAAACATAACTAAAAAGATAGGTTGAACTTTTGGTGGTTTGAACACTGACTAACTTGTTAAACAAGTGTTCGGTTTTACTCGGTTTTTACCCGAAACCTGGGTTCAAGCCAAGATTTGTTCTACACTTCCATATTATGGCTAAAATATAAAGAAAAATTCAGATCTAAATTGTTTCATACAATATATTTGTTTAAAAGTTAAATAAAGCGCTTAAACGAGTGTTCGCATGGGCGGCTCTTGGGCTGTGCAAAGCGGGCGACCGGCCGGGGCACGATTTCTTTGGGGGCACAAATTTTTCAAAAATTCCCGATGTTATATATGTAGAATACCCGAATGTTTATAATCACAATATTTTTATATTACTCAAACACCTTATAGACCCCATTTTTTTGGATTAACCAAAGACTTATAGGCCCACTAAAAATTAAAAAAGGTCAAGTACTTTAATTAATCAATATAAGTTAAATAAATAAAAGAAACGAATAGGAGCGATAATAGCAAAATCGACTTCGAAGACCAACAGCCACGTCGATTTCGAACACCAGCAGTCACGGTAGCATATGAAAATATGAGTTTTTCAAAATTATAGTTATTGAAATCCTATTTTCGACCCAAAATGCCTCAAGAAAGACTTAGCGGTAGGCGATGAAAGTTATCAAGAACGGAACATTAGAAAGCATAAACTACGAAGAGTTAATTCATCAATTTGCTATAAAAATGTTATGAAAACTTCACAAATCCTCAATTAGCTATTAATCTATTAAGCGTGTCATAAGCTGATTATAATATCATGATTTTCTAATTTTTATTTTTATCGCTATAATTTTAATCGGCGTATAAAAAATGTGTTTACATTATTTAGTACGTTAAGGTTTAAGGGGCATAGTTTTTCGGCTCGGCCGAGGCACGTGAATTTTCAGAGCCGGCCATGAGTGTTCGGTTTGGTTCGGTCCTTGACTCGGTATGAAACCGAGGATGGTTACCAAATGTCCAACACCACAGAACTAAAATATAAATGAAAACTCAGATCTAGAATGTTTTCATGCAACATGGTTGTTCAAAAGTTAATAAAAGTCTTTAAACGAGTGTTCGGTTTTGGTTCGGTCCTTGACTTATATGAGACCGAGGATGGTTACCACATGTCCAAAACCATATAAATATTAAGAAAGTAAAATTTTCAGATCTAAACTCAAACAAGAAAGTTAAGCGAGTAAACTTCCTGAAAACGACCCATACGAGCCTAAAATGCAAAAATAAGTGTTTGAAGGTCCAAAAACCTTAAACAAAGATGGAAATGGTTTTCTTAACATAAATTTACTTATAAAAACTGAAAGTAACAAAAACATATACCAGAAACGGATTGAGATGCAAGATTCGGATCCGTCGACTTTTAAAGTCGAACTTAAGCAAAACTAGTTAGAACAACTTGCAAGTTCAAACAATTTGGGAGAAAATGGTGAAATTGGGCAGGGAAAAATGGCTGACATGAGTGGGTATTTATAGGGGAGGATTAGGGTTTGAGGGGTTGGATAAAACCTTTATCTAATGGTAACTGGTACACTTTGATTCCTTATTTAAAAATAAGTTAAAATGTGTTTTAAGTTAAATAAAATATATCCAGAGATATATCAAGTTTGGAGGGTTCTAGAATACTTATGGGTTGAGTCTTGGTCGGTTTGGATGGTTAAAACACGAGTTCGGGCCTTAAACGAGCTTAAACGAACCGAAAACGTAAAAAAACTGTTTTGTTTATTGCTGAGCTGCACTTTTGGCTGCTGCGCAGCGGGCCGAGGCCAGCCTTACGTGCCACGTGAGGTGGGGTTTTCGGCCAAACTTTGTTTTATGGCAATTTTAGCCCCCGTAGTTCGTTTTAGGTCGTTTTAATCACAAAATAAGCGTTTTAAACACTGTTAAAGACTTTGGAACGAAACAAAAAATATGAAACATTATTATAACATAAAATTCTTTGTTTTATTAATATATAACGATCTGAAAACCAAAACGCGTCGGGTTTACATTACAAAAACAAATACAAATCGAACCGAAAATGACGAATGTCACACAAATAAATCCTAATTATGCAATACTAATAATCTAATCTAACATCTATATTTAACACATAGTAAACAAAAAAAAGTCACTTATAACAGTTTGTTTCGTTGAATAATCAAAAAAGGAAAACAACAATATATGTTACTCTAAATCATATCACCGCATATTGTTTTTTTTTCATATAAGTGACCATGTACCTGGATTTGTTTAATCAACTGCGGAATATCATCATCATCATCATCATCGTACTCAGTATATCCCACCGATAGCAAAGCTATGGTAGGGTCTGAGGAGGGAAAGATGTAGACAACCTTACCTCTACCCATAGAGATAGAGAGATTGCTTTCGGTGAGACCCTCGGCTCGATAGTAGTTTTGCATCAAGCTTTGGACATAAGGCACATAGCACTCAATCATTGGGACACCGACTGATTGGTGCATGTACCCTTGTCTTTCTGCTATCAACGCCAACACATAATGCCAGCCTAATTAACTTTCCGCCACTTTTAACGTTATTTTCACGAGATTAGTAAAATTAAGTCAAATTAGTGCAATTTTACTTTTGCCCACCCGAGGGTTCTCACATATATAATATCAGAAATTTGTTGAACCAACGTTAATCCAAATGAATGAGTGGTTTCGTCCAAACAATTCGTTTTTAAGGATCTACGTGTCAGATTATATTTACAGGTTGTATATAGAGAGCTTCTTTCATTCCAATGGCTGTGCGTTTATATATTATTTTAGAGGCTCAAACACAGAATTTGTTAAGATGTTGTTGTAGGAAACCAAGTATGAAACCCTTAACTTTATGAACTGCACATGTTAAAATAACTGTTTTATATAAAATTGTAGTAACATGTTTAAGCTGGAAAACCCCTGGAATAATAGCTGTAATTTCGGTTGTACATGGGGTTGTTACGCAGCTGTATAAGGCTGCAAAACATAGCCATACATGGCTGGAAAAATACAACACTACAGGGCTGTAAACTTAGGTTGTTATCAGCCGTACAGGGCTGGAAAAATAGAGCCGTGCAAGCCTGTAAAATGTTGCTGTTGTACAACCGTATGAGGTTGGATAATATAGTAGTAGTACATTGCTGTAAAACATGGCTGTTATGCAGCTGTATAAGGCTGCGAGAAACAGACGGACAAGGCTGTGAACACACGCGCTAAAGGCTGGCATATGCTCGTATTATTGGGCATACATCGGGATTCAGAAATATATATATATATATATATATATATATATATATATAGATTAAGGACATTATATAACTAATTGAAATGATTAAGGACATTATATATATATATATATATATATATATATATATATATTTACTTTTTTGGGTTTTCTAATTTGGTTGCTATAGCGGGTATTGGTACCGTAATAAAATGAATGAAACACGAGTCAGGACTACAAAAACAAATAGTATCTGCCTCTGGTTAGATGTTCCCTAGGCTCACTTGATGTTCCTTTCAATTATAAACTGATACCAATGTGATCATCTCTTAGTTTTAAAATAATAAATATTTTCAAATTTAAAGCCCAATTACATTGACCATTTTGATCAAGTGAACCATGTTATATTTGTAATCGAGATCGATAGTGTTATCCGTGATTGTTGCCTAACACAAATTGAACCGCTATGAACCAAACTTACCAAACCATAATTTGGATTAAATTCATTCTGATATATGATATTATGATTTGTTAAGATATTTATGTTTTTTTAAAATGACTAACTCACACACATTCTATAACTATTCTTCAATCTAAACCGTGTCGATTTCAAAGAAACACATTAACTATACACCTTGACAGTTGATAGCTACCTAATATTTTGATAGTCAGAATATTTTAGTTTGCTAGTTGCTAGACAATGGAGAAGCTCGGTCATCAATATACGGGACCGAAAGTCATAGACCCATAGATAAGGGTCAGACCCAATACATATAAAAATTCTTGGCTAAAAAATGTGTAAGTTTACACCACTAAGTAAAAAAACAAGGAGGCGGGAGACTGTTCAGTTGCCGAAGATTGTTTGAATATTTCATATCATATGCTTTAGTGTTTTTAGAAGTTGCTTAAGCATAAAAAATGTGGCTTCGATTAAATTGTGAAAACTCCTTGTTATGATCATGCCTAGTTCAAGAGTGTATGCTCGTGAAAGATGATCCCGAATCCTCAGCTGTGTGAAACAATGGTCTCTAATAAGATTACTCTGTCGTCAGCTTCTTCTGGCCCCACATCCTTCCTAGTTCAACGTTTTCTCCCCAACGCTTGGAGACATTTTGAGACCCAAAACGCTAGGGCGAGCGGTGTTCCCGATGTTTTCCTGTCCAAAACAAACACCCTTACTACAAGTGGTCTTAAAATAAAAATTTTACCTGCAACTTAGGGATGGACTTTCACCTTTTCTTTTTTTCATATTTAATTTTCAAATAGTGATGATTAAAATCAAGGAACTGTTGGGTTTTGCGGTTTTCTAAAAATTTGAATCGTTTCAAGTTAAAAATTTCTTGATATTTATTGTGAAAATTATAAAACTTGCGGTGATTCGAGTGACAAATAGCCAATTTGAGTTGAAAAATACAAATTTGTGAACATCTAACTATACTATTAAATCAATAAGATTTTTGGACACTTGTCCTTTTTCTATGGTATATTAGTTTTTATTAATCCCAACTATCGCTTTTTAGTCCCAACTAACAACTTCGCTGTTAACTCCCAATTTTTAACATATTTGTTCATAACGGTCTGCGACTAACAGAATCCTAACGCCGTTAGTTGTAGGTCATCGGAAAAAACGTTTTTGGCCAGAAAACTCACATTTGTATTACCTGAAAACTCACATTTGTTTTACCCGAAAGCTCAATATTTTCGTCCCAAATATCTTGGTAACTTTGTATCGGATCTTTAGAAACCTTTTTCTAGT
Source organism: Bidens hawaiensis (assembly GCF_021521415.1). NCBI lineage: Eukaryota > Viridiplantae > Streptophyta > Magnoliopsida > Asterales > Asteraceae > Bidens > Bidens hawaiensis. Next base: position 161,072 of record NW_027491976.1, on the reverse strand, counting down.
AAAAAGCCTCAATTATTGAGGTTGTCGGAACCCCATAACCATCGTTGGAATTGGTTGGTTGGTAGTGGTGGCAATGTTCAGGTGGTATTTTCCAGCAAAAAAATGTGACTTTTCCGGGCTCAAACGATTTTTCTGACGACTTGCAACTAAAGGCGTTAGGATTTTGTTAATCGCGGACCGTTAGGAACAAATACGCTAAAAGTTGGGATCGTCAGCAACCAATTCCTAAGTTAGGACTGGTTAAACCGCAAAGACAAAAAAACGATAGTTGAGATTTATAAAAATCAGTATACCTTTTTCTATTGATCTATTGTTATAAATCTCTATCTCTATCTCTATATATAATAAATGAACAAGTTTCTACACATGACACCTCCTCAACTCCCCATTTACACGTGTCAGCCCCACATTTCATTTACTAATGTGTTCAACTAAGAAGTGGTCCACGCCGCCTCTTTTACAAGCGTCTCCTACAAACTTTTATTTTTGAATTTGAAAGTTTTATATCTCCCTCTTCTCTCTCTCTCTCTCTCTCTCTCTCTCTCTCTCTCTCACACACACACACAACTTCAATCTTGAAGAAATCCCCTCCATAGCAAATTGTGGATCGACATCTTCTTTCCAACCAATAAAAAAAACCTTAAAAAAACTAAATTCGTTCATCTTCAACCAAATTCCATCCTCATCCATAATTTCATACTCTAGCGATTCCAATTCATCCTCAATGTAGCCCCTCTTTCGTTCGATCAAAGTATGTTTTCCACCACTGTCACACTTCAATCTCTGTTCGTGGACTAAATCAATGATATTTGTTTCGATTTTTAGTGTTTTCTACGGTTCCATATATGGAAGGCGCTATGGATTCTTTGCTTTGTCTAAGGTATTTTTTGGATGATATATATTTATCTTATATAATAGTTTTCTCTATTCAAGTTTATGAATTTATAGCTAAAATTAACTTCTAAGTTTTTGTAAACCGTATACCTTTTTGGGTTGTAAGCATAAGACTACATGGAAAAAACTTGTTTTCATTTACATTTTATGGATTCCGTGGTCCATTATTTAAAGTTGAAACCAACAAATAGAAGAGTTGTGCATCCAATCTTTATCTTAATTTTAAGGTTTTTACAACCTTTTTTTTGGTATATTTATGTTTTGATTCTCGTGGTTGCAATTTGGTAGGCTTGATTGAAACATATATTAGGGGATTTAAAAGAGATCGTACAGAAGGTCTCCTAAAACTTGAAACGAATTCGAACACGACTTGAATCAAACACTAGTTACGCTAATAATTAAATGGAGAAAAATGTCCAACCTTTTTAGAGATGTCCAACCATTTCAATTAGGACACTAAAAAGAATATTTTTTCAGAGTTTATTAATGGAAAACATATGTTTTCTTTTAAATGTTTAGTAATTAAAGGATTAAGTAGTAATATATATGTACAAATTTGAAGCTTCTTACTGTTTTGTCCAACTTAAAATTTTAAAAAAATAATATGTTAAGGTGTGAGGGTAAAGTTAAAATACAAAGAATAACAAAAATAAGAAGGGTGAGAAGAAATCTAGTTCATTGATCTTAGATTTGAATGGCTGAGATTAATTTAATAAATAAAAATTGATGAAAAGAGCATGAAGGTAATAACCCACCTTTGTTGACTTTCTCTCTCCACATGCAAGACACATGTTAATTCCCTCATCATTTTAAAATGCCCGTAACCTTTTCATACGACATTATTTTTTTAAAAAAAATTCACCATAATAACAAGCGTTTTTTATCTTTAATATGAGTATCATATTGTTATATAAAAATAAAAAAATTAATGAGTTTTTTTAATTGTGTTTTTTGGTTGTTCATTGTGTCTTTTAGTTGAGTTTTCATATGAATTGTATTATAGATTTTGATCATTATATTTTTCAATTGGTACTCATATTAAAAACAAAAATTAAAACAAAGATTACATCATTGTGTCGTTTTGTTCGTCATTAACTTTTAGTCATTATGTAATACGTTCATTGTCTTTTATTCGGATTGACATATGACAAATTCATTTAATTTGAGAAAAATAGTATTGCGTTCATTGTATATACGTTCAAGTCGTTGTGTAATATGTTGTTTCCATTGTGTTTTACGTTTCAAGTCATTGTGTTATATATATTCATCTTTGTATCTTACGTTTTAGGTCATTGTGTTATACGTATTCACCATTGTGTCTTACGTTTTAGGTCATTGTGTTATACGTATTCACCATTGTGTCTTACGTTTTGGGTCATTGTGTTATACGTATTCACTATTGTGTTTTACGTTTCAAGTTATTGTGTAACATGTATTAGTCATTGTGTTTTATGTATTAGATAATTTGTTGTTATTTTATCATTAGTTTTACATATTATTTATTACACAACGGTGTTATTAGTATTTAAAAAAATCATAATGATGAGTTGAAAGACACAATGACGAAAAAACACAATGACGAAAAAAGACACAATGATGTACGAAAAGACACAATGGTGTGCAAAAAGACACAATGACGAAAAAGACACAATGGTAAGCGAAAAGACACAATGGTGTGCGAAAAGACACAATGGTGCGCGAAAAGACACAATGACGAAAAAATACACAATGATAAGCGAAAAGACACAATGGTGTGCGAAAAGACACAATGACGTGATTTTTGTTTTAAATTTTATATAACAAAAATCATACTCATATTAAAGATAAAAAACGCTTGTTATTTTGATGATTTTTTTTAAAAAAAATATCATACGAAAAAGTTATAAACGTTCTAAAATGATTAGTGTATTAACATGTGCCTTGCATGTAGAGAGAGAAAATGTGTACAATTACCTCTATACCCTTTTTCTTTTGGTCCTCACTTGACACATGCCAATTATTTATGACTTCTCACACTTCTTATTTTTGTTACACTTTGTAGAATAACTTGACCGGACCCTAAGGCGTGATACTTATATACATTATCTTTAAAAAAATAATACTTAATACTTTTTTCATCATGTACAATTACTTATGCACTGGTCTCTTCTGTTCAGGAAACTCAGTAAGATAATATTAGAAATTCAGTGATTGCATGATTATACTATTACATGTTAGTTGCTTGTCAGTTCTGTCATTTGTTATTTACTAAATAACTTGATGAGGTAAATATTAGTAATGTGTTTATACTCTAATATAATGAAATTTACTAATATAATGAAACTGCATTGTGTGATCTCTGCTCTAATTTTGACTAAAAAAGAAGATACCTTTTTATCTAAATTATTGACTGTATACATGTTAATGATTAAAACTAGATGATCAGGGGATTTTTTTTTCCTATTCTGCAAAATTATCTTACAAATAGAATTATATGATATGTGCCTTTAAGTGATGCAAAGATGCTGATACTATGCTCATGATAGGGTTTTAAAAGTAAGTCTCGTAGGGGGTCGGGTGACGGGTCAAAATGGGTGGAAAGCGGGTTTTGAGTAAAATTATTTTGGGTCTAAATATGCTGTTTACAAAAAGTGTGAACTTGGTTCGTGCCTAAAAGGGTTGTTTTAAGAAGATATCAACTTGGTTTGGGTTAAAACGTGCTCTGTCCAAAATTAGAGTCGGGTGAATTGTCAAATTAGTTTTGTAGAGGCTGCACATTGTAAAACTTTTGTTTACCGCAACCATTTTTAAAAATTTGGTAACATATCGGTGTTGTGCATTTATATTTTTAATACTATTTGAGTATTTGCGATAATAATTATGTTGACATTCAAATTTCATAAATTAGCCATTTACTAGATTAATAATTTTATACCAAGAAACGTGTTAATTTTTACTACAATTTAATTTACAAAATAAGAAAAGCAGTCTAAGTTCTTTCTTAATTTCAAGGTTCTCATTAAATTAAATGTCATTACTTAAAGCTGGCAAATTGGATTTTAGTAAATCCCAATTTATTAAAGTTATCCGACAATAATCTCAACTTTGAAAATAGCTGTCACTCGTCCCAACTTTCACACTATTGTTTTCATTGGACACCCGTTAAAAAACTTTAATGACGTTAAGTTTTTTACAAATTTCAAACTGATCTTTTAGGGTTTTTGATCGAAATGATGATACATATGTACAACTTACCTTCACACGGTGGTCAACGGGGACAATTAGAAATGACCGGACATTACACGGGGACAGTTAGAAATAACCGGAACATGAGAGCATAATGCTGCAATAATCTGCAAGTCATGATTCATTATCGTTACACCGACCTAATAAATAATTCATGATATAATTTGAAATTGAAGTAGAAATTACATACGAGCTCGTGAGCCACTCCCATCTCTTCTTGGGGTCGATATCGAAATCACCACCCATCGAAACAATGGCAAAATAAAGTAAAAACATTTAACGATGTTAAGTTTTTTCAAATTTCAAACTAATCTTTTAGGACTTTTGATCGAAATGAGGATACAAGTCGACTGATGTACAGCTTACCAACTGGTGGTCCACGGGGACTGTTACAAAGGAAAACTGATTTGAGTGTTAAATCCAAATGAATAGTGATTAGAGACTCAAGTGGCAACCTTAGAATATAAAAACAAGGATATCATAACATATATATATATATTATATACACAAGTGTAGATTTGGATGCTATCAGGAGGTTTATCACTCTCCACTGTAAATATCAAGGCAGAAGGAAAACAATCATATATAGGGGTGCATTGAAAGTCAGAGAATTGATCACCAACAATGATGGTTTCTGTTGACATGGCATCATCTACAATATTGAAAAAAAAGTTACATAAAATTAACTATATATGTCCATATATGTCCGCATATATAACAAAAGTGAAGCGTTTCGGAAGCAAAACTAACCCATTTTATCCACAAGATCTTTCATGCATGTATCACGTCTCTACAAAGTAATATGAAAGGAATTTGATCTTGTTAAAAATATCATAAAGGTTATTGTTGGTAATAGATGCAGAATTAACATGAGCAAGAACATTATCATGGCAGCAGGTGAATTAGACCTGAAACGGAAGTTGAAAGTCCCTAATGTCTGTTATAAATTCGTCAATCATGAGCGTTTGTGGTTCCTAATACATGAATTCAGAAATTTATAGAGTTTTAAAAAATAATAATAATGAAAGCAATACGTAGTAATAATGAAAGAAAGATGAGATCTGTTACCTCAATTTGCATTGAAAGTGAGATTGCTTTGACTTTGAGCCCTGGTAGAAATCCAACAGTCAACATAATTGCACCATCTTCATAATCATCTGAGAACTCAATCTGCAGACAGATTATTCGAATCGATTAGTTAGTTTCTTAACACAGGTAGAAAATAGAGAAGTGAGAAAACCTGTTTGAATTCATCAGTAAGTGCATCCCTTACGATTATTCAACGGACCGGAACATAAGAGCCTAATGCTGCAATAATCTGCAAGTCATGATTCATTATCGTTACTCCGACCTAATAAATAATTCATGATATAAATTGAAATTGAAGTAGAAATTACATACGAGCTCGTGAGCCACTCGCATCTCTTCTTGGGGTCGATATCGAAATCACCACCCATCGAAACAATGACAAAATAAAGTAAAAACATTTAACGACGTTAAGTTTTTTCCAAATTTCAAATTGATCTTTTAGGGCTTTTAATCGAAATGAGGATACAAGTCGACCTATGTACAACTTACCAACCGGTGGTCCACGGGGACAATTAGAAATGACCAGACATTCCACGGGGATAGTTAGAAATGACCGGAACATTAGAGCCTAATGCTACAATAATCTGCAAGTCATGATTCATTATCGTTACATTGATCTAATAAATAATTTATGGATATAAATTGAAATTGAAGTAGAAATGACATACGAGCTCGTGAGCCACTCCCATATGGTAGCTCTTCTTGGGGTCGATGTCGAAATCACCACCAATCGAAACAATGGCAAAATGATGTAATAAAATTTAACGAAGTTAAGTTTTTTTCAAATTTCAAACTTATCTTTTAGGGCTTTTGATCGAAATGAGGATACAAGAAGATTGATGCACAACTTACCTTCAAATGGTGGTCCACGAGGACATTTAGAAATGACCGGACATTCCACGGGGACAGTTAGAAATAACCGGAACATGATAGCATAATGCTGCAATAATCTGCAAGTCATGATTCATAATCGTTACACCGACCTAATAAATAATTCATTATATAAATTGAAATTGAAGTAGAAATGACATACGAGCTCGTGAGCCACTCCCATCTCTTCTTGGGTTCGATATCGAAATCACCACCCATCGAAACAATGGCAAAATGAGGTAAAAACATTTAACGACGTTAAGTTTTTTCCAAATTTCAAACTGATCTTTTAGGGCTTTTGATCGAAATGAGGATACAAGTCGACTGATGTACAACTTACCTTCAACCGGTGGTCCACAGGGACAGTTTGAAATGACTGGACATTCCACAGGGACAGTTAGAAATGACCGGAACATGAGAGCCTAATGCTGCAATAATCTGCAAGTCATGATTCATTATCGTTACACCGACCTAATAAATAACTCATGGATATAAATTGAAATTGAAGTAGAAATGACATACGAACTCGTGAGCCACTCCTATATGTTACCTCTTCTGTGGGTCGATATCGAAATCACTGCCCATCGAAACAATGGCAAAATGAGGACGTATAGGCTAAACTAATACTTCGTTCACCACTTCATCAACAGCGTCCTGATCAAAATTAATTATAAATAGAGAATGAATATAACAGGATTCCAAGTGTTAATTACTAATTCATGTACAATTAGGGTTTGAGAAAGTTGCCTGGATACAAGGATTGACAGAATACGCCGAGGTGACAGAGGACGCGTTCGCAAACGACATTCCATGAGCGATTAACGCAGGCGGCGGAGACGAAGGATTTTGCCGAAAGTTGTGACATTTGTCAATTTTATTATTCGTATTCGTATTTGTATTTGTATTTGTATTTGCGAAACCGACCCGCTTTGTCGTTTCAATGTATTGATTTTTGTAAGTTATCAATTTATATCAATTTTAATGATATAGAGTTCGTATTCGTTCATTATCTATTCGTATTGTTCAATTAACGAATCTCCGAGCCTTAAGAGTTTAAAAAATATTCAAAGTTTAAAACTATACGGGTATAATACACAAACAATTTAAAGATATTAAAGTATACCAAGTCTTAATCTAGTTATATATATACAAAGTTCAAGGTTCAAAGGGTATATAAAGTTTAAAAACAAAATATAAATGTTTTGATAGTTCAGGGCCAGAAGTGTAAATATTTAAATAAAATAATAAAAAATAACCCAACCCTTCCCTCCCGTCCCCTACTCACGTTTTTCCGGCACACCGGCCGGATTCCAGCGAAGTAAACCAAACACCATTTTAATCTCCAATTTGATCCGTTAATGTATCCAAACGTCTTCTCCACTAATTATAAACATTATTACGTGATTTATTTCATCATTAACAACTCCATTAAAACTCATTAATCGCTCAACCGTCGGATATAATAAAAACTCTAATAACCCGATTTAAACACCTAACAATCCAATTGAAACAATAAATAGGACGAGAATCTTCATCTAAACTTGTTTCAAACATAAAATTATACAAACAAACACCTAACGATAATCATAAAATCGTTCGTCAAAGTTAAATTCCGGCGAAGCTCCGTCCATCACTATTCCGGCACCAAACCAAGTAATTATTATATGTATATTAATCATTTCAAGCCGTCTAACAAAACCCCTAACTTATCTTGACCAAACAATCAACGAATTAAACGAATTGAACATCTAAGGTTTAAAGGAAGAAGATGAAGTTGAAGGTTTGTATATATTTAATTGTTTTCATCATATAACATAAAATCCAAACTGGTCTAGTGGTTAGTTCAGCTTCGTGTGGTCGTAAGGACCCGGGTTCATTTTTATTGCAAATATTTTTTAAAGGAAAAAACTAAACTTTTACAAACCCGAACCATTCGTTAAAACCCATAAAATAAATATATATATAATTATATATCTACATTATCGTCATAAACTTTATAAATTCTTAAAAGACAACATTTATACTAAAACTTAATATACCCGCAACGCTAAAATCCCGTAACGTTATTATCTACAATTTTAATATTAACTTATAAATAATATTATAATAATAAGTCGTTAAAATCCGTTAAACTTAAATATTAAAATAATTTAAAAGTGTAAAAGTATATATACAAATAATGACATATTAACCTTAAAACCGACATTTTATTTCCATTAATTAGTTAGTAATTATCGTGTTTCTTATTATTTTAGCTTGTGAGTTTCGATCATTTGGTTTCATATAACGCGCTTTCTGTTTCATTGTCAAGTTTGTCATCCAAATCAAAGGTGAGTTTCTCACACCCCCTTTTACTCTTTTATTACTTTTGGGGGTAACATAAGTATCCTACAAAACCCAACTACTTATGATTTCGTTTACAAATTACAATTCGTACATGGACTTGTGTGTTTACTTGTTACTTGCTCATGGATTACTTCAATATATTATGATCATACGCCCCCCTTTGCGCTCAAGACCTTGTTGTTATGAATGGAAAAGGGTCTCATTATCCGAGTACGTTGGTGCACAATCTCAATTGGAAAGGACCTTATTTGCTTTTCACGAGTTTTCATGGAATTGTATGATTTTATTTATTATATAAAACTGTGTGAACTCACCAACTATTAAGTTACTTGACATTATTTTATACATATGTTACAGGTATGCTTATTAGAGGATGAAACAAGAGAAGACACTAGACATAGGGTTTTTAATAAAGTGTTTTACATGGTTCATTTCCTTGTAATTTCTTATTTGCAAAAGAACTTGTTATTTGAATCATCAATGAAATAATGATTATATTGTCACTTAATAGTGTCACATGTGTTTTGAACAATATGTAAGTCTATCCACGATGCTCTAAAGAAGATCATCGCCGATGAGATCAATTGTTGTAGCGTCCGTAAGTGTCAGCGACGGCAATTTGGTGACGTCAGGTTCCGCCATTAGAGCACGTTTGATGGTTGGTTAATATGTATGCATTTTAGTTCGTTTATTTATTAGTTTTAATCGTTTAATGTAGGAACTTCGATACTTCATACGTGTCTATTGTATTTCAGGTCATATACGTTAAAGCAGCTAATTTGGACCTGTTGAGGCACAAGATGAAGACCCGGGACGTCCAACACGTAAAACAAGAAAAGACAAAAGATGTATGCTGGTAACAAGACCCATCGCGATACGTGATGGGCATGCTTGAAGACCCATCGCGTATCGCGATGTGCAGTTAAATGTAGGTTGACCATAGTCCATCGCGATACGCGATGGACCACAGATGTAACATCCCCAAAATTTCGATCCAAATTTGACAACTTAGGAAAGTTGAGGGATCAAAAAATAATATCAAAACAAGTCATGAGAAAATATTAAATAAAGAAATATAAGAAAAATAAGGAAATAAAAATATTTCCTAAGTTAAGTATTCTTACATGAAAGAAATTCCATCCCACATTGGAATATGTAAGAAATTGGAAGCATTCCACTAATGTATAAATAAGGAAGATGGAATCCATCCCACATGGAAAGTGGTAAAGAAATGGAAGCTCTTTATAAGAAAGAGATTTTGCATAGTAATATTCTTTTATGAATATCATGCACCAAGTGGTCCTAGCAAAGGGTGCGTAGCACCCGACGCGCACGCGCTCGGGCTCGGGCGAGGGCGAGGGCGATGGCGATGGCGATGGGCGTTGGGCGCAATGTGGCACTTTGATGAGTCCAAGAAGACGGCCATCGCGGTACGCGATGGGCCGTGATGACTCATGGACACGTGTCACACTCAGGTGACACGTGGCAGCACGACGTGACACGTGGCAGAACGTGTCAGACCACGTGGCACACGTGTCAGGCCACGTGGCGTGATTTCAGAAAAGGAGCCGTCGCGGTACGTGACGACGGGAGAAGTAAGACCCATTGCGTACCGCGATGGGATCCAAAATTTGCTATAAATAGGGGGGTCGGCTCATTTGCATGCACACCACATCCACTCTCTCTCTAGAATTTACTCTGTCTCTACCTCGGTTTGCGTGCCACCGACCCGACAATCATAACCTCGTAATCCGTGCCATAATCCCGGTGTTTTCCTTGAAGTACGTACACGACCCGGCAACCGAACATTGCCTCGATTTGAGTGCCAAGAAAGGTGGATCAAGAACGCCTCGATAGACGTGCATAGAGTAGAAGTGATGCCCGTATAAACTTAGGAATATCTAACTCCAAATAACCGTGCGAGGTAAGGGGTTATACCTAAGTTATTATTTTATTATTATAAATGGCTTAGACCATAAGTCGGAAGTATAGCCGAACCTTGATTATGATTAAGAGTTATATATAACTTTTCTTAAGCAAAGGTTATAGTTAAAACTATAGTTTCTTCTTGACTACGAAACATAAGAAATTATATACCAAGGGTATAATAAATAGTATTTCTTTATTATTAAGAAATATGATATTCAAAGAATAATGTATAGACGTTTCTTCTTGAAGAAGAAACGTAGCATATGATTGATAAATAAAGAAAGGGACTAAAGGTCCAAGTGTTTTATAAACAAATATTTTTTATCAAGGTTAAAGCTATACGAAACGGACTAAAGGTCTGAAGCTAGATCGTTGATCTAGTTATTTATACAAATGTTATTCTCGTACTATAGGTTCGAGGTAACAAAACAAGAAGAAGGAAACAGAAAACAGGAATCAGTAATAGAAACTGATTATAAACAGAAAAGGTGAATACGCCCCAAATCTTTTATACTAAGTCTGACTGTTTAAAACTTTGTGTACAATAATAAGAAACGGACACTCTGATTAAGAGTATACATGTGTCTGGATCCAAACATACATGGTGACTCGGAGTTCCCCGAGGTCATGCATATCATCAACATGCCTCTGAAGGTCTACGGGACTGCTAAGAGAAATGAAATTGTGTGTATAATTAATTGTACATGGTACTTAGGGTAATTTGACCCCAATTTAGTTGGGTGCCTAATGAGTAGTCACAAAGGTATTATTGTTGGTTTCACAAAGGTATTGAAAGGAGATTTTAGAGTCAGCGTTATTCACCAGCTTTGTGCTGACGTATTTTTCCCCCATGTTACAGGGAAACAAGAAAGGTTAGACAAGCAAGAGGAAATAGAAGATTGGAGTTATAGTCATTAGATGCTATCTGATGGCTCAGATATTTTATTTGAAAATATTATAAAAGAGTTATGTTTTATAAAGAAATGTATTTGAAATATCAATTGGGTATTTGAACCCGAGAGTTTAATAAGTTTTCAATATAATAATATTTTATTAAAGACTTCCGCTGAAATAAAACCCGCAACTCTGATGTATTTACAAAACAGGTACCAACTATTGGTCACACGCCTAGGCCCTAAAGTGGGGTGTGACAGGTTGGTATCAGAGCCATCAATCTTAACGAATTAGGTATTTGATTATACCTAGGCTTTGATTAAGGATAAGTTCTGAAAACTTATTATATTGATTTTGATTCAAGCTACATAGATACTTAGTTGAAAAGTATCTAGAAATCATTCGAAATTAAATACGGATAATGTATAACAAATAAGATGAAAGCGTCTACCTATCTCTAAAAATTAAACCTCGTGCAGATGTCCGATTGTCAATCTAGCGAAGAATTCGTTAAGCCTCGATCTGGTAAAGGAAAAGGATTCATGGGAACGTCTTTTCTCTCAATTCCTATATCTAGCGATGAAAGTACATGTCAAACAAAAATGGTGGAAGATTCAGATTCATATGATTATGACATTCCGATAGCTCAGATAATTCCAAACACATATGGAGCAGGATCAAGTAGATCCAAGAGACCAACAATGTCAAGAGAAAAAGAAGAAATAACTTATCCGGAAGAATATACTCGGAAACAAGAATATATCCCGACAACTCAAAATTTTCACGTTGCTCACAATAAAGAAGCAATGAAAGTAATGGAGGTGGAAGAAAAAGAGGAGACTATCAAAAAAGATAGCAAGATTAAGAAATTAGTTATTCGCCGGAAGAAATAAAACCTTAGAAATTGTAGAGAGTATAATTCTAACAAACATACACTCTTGTAACTATAATAAGATGAATAAAAAATGTGTTTTAAATTCTTCGAATATTTGACTTATCTTTTAAAATTTTATTGTAGTATGTCAAGAGAAGAAAGTGCAAACTCTCACAATAGTCCTCCCAAGAAAAATGAAAATGAAGAAAACATTGAAAATAAAGATAATGAAATTCCTATCCAATATAAAGAAGAAATTCAAAAGATGATTAAGGAATCTATCAATGACTTATCTACAAGTCAAAGTCAACCAAAATCTAACAAGAGAAGTCGAAGTTAATCTGTTCATTCAAGAAAGGAAGAACCTCATGATAGTTCCACATCTGTTAATCATTCAAAGAATAAGAAACGAAAGAAACTCAAAGTTTGTGGATGTTCGTTCAAAAACTTCAAGTATTATGGACCAAAAGAGTTTCACGGAGATAAAAGAGCCATCACAACCGTGAGGTGGCTTGAGGAGATGGAAACAATAGTGATAACAAGTAAGTGTACTGATAAAGAGAAGATTCAGTATACCGCCTTAATGTTTAAAGGAGAGGCGTATGAGTGGTGGAATGCTCTGTTGATGAGCAAAGGGAGAGAAGTGATGTATAACTTAAGTTGGGAAACATTCAAAGGTCTAATATTAAAGAAATTTTGCCCAACTCAAAATAGATAGAATTCAAACGGAGTTATGGAATCACAAGGTTGTTGGCACAAATCTTAGGGAATATAATATTAAATTCCTAGAATACTGCCGACTGGTTCCACATCTAGTAACTCCGGAATATAACAAAGTAACTCGTTACATATATGGACTACCGAGAGAAATAAGAGATATGGTACGATCCAATATGCTAGAAACAGTTGATTCGGCTATGGAATTGGCCGGATACTTAATCAACAGTATGATAAGGAATCAAGAAGAAGAAAAGATAGAAGATAAAGAAATTAAGAAACCAAAAGATTCCGAAAAGTTAGGTAAAGAAGAAAGTACTCCCAAGTCAGCTTGTAAGACTTGTGGAAGAAAACATACTGGGAAGTGTCGACTAGAAAATTCGAACAATTGTGTATACTGCAAAAGAGTAGGACACACAATAGATGAATGTCGTAAGAAGCTAGGAGTATGTTTTACATGTGGAGAAACGGGTCATTTTAAGACTGAATGCCCAAAAAGAAAAGTTAGTCAAGACTAAAGAATGACAAGATCGTATCAAAGGAATGTCAAAATAGATTAGCTAACTTTTGAATATTAATTGTAACTCGTTTTCAAACGAGAAATTTTGTAATCAAAGAAGGGTATTTAATTCCCTAAGTTATAAATAAAATATTAGCATATAGATCGTGTTAATACACAAGAATGCTTATATTCATTACCTCTAAAGAACAATCAAGAGATTCACATATTGAAAAGTTCATCTGAACTTATAACAAAGAAAACGTTGAGAAAATTATCATCTAGGAGGATGATATATCAAACGTTAGAAAATATATATATGCAAGGAAAATATATTATCGAAAGGAGCTCATTCAAGAATATCTACCTAGTAAGGTTGATCGAGAAGTCAAAGAAAAAGAACTCGAAGATATTCAAGAAATACAATCGTTAAGTATAGTAAACGTGATTAAAATTAAAGTACAAGGATACTGCTAGAATACAGGGAGTATCATTAAAGATAGAATGGATTCGATAGATTAAATCTTAACAACAACTTACTGGAATAGATTCGACAGACTGAATCCACACAACAATATAGTTAACATCGGTAAATGTTTAGAATACATAACGGTAAGGTAAATAATTAAACACAACTGATCAATGTGTTTAGCAATTTATGTTTACTAATGATATTTTGAATCATTGTCTGGTTACATCATTCAAGGATGTAAGTTAGCAACAAAATAAAGACCCTAGCAATTCTGCAACAACAAGAACAAGATTAGATAGAATCTAATCAACATTTGAAAGGTAAGAACTATTCACACTTCAAACAACGAATCTCGAGGACGAGATTCATTTCAAGGTGGGGAGGATGTAACATCCCCAAAATTTCGATCCAAATTTGACAACTTAAGAAAGTTGAGGGATCAAAAATAATATCAAAACAAGTCTTGAGAAAATATTAAATAAGGAAATATAAGAAAAATAAAGAAATAAAAATATTTCCTAAGTTAAGTATTCTTACATGAAATAAATTCCATCCCACATTGGAATATGTAAGAAAGTGGAAGCATTCCACTAAGGTATAAAAAAGGAAGATGGAATCCATCCCACATGGAAAGTGGTAAAGAAATGGAAGCTCTTTATAAGAAAGAGATTTTGCATAGTAATATTCTTTTATGAATATCATGCACCAAGTGGTCCTAGTGGACGCGCACGCGCTCGGGCTCGGGCGATGGCGAAGGGCGTTGGGCGCAATGTGGCGCACTTTGCACTTCGCACGCTGCCGTGATGACTCATGGACACGTGTCACACTCAGGTGACACGTGGCAGCACGACGTGACACGTGGCGGAACGTGTCAGACCACGTGGCGACACGTGGCGTGATTTCAGAAAAGGAGCCGTCGCGGTACGCGACGGCGGGAGAAGTAGGACCCATCGCGTACCGCGATCGGATCCAAAATTTGCTATAAATAGGATGGTCGGCTCATTTGCATGCACACCACAGCCACTCTCTCTCTAGAATTTACTCTGTCTCTACCTCGGTTTGCGTGCCGAACATCGTTTTGAGTGCCACCGACCCGACAATCATAACCTCGTAATCCGTGCCATAAACCCGGTGTTTTCCTCGAAGTACATACACGACCCGGCAACCGAACATTGCCTCGATTTGCGTGCCAAGAAAGGTGGATCAAGAACGCCTCGATAGACGTGCATAGAGTAGAAGTGATGCCCGTATAAACTTAGGAATATCTAACTCCAAATAACCGTGCGAGGTAAGGGGTTCTACCTAAGTTATTATTTTATTATTATAAATGGCTTAGACCATAAGTCGGAAGTATAGCCGAACCTTGATTATGATTAAGATTTATATATAACTTTTCTTAAGCAAAGGTTATAGTTAAAAATATAGTTTCTTCTTGACTAAGAAACATAAGAAATTATATACCAATGGTATAATAAATAATATTTCTTTATTATTAAGAAATATGATATTCAAAGAATAATGTATAGACGTTTCTTCTTGAAGAAGAAACGTAGCATATGATTGATAAATAAAGAAAGGGACTAAAGGTCCAAGTGTTTTATAAACAAATGCTTTTTATCAAGGTTAAAGCTATACGAAACAGACTAAAGGTCTGAAGCTAGATCGTTGATCTAGTTATTTATACAAATGTTATTCTCGTACTATAGGTTCGAGGTAACAAAACAAGAAGAAGGAAACAGAAAACAGGAATCAGTAATGATAACTGATTATAAACAGAAAAGGTGAATACGCCCCAAATCTTTTATATCGAGTCTGACTGATTAAAACTTTGTGTACAATAATAAGAAACGGACACTCTGATTAAGAGTATACATGTGTCTGGATCCAAACATACATGGTGACTCAGAGTTCCCCGAGGCCATGCATATCATCAACATGCCTCTGAAGGTCTACGGGACTGCTAAGAGAAATGATATTATGTATATAATTAATTGCACATGGTACTTAGGGTAATTTGATCCCAATTTAGTTGGGTGCCTAATGAGTAGTCACAAAGGTATTATTGTTGGTTTCACAAAGGTATTGAAAAGAGATTTTAGAGTCAGCGTTATTCACCAGCTTTGTGCTGACGTATTTTCCCCCCATGTTACAGGGAAACAAGAAAGGTTAGACAAGCAAGAGGAAATAGAAGATTGGAGTTATAGTCATTAGATGCTATCTGATGGCTCATATATTTTATTTGAAAATATTATAAAAGAGTTATGTTTTATAAAGAAATGTATTTGAAATATCAATTGGGTATTTGAACCCGAGAGTTTAATAAGTTTTCAATATAATAATATTTTATTAAAGACTTCCGCTGAAATAAAACCCGCAACTCTGATGTATTTATAAAACAGGTACCAACCATTGGTCACACGCCTAGGCCCTAAAGTGGGGTGTGACAACAGAAGAACTACGCGATGGGTAGTGCTGACAAGGTGTTAGGGTTTATATCACTTTTCATCATAACTCGACCGAATCTTCACACACTTCGAGGCAGGCGATTTTCATAGCTCTAGGAGGCCGATTCCACCATACCAGACCATACTGAGACCACATACATGCTCTATAGTATCCATATTGAAGATTCCATGATGTCGAGACGTGGCTAATCTCTTAGAATCTCACCCGGGAATGTAAAGTTTGTAACGATTTCAGTTTTCTCATGTAACTAAGAACGTTTATGTATAATTGTTTATGGTTAATCTATGATTATTGATGTTTAGTATTTCTGTGTGTTCAATCGGTTTAGGTTTACGCTGATCTGAACGATTAGTTACTAGTTGCTATAATAATTGATCATAGGGTTTTTTGATTAGGTTGAATACGATATTGCATATAATTGCCCTTAACTGAGTCACACTTGAAGGGACTGCTTGGTAACCAGTTCCGTGTGTAAAGCGATTATTGATGCCTAAGGTTTTATCCATTAGTTACCAATTGCTATAATACTTGATCATAGGGTTTTTTTGATTAAGTTGAATACGATAAAGCATATAATTGCCCTTAACTGAGTCACACTGGCAGAGACTGTTTGGTAACCAGTTCCGTGTGTAAAGAGATTATTGATGCCTAAGGTTTTGTCCAGTTGATTAGTCTATAGTTAACCGTTGATGATTAATCTGTTAGGTTGTATGAGATTACTATAAGTTGCTTACTTGAAGTCCCGGGTGCGATTTGCTTTTACTATTTGATTGAAACTTGCTTACTTGTTCGTTTGCTTAATTATAAACAAAACTATTGCTTGTGTAATCAGCACTAAAACTTGTTACTTCATAATATTGAACTTGTTACACGATTTGCATTGACCACATACTACTAGTGGATACGATACCTACTTATCCTAACTACTTAGGTTAATTAGGTTTTTGCATGACTTAAATGACGGTCATTAACGTTCTAGAACTTCACTAAACAAACAAACAAATTGTCACGTAACAAACTTTTAACAAACATCATTAAATAATTGTTATATTTGTATATATGTATGCAATATTAGCATGTATAAATGTTAGAGAGGGGACCCATCACCCGCCCGCGATCCGTTCCACATCAATCGACAGCGTGTTTTGTGGATGCTCTTAAAATCATATCAAAGAAAAGATAAAAGAGAATCTAACTCAACTTTATATAATCATAAAAAATGTACGTGAGTTTTAAAGAGGTTAATTCTCAAATGAGTTTACAAATTGGTCGTTGATGTTGATATTACCGTAATGTTGGGCTACGGTAATATCAACATCAACGACCCTTAAATACTAGACTAATAAAAATAACTAATTAACAAAACACAAGACACTTTAATTTGGATGATTCAGATGATAAAGAAAACCACCTAGGCTAGAATCCCTAAGTTGCAGTTATCAATTAATTGGAAAATACTTGTTATGAAACTGAGATCGTAAAATAGACACTCAAACGAAAACCCGAATAAGATCCCTGACCCTTCTCAAGAAAACACCTATGGGTTTCAAGTATTACACTCTGTTCCAGAGTTTTACTTAAAGAGAGAATAGAAAAGAAAGGAAAGTAGGAGAGAAAGGAAAGGAAAATCTTGATTTTATTTGGTGTTCCCTAGTTTGATGGAAAGGAAATGAAAATTTACATTTTACATGTTCCTAAGTTGAAAGGAAAAGAAAGAAACGTTACAATGTTACCATTTTACCCTTAGGTTACTTCCAAGTGTTCACTACTTGTTTCTCTAAACCATCTCCGCCTTTGTGGTCTCGAACAAGTCTCCGTATTTTAACATTCTAAATCTTCATTCTTCTTTCCTTCAACAATTAAATTTAAATAGGTTCTCACTCGCACGCAGCAACCTTTTACGCAGCTGCATTTGATTAAACATAACTTTATAAGCAATTAATTAAATTTAGATAAACGTCTTGCAAAGTAATCAAAACCAACTTGATCTCCATGTTTATCTTTGACATAGTCCATCTTTTTATAGTTAAGTAATCAACTAATGGAGCAGATAAGAACCAAGACTAAAGTAGTAAAGTGGAAATGAACATAACAGTAACACAAGTATGAGTACAATTTAATAGGCATGGCAAAAGACAGAAGGATAATATGGAGAACTGAACCATAAAATAGTGATCAATGTGCATCAATAAACACACATAATTGAACCATATAATATATGCTCAATTATTTGCATCAATAAACAAGCAGAAGAATAATGATTTTATTCAATTAACTCAACTACTATTGAGCATTAACCACATAAATAAATCAAGAAGACCAGTAGTCATTATACAACCACCACTAACCTGAGAAGACAACCGATCCGACCCCAAAAGCTCCTGAACCATAAAACAGTCCCGCCTTAATCTGCAAATTGGCCCGACCAGTAACCATTACTTAATTAAATCAGGAGAAACCATATTAATCCTTCCTTAATCAGACATTCGGCCCTAATTGAATAAGATGTAAAATCAAAACAAAGTGAGATTAATACGTGATAAAGAATAGCTGAATAATCATTTGTGGCCTGTGGATACCTGGATATGCTGGGGCTGGTTATGTTTGGAGAAACATTTAACCTGATGTAAATAAGAAAATAAGATGAGGGCAATATGGTAACTGTAACCTATTTCTTCTCGTTTCCCTTTTATTCTTCCCAATTTGGGAGGAAAACAGACACCCTCAATTTTAGAGTAAAGTGTCATTTTTATCCTTGTGGTTTGACAAATAATGCGAATTTAGTCCAAAAAGTTTATTTTTTGCATATGGACCCTTCACGTTTCACAGTTCTTGCCAATTACATCCAAATCACTAACCCCGTTAAATTTAATCGTTAAGTCAGGGTAGACATGACTTTTCACTCTTTCTTTATTATAATACTTATTTCAGTGAACTGCGATTTTCGTCCTTTTGGTTTGTCCAAATCTGTAGTTTTAGTCAAGTATTTTCAAATTTGCAATTTTCTTCCCTATGATTTTATTTCACTTGCAGTTAAACCCGAATTCCCTAATCTCATTAAGTCTGGTCTTTAAACCCATCAATGTACCTTCACGTGAGGGGCAGTTTTGTTCCTTCTTTTTCCCTTTTTTCCCCAAATACACCGCAACCCCTCACTTGAAGGGGCTTGTGAATTAGTACTGAGGTTTGTTTGGGGAGAAAAACAACAAAACCGGTCGTCACTTGAAAGGCGCGCATATAGGTTAACGACCAGACTTAACGAGGTTAATAAATTCGGGTTTAACTGCAAGTGAAATGAAACTACAATGAAAAAAATTGCAAACTTGAAATTGTTGGACTAAAACCACATATTTGGACAAACCACAAGAACGAAAACCGCAATTCACTAAAATAAGTATTATAATAAAGAAATTGTGAAAAGACATGTCTGCCCCTGACTTAACGATTAAATTTAACGGGGTTAGTGATTTGGATGTCATTGGCAAGAACTGGGAAACGTGAAGGGTCCATATGCAAAAAATAAACTTTTTGGACTAAATTCACATTATTTGTCAAAACACAATGACGAAAATGACACTTTACTCTTAATTTTATCTTTATTTCTTTCACTTTCTTTTCCTTTCCATTCTAAAAAAACTATGGAACACTATTTTCTCCTTGATTCCACCCACTTTATTTTCCTTTCTCTCCAAATATTAACTCAGGAACGCAGCCTTAAGACACACTAATTTAAAATATTTAACTCTCTTACGGTTATTTAAATAATTATGAACGAGTACCTTTATAACGAAATCCTACCTTACAACGCGGAAATCAAAGGTAATTTAATAAACTCAATTGACTCGCTAGACAATGTTAACCAATCAAACCTTGACGGACACCTTACGAAAAACTAAATCTAGAAATCTTAATCAACAAAAATCTAACAATAAACTATCGCCTTATAACTTTTTAGGTTAGCAACACTTTTATTTGTTTGACTAATAATATTATTTCTATGATTTTATTACAAATCAACCACAAACTAGTCAAGAACACATACTAAATGAACTAATTAAATCCTATTATATGACAGAAAATCACCAAGGATAATGTGGAATAACAAAATTCATCAAACAAAACCAAGTACACATATGCATCAATTAAATAAATCAAATTGTTTACTAATTCATAAAACCACAACGAAAAACAAATCCCAATCAAAATCAAACATTAAAAAAGGTTCATCATAAGCCTAGGCAGTCTATAATGTTTAGCATAGCATCTTAAAATCAAACAAAATAATAATATAAGAAATCATGGTGAAAATAATAGAAGCAAAAGATTAAAGACCATAAAACCCATAGTCTTCGATCTTGGACGTAAAGCTCTTCACCGGGTGACTCCCTTCCTTCAAAATCGCCAAATAACTCCAATATAAGCTCCAAAAAACTCCAAATTCGTCTGGTGGTTGAAGGATCTTTTTCAGGTTAAGGTTAAGGGTGTATTTATAGTGAACTGGCCAAAACCTGGCAAAAATCAAAAACTTTATGGAAAAATAGGTTGGCCGCGCCGCGCGGCCAAAAGCATATGGCTGGCTGTGCGTGACGGCACACTTCAATGGGGGCCGGTCCAAACAGCTGGTTCATCCAATTCCTTTTCGGTTCGATCCTGATGCGTCCCGACTTCTTTTTTAGGCATATATAGACTTGTTTTTCGCCCTTTTCAACTAAATTCAACTTTCGAAACATACAAAACTCAAATATGTTAGTAGTATACAAATCTTTACTAACAAACAAAAACTAATTAAATATTATATAAATTATACAAGAGAAATATATATGTTTATCATTATATCAATCATACTCTTTTATTGTTGCTACTCTATCTGTTGTAGCAGGTTTAAAGATTTTAATATTATATTCATGTTTTTTATTACCTTCATGAATAAATCATTAACATGTGGCATCAAAGTGGTGTGTTTAATCATTTATTCATGTTTTCCCTGATCCGGAATTTAATCAGAAGATATTGTCTAAAACTTGATAAACCCTAATTTTTCGGCTTCTGTTTTTGTGTTTTACTATGAAAACAATATATTAAACTGTTTAAAGTAGCTAAAAACCATATTTAATAATCCATAATATTTTCGAATTGAAATCTGTTAAGTTCATGTTTAAATATCTCGATTCCAGTTTTTTTTATATGTTTAACTATTAAAAATTTTGATGATGTTCTTCGTTTTCATCATAATTCTCGAAAATTATAGCATATTTTGATTTAAATCTAGATTAAAATCTATTAATGATTATTTAGGGAAATATTTAATTTTCAAATCTTTGATAACTTAAAAGTTTTGGTAATATTTTTTAAAAAATTGAATCCTAAACACAGGTAACAGATATAATTGTAAATCTTTAAATATATTTGAAACAAATCTTATCATAAAAGTTCAAACGATTTACATAATTACATGTATAATTCTCAGGTTTTTTTTAAGAGTTTGCAGGTTTTCTGAAATGGTTTGCGGGTCATAACCCGTAAACCCAATAAGCCCAAAAACTCACTAATACTATAAACTAAATTGCCGAGAACTAAAAGCAGGAATCTCATTGTTTCTGGAAACTCACAAGTCCATAAACTCATACATTCCTAGAATTATAAAATTGCCAAAAAAAAACTCAATTTTTCTGGAAATTTAGTCTTCCAGAAACTCAATCCCGAGAACAATCCTTTTCCCGTAAACTACTTTTTCCCGGAAAATAATTTTCTTTTATGAGAACTTTAATTATAATTTGTAAATACTTAAATATTATAAATTTTTACCAAACTAAAAGGCTATTGAATGAACTTTTGATGTGTTATATTTATATCTGTCAAAACTGGCCCGTGTATAATTAAATCTCATTTCTGTTCAAAGGTGATGTGTTACGATTATTTTGCACACATACTTAGATAAAATTTTAATTTTGCCCAAATGTGATTTAAGTTTTGTTTAAGTAGAAATTTTATATAGTATATTAGCTTAATGTTAATAATATACATATCTCATCTTCAATAAACAAAAATGATCCCACATTAATGATCATTCAT
The DNA here is from genome assembly GCF_021521415.1 of Bidens hawaiensis. Lineage (NCBI taxonomy): Eukaryota > Viridiplantae > Streptophyta > Magnoliopsida > Asterales > Asteraceae > Bidens > Bidens hawaiensis. The sequence continues at coordinate 138,725 of NW_027491976.1, read as the reverse complement.
TAATCTAATAATCATAAACTTTTAATATGTTTTACTTTAATATCCATAACATCACTCAATATAATTTTCTTCCATAAATTGGAATCTTATCCAAACCATCCACTCTAATTCCAAAATCCAATATGAGTTTTGATTCATAAAGAGTTATATAACATTTAGCTATTCCCGTTTTTTTTCTTTTTTTTAATTGTTCCTCAAAACATGATATGACAGTCTTGTTGACTTTTCTAATAATCATCATTCTGAAAACTAGAGCATCACAAATGGGATGAGTCAAGCAAAATATCTCTTATGATGATCAAGAACTCATTTAAATAAATGTTTTCACTAAAGTTATTCTAACTTCAGTTTTTCATAAGACTAATGAAATAATCAAAATAACTCCTAAGATGCATGCACTCTTTTTAAATTCTAATTATAAGGATAATTGGTATCCCTGAATATATTATAATATATAATACCATTACCCGTAAAATTAAGGGCTTACACATGAAAATATGTACATTTTTCCAGTGCATTACATACTAAATTTTCCATTAGTACAGTCTGATGCCTTAAGAATCAACTATAACACTCAGAAGTAGCAAAGGAAAATTAGTGTGTTCATCAACAACATATATATGTAAAAGAAAAGAAATGATTGAAACTAGAAAATAAGATGTATTCACCTCACTACTACTAAAACCTAAAAAAGGATAATTCTAAGGGTGTCAATCGTGTTGAGTTGGTGGGTTAATGGGTTAGCGTGTTGAGATTCTTCAACCCTAACCCAACCCATATTTTTATTCGTGTCATGTCGACCCATTTAAATTCGTGTCGTGCTCGAATTGTGTTTCGAGTTAACCCATTTTACATTCATATACGAGTATTAGTAATACCTATTGACTTAGTAATAAATTAAACGATTAACCATTCTTATCCATATAAAACTTGTGAATAATTTGTGATAAATTTAGCTGTTTTTGTATATTGATCTCTTATTCCTAATTAACAAAGTTAGGTTCTCATATATAGTTCAAAATAATAACAAACGAATGAATAACCAGAGAATAGATAGTTAGAACTAATAAAATGAAAATATTTAAAGTAAAAGTAGATAAAAGTAGTGTATAAAGAAATTAATTTTACTTTTTAAAGTTGATTGATGTGTGAAAAATTAAAAATCTATGCATTTAACTTTTAAAATTTAAATCTTCTTATCTATAAAATCAAAATATTAACATCTCCAAAATTGTTAAACGAATTAGCAGGTCAACCCACATTTAACGGGTCGATTTCGGGTTGACTTGTTTTTTAAACATGTCGGGTACGGGTTGACCCGTTTAAGAAAACCCGTACCCGTTTTCTTAAAATAATTTACAGCGGGATATTTCATCACGAATTTTAGCAGTTTAAATTTTATAGTCATTTGATTCGAGTAATTTACACTTATATGTGGACTGTCAATTTAATTCCTATATTAGTATATAGTCAATTTCATTTTTCAAAAAATTCATCTTGTTGTAGTAGCTTGATCATTCAATAGCATATCTTATCAGAGGTTACTCTTTTATATTTGTGTTTTCACTCCGCGTCAAAATCAGATTCCAACAATAGTACAATCAAATGTTGGACGTAATTTCCAAATTAATAGGCCCGCCACGTGTAGATGACCGGGCTGGACTTCCAAATTAATAGGCCCGCCACGTGTAGATGACCGGGCTGGACCTATGGGGCCCGTGGGATTCATTAATATGTAATGGGTTTATGGGGTTGAAATTAGGTTTTATTATATTTGGAAATGTCTTGACTAGCAAGTTAGGTTAGTCTATATAAACCGAGCTATGGTTAGACATTATAGAGGGTAAACATGATGTAACCGAGTTAGGGTTTGAGATATTATAATCAGTTTTTTGAGTTAGATTTTCTGATTAATAAATAAGAGTTATTGGTTTAGTTCGTGTTTGATTATCGATCCGGGACAAAGATGTAGGAAACATTTCTATTGCAGTCTGTTGTTCACACTTACACCACATAACACAACTTATGTTTCTTTCTTTTGTATAAACATATAATACATGCACACCACCAAGCTAGGTATAAATAAGAAATCACACAATTTCATCAATGTGTATCCTATGCTGCACATTTAGCATCATGGTGGCCCCACTTGCTTGATGACTTTCCTTCCTGCAAACAATCAAGTTCCGGGACAATGGGAGCATTTAACTCTCCAAAAGCCTGCCAGCAGAATGGTTCTGACATCCGGTGACCATTTGGCTTCGGTTTGAGTTCAATGTTAGATAAATTTAAGTTCATATAAGGCTTGCTATCGCTGCATGACAGATGCATGGGTTGTACTGTATAAGTTCCCTTTATATTTTCATACACAACATCTGCAATACTGATAGCAGATGTTCGGTTCTCGCAGATACTGTGATTGCAATAATATTGATCGATCATGATTGGGACTTCGACTTCAGAAACTTGAATGTTTGAAAACGACACTCCTCGTACCATCCCTTTTGCACCCTGCACAAGTGTCATTAATATTGTTATCCCTAATGATATATTGTCTTTTAAGAATCTAGAATTAGTTTTGTAGCTTTAGTAAATGTTTATACCTGCCATGTCTTGATCCTAACACCAGTCATTGTGTCATGAATGTTGATATTTTAACAGTGACATTGGAGACGCATGATATGTTTCCATCGGTTCCTAAGCTTCCGATGCTTATTCCATGTCCGGGCCCACAATTGACATCATGTACAAGTATATTTGTACATCCAGTTTGTATAGATATACAATCATCTCCTGTATATTGCACATATTTAGGTGTCATAAGTGGCAAAAATGGGAAGCCAGAAAAATTAGGTAACGGGTCAAAACGAGGTTCTAGTAAAAAAACAGTAATATAGAATATGGGCCCGTATGGGCTCTTCGGGTTGACCCATACTTAAGAGACTAGAGAGAAGGTTTTACCACAAGCAAGGTTTGTATGATTGATAACTGCGTTCTTGGAGTCTCTCAAATGAATTCCATCTGTATTGGGACTGTCACCAGGAGATGAGATGCTGATGTTGTGAACTAAAACCCCGTCACAGTTGACAAATGCAACGTGGAATTGGGGACTGTTTTGAATCGTTATGCCGGTGACTGTCACTTTAGAACCCCCAACAAACATCAGTGCCTGTATGAAAAAAAACATGTTTTTGTGTTATTAATCATGGTTAACAAAAAAATACTTCTGACTTCACTTGGTCCTTACAAGTTGCTTGTCTGTCTTATGTCTTCCTTTGAGACGCCTACCTGTCAATTCAAACGTTTACTTATGAATTAGTCAATTCGCGTTGTACTTTATCTCAAATAAGAAAACGGGACCGGGTCACACAAATTCATGTTTGATGCATACAACCTCTAGATGGTCTTTTTTTTTATAATTATTTTACTAACAATGACAATAATGTAAGAAAACGACCATTTCAACCTGAACCCGTTTTGACCTGTTACCCAACCCATCTGACCCGCCCATGTTAAGGGATACGGTTGTATTACTTGTTTAAAACCATGTATAGATTTCGCCCACCAAACTGAGCCTCTCCCATCAAAGGTTCCTTTCCCTTGGATTGTAAATCCTTCAAGGTTTGTAAATTCAAGCCAGTGATCAAAATAGTACCATGCTTTGGAACTTGTTAGAGCCAAAATAGTACCATCAACCTGCACAAAAGGTTCATATTATAAATAACAAATAACAATGATGGATATGTATAATTTTTAAGTGATTATGAAATTATTATATTAGTTATCAGTTTTGAGTTTAATCATTGAATCTGCATTTTCTAAACTTACAACTTTTCTATATTATATATCTCGAAATTTTTAGACAAACCAGTTCTCTATTTATCACGATTCTACTAGTTAATCATTTATTTTGTTAAAATCTGAGTATATTCTTGCTGAACTTAGTTAATACCTGAAAACTAATGTTTTTATGACAGTTTGAACCCGAGAACGCAGTGGGTCCCACGAGGAACTTGTAACCGATGGCACAATCATCATTGATGCCTCAACTTTACAAGCACTTGCCCAAGCAGCTTGAAACGCCTGAGTATATATAAAAACCAGATTTCGATAGTACGTTAGTTATATTATATGTGTCATGTGTGAACCCTCGGGTGGGCAAAAGTGAAATTGCACTAATTTTGACGTTATTTTACTAATCTCGTGATAATAACGTTAAAAGTGGCAGAAGGTTAATCAGGTATCATGTGGTGTGGTGGCGTTGATAGCCGAAAGACAAGGGTACATGCACCAATCAGCCGGTGTCCCGATGATTGAGTGCTATGTGCCTTATGTCCAAGGCTTGATGCAAAACTACTATCGAGCCGGGGTCTCATTGGAAGCAGTCTCTCTATCCCTATGGGGTAGAGGTAAGGCTGTTTACATCTTACCCTCCTCAGACCCTACCATAGTTTTGCTATTGGTGAGATATACTGAGTACGATGATGATGAGGATTTCTTAACCACGCAAAGTGCCATCAAAATGATGTTTTAATAACTTTACAAATCATAATTGATTCGACGCGCTACAAGATGCTACATGTTTATACCTTGGTATCGTCGGATTTACCATCTCCTTTAGCTCCACAATCGAGCACGTTAAATTTCAAACCATCGTTTGGTTTTGATTTATCGGTATGGACTTGGAGGTGGCCTGCAGTATGCCTCCTATATTTGGTTGTTGTTGCAGAATTGCAAACTGCAAAAGTTGATAAACATACAAGGGTTGAAGTTAGAATAACAAATGTCTTATTGTTAAAACTAAAGCCTGCCACGTTTAGATGTAGGTGTGTGTAGGTGTTCATAGTCAATATGAATTTGGTGTTTAAGTAGGCAAAATTGCAAATCACCTCAAGGATTGTCAAGTTATACCCCACACCATTTGGTGTGTGGCATCAGGTGTTTGATTCCCTTTGGGGTGGTTGTAAATTTAGTTGACTTTACTCTTTACTCATACGTCCATTTTGGTTATTATAATATCTTCTTACTCGTAAAAAGGGAAAAAAGAAAAAAACTTTCAAAAAGTTTTTATAGTTGAGGTAAAAAATCACTTATCATTCTTGTATCGTTTGTAACTTTCAGTTTTTATTTTTTTGTTTGAGTAAGTCAACGTCACGCAGATGTTTGTAAACTTTTATGAGGTAAAAAAAATTACTAAATTCTGTAAAGTTGAATACTTATTTTTATGTAAGAAAACTATATTCAAATAATACGTTTGAACAAAAATAATTTAAATCTAACTATACTATTAAAACAATAGAGTTTAACTCAACATGGTCTCTTTTTATTGGTGTATTTTTAAACTTTCCATTTTTATCTACCACTTCTCTAATTTTCATGTGAATAAAAACATTCAATAATAAATTAAAATACTAGACAATCAATTATTTTTAAAATCTGGTCAAACATTTCATAATTAACCTATTAATATAATTACGATATTAATTACTCTAATTATTATAAGAACTCAAAAATTTACTAAATCATCTCATTTACATTATATAAATCTCAAGATTGAAAAACCTCTAACCATTTTAATATATATATATCTCTCTCTCTCGTTGTTTCAGATTACTATCTCCACCATCACTAATTCCGGTAAGGTTTTATTTGATACCTTAAATGGCCGATTCTCTTATTATTCATTAATTTATTAACAATTCTTTTTTTTCCCTTTTTGTTTGTATTGATTTTAATTATTATATAACTTTCTTATAATCTCTTTAGGTTTTATATCAAAATCAAAGATTCAATGGATATGTTGAACTATTACGGTTTCCGGTAAGGTATTACGGAAAATCCTATAATGCCCGATTCTCATATTATTCATTATTTCATTGTCCGTTCTTTTTCTTTGCCCTTTTAGTTATTGGTTTTATTATCGTTACATCCATTTGGAATTAACTTATATATGTTATTTTAATTATTCAGGTTATAGTCATTGCAAAATCAATTTTTCCGGCTATTGATAATTATGCTGGCTATACATTATAACATTAATTTTACATTTGTTCACATAATTCAAATATTTCATAATTGGTAATTCAATTATTATGTGATATTAATTGTTATTGCATTTAATTATAATTATTCCGGTTAATAACCAAAGTTCCATTTAGTTCAAACAATATATTGTTTAACAGCTTATGGCTCTCAGCTAGAATAGCTAACGTCATGGATGGAGTATTTGCTGTAAAAATGTCTTACTTTTTGTACAAGATTGGATATATATTTTTTATTATTCATGTCTTTATGTATTTTTCACAATTCATGTAATTTAATTGATTTTTATATAATCAATCTTATATTGTTGTTGGTCAAGGTCTATTTAATATATTTCCATGATTTTGAATCATTTCAAAATCGTTTTAATATATTTCTCTGGTTATCATTATTGGTAAAATTATATTTAATATGTTTCCATATTTTTAATTTAAATTTAATATCATAGGCAATTAAATCACCAATGTCGACGAAATTTAAAAAAAAATATACAGTCCAATATTATCAGAATTTATATTTTAAAATAATACACATTTATGTATTTCTGTTTTTATTTAATACCCATTATTTTTTATTTATATTGATAACATATTTAATAGTTATTTTAAAAACTGATTTTCACTATTGTTTTTGGAAAGTTTTAATGTTTTGATACTATTAATATCATTAACGTTTCCAATTTTAATATTTGACTATGTTAATATTTTAAGATATAGTTAACGGTCAAAAACAAATGCAAAAAACTTAAATTCAAAGAGATTCACATATATAGAAAGTATAGCTATTGTTAAATCAATAATTATTGGTCAACATAATAAAAATTATTATTAAAATTAAATTTTAGATATATGAGAATGTTGTAAATCCCTTATCTTCAAAACAAAATGTATGAACACTTAGAAATGCATAAAATATGAAATCTAAGAATGATATATTTGCCTTTATATAATTATTTCTGTTTTTAAGAACCGAATTTGACCACTTTTTTTAGTTTTAATATTCTCCGATCTCAATAAACTTTTACATCTTTTATATTTGACCAATTTTTAATTAGGCATAAGTGTCAAGAATTACCGATTCGTCTAAATTATTCCGGCCAAATTAAAAATAAACTAAATAGAAAATAAAAATTTTCCATCTTTTATATTTGACAAATTTTTAATTAAGCATAAATGTCAAGATTAATGTATAAAATTGAAAATTGAATTGCTAATGAAATTTATTGTTAAATAAGATAATGAAGCTAAAGTCTTAACAATAATTTCGTGATAATTAAAATAATTAATATTATATTGTTTAGTTCGTAAACTTATAAAAAAATGGAAATTTTTTTATAATAATATTTACATTTATTTATTTCTGTTTTTAAAAACCGAAAATAACCACTCTTGCAATAATCTTTTATAGGTTTTAATAGTCTTCATTGTCAACAAACTTTTCATCTTTTATATTTGACCAATTTTTTTATTAGCATAAATGAAAATTTTAATGTAAATCCTGTTGCAATTTAGTTGACCAATAATTTCTAGCATTTTAAACGACAACATTTTATTTTAAACACGTTAATACAATATATTGTATTAAAATATAATTTTTTATTAACTAAAATATAGTAAATAAAAATTAATATGTTATTAACTAAAAATTAGGCACTTATAAAAGAAAATTATAAATGATTTTTAATATAATTATTATGAACTACATTATACCTTTTTGATAAACAAATTTTTAATAACATTGAATGTATGTATACACATTTTTTTTTCTATTTTTTTAGAAATGATACGAAACAGAATTTTCAGTATTCAATACTATTTTATTTTCTTAAAACCAATTAAAATGTATGTTTTAATTAAGATGTGTATGCAAATCAATTTATGTTAATTAGAGGCGCAAATACATTTCTCAATTATTTTTTACTTATATTTGGTTTACTCAATTTATATTGTTTTCATACTTAGCAACAAAATTCACAAATTTAGTTGTGGTCCATATAAAAATCAGTTTTTTTGATTTCTAAGTAAGATCATACCAATTATTTTTTTATATTTTAATTTGAACTAAAATTTTCATAAACACATTATACTAAATAAAATAAAAAATACCAAAATTATTTTGACTCATAGATTGGTTCTATGTTGGTGTGACAATAATGTTATTAAGGAATATGAATCAGAAGAACGGTTTGTGTAATGGAACTATATTGCGAGTAATTAATTTGGATAGGCGTTTTGCTGAAGTAAAAGTGATTTCATATACTAATATTGGTTATCGCATTTATATAATTTGTTGTGATCTAACACCTTCAGATAAGAAACTTTCATTCAAATTGTAGAGAATGTAGTATTTTTCAGTTGTAGTATGTTTTGCAATAACTATTAAAAAAAGTCAAGGTCAATCTCTAACAAAAATAAGATGGAGAAGATGTTAATGGCCAAGTGCATGACTTTGCAGGAGGAAAATAAATAGATTGGTTGCATATGGACAAGATTTTGCGAAAGTCTATTAAACTCATTTCCAAATAATACTGTAAAATGAGAAAGCTCAGTTTCTATAATATATTAAACTATTTTCTAGCCAAGATCATTGTGCAATTTGATTTTGTATTACCAATATATCATATGTTGGAGACACTTGTCTTCGAGGATATAAAAGTTTTAATACAGATCAATAACTAAAACCAATATTTTAAGATTTATACATACTGTTGGGCTCAATAAGAACTACTAAACATTTAAGAACCACTAAAATTATTTTATTTACCTTTTGTATGTATTAAAAGATGAATACATTATTAGTATCTTAATAATGGAAAATAAAATACGTCACTATATCGAATGGTTGCCACATCCGGACTGTAATTAGCAGCCATATGGATATGTAGTTAGGCATGCCAAAATGTATTGTTGTGCAAGTTCATGTCATGATTTAGAACATGTTTGAGCTAATATGGGTTATTAGCATCTTGTGTTCAAGTCATATGTTCAAGTCAATATTAGAATGTATACAAGTTATGGCTCTATGAATCGTTAAACAAGTTATATAAGCCAATTGATGTTTCTAAGTGACAACAACGAAATGCTACAAATTAAAGTATAAACCTTGTATACAAGGAAGTATTTATGGAGTTGTAAATATTAAATTTATGATATCTTTGTTAAATAAATAGTTAAATTATATAGACTTTTGTTCGTGTTTATTTTAAATTACATTTCAATTAGTTCTTCCTACATTTTGTTAAAGTGAAAGGTACTTAAACTATCAAAAAACACGAGACTCACGGTTGGATGCCAATCCTTACATGTTGAAGAGATCTTCTAATTAACAATTCATTATATCCAATATATGATTTAATGAACTTACCTTCAAGAACAAGCAATGTTGTCGGTTAAAATTATATGCGTTTATTCGACGATTTATATATTTCCACCCGTGGCGCCCACGGGTCAATAACTTAGTGATAACTATATATGTATATGTCCCATTGTCACAAATGGCGAATTATGAATGCAGGTTAGTTGGCCACCTGTGAAGCAACTGTCATTAATATGTGATTTCACATCCTTAAGTTGATATAACCTTGGTGATTAGTTCAAACTACAAATTACTAAAATGCAACGTGCCTCCATTAGAAACCGTAATAGTTTGTTTAGATTTGTTCACTTGAGATGAACTCATCACCTCTTTTCTGTGATCTTGATATGAGACAATAGTACGTTCGTGGGGTCGAGGCTAGAGTTCATAATAGTTTATGTAGTAATCATAATGATAGCCGAAATGTTTGTTCTCATCAATTAGTTATGAGCAAAAAGTGGTCCAACAAATGTTTTTGTATAGTGGTACATCAAGGAATTTATTTCAATGAAGGTGGTGTACTACTTTAAAATACTTCAATTTCATGAAATTAGATATTAAAATTTCGGGTCGGTTTGACAATTTGAGTCGGTTCATTACATAACAAAGATATCATCATCATCGTACTCAGTATATCACACTAATAGCAAAGCTATGGTAGGGTCTGAGAAGGGTAAGATGTAGACAGCTTTACCTTTACCCCATAGGGATAGAGAGGCTGCTTCCGGTGAGACCCCTAGCTCGATAGTATTTTTGCATCAAGCCTTGAACATAAGACACATAACACTCAACCATCGGGACACTGCTGATTGGTGCATGTACCATTGTCTTTCGGCTATCAACGCCACCACATGACGCCTAATTAACATTCCGCCACTTTTAACGTTATTTTCACAGTATTAATAAAATAGCGTCAAAATTAGTGCAATTTCACTTTTGCACCCGAGGGTTCACACATATATGCATTATATGCGCGCACCGTAAGAAGGACGAAATAACAAAAATATGATAAAATAATTAAAAAATCACTGTCATTCAAAATTAAAAATTCATAGTATAAATACAATGGTCTTTACGAATTAAAAAAATACATATAGTTGTTCCTTACAAGTCTTCGATTTTTAAAATCTTTGCATTTATCTTAGACCGAAATTTGTTTGAAGACCTTACAATGTTGAAAGGGAATTCAACATATTTAATCAAAATTGACACATTTTATTTTAGCAGGAAAAAACACTTATATATATATATAGAGAGAGAGAGAGAGAGAGAGATTAATAAGAAGTAGATTTTTCCTAAAAGTGTCGAAAATGGGTTTTCACAATTAGATCTTATAAAACACACCGCACAATAAACACATCACAACTAAAATTAAACACACTTTTAATATCCACCATCAGATCAACATATCTAACGCACCAGACTAGTTCTTACACTTTTTATACACACTCAACCTTTTATTTTAACCCTACCCTATATATATATACATAAAGAGAGAGAGAGAGAGAGAGAGAGAGAGAGGATATAACCGCCGTTACATGCATAACAATTAATGAATACATGTTTAATCAAAGCTTTATCATATTGCTATATGTGATGATAAGATTTTGATCATGCGTCTTATTATTAGGCTATACTCATTCACAATCTTATAATCACGATTTTACATTATAAAATTAATTTATCTATTTTCAATCCAGATAATTTAACATATCCCAATCTTTTACACACATTCACAACCTATCTCAACTTAAAAAAAATGTATTTTTTTAACGAAATCTGTTTTTAATAAAATTTATGTCAGAATGTTCATAAATTTTTTTAAGAAACATCGTGTATTTAATTATTTTTAGTCTGAATATTAAAAGTTAATTGAATAATTAAGTTTTGAGGGTTAGTTTGGATTGCAATCTGGGTTTACTCGACCAACCCAGATTGTCAATCTAGATTGCTTTATATTTTTTTTTAACTTTAGGCCCACCAATGTCATTATGAGATTGCCAATGAGAATGGTCTTAGCGTTATCTGGATATGATGATCATATTTTACAAGTTGACTTTAAGTGACAACTGTGATAAAAGTTGTTTTTATTAATATAACTTTGTTTTCATAAAGATCGGTTTTGTCGTTTCAAAAGGGGTGACACTGCAGCTTACCCACCTCTTTATTTTAACTCAATCATTTTGTTCAATATATATGAATGATATGTACTTACATTTAAAATATAAAAAAGATCATAATAGTACTTTTATTAACTTGTTTACGCTAACAAGCGACTAATTTGATTAACGCTTAACAAAGGTTCAACTTTTCCAAAAACTCACGTTTTGCGAAGTGCAAATGAACCTCTCAAGTGTTTTTAATCAATTATGTGCAAACTTTAACTCATGTTATAACTTAACTAAAAACATATCTTTCTCATATGGAAATAACAATTATTTAATTAAATATGCTGATAAGTGATATTAAAATCATCAACCAAATGTTTAACCTGGAAACACAAAGCGAGGTAAAATACATCCTTCTTTTAATATGACACGATGTCATATCCACCAAATTTGAGTCTTCAAAGCGACACTTAGCTAGGTCATGGCCCATGGGTATGACTCTACGCAACCAATTACGTACTTGCCAACTTTAATATTTGAAAACCCTTCTTGCTTATTTATTTATGTACTTGTATTTATTTACTACGACGTCCTATTGAAAAGACTTGCATGTGATGGTTGTTAACAATCATGTGTAAGAATAGATATATATTATGTGTATTTATTTGTATGCCCTCGCAACTATTTATATTGTGTTATATAAAAATATTATTTATACCTTACTATATATTAGTTTGGTAATTATTGATAAATCATATTACCCTTACTAGTTAATAAATGATTTCACATTAGGTGTATATAGAGGGAGACTAATTAAATTAACATCAACACATAATCAAACACACATAAGAAATTTGTTTGCCTCCTCTCTCTAAAAAATCGGGTTACTTTTAAGAACTCTAACCTCATCCTTAACTATACACTTTAAAGGGGAACTCGATCTAGATTACAAACATGTCGACTACATCATACTTTGTTGTGTTATTGTTGTTACTCTTTATGATGTAGCAGATTTATATGTTTTAATATTATATTTATGTTTTCTATTATTTTCATGAAGAAATGATTAACATGTGGTATTATAGTGATATGTTTAATAATTTCTTCATGTTTTCCCTAAATCCGGAATTAAATCAGAAGACATTGTCTAAAATTTGATAAACCCTAATTTTTTCGGTTTCTGTTTTTGTTTTTGTTTTCTTTTATGAAAACAATATATGACTATTTAAAATAGCTAAAATCCATATTTGATAATCCATAATATTTTTGAAATATGTTAAAATCATGTTTAAAGATTTCGATTTCAGTTTTTTTATATGTCCAACTATTAAATTTTTTATGATGCTCTTCGTGTTCATCATAATTCTCGAAAATTATAGCATATTTTGATTTAAACCTGGATTAAAATATATTAATGATTATTTAGGAAAATATATAAATTTTCAAATCTTGGATGGCTTAAAAGTTTTGTTAACATTTTTTTAAAAAAATGTAAGCCCCTATTTGAAAATACATTAAATATATTTGAAATAAATCTTATCATTATTCTTATCATAAAAGTTCAAACAGTTTACATGTGTAATTCTCAGGTTTTCAAAGAGTTTGCAGGTTTTCTGAAATGGTTTGCATGTCATAACCCATAAACCTAATAAGCCTGAAAACTCACTAATACTATAAACGAAATTACCGATAACTAAAAGTTGGAGATCCAAAAACTCATACATTCTCGACATCATAAGATTGTCAAAAAAAAAACTCAATTTTTCTGGAAATTTAATCTTCTAGAAACTCAATCCCAAGAACAATCCAAAAACTCTTTTATGAAAACTCTAATTAAATAATTTTGTAAATACTTAAATATTATAAATTTATACAAAACTAAAAAGGCTTAACTTGAGTGAGCTTTTGGTGTATCAGTACTACTCAAAGGTGATATATTACATTTATATATGGCAAAACTGGCTCGTGCATAATTGAAATAATCGTCTTAATTATGCCTAAATGTGATGTGTTATAATTGTTTTGCACACATACTTAAATAAAAATTTAAATTTTGCCAAAATGTGTTTTCTTTTTTGTTTAAGTATAAATTTTTATATAGTCTATTAATTTGATGTTAACTAGGGTATAGCCCGTGTTACACACGGGTGGAAAAACATGTCAACAAATATAATAAATTTAAACAACAAATTTAAGTAACACAATACTTTTTCAAACTTTCAGACCAAAACTTTAACCATTTACATTGTCTAGATATGAAAAGTTAAAAGTTACAATAAGTTAACGTACATCGAACAACCAAAAAACATCAACAAAAGACATAAACATGTTCATTCATATTAAACCACCATCAACTTCTTCAAACATTCTACCAAATGAAACTCATTTTGCTTCACCACCTGAAAATATAATAAAATAATAGCATCCAAATTAAATATACCATAATAACATATTTAATAATGAATAACATTTGAACATTAATAAAGTTGTTTTTATTAAATTTTTGTTTATTAAAACAAAATAACATACAACAACAAACAAAGTAAAATGACAACATAAAACATCTTTCTAACTTAACAATTAAACCAAAAAGATATATCAATAAAAACCTTTTTTGGCCGTCATTTTATACCTAAAAAATTTGATACTCTTTTAAAACAACCCGTTTTGAAATATTTTCAAAATAATTACAAAATATAAAAAAATTGGAATCAGTCAACTTCAAAAATTTTGATTTTTTTTTATTTTTAACCAATCTTGCAACAAACTTTTAGATCACTGACATTAATATTTTGTTAAACTTGGAAAAGTTAAAAACGTTTTACAATAAATGAATTTTCAAATAACTTTAGAAAGATTAAAAAATTTTATGTTGACTTTGAAAATAATTAAAGGTGAAAAAAAATATGATACAAATTAAATCAATGAAAACAAAATATAAACATATAGGAAATAAATTATCAAATATTTTTAATATTCTTTGAAAATATTATAAAGACTTAGACTATCAAATTGTTTGAATGTTATAATTAGAAGATTTATATTATGTTTAAAAAACTTATTAGTTAAAATGGGTAAAAATATAATACGTGTTTATTATACATTATTGAGAAATTTAGTGACATTAATATTTTGTGAACACAAATCAAAAAAAAATTGAACATACATAACCAAATTTAAAACGGTGAATATAAAAAGAAAATCATGTTTCGGGTGTGGAATCTTATAATCAATTGAATCTACTATAAATAATAACAATAAGAAATTAATATGTGATTAGTTTAGTTTTTGAAAAACAAAGTGAAATGTATATTAATAATTCGTTGAAAAAATTATATGGTTGTAGCGAAAATATTGAAATTTGGATGTAGTTATGTTGGAATATCAATGAAGAATACGATATCGAATGGTAAACTTATAAGTGACCAAAATTTAAGTTTAAATTTGGTCTTCCATGTAAAGATATAAATAATTTAAAATATCGTGATTCATGGGAATAATAATATTAATAAATAATGAAAAGTTGTCATGTTTAATAATATTCACTAAATCATATGTGCCTAATAATATTTATAAATGATGATAAAACGGTTATTTAAAATTTATGATATATTAAGTATTGATTATTAGAAATTATGTCAATTTGAATATTGTGTTCTAAAATAACGCGGTTATTATTTTAGTATTAATAATTAATATTCACATAAATTAAAGTAAGATTACATTACAATAATGGTAAGTATTTTTAGTTTGACAATCAGTTTTTTGAATATTAAAATGATAAATTATTTTAGTTAATGCCAAATCACAAATATTAAAATCAAATCGGTTTTAATTTTACTAATATGACTAACTAATTTAGAAATAATTACAAAAATAAAAATCAAATCGGTTAATTTGAAAACTTCAAAAAATTATGGAAAGATTTTGAAATGAGTTTAAAATTATGGAGAGTATTAAAACCTTTAAAACTTTGTTGAAATATTGGTCAATTTCCGAATTTAAAAGGAGTTTAAATATGTTAATTAAATTTTGTAGTTTTAAGTTTAAATTTGGTCTTCCATGTAAAGATAGAAATAATTTGAAATATCTTGATTTATGGGAATAATAATATTAATAAATTATGAAAAGTTGTCATGTTTAATAACATTCACTAAATCATATGTGTCGAATAATATTTATAAATGATGATAAAACGGTTATTTAATTTATGATATATTAAGTATTGATTATTATAAATTATGTCAATTTGAATATTGTGTTCTAAAATAACGCGGTTATTATTTTAGTATTAATTAATAATTAATATTCACGTAAATTAAAGTAAGATTATGATGTAGATGTCGTGCTCTAATAAAAAACAAGTATTTATAAAGCTTAAATACCTGTAACTAGTATGGGTAAGTAAGATCGTCTCCACAGGGAATCAGTGGAAAGTGCAAGTAAAGTTCATAATTACTAATTAATTAACTAAGGTGGACAAACGATGTCAAGCGGTTTATAAAAGATGATTTAATAAAAACACACGGTTACTTGGAAAAGTTTGTAAGCAATAATGAGAAAACGATTCACTTCAGGTTAAGGTAATGTGATGACCGACTAATCACAGATTCATAAGATTAATTGCGCAGTAATTACTAAACCTAACAGTTTGGGTTGTGAGGACAAACAATACCCTAACCGAATTGTTGACACAACTGAACTCCGGTTTACCCAATTACCAGTTTAAAATATGAAAATCAGTTATAAGCAATGACTAACGATTATTGGTTCAATGACATAAGAGCTAACCCTACATGTGATGAACACAACCAGAAAAGTGATGCAAAGTTTGACAATCAAAATCATAAACTGTTTAAACAATCAATTCGTAATGTAAAACAAGATTAAAGACATTCAATCAAGTTTATATTCATTCAAAACATAGAATCTGATCAAAGTTAGTTTACACAAAACCCTAGCCTAAAGTGAATACAATGGTTTTAGCCTAACATCGGCATCACGAAGGATTCGCTTATCTGATGAGAGGATGAAAGCATGCGATGAACGGACGAACCGGAGGCTTCGGGGTGATGCAAAATCGTCCTAGGGGTTGTACTTGGCTGCTGGAATGAAGGATATCTCGAATGGGGGCTGAAAACTCAATATAATAGAGTTAGGTATAATTTTCCCGTTCTGGAGGACTTTAAAGCGTCTCTAAAGTCCAGGGGTGAGACTTTAGCGCGTCTCTAAAGTCTACTTTCCTGATGTGAGTCTTTAGTGTATCTCTAAACTCCCTTAGCGCCGCGCTAAGGGTGTCTGACAGAATTTTCTTCATTTTCTTCATTTATTTTGCATCGGAAAGCTTGCCAATCATTATGAGACTTCTACATCTTCGTTCCAAGCCCGTAATTCATCCCGATAGGCGTCCTTAACGTCAAGTATCCTGAAACACATAAACACGTTTGAAGTACCAAAGTTCATACAATAGTTAAACTAAAAGTAAACAAATAATATAATAATATTCACGACTTTTGCCCGACCATCAGATTACATTACAATTATGACAAGTATTTTTAGTTTGACAATCATTTTTTTGAATTTAAAATGATAACTTATTCTAGTTAATGCCAAATCACAAAAATTAAAATCAAATATGTTTTAATTTACTAATATGACTAATTAAATAGAAATAATTACAAAAATGAAAATCAAATCGGGTAAATAATATGAAATAATAAAGTTTTGTTATACATTAATATTATGGAAGATTATAATTATAATTATAATTATAATTTATAACCGGATAATTTAAATGTGTCTTACCGAAAAAGCGAAATAATGTTATTTTCTATGGATGAAGGTGATTTTTATTTAGAACCTAAAAGAACAACATGTAAAACAAAAAAACATGAAAGAAAAATATAAAACTTCAAATAAATATAAAACAACCATTGTTATAGGTTTAACAAATAACTGGAAAAACTTAACGGAAACACTTAGCGGAAAAACGTAAATACGTCCACATATTAGCTTCATCGCCGTTTTTGATTTACAACCTAAACTGATTTTAATAAAATCAGTTAACAAGGAAAATAAAGATAAAAAGGTTAGAGAAAAACAATAACCAGAAGAAAATATAATGTTGTCGGAAATACATATATCAACAATCGGAAATTTATTATAAAATATAAACTTACAGGAAAACGATTAATACAAATCTAGATCTAGATTAGCCGGAATATATGAGATGAAAGAAAAATATAAAACTTAAAATAAATATAAAACAACTATTGTTATAGGTATAACACATAACCCGAAAAACTTACCGGAAAAACGTAAATACGTCCACATATTAGCTTTATCGCCGTTTTTGATTTACAACATAAAATGATTTAATAAAATCAGTTAACAATGAAAATAAAGATAAAAAAGTTAGAGAAAACAATAACCGGAGAAAAATATAATGTTGCCGGAAATACATATATCAACAATCGAAAGTTTATTATAAAATATAAACTTAATTACCGGAAAACGATTAATACAAATCTAGATTTAGAGTAGCTGGAATATATGAGAGGGTGAAAGGAGATTCGGCTAATAGAGAAAGAGAGAAAAATATGTTTAGGGTAAAAAATTATGAATTATTAAGGTTTAAATATTGGGTGATTGAGTGAAGAGGACACGTGACAGCATAATAGAGAATCTGAGAATGGAAAGTTGGTGACTGGATTGCATATGTGGACAGCCTAGAAGAATGCCATGTGGACAAACTGTTTTGCTTTAATAGTATTTAAAGATAGTAGGCATATCACATCTTCAATAAAATATAATGATTCACACATTAATGATCATTCATTAATTTAATAATCATAAACTTTTAATGTGTCTTACTTTAATATCCATAACATTACTCAATATATTTTTCTTCCATAAATTGAAATCTTATCCAAACCATCCACTCTAAATCCAAAATCCAATATGAGTTTTGCTTCATAAAGAGTTATAATAATATTTAGTTCTTCCCGTTTTTTTAATTATTCCTCAAGACATGATATGGCAATCCTGTTGATCTTTCTAATAATCATCATTTTGAAAACTAGAGCATCACAAATGGGATGAGTCAATCAGAGTGTCTCTTATGATAATCAAGAACTCATTTAAATAAATGATATCACTAAAGTTATTTTAAATTCAGTTTTTCATAAGACTAATTTGTTTTCTGTGAAATAATCAAAATAACTCTTAAGATGCTTGCATTACTTTTAAATTATAATTATAAGTTTAATTGGTATCTCTGAATACATCATAACGTATATTACCATTACCCGTAAAATTAAGGGCTTACACATGAAAACAGGTACATTTTTCCGGTGCATTGCATCCTAAATTTTCCACTAGTACAGTTTGATGCCTTAAGAATCAGTTATAACACTCAGAAGTATCAAAGAAAAATTAAGGAAAATTAGTGTGTTCATCAGCAACATACGTACAAGAAAAGAAATGATTGAAACTATAAAATAAGATGTTATTCACCTCACTACTACTAAACCTAAAAAAGGATAATTCTAAGGGTGTTAATCGTGTCGAGTTGATGGGTTTCGGGTTGGCGGGTTAGCGTGTTGAGATTCTTCAACCCTAAACCAACCCATATTTTAATTCGTGTCGTGTCATGTCGACTCATTTAAATTCGTGTTGTGCTCGAATTTTGTTTCGATTTAACCCATTTTACGCTCATATACGAACATGAGTAATACCTATTGACTTAGTAATAAATTAAACAACTAATTACTCTTATCCATATAAAAGTTGTTAATAATTTATCATAAATCTAACTGTTTTTGTGTATTTATCTCTCATTCCTAACTAACAAACTTAGGTTCGCATATTTAGCTCATGATAATAACCAGAGAATAAATAGTTAGAACTAATAAAATGAAAATATTAAAAGTAAAAAGTAGATAAAAATAGTGTATAAAGAAATTAATTTTACTTTTAAAAGTTAATTGATATATGAAAAATTAAAAATCTATGTATTAACTTTAAAATTTAAAATTCTATAAAATCAAAATATTAACTCATTCAAAATTGTTAAATGAATTAACATGTCAAACCACTTTTTAACGGGTCGGGTTTGGGTTGAACTGTTTTTTAAACATGTCGGGTACACGTTGACCCATTTAAGAAAATGGTCGTGTCAGCCGACCCAAAACCTTAATTTTTAGTGTCGGGTTTCGGTCGTGTCAGGCATTGACACCCTTAGATAATTCTAAGGTCCATATACAAAATACAATTATTACTTTCAACTTTAAGTTCTCAATGAAGAAGTTTCACTTTAAGAAATATGCCATCAGACTAGGCATAATCAACGATACTATCCACAATTAAAAAGAACAAGTGGCCAAAATAAGTAGTTGTATATCAATGTATTAAAGTTTGTTAATCATAATACTCCAATTAACACATGATATGTTGAGTCCAATTCTATATGTTTCCTTATCAGAATTCAACAAATAACTAACATGAGTGTTAGTGACAAAATTTATATGTTAAAGCTATTATAACCATAATAAATTGTCTTCTCATGCTTTATGATACCTTACATATTCTGGAGATTAATCAGAATAATAGTATCAACACTTATGTCACAACCCCCATCCTATACCCCGGGAGGGGAGCCGCGAATATCGAATGGTGGTATCGGTGTTTATTAACATAATTTGCAGCGGGATATTTCATCAGGATTTTTAGCAGTTTTAATTTTATAGTTATTTGATTCGAGTAATTTACACTTATATGTGGACTGTCAATTTAATTCCTATACTAGTATATAGTCAATTTCATTTTTCCAAAAATTCATCTTGTAGTAATAGTTTGATCATTTAATAGCATATCTTCTAACCAGATAACAAATCATATAATTCTCAAAGATGTAGGAAACATTTCTATTGCAGTCTGCTGTTCACACTTACACCACATGACACAACTTATGTTTCATTCTTTTGTATACACATATAATACATGCACACCACCAAGCTAGCTATAAATAAGAAATTACACAATTTCACCAAAGTGTATCCTATGCTGCACATTTAGCATCATGGTAACCCCACTTGCTTGATGACTTTCCTTCCTGCAAACAATCAAGTTCCGGGACAATGGGAGCGTTTAACTCTCCAAAAGCCTGCCAGCAGAATGGTTCTGACATCCGATGACCATTTGGCTTCGGTTTGAGCTCAATGTTAGATAACTTTAAGTTCATACAAGGTTTGCTATCACTGCATGATAGATGCATGGGCTGTACTGTATAAGTTCCCTTTATATTTTCATATGCAACATCTGCTATACTGATAGCAGATGTTTGGTTCTCGCAGATGCTGTGATCGCAATAATATTGATCGATCATGATTGGGACTTCGACTTCAGAAATTTGAATGTTTGAAAACGACACTCCTCGTACCAACCCTTTTGCACCCTGCTCAAGTGACATTAATATTATTATCCCTGATAATATATTGTCTTTAATAATTTAGAATTAGTTTTGTAGTTTTATGCTTTTATACCTGCCATGTCTTGATCCTAACACCGGTCATTGTGCCATGAATGTTTATATTTCTAACAGTGACATTCGAGACGCATGCTGTGTTTCCATCGATTCCTAAGCTTCCGATGCTTATTCCATGCCCGGGCCCACAATTGATATCATGTACAAGTATATTTGTACATCCTGTTTGTATAGATATACAATCATCTCCTGCATATCACATTTATTCAAGTGTCATAAGTGGCAAAATGGGAAGCCCAAAGAATTAGGTAACGGGTCAAAACAGGTTTTGGTATAAAAAAAGGTAATATAGAATATGGGTCCAAACGAGCTCTTCGGGCCGACCCATATTTAAGAGACTAGAGAGAAGGTCTTACCACAAGCAAGGTTTGTATGATGAATTATCACATTCTTGGAGTCTCTCAAATGAATCCCATCTGTATTGGGGCTGTCGCCTGGAGATGAGATGCTGATATCGTGAACTAAAACTCCGTCACAGTTATCAAATGTAACATGGAATTGGGGACTGTTTTGAATTGTTATGCCGGTGATTGTCACTTTAGAACCCCCAACAAACATCAGTGCCTGTATGAAAAAAAAACATGTTTTTGTGTCATTAGACTCCAAACATGGTTAACAAACAAATACACTTCTGACTTCACTTGATCCTTACCGTTGGCTTGCTTGTCTGCCTTTTGTCTACCTTTGAGATGCTTACCTGTCAATTCAAACGTTTACTTATGAATTAGTCAATTCGCGTTGTACTTTATCTCAAATAAGAAAAGTGGATCGAGTCAAACGGATTGTGCATGTGTTTGACGCATATAACCTCTAGATGGTCTTTTTTTTTTATTATTTTACTAACAATGACTATAATGTAAAAACAAAAAGACCATGTTAACCTAAACCCGTTTTGACCTGTTACCCAACCCATCATCTGACCCGCCCATGGTAAGGGATACGGTTGAATTACTTGTTTAAAACCATGTTTAGATTTCGTCCACCAAACCGAGCCTCTCCCATCAAAGGTTCCTTTTCCTTGGATTGTAAATCCTTCAAGGTTTGTAAATTCAAGCCAGTGATCAAAATAGTACCATGCTTTGGAACTTGTTAGAGCCAAAATAGTACCATCAACCTGCAGAAAGAGTTTCATATATTAAATAAAAATGATGGACGAAATTATTATATTAGTTATCAACTTATCATGATTTTAAGTTTAATCATTAAATCTGTATTTTCTAAACTTATAAATTTTTGGTGTTTTCTTATAATTTTTATACAAACCAGTTCTCTATTTATTTTGTTAAAATTTGAATATATTCTTGTTGAACTTACTTGAAGAATAATGTTTTTATGACAGTGTGAACCCGAGAACGAACTGGGTCCCACGAGAAACTTGTAACCCGATGGCACAATCATCATTGATGCCTCAGCTTTACAAGCATTTTCCCAAGCAGCTTGAAACGCCTGCGTATATATAAACATCAGATTTCGAAAGTACGTTAGTTATATTATATGTTCAAAGTGAATTTGTGGTATTATTTCGTAACCATGCAAGCTGCCATCAAAATACATGTCTATATAACTTTACAAATCACAAATTGACGCGTTATAAGATTCTATATCTTTATACCTTGGTATCATCGGATTTACCATCTCCTTCAGCTCCATAATCGAGCACGTTAAATTTCAAACCTCCGTTTGGCTTTGATTTATCGGTATGGGCTTGGTGGTGGCCTCCAGTATGCCTCCTATATTTGGTGGTTGTTGCAGCATTGCATACTGCAAAAGTTGATAAAATAACAAGGGTTGAAGTTAGAATAACAAATGTCTTATTTTTAAAACTAAAGCCTCTCATGTTTAGGTGTAGGTGTGTGTACTTAGGTGTTGATAGTAAATGTGGATTTGGTGTTCAAATAGGCAAATCACCTCAAGGATTGTCAACTTATGCCATATTGTTGCATTCCTTTTTCCATGCTGACTCACGTCTCCCTTCTCTTTTTCTTTTACGGCAAAATGAATAATAATAATAATAATAATAATAATAATAATAATAATAAAAATAATAATAATAATAATAATAATAATAATAATAATAATAATAATAATAAACATTATCAATTTATCATCCTTTCTTTTATCATTCAGTTAAATAATGGGTTTATTGCATAGAGCGAGGATTGTAGCTTTTGTGTAAACATGTGTGAACAGGCAAAAATAAATATAAATCATTTAATTTTTTTTATCAGTGGTTACTTTTTTTAAATTTTATACTTTTCTCACATACATGTATATAAAAACCTTCAAACTAACTTGTATATGTTTCTTTTAATTATATACTTCTTACCTACGCATATGTAGGTTATATACACACAAAACTTGTTCTTATTTTTCTTTTACTTTAGGGGAGCCGAGTGAGAAATGATAAACAATACATGTATAACTTTTTTAATACTAAAAGATAACTTCTTCTACTTGTTTTAAGTGTTTTCGTAATATATTACATTCTACATGCATAGATTAATTTCTCCCCTAATTTTAATTAATTTTATCGTTTTGGTCGTTATAATATCTTCTCACTCGTAAAAGGGAATAAACTTTCAAAAGGTTATTATTTAAGGTAAATAAAAAAAACACTTGATTTTTTCCATCCAATTTTAAGTTCTTGTACATCGTGTAACTTTCAATTTTTATAACTTTGAGTAAGTCAACACGTCACGCAATATGTTTGTAAGCTTTTATGAGCTATAAGAGAAATTGCTAATTTGTTAAAAGTTGATTGCTTTTTTTATATAAGTAACCTATATAAAAAATAATATGTTTGAACAAAAATAATGCAAGTAAATGATAACATTTTATCTATATATATAACTGTATTATGTATCTATGTATGTATGTCCCATTGTCCCAAATGCAAATATGATTGCAGATTAATTAGTTACCCAAATAAAAAAAAAAATTAGTTACCCACCTGGTGAAGCAACAATCATTAATCTGTTCTTCATGAAGCATTAAGTTGACATAACCTTGGTGGTTAGTTCAAAATAAGATATAGTTAAACTTTGCCTCCATTAGAAACCTTTAACAGTTTGTTTAGATTTGTTCACGTGAGATGGTCTTTCTAAAAATAGTTTGCATTACCTCCTTTCGGTTAGCTTAATACGAAGCAATATATAGTACGTTTCATGGGGTCAAGTAATGTAGGGTTCATTATAGTTTCTATAGTAATAATAATGCTAGCCGAAATGTTTGTTCTCAACAAATTATGAGCAAAAAGTGGTCCAACATGTGATTTTGTATTAGAATTGAGATCTCTTGTCTCATTTAATTTTTCATCTCATCGCTATCGATCGATCTCACGTGCTTTATAACCTCAAGCAGGACCGAATAGCATACTCATGTGTATCGCATAGACAGAAGCGTAAAACTAGATACGTTCTAACAAACTTTTGATGAGCAACAAATTTTGGACAAAAATATATATGAAAGTGTATACACACTTTGATAGAGGATAAAATATCACGGAATATTTTCAAGGGTATTATATTAAATTTTTATAGAAGATTTAACATTTTCTATTATCAAACTTGAAATTGAATACGACTAATAAATTGTTGGGAGAGTACTCTTGTTTCAAGTGATTCAGGTTTGATTCATGTTTCATACCATTTAGTTTCGGCGATGCCTGGAAATTTTGGAGACCAGGTGAATAGGCAATGATTGCTAGTTCGATCCTTAAACTGAGTGGGTTTTACCTCACCACATTGTCGTGTCTTCTGGTGAGTGTTTATAGTGTTGGCCTTAAGTGAGGGTTTTCCTGGTTCAGATGCGAGTGTATCATGATGTGATGAATTTCATGAATAGCCAATTTGAAAATTTTATTGGTCGTTAAAAATATTGAAAGTTTGGTGATGGCTTACTATTTATTTATTATAATAAAATTAAGAAAAAATTTCTAATTAATTCAAGTTGAAATTTATGTTGAGTTTTGTGAAGGTTTAGAAGATTTTGGGAAAGTTAACGTATAAATTAAATTAACGTGTTAACTATGAGAATCAAACAATGTAAATATATTAACAAGTAGTGTAATTATATAATTACACTATGTTGTATGTATAATTACACTGCTTGATTCTCACAATTAGCACGTTAATTTAATTTGTATTTGATTCAAACTCTAGAAGATTTAGGCTCGTTTTTTGGTTTATGATAATTTTATTTTCTTTGTGTAAGTTCCAAACCTTAATTGTTATCTTATATGTCACTACTAGAAAATGGGTATCATTGCTACGAAAATTTGTGACGCAAATTTTTGCGTCGGAATTTATCATGTGATTCTGACACATTTCCGACAGAAAGTGAAATCCTATTTTTTTACGACAAAAACTAAAATGTGTCATAATTGCGTCGGAATTTCCGACGCAAATCCTACACAACAATTTAAATCAGTATTTTATTTATGTTAAAAACATATTGCGTCGGAAGTGTGTCGGAAATTCTGACGCATTTACGACGCAAAATTTTAATTTGTAATTCTAGTTTTTTTAATATGTTTATCTAAATCATAATACAAACTGTGTCAGATATGTGTCGGAATTTACGACGCAATTACGACACAACAATTTATTTTTATAATTTAATTTTTTTAATTTCTTAAATCAAATAATAATACAAATCGAGTCGCAAATGTGTCGGAATTTGTGACGCACTTCCGACCCAACATTTTAGTTTTGTATTTTGTTTTTTCTGATAACGATAAGTAAATGATAATTCAAATTGCGTCGTAAGTGTGTAGGAATTTCCGACACATTTATGACAACGAAATTTATTTTTGTATTTATCAATACATTAATTAAATTAATAATGTAGGTTCCAACGCAATTCTGACGCAACGTCGGAAGCGTGTACCCTTTCATCTGCAATTATAATCTGTATTAAGCTAATAAAAGATAAACTTAGTTGTAACCAATATGAATGTAAGTTATTTAGATCGAATCATGTAAATCTCGTGTTCTAATTGTTTTCTTTTCGTTTGTGTATGAGATATTATTATTTCTCTGCATTGATTGTATAGAGGTAGGGTACCAAAAGACCCAAATACTCTTAAGTACCACTTTTGGGTCACAGAGAATGTTCTTATAAGCCACCCACGGGACATATGGATCACCCGCATATCACGATAGAGGAGGAACGTCCTCATAACACGCGCGGGTAGCATCCGGGCATCCTCAAAAGTCATCCGCAGGACAAGACTTCTGTCCGCATAAAACAACTGGAGGACAATGCCAGCGTGACAGCTGTCACCACTCAAGTACTCTCTAGAAGAAGGCTCACTATTCTTACTTGGGTAATACGTGACATATTAGCCAATGAACAAAGGACACCTGGCCAGGTTGTTATAACCGTGCACATGGCCAGGGTGCGATTCGTCCCATCATTTGGCGACACGCGTCCAGGTTGTTACGCCCATGCACATGAGACGTATAGCTCAACCTATCACAAGAGGACACGTGTCTAGGCGGTTATCAAAGGTCTTCTAGAAGAGGACAGCTGCCCCAATCATCTTCCATGATCCTTCGGCTATAAATACCTTGTCAAACGGTATGAGGTATTCATTCACTCACCTATATTCTGACTACACTTAGTTTTTATACTTCAGTACTTTCTCCATTACGAAGGTTACTGATTCTCACACCGGAGGGTGGTTACAGGAAGACCCCCCCTCTTGTCCTTCCTGTAACGAGACTCACGGTGTCTGTTTTGCACGTTCTGGTCACTGGACTTTGGGAAGTTATATTCATATCTTAGTCGTAATTATCATATCCTACCTTGTAGACTCATTAGATCCAAGACCCATACCTGGGGATTGGATCTGTGTTTCTTCATTGGCGCCAGAACTTCATGGCGGTAGGGGGTGTTAGTGGTTGGACGCTCCCTTATTGGTGTCATATGTTCGCATTGACATTAACAGGGGCAGCGAGAGAATGGTTTGAAAAGTTACCTGATGGTCAAGTTTCCAGCTGGGATGACCTTGTAAAAAATTTTTCTCAACAGTTCAGCCAGCAAAAGAAACATACGCAAGACCAGTCAGAAATTTTGGATGTTGTCCGCCGTGATAACGATTCCATAGAAGATTTTATCACCAGATTCAACGATGAAAGCCTGAACATCGGCGGGATAAGTACGGATATGCTTCGTGGTGCCTTCCGCAAAAATGTTAAATGTGATGATTTAGTCCGCACACTCACTGGCAGAGATGGAATGCCAAAAGAGTGGGACGATCTTATGACTGCGGCGAAAGTATATGCCAACACAGAAAAAACTTTGAGGAATGGTAATTTGAGGCAAAAATTTAAAGTCGGATTTCAAACTCCGAGACCTAATAGACAGGCGAAAGGCCCTATTTGGTCGAGACTTCAACCAAGTTCGGACGTATCAAAACCATTTGATGCAAGGTCCCTCATAGGCAACAAGAACAAAGTTGGGCCCTCGAACCGAGGTCCTAACAGTTGGACTCCCCTTTCAAAGACTCCCGCCGAAATTTTCACAACAGATAATATAAGTTTTAGAAAACCACAACCATTGATAAGAAGGTCATTCTTAGATGCTAAGAAGCATTGTTCGTATCACGATGACATCGGTCATAATACGAATGAATGTAGATCATTGAGAAATGAAATTGAGGCGGCTGTTAAATCTGGAAAACTCGGGCACCTAGTGAAAAATGGGAAACCCGATAATGGTAAAGCGCCCGTTCGGGACATCCAAGGCCCGAGTAAGAAGCAAATTAAAGATTTGAACGTTCATATGATACAAGGCGAGTCCCATACAGGGAATAAGAGGAAAGAATCTGATGATGAAGAGTGGAAGAATGAGCCAGTGATTTTCCCTCGAATTAAAGGGTGGCCCGAACAATAAGAATCCCCTGATCATCACTGCTCTTTTCGGGCATTATCTTTCTCATTACGTCTTCTTCGACACCGGTAGCACATCGGACATCATGTATGAACAATGCTTTGAGCAGCTTGACGAAGAAGATAAAGAAAGATTGAAGCCCATCCACGCTCCAGTGTCGGGATTTGGAGGGGAAAAAATGCATCCGCGAGGGGTAATTTCATTCCCGGTTACCTTGAGCGACGGAATTCATTCGAGGACCGAGGAGGTCGAATTTCTGGTTTTGCCAGCAATATCGAAACATGACATTATTCTCGGACGAGAAGCAATTGGTGACTTCAATGCCCATCCGTCCACAGCACACGGTGCAGTAGGAGTTCCGACCTGCACTAGTATAGCAATAATTCACGTCAATCGATATTGCCTTGTAACCAAGAGCTCAAAACCCAGCAAGATCCCAAAACAAACTTTGAGAACCAAACCAGAAAAGTGGGTCTTGAACAAAGATTTTCCCGATCAAAATGTAACAATTGGACGTGCTATTTCCGAGATAGTACGGACCTTTTTGAAACAGTTATTATCAAAAAATGTTGATGTGTTCACATGGCAGCCCGCGGACATGACTGGTGTCCCGCAGAACATTGCGGAACACAAATTAAGAGTAAACCCGTTGTTTACGCCGATTGTTCAGAAACAACGTAAGATGGGTCCGGAACAGACAAAATCAATGAACGAGCAAGTCCAGGACCTCTTACAGGCCGGGATCATCCGTCCAATCCGCTATCAGACATGGGTTGCTAACCCAGTCATAGTCCCCAAGAGCAACGGGGCGTGGTGGATGTGCATTGATTTCAAAGATCTAAACAAAGCATGTCCTAAGGATTGTTATCCTTTACCAAAGATTGACCTCAAGGTTGATGCTGTGGCACCATTCAAATTCAAGTGCTTCCTGGACGCCTACAAGGGTTATCACCAGATCCGCATGGCACCCGGTGACGAAGATAAGATAGCATTTCGCACAGACCAGGGCACTTTTTGTTATAAAATGATGCCTTTCGGACTAAAGAATGCGGGAGCCACATATCAACGATTAATGGATATAGCGTTCAAAGACCAAATTGGTCGAAACTTAGAGGTGTATATGGACGATCTCGTAATCAAAAGTGTTGAGGAGGACCATATGTTGAGAGATATTGAAGAGACCTTCGAAACATTGAAAGGTATTAACATGAAGTTGAACCCAGCCAAGTGTTCATTCGGAATGGAAGAGGGAAAGTTTCTAGGAGTAATTGTCACGGATGCGGGCTTCAAAGCTAATCCAGATAAAGTTCAAGCTATAGCCCACATTCCTTCCCCGTCTTCCCTCAAGGAAGTTTAGACACTCAATGGTCGACTGGTTGCTTTGAATCGTTTTTTGGCAAATCATGCAGCCAAGTCTCATCCTTTCATCAAAACTCTGAGGAATTGCCTCAAGAAAGCACAGTTTAAATGGACCGCGGAGGCGGAACAAGCTTTCTTGGAGGTTTTAAAAATGTTTGATGGACTTGCCCACGTTAACAGCACCTCACGCGGGAGAACCTTTAACGTTGTATTTATCGGCTTCAAACATTGCCATCGGGGCCGTCCTTCTAACAGACCGAAAGAACGTTCAAACGCCGATCTACTATGTCAGCAGAACATTATCGGACTCGGAAACAAGATACTCCATGCTTGAAAAACTTGTTTTGGCACTGGTCTATGCCGCCCGTCGCCTCCGCATGTACTTTCAAGGGCACCCCATCAATGTTTTAACCGGATACAAACTCAAAAATGTCCTTAGTAAACAAGAATTGTCTGGACGCTTGGCCAAATGGGCCATCGAGCTAGGTGAACACGCAATAGAATATAGACCTAGGCCAGCAATCAAAGGGCAGGTATTGGCGGACTTCATCACAGAAGTCCCGCATCACAAAGAAAAAGAATGTTTAATCGAGCAACAACCCCAAGTACCTCCGGAATCAGGACAGATTTGGTCTTTATTCACGGACGGGGCTTCAAGCAGTGAGGGATGTGGCGCAGGCCTCAGGCTAGTCAATCCCGAAGGCCATGAGTTTACATATGCCATAAAGTTGGATTTCAAAAGTACCAATAACGAGGCAAAATATGAAGCTTTCTTGGCAGGCTTACGGATAGCCAAAAAGCTTGGGGTTAAACATTTGGAAGCTCGAGTAGATTCCATGTTGATTGCGGGACAGATCAATGGCACGTATGAAGCAAAAAATGATATCATGGCTTCATATGTGTCACAGGCAAAAGATTTGATGCTCCAGTTCTCTTCCTGCAAAGTCATTCATATAAAGAGAAGTGAGAACAAATAGGCGGATGCTCTCAGTAAGTTGGCTTCAACAAACTTTGAATACTTTGCCAAGGACATCCGCATCAAAATATTAGATCGCCCGTCTGTTCCACAACATCAAGTTTTAGTGATCCAAGCGGGAATGGAATCCTGGATGACACCCATCATGGCATACTTGTCATCAGGAACACTTCCGGAGGGTAAAACAGCGGCCCGGAAGATAAAATACAAAGCCTTGAATTATCAGATTCTTGATGGTGTTTTTGTACCAACGTTCCTTCCTCGGACCACTACTTCGATGTGTAGATGCCGAGGACGAGAACTATTTAATCAGAGATATTCATGAAGGTATTTGTGGTCTTCACGCTGGCCCGCGCATGGTCGTGGTGAAATTAATGAATGCCGGATACTATTGGCCAAGGATGCACTTGGACGCTGTAAACGAAATCAGAAAATGCGATTCCTGCCAACGTCACACTCCTAACACGCTACGACCAAAGAACGAGTTAGTTCCAGTCACTTCAGCTTGGCCGTTCCAGAAATGGGCAGTGGACATAATGGGACCTTTCCCTGAAGCCCCCGGCGTGTCAAATTCTTGATAGTAGCCATCAACTACTTTACAAAGTGGGTAGAGGCTAAACCGGTGGCTTCCATAACAGCAGCAAGTGTTAAGAAATTCCTGTGGGAATTCATAATATGCCGGTTTGGCCTTCCTCTGGAACTCGTTAGTGATAACGGCACTCAGTTCGCGGACAATGGGCAACAAGAATGGTTAAAAGAATTACACATTTCTCAAATCCTCACCTCAGTAGCCCACCCGCAAGCAAATGGTCAGGTTGAAAGAACCAATTGGACCATAAAAAAAGGAATTAAGGCCAGATTAGGAACTAAAAGGACGGGTTGGGTCGATGAATTGCCCCATGTTTTATGGGCTTTCCGCACCCAAAAGAATTCCAGTAATTCCGAAACCCCCTTTAGTTTAACCTATGGCACGGAGGCCATGATCCCAGCCGAAATCGGGATCCCATCCGCCAGAGTCCTCATGATCGAGGATAACGAGCATGAACTCCGGATGAACCTTAACCTCCTTGAGGAAAGGAGGGAACTAGCATCAATTCGCGAACATAATTATAAACGCCAGTTGCAAAAATATTACAACTCGCGGATCCAAAGATGTGAATTCGACGCGGGAGACTACGTCTTCCGCAATAACGAAGCCTCAGGGCAAGAACCTTTGGGCAAGTTGGCCCCTACATGGGAAGGACCTTATAGAATCCAGAAAGTTCTATCTAAAGGCGCATATAAACTAGAAAGGTTGGACGGGACAGAGGTCCCTAGAACTTGGAATGGAGCCCAACTGAGGAAATGCTACATTTAGTAGGTTTGTCTTTTGGCCTGCGTGCCTAACTAGATGTTAAAAACCTTTGTAATTTCGTTTCTTGTAATTCGGCTTATGCCTCAGTTATGAAAATTTTCTTTTCAGTCATTTAAGACTTGTGTTATTATGTAATCCTTTTATTCGTACACAAAGAAGATCCTTTAAAAACACTTATATTATAAAAAATAAACAAAGTGTGCCGGATACAAATAATAAGCCTTCTTCATTCATACAAAAAGGGATTACAAAGACATGGAGGAGCCTAATTAAAAAGAAAAAAGAAAAATCTATCTATGGCGCGGCATCGTTATGTTCCACATCGTCGCTTCCCGCGCCTTCTCCTTCCTCTTCATCTTCTCCATCAAGCTCCAGAAGAGTCTTTAGCTGCCGAATACTGTCCTCCTTATAAGCAAGTTCAGATATTTGATCAGTTAAAGAGAATTTCAACGAATCGAAATCCTTTGAATTCTGCTTAAGGATGGCAACAGTGTCTTGACCAGCTAAGACGTAGTCCTCCGGAAGCTTGGAAGATGAGCCAAACTGATAACCTTCTTGGAAGCCCAGTTGGCGACCAACTTGCTTTGAAGCTTTCAAAAGAACAACAACACAGTTCCCGAGCTCGTCACTCTCTCAAACATCAGCGATGACCTATTGAAATAATCATGCGTAAATAACTCTAAACACTTAGATTATTTATAGCAATTAAAAGGTACATACCTTGGGAATAGCTTCCGCCAATAGCCATTTTTGGTCCACCTTGGCCCGGACAAGCTCCATTTTGTGTTTGGCACATTCCAAATCTTGGTCGCGGTTTTCGGCGTTAAGATCAGTCAAGCACTTTCCCTTGGCCGATGATTCAGCTTGAAGGGCCTCCACTAATCTGGCTTGTTCGTCCAATTGTTTCTGGAGAACAGCCTTGGCTTCCTCAGCAGCGGACCGAGCAGCTTTCTCCGCCTCCAGGGCCTGGCTGGCCTCCCTAGCTTCATTTATAGCTTTAAGAGCTTCTTCTTTAGCATCGGAAGCAGAGGCCACCAGTTTGTCCCATTGCTCATTCATCGCCAACCAGTCCTTGGTTATTTCATGAGTAGTGGAAATAGTATTCGCCAAGTAATAAGAATGAGAGTTCAACAATTCTTGGCGGATACTGAGGCGACGTCTCTCCTTTATGCGGAAGACACTCCCCCAGGAACTCAAAACATACGTCCACGTCACGGAATGTCGAATCCCGACGTAAGGACCAATTAGGTTGATGAGGGGTGGGGTCTTCCTCCTCAGAAGTAGGAGAGGTTTGGGAAGCATAAGGGAACGTGCTTATGCCCCCTTGATCCCCGAAGTGGTAAACATTACAAGAAGGTGACGCCTTAGAACGAATAGTTGTGTCGGCCTCCTTCTTCTTTAATGGGGAGTCGTCCGCCACAATAACCGGATCCGTAGCGGTGTTAGGAGGTGGTGGTGGTGGTGGACGAACAGGTGAATCCTTCAAACCGGAAATACCCTCAGAAAGGTTATCCAAGTTCACTGAAAAACATTAACAGTGGGTCAGGAATATTCCAATTCAAAACAGATAAAAAAGTAAGATAAACTTTGCATACCTAACGACGGGTCTTCCGCATCAAGTTGTTCTAACTGGGCTTCCAAGGCGGAAGGATTTGTCTTCTTAGATTTTTTCTTCTTAGAGACAATCTTTACTGGATTAACTTTACGCTTGCCCGCCGCCTTGGAAACACCTGCATCAACGACCGGGCGTTTACCCTCGGCAGTAATATCATCGGGTCCCGGACCCTCAACTTCCGCAGTAACGTCAACATCATCATGGCTTGTTGTCTGATTAGTCGCGGCTCGTTGACGGGTAAGACCTGCAGTTGAGCCCACAGCTTTATTAGCATCAGTTGAATAAACTTCTTCGCAAAGTGATGACTCCTTGCTAGATGAAAAAAGTACAGTCACCTCACTAGAAATAATGGCGGTTAAAGGCCGAGGTTGTAGAATGCCCTCACCTTTGAGTATGGCCTCTTCAACATACTTCTCACCTTTGGCATACATTGGTTCAGAGACCAATGGTTCCGGATGAAGAGCAGTAGGGAACAAAAAGTTGTCGCTCGTCCGATCCAAGAAAGGACCATCTTTTGGGTCAATCGGACGTCGTACCATCATGCCCTCTTCTTGGTCCAATAAAGTGCTGAAGGCGGAACCCTCACCTATACAAAGTGATTATAACAGTTAGACATATAACGTACACTAATAAAAAACAAAAGTCCCCAAACTTACTCTTGTTAGTTCGCTCGAAGTAAGGTTCCAAAGTTGGGAACGGCCACAATCGGCTCATTTTCTCACTCTACCATCGCTCCCTCGTGGAAGGGACGCATGGGATTAGGGGTAGAAATTAATGTTTTAAACCATGAAAGACCTTCATGTACGGTGGCGGGAACAATAGGCGGAGGAGTGTCCGCCTTACGCTTCGTCATCTTGAAAGGAATGACGTCCTCCCGGATCCAGAAAAACTTTGGCTTCCAGCCATGAAGGCTACGCAGCCACTCCGTGCCTATAGTACTCTTCTCGATAGATGCGAAACTGTACCACCCATCGCGAAAGGTCATTTTATAAAACACGGCAAACATGCCAGCGGTGGGTTCGAGGTTGTGAGTTTGGCAACAGAATTCGAAGTGTCGAATCCTCAACATCCCGAAGGGATGGATCTGTGAAAGATGAATCCCATACGCTGTCAAGATTGATTGGACAAACTTGGTAACCGGTATCCGGAATTTCCCCGTTGTAAAAAAATCTACATATATGGCCATTTTATTCGGAGGACTAGTGGCAATGGAACCACTAGCAGGACGTTCTGGCTCCCACTCCGTTGTTAATCCGTACACATTAACGACGTCGTTATAATCCTCTTATTTAAGACTGAGTACGACTTCGGTAATAGCAGGGGTACTCTTCTTATCCCAAGCCATTTAAGTAGTAGAGAAATTAAGAAATCTCAGAAAGTTGAAAAAATCTCAGAAAAAGATGAAAAGTTTCAAGTGTTTGAAAGAAATATGAAAGTGATAAAGGTTAAATAGAAACCACAAGGGTTGTATTTATACCCATCGCAATTAATGCGATTCATAAAATGCCAGAGGAGAGAAAAACCGCGGACCGCCAGATGGCTGACACGTCAGGCGGGAAATTCAAGATAATGACAAACAGGCTGTCAAAAGCGTCACGTACGTCTTATCAGTTGTCCTCAACAAGCTTCCCTCTCCACCACGTCACCATAGTTATCCAAACTTTCAAACATTTCAAAAAGTCGAAGATCCCAGAAAATTCTTCTCAAAATATATTTAAAAAAAAATAGCAAAAGGATCACAAAAGGGCAAAAGAAATATTCCTCATTAATTATCCAAAAAATTACAAGAAGGAAAAGAAAAAATTTACAAGTTATAGTACTCTTAAACCTATCCTAAGGGTTAGAGGAGGATGGGTCTTTCGGAGCCTTCAAAGATGTATCTTCCGAAGAATCATCCTCAGATTCCTCCCCAAGATAACTCTTTAAAAGTTGCACCCCGTCATATACGGAAGCAAACTCCGGAAGCATATCTTGTAAAGGAAACACTAAAGCGTCATGCTCCTCGACCCGGTTCGCACGATCTTGTTTGACGTTTACGCCATATAGCGGATGGTCTTTAAATGTGCGGTTGCTTCGAATATAACTTACTCCTTCGTGAAACCCCATAACACGCCCGAGGGATGAAGAAGCAGCCATCACATTGGCAAAGCTATCATTCAGCTCCTTACTTCCTTTGATATGGCGGACGACCTGTTGAGACAAAAACATAAGTTCCCAATATCAAAGGTAAGAGTGAAACAACAAATGATAAAGTTTGACTTACAGCATCAACTCCCCGAGTAAGGAACCACTGACGGTCCTGTTCCGCACGCTTTGCCCGCGCTCGGAACTCCTTTGATTCCGCAATAGCTTCCTCATGAGCTTGGAGGAGAGGGTCATAAGCAGTCTGAATTTCAGCAGCACTTTGATCTTTAAGATCGACCCGCTCCTTCTGCAATTTTAGCTCCGCCTCAAGATCATGAATTCGTGCACCCTGAAGGGCCACTTGATTTTCTAATGTGGAGTTGGCTTCCTGAGCACGGACTAAGTCGTCTTTATCCTTTTGGGCCTTTGCCCGATCAGCTTCTCGAATGGCATTTTGCCTTTCACAAGCTTCTTTCCACCGGCGTGCCGCATCAGCATTACGATCTTGCTCACTCTTGAGGGCATTTTCTGCATCAGCTTGTTTCCATTTAGCAGTTTGAGAAGCAATACGATACTCCTCAACTTCTTTCTTAGCAGCTTCAGCGGCCCGCCGGGCTTCTCCCACTTTCCCGCCTATAGTACGCCATTCACTTAAGACCTCCTGGCTACCGGCCAGAGCATTAGCTAAATGATAAGCTACATTTGTGTGAAGATCATGGTGGGAAAGGTCACGTTGATATACCATCTCGGCGGGTGGAGCACAATGCTCAACAAAATCCATACAAGTTCTAGCTTGGGAAAACCGAGATCCGTTAGTAATACCCCATGGAGGGACAAACAGTTCATGTTTGTCACCCCATCCTGTATCCCCGTAATAACGGGAACCCGAAGGTCTAAGGCGAGCTGGGGTAGAAAAAGGCTGTTGTGGAGGAGGAGACTCCATATCTCTAACATTTTCCTCATTCATAGCAGGATTGTCCTACTGATCCCCAGTAACACTCCCAGCCTGAAAAAGATAGTCGAAACGGGTATCACGACCAGACTGGTTGTCAAGACTTTCCGTTGAAGTACCAATCGGAGGAGTCGGCATCCTCTCATCTACAGTAACCCTAACCAGGGGGGAGGTTGGCCGGTCCTCCATATCAGCAACATCAGGCGGGGTAGATGGTTTATCCTTCGCCTCTCCCCTTGAAAAGGGGGAGGATGGTTTTTCAGTATGAGGAGTTGGAGTAGATAGCTTCTCCGATATACCCTCACTAAAGATCAACGGATCTACATAACAAAATTATACTTAGCCAAATACTCATAAAAAAAGAATACAGTATTTAAAGGTTGACACGTACCTTCAACAGTATCAATGCGGTCAGCAAGGCTATACTGTGGCTTCTTGGGACGGTGTACTTTCCGTTTTTTCTTCGATGGTCCCGCCTCAGTATCCGCAGCCTTCACGTTTGTGTGACTCGTCTGAGAAGCTACAAACGCTCTCTTTTTCTCCAATTCTGCCAACAAAGATGAGACAGAAGAAAATTCAGAAGCACTCTCATCAGAGTCCTCTTCTTCTTCCGAAGTCGAAAA
Source organism: Bidens hawaiensis (assembly GCF_021521415.1). Taxonomy (NCBI): domain Eukaryota; kingdom Viridiplantae; phylum Streptophyta; class Magnoliopsida; order Asterales; family Asteraceae; genus Bidens; species Bidens hawaiensis. The sequence goes on along the minus strand of NW_027491976.1, from coordinate 101,780 downwards.
CTGAGAAGCATCTCCATCATCATCACTTGATGATAGGATGGCAAGCGTTCCGTCGGAAGTAACAGCAGTAAGGGGAGGAGGGTTTAGAACGTACGCACCTGTTTCGAAGGTGGCATTCGAAGTTACGGGTTCAACTCGAACCTTCTTCGGAAACAGAAAATGGGACTTAGTTTTGTCGAGTATAGGTTGGTCCCCCGCCTCGCGGATACTCTTGCGGACACAACCCATGTCCCCAAAAAGAACATTAAACATGGAACTTTGACCTGAAAAGAGAGAAACTTAATCCTCAGAATATTCAAGAAAGAGAAGAGACAATACAAAGAAACTTACGCTCACGCAAATCAACAAAAATGGGCTCCATGAAATCCGTTGGCCACAAACGACTCATGCCTGCCCATACTAACGCTTCTTCTGGTAAGGCACGCATCGGGGAGGGCTCCATGGTAAGCACACGATACCACTCACGACCCTCATGAGCGGCTGTGACAACCTCTGGAAGAACAGAGTTCACCGGACGGCGAACCATGGTCAGAGGCACCACATCTTCAGATATCCAAAAAAACTTGTTGCGCCAATCTGTGGACAACTTCTTAACTTCATACCCGATGCTCCGGTCAGAAAACCCTTGACAAGTATACCAACCATTGCGGTTGGCAAGGCGATAAAACACCAGAAATCGGTCAATATGGGGCATCATGTCACGCGCTATACATACAAATTCGTAGTGACGAATTCGCATCATAGCGCGCGGATGTAGTTGAGATAGATGGATTCCATAAGCAGTCAAAATCCTCTCGAGAAATTTCGTTATAGGAAGACGAAAATTCCCATGAACGAAATAATCGGCATACACAGCCATTTTCCCAGGCGGTGGGAAACTGGCTATAGAACCGGAGGAAGGGAACTCTGGTTCCCACTTGGGTGGAATACCATACGTTTCCAATAATTTTTCATACTCTTAGTAGTCCCATGAAACTTCTATCTCATCAACTTCAGTCTGAACGTTCGACATTACAAATAGAATTGGGTAAGATAGAAGAAAGGTATATGGAAAATTCAGGGAAAATTAAGAAAATAATCAAAAGAAAAGAGCGATAAAACTTCAAAAAGAAGGAGTCTCTCCCTATTTATACCCATCGCAATTAATGCGATGGGATATGAACAGTAGAGAGAGAATGTTCTTATAAGCCACCCGCGGGACATATGGATCACCCGCATATCATGATAGAGGAGGAACGCCCTCATAACACGCGCGGAAGCATCCGGGCATCCTCAAAAGTCATCCGCAGGACAAGACTTCTGTCCGCATAAAACAACTGGAGGACAATACCAGCGGGACAGTTGTCACCACTCAAGTACTCTCTAGAAGAAGGCTCATGATTCTTACTTGGGGAATACGTGACATATTAGCCAATGAACAAATGACACATGGCCAGGTTGTTATAACCGTGCACATGGCCAGGGTGCGATTCGTCCTATCATTAGCGACACGCGTCCAGGTTGTTACGCCCATGCACATGAGACGTATAGCTCAACCTATCACAAGAGGACACGTGTCTGGGCGGTTTTCAAAGGTCTTCTAGAAGAGGACAGCTGCCCCAATCATCTTCCATGATCCTTCGGCTATAAATACCTTGTCAAACGGTATGAGGTATTCATTCACTCACCTATATTCTGACTACACTTAGTCTTTATACTTCAGTACTTTCTCCATCACGAAGGTTACTGATTCTCACGCCGGAGGGTGGTTACATGAAGACCCCCCCCCTCTTGTCCTTCCTGTAACGAGACTCACGGTGTCTGTTTTGCAGGTTCTGGTCACTGGAATTTGGGAAGTTATATTCATATCTTAGTCGTAATTATCATATCCTACCTTGTAGACTCATTAGATCCAAGACCCATACCCGAGAATTGGATCTGTGTTTCTTCAGATTGCTAGGATCAATATACCTAACAATTTATTGCCGATTTCGAGGTGTATCTCACACTCCCACCGATCATCATGTGGTATAAATCCAGTCTTTTTATAATTGAAAGCTAAAACAAAGATGATGTATAACTTTGATTAGTTAAAAAATTATATCATGTAATTATATTGAGCGTATAATTGTTTGAATGACAAAAAAAAGTTCTTTTAAAAATGTAATTAAAAACATAGCGTAATCTCATTTTTGTTTTTATTATGCTTTTTAAGAGCAGAATTTTTTATTTTCAAAACATAAAATATAAGATAAGATAAGATAATATTACATCTAGAATTCGTATACGTGTAGTCCTTCTTCCTGCTTCCTGCAATATTCTTTTGCATTGGATTGTATTTGTTTGTTTTAGAGGTGAGAATGAATTGATACCAAGAAAATTGTCTTTTCTATTTTAACAATTTAGGAGTTTGTCCTGAAGAAGCCAAGTTTTAATTTAATGATTGACAAATAAATATACGAAAGCAAACATATTATAGATGTGCCTTGTCACTGTTCGATCAGGTTTGTTTCAAATAAAATCGAAATAATGGAACCAAACTAGAATGGTTTAATTAACACGGTTCTCTTACAAATCAAATTAGGTTTGATTGAAAGAAATCTAAACAATATAATTTGTGTACCTTTTCTAGAACTCGTTATACGGTTTCCTATTAGTTTCAAGATAATAATATAAGAAGTTTTAATAAGCAATCCAACCAAACCCGTTATAGGTAGTTGATTCTTGTCTTAATCTTCAGTTCTCACAGTCTGACGCAGTGTTTCCCGCCTCTAAATGTCCATAACCTACCATCACTATATGTTTGTATTGTGTTTAGATCAAATAAAAAAGAGCTATGTGATATAAGGATATTCATCAAAGGGCTTTGGAATCTACACGAAAATGGGCTCTTTGACGTTAATTAATAGCTATTTGTTATGCCTGAGCTTATAGTTGCAACAACCTTCTCATTATACCAACTTTGGTCTTGTACGAATATGCTGGTGCTCTCCACTTTTGACTATATAAAGTTCAAAATGAACCATTCCAAAACTAGCTGGTCAATTTTTGTTGAATGTTTATGCTTACTCAAACACACACAAATATTCATCCTAGTTTCTTATCCACTTTAGAGCCTATGCTCTTAACATATTCATTCTTTCAAGATTTGTATAGTTCATTTAGAAGATCCATCTGATAGCGGATCGAAGCAACGTTGAATTTAAGTCTTATCCACATGCATTCATATAAACATTCAAACGACATGACATAAAACGTATCTCTCTCTGAGCCATAATATAAGTCATGTCATGTTGTCAAATGACCCCTTGGTGGTATGCCGGCCTCTAATAACGTGCTTACATTGTGTTATTATGGATAAGTACAGGAAATCAACTTTGTCAATTGATCAACAACAACCTAAGTTGTGTCATTTTTTTAAATCCAAGTCAACCATATTGAAGAAACACTAACCGGACCCCGGGCAGATTACGGATAACCTGGGGGTTAGATAGATGTTTCCCACGAGGGGTTAGACCCAGAAAAGATGGTTCTTCTGATAACCTGCAAAACAGACACCGTGAGCTTGTCACTGAGAAGGGGGGGGTTCCTCCTTGTGACCACCCTCCGGCGTGAGAATCAGACTAGATTGCTCTTTAAATATAAATGTATATTAAGAGATTGCTAGAGCAGATATCAGGTATAATATGATGATAATGTGATAAGATATGATAAGATGAGATGGTCATACCATTTGTGGTATTTATAGCCGAAGGTAGGTTTCCAAGGAGGTGTGGCCTGCTGAATAGTATTCCTGTTCTACCAACAGTGGCCTACGCACGTGCCCTGCTGGTAGTTGGTGGGTAGGCAGCGGCTGATAGTGACCAGGCCTGCTGTGTACTATTCCTTTTCCACCAACTGCCGGCTATGCACGTGGTATGACAGGAGTTGGTGAGTAGGCAGCGGCTAATAGTGACATACAGTACAGGAGCATGCTGCTCGCCATACTGTTGTCAATAAGCTGTCGTATCTTTAGTCAGATCTTTTGCCCATACCTCGTCAGGTACAGTACAGAAGATCTTCCCGTATCGTACGGACTGGCTTATTTGGGCGGGAGTATTCCCCCTCCCGCCCTTGTGCGGGATTGTTCCCGGCTTTGCTCATTCCTTCAGGTGACACTGAGTGATTGAGAGCTAAGTGCCTTGTGCGTGTAGCCTTGCTGCGCGGGTGGCCTTCCCTGATGGCTTGTATCCGCAGCTGCGGGAACAGGCAGAGTCCTTCACCATTGGGAGGCATTTCCTGCGGGAACAGCTTGCGTACTGCGCGTAAGGACGTCACGTCTCTGAGCATGGTTGGTCCTGCGGATCCAGTTGGTTTCTGCGCAGACGTTCCTCTTCAAGGTGAGTCTTGCGGGTCCAACTGGGCTCTGCTGGGACCTACCTCTTCAAGTCCCCCCAGTCCAATGTTCTTCTCATGAGTGTTTAATAAAGTGAGGTGAACTTTTGGACTTAAGCAAAGGGTTTTGAAAAGGGTTTTTTAAGGTTTTCCATGGGGATTCTTCCCGCGGAAGTCCTTGTCACTTGCAGAAATTCCCGAGTTTCCTGCTTGATCTTTGGGTATGATGCGGGTAGGTCTGTAACCTCCTCGCAAGTCAGGAGCGTTGAGTCCCACTTGTGTGGATTCTCCATGAGGTTTTGGTAGTTTTGAACATAGTGATCAATTATGTTAAAACCACCAATTCCATCCTGGAGCTTCAAACAATGTAGTTCTCGACGTTCCCGCTATGCGGGGATGTTATTTCCGTTTCCGCAAGCATTGCCCAGAAGATCCTTCTTGGTTTCAATTCCCTGCGGAGCGCTAGGTATGTGAAGGGTTTTGCCTTAACACTGTACCCGCGCTCGTCTTACGGTTACTTTACTTCCAAGGTATTCCTGGCGTCCATTCCTTGCGGGTGCTAGGTATGTGAAGGGTTTTGCCTTAACACTGTACCCGCACCCGTCTTATAGTTACTTGGTTGCCGAGGTATTCTTGGCTTCAATTCCCTGCGGGTGCTAGGTATGTGAAGGGTTTTGCCTTAACACTGTACCCGCATCCGTCTTACGGTTACTTGGTTGCCAAGTTATTCTTGGCTTCAATTCCCTGCGGGTGCTAAGTATGTGAAGGGTTTTGCCTTAACACTGTACCCGCATCCGTCTTACGGTTACTTGGTTGCCAAGTTATTCTTGGCTTCAATTCCCTGCGGGTGCTAGGTATGTGAAGGGTTTTGCCTTAACACTGTACCCGCATCCGTCTTACGGTTACTTGGTTGCCAAGTTATTCTTGGCTTCAATTCCCTGCGGGTGCTAGGTATGTGAAGGGTTTTGCCTTAACACTGTACCCGCATCCGTCTTACGGTTACTTGGTTGCCAAGGTAAGGGGTATTTTCCCGCTTACTTTGAATCTTTTTGAATTTTGAAAATCGAAGAGTTGGTGAAAGGATAAGAACAGTCCAAACCTCTGAAACGTCGTGCGACGGTTTCTTCTGACTGTGTCAGGACGTGCAGGAAGTTATGGTGACGTGACAGTACATGGTCATTCCAGACGCTTTTTCAGGCGCGTGGGCGCGATTTTTCGGGCGCGTGGCCGCGAAATTAATGGTACGCGTCCTGTCAACAGCTGTTGCCAGCTTGCTTTTTGCCACGTGTCATAGTTTCATTGCACCTTCGATTTCTCTCTCTTCCGCATTAAATGCATCGCATTAATTGCGATTAGTATATAAAGGGGGAGAGGGTTCTTTGTAATCCACACTTTCATTCTTCTCTTCATCTTCTAAGCGATTTCCGGCGAATACTCACCTTTTCAGGCAAGCATTCTCTTGAAATCGTTTTCTTCTTTCTTTTGCAAGATGTCGTCTCGTGATCTTGAATCTACAGCCGATGACAAGAGTACTGCTGGCGAGTGCCAGTGTGCTCTGCCTGTCGATCTGTACCAGTACGTCGTCAGGAAGTTCATGCTCGAGTCTCTCGAGCCTGAGTTTCCTGAACCCCATCAGACGGTGTACGATGCCCCCAGAGGCAAGATCGGGGTATATGCTGCATCCTTTGTTTATGGGAATCTTAGGTTCCCATTGACAAAGTTTGTTTACCGTGTCCTTGAGAGGCACGGTGTGCACCTGACCGAGGTGCATCCGATGGCGATCGCCAAGGTTCGCCACTTCGAGTGGGTGTGCCGGATTCTGGGCATTGAGCCCTATGTTAACCGCCTGATGACCTTCTACTCTTGGAGGTGCATCCAGGGGTGGTATACTCTGATAACCCGGATTAAGGGTTTGAAGATTTGCGCAACCGAGCGCAGTCTTCGCTCGTGGAAGCGGGAGTTCTTCTACATCTCCGCTCGCGCCATCCCCCTTGCCATGAAATTCAAGAATGGGCAAGCACTTCCCAGCCTTCACGCCTCCAACTACCAGGAGGCGGAATGGTTTTCGAAGATATCCCGAGTCCAATCTCCGGTTTACCGGTTTGCGGAGTCCGGGATGGTGATGCTGGGGATGAGCCGGGTGTGGAAGGATGCGGATGCGCGAAAGATCCCGATCGTCCTTGAATACGGTTCGAACTCTGTTCCTTACGGTATGCTTTGTTTCTTTTTGTTGATTTTGAATTTCTTCTAACTTCTTTCCTGTTTATTTCAGAGGGGAACGACTTGCAGTCGCTCATGTACCCGCGGGAGGCTGACGGTCCCGCTCTGATGGGTACTCGCGCTCTAGACGAGAACGAGTTGCCCATCCTAGAACAAACGGCGGATCGGTTCGTGGAGGTCTACCCACTAGGCCACGAGATCCTTAGCGCCAGGCGGCCAGGTAAGGCGCTATTCAACCCTCGACCCCTCAATGTTGAAACCTCTGCTGGAATTCCTCTAATCGTATGTTCTGATGAGGAATCCGCAGATGGTCCTCCGTTGGTGCGGAAGAAGAAGGCTGCCGGCGGGAAGGGGAAGGAGAAGGTGGCCTCCACTGCCGATCCAGTGCCTCGGTCTGACTCAGAGGCCGAGAGCAAGGAGGTGGCGGGGAACCCCGGTGGTGATAAGACCACCGCTCCGGAGGCTGCGACTGTGACCTCCGGAGAGCCCCGGATGACAATGTTGAGCGGCATGAAGAGGCCGGCTCCATCGGGTTCATCCCCGCCTGTCCGTACATTTAGGCTCAAGAAAACCCGTAAGTACAAACTAACTTTATCTTTAACTTCATAGTTTTCCATCATTAACACTTATCTTCTTTGTGCAGGCGTGGATGTTGACGCATTCCAGGGTGGAGCGCAGAGTACTCCGCCCATGACGGTAGGCTTGGTCAGCCTACCTGAGGCGACGACCCAGGCGCCTGCGCCTGCTTCCGCTGGTTCAGTTGCTCACTCCTTTGAGCCGACTGTTCCAGCTGTGATGACGTCACCGCCGGCTGTGAGTGCTATTTTTACCGCATCTTTCACCGAGCCGGCGGTTACTTTTGCTGCGGATTCCGCGGCTGTGACCGCGGCGGCTTCTACCATGCCTCCGTCATCGGCAACGACGGCCGATCCTTCAGGTATGCATGGGGCTTCTCGCCAATCTCTGCCTCCTTCCCATCTGCCTGACCTCTTGGATGGATTTCCGTTGGGTTCGGGTGATGGGTTTGGCGGCTATCGGCCTGTTATTGACCCTACAGGTGCGTAGGGTTCTTTTGGCCTATTTTATATTTGTTTTATCATCTTTTTCTAACTGCTTTATGTTTTTTGCAGTGTCAGATTCCAATGAAGTGTATGTTCCACGATGGAACATTCGCCGAGGAACAACCCTTCGCACCCCTGTGGAGTGCGTGGAGTGGGCTCGTCACGCTGCTCCCAGTGGTGCGTTGGGGGAAGCCATGGCTAGCTACCAGGAGGGTAGGCTAACCAATGAGCTTCGGGTTCTCCTGGCCCGGATGCAGCCGCGCGTCGAGCTGCTTTGTCGTGAAAACGACAAGTTAAAAGCAGCTCGCGTTAAAGAAGTAGCTCAGGCGCGGGCTGTCCGGGAGGAGAACCAAAGACTTACCGCAGTGGCTGCGGAGAAGGAGAAGGCCTTCAAGGCCCTCGAGGTTGAAGTTCAGGCCCGGCTCGAGGCCCGTTCCAAGGCTGCCCAAGCTGTTAATGAACAGCTTCGGCTGGCTAAGGAAACTGCAAGGAACGCAACCGAGAGGGCCACCAAGGCTGAAGCTGTTGCTGAGCCTCTACGTGTGGAGAATGAAGAGCTTAAAGCCAAATTAGAGGCTCTCCAGCAGGCTCATGATGCCTTGGCGATGGAAGACGCCAAAAAGCTCCAAGAAATCTTGGACCAGAGGGGGGTGCTTAACCATGCTGAGCGTAAGCTAAAGGGCGTCGAAGAGGCTGCGGCTAAAGAAGTGTTGCTTGCCAACCTCAACAAGAGTGAAGCCGAACGCGCCCGTAACGAAGCTCAAGCTGCCCTCCAAGAAGCTCTGGTTGCCAAGGAATGGCTTCTTCGAGAAGCGTTGTCTCAGGTAAGCTTTTCATGTCTTTACGCTTTTCTTTGTAAATAGAAAAGGTTCTGATACTTGTATTTTTTCTTGTAGGTTGTGCATCGGGTCTTTGCTGAGACGTCTTATGACGATGCTATGAGCGCAGCCCTCAACGCTTCTCACGAGGATGGGGAAAAGGTCGGCTTCCTGCTTGGTCTAGGGTTCGTTGAGAAAGGCATCCCGCCTTCCAACTTCCCTTTGTATAATGTTGATACTGAAGCTGTTTATGACCAAGCAGTGAATCAGTATGCCGCCTTCCCGCATCCGGTGGTGGAGAAGGTGAACCAAGTTGCTGCTGCTGATGATGGGCTAGCTATCCTTAAAGCTTTCCTTGAACTGCCACGCTCTACTGATGGTGCTGGTCCAAGTGGTAGTGGCCCTGAAGCCTGATCCTGAAGATCCCTTCCCACTGCTGGGATAGATTTAGCTTGTATAGATTTATTTTCTTGTAGGCGGGTAGTTACCCGGCCATTCTTGTAATGAATCATTGTGAAATATAAATCTTTGTGCGGGTAAGACCGCTACTTTCGTTGGATTCCTTGCTTTATAAACGTTATATGACTTGCATACTTTAGTTTAAATTAGCAATTTTCCAAGTGTTTAGAATAAGTTAACCTTTGAACGTGGTAGATAATAGGTTGAAGTTTTGCTTCCTCTTTCGTGATTGTGCGGGTAGGACCGTCACTTGCACTTAGTAGGATGGCTAAACTTTACCATCTGACCTGCGTGGAGGTTTTCCTCATCTCTTTTTTTTTTTTTTTTTTTTTTTAAATTTCTAAGTGTTTAGGATAAGTTAACCTTTGAACGTGGTAGATAATAGGTTGAAGTTTTGCTTCCTCTTTCGTGATTGTGCGGGTAGGACCGTCACTTGCACTTAGTAGGATGGCTAAACTTTACGTATATCTGACCTGCGTGTAGGTTTTCCTCATCCTTTTGTTAGAAATTTTGTTTTGAATAAGTTTACCTTTCGACGCGCGGTTGCCAATAGGTTAGTGTTCAGTTTCCTCTATCATGATTCATGCGGATAGACCGGCACTTTCATTTAGTGGGATCACTGAACTTTTCCCCTTCAACTGACCTGCGTGAAGGTTTGCCGTTTTTTGGGTTTATGCGGGTTTTGCTGCCTTCCCCACGCAACGACTCACACTTATGTATGTGGTGAAAACCGGCATCAGTGTTGATAGTTCATAAAGTATAAATGTAAAATCATCAGCGTCGATGTTTTAAGGAGAATCATTTCCATTAGAAGTGGCTCTTGGCCTTTTCTTTACAAATTTGGAATTGATCTACATGCAAACTGTGTAATTGGGCTCCCTTCCATGTTGTTGGGATGGGAGTGCCATCGAGCCGATACGCACCTGGTTCGGGATCTCGTTCTTTACGCAGCATGTAGTCTCCACATTGAAGCTGGAAATTTTATTCGTGTTTTCCCCAGCTGGGGTTCTACACGCATCAGCCTGCTCAGCGTTCATTGCGCCACGAGGTGCGCGAGCGTCCCATCTCTGACAAATGCTTCGACCATGTCCTTTACGTCTGTGCATTCTTCAGTGTTGTGGCCTTTTGTCCTGTGAAAGTCACAGTATTTGCTCCGATCGGCATTGGGACGATGTCGGATTATTGGAGGCTTTGGCCATGGGAGCTCCTCAGTGGCGAATATCTCGGTGACGCTTTTGGTGAGCGGCGTCCATCTGGAGTTCTGGTTCGACTGTACGTTACATCTTTCGCCTAACCGATGTTGCAAGCCGGATGAGGTGTCAAAGTTTACCCTTGACTGCCAAATGCCTAGCTTCCGCTTTTTGTTTAATCGGGCGGTAAGGACGTTGTCTTCTCTTGTTTTCTGGGTATAGAGGTTTGTGCTCTGTGGGAGATCTCTACCCAGTTGCTTCTCCGTTTCCGCAAAGCGTTTAGCTGCTGTCATGATAGCATCCCATGTGGATGGCATGCCATCTTTACCCGTTAAGGTGCGGATGAGCTCTGGGTCGTTCGCGCCCTGAATAAAAGCAGCGCGAACAAGATCTTCGCTAATGTTACCCAGACTTAGCTTCTTCGAGTTGAAGCGGGTGATGAAGTCTAGCAAAGATTCATCTTCCTCTCGATTGCATTTGAGGATTGTCCATTGCTCCTCGGTATACTTTCTTTGCTGGCTGAAGTGTTGGCTAAACTTCTGTTGGAAGTCTGCCCAGTCGTAGATGTGGTTGACCGGTAGACAATCGAACCACGCTCTAGCAGCCCCAACAAGCGTCATTTTGAACATGTAACACCACGTAGGTTCCGTCCAACTACTGACGGTTGCCCCCGCTATGAATCTGTTCAAATGATCATCTGGGTCAGATATACCATCATATGTGCCTATGCTGGACATTTGTTTTGCACTTTTTGGGGCAATTGCTTCCGCAATGTCCCTTGCAAATTTGGACGTTCCCGCATTTGCAACGTTTGGTCTGAATGTTTTGGAGAAGTCACGTGGACTTCCACCTGTGTTTTTTGGTTTGAAGGCTTCTCCAAAATGCCTTCTCGGTTGGGAGTCCGTTTCCTTACGCTTCCCTTTTGCCCTATGGCGAGGGTTCGCGTCGGTGTCGGATTCCTCCGAGTCATCGTCAAAGTATTCTTCGAATTCGTCAGCCTGTTGGACGGAACGCAAGCGTTCGTCCAACTCAGCTTGGAATTCCTTCTGACGTGCCTCCGCCCATGCCTTAACTTCATCGAGTGTTTGGCGGGGGAGTCTTGTTCGTTTCTCTAACTGGGTATTGGTGAATCCCAGTGAGCGATTATTTACTGCACTTGCCCCAGCTTGGGTAACTGGGGTAGTGTTCGTAAAATTTACTTCACTTGCCCCGGCTTGGGTAACCGGGGTAGTGTTTGTAAAGACTGTGTAGTCGCCGGTACTCCCCCCAGTAGCTGGGGTTGTGGTTACCGGAGTTTCTTTAACCATCTTTCCAGAAGTTTGAAAAAACTGGAGAAAAATGAAGTTCTAGCTTTTATGCACGGATGGCGCCAATGAAGAAACACTAACCGGACCCCGGGCAGATTACGGATAACCTGGGGGTTAGATAGATGTTTCCCACGAGGGGTTAGACCCAGAAAAGATGGTTCTTCTGATAACCTGCAAAACAGACACCGTGAGCTTGTCACTGAGAAGGGGGGGTTCCTCCTTGTGACCACCCTCCGGCGTGAGAATCAGACTAGATTGCTCTTTAAATATAAATGTATATTAAGAGATTGCTAGAGCAGATATCAGGTATAATATGATGATAATGTGATAAGATATGATAAGATGAGATGGTCATACCATTTGTGGTATTTATAGCCGAAGGTAGGTTTCCAAGGAGGTGTGGCCTGCTGAATAGTATTCCTGTTCTACCAACAGTGGCCTACGCACGTGCCCTGCTGGTAGTTGGTGGGTAGGCAGCGGCTGATAGTGACCAGGCCTGCTGTGTACTATTCCTTTTCCACCAACTGCCGGCTATGCACGTGGTATGACAGGAGTTGGTGAGTAGGCAGCGGCTAATAGTGACATACAGTACAGGAGCATGTTGCTCGCCATACTGTTGTCAATAAGCTGTCGTATCTTTAGTCAGATCTTTTGCCCATACCTCGTCAGGTACAGTACAGAAGATCTTCCCGTATCGTACGGACTGGCTTATTTGGGCGGGAGTATTCCCCTTCCCGCCCTTGTGCGGGATTGTTCCCGGCTTTGCTCATTCCTTCAGGTGACACTGAGTGACTGAGAGCTAAGTGCCTTGTGCGTGTAGCCTTGCTGCGCGGATGGCCTTCCCTGATGGCTTGTATCCGCAGCTGCGGGAACAGGCAGAGTCCTTCACCATTGGGAGGCATTTCCTGCGGGAACAGCTTGCGTACTGCGCGTAAGGACGTCACGTCTCTGAGCATGGTTGGTCCTGCGGATCCAGTTGGTTTCTGCGCAGACGTTCCTCTTCAATGTGAGTCTTGCGGGTCCAACTGGGCTCTGCTGGGACCTACCTCTTCACATATAATAAATATCCATAAAAAAACATCATCCCGCTTCTAATGTTTATGTCAAGTGGTTGGACAATATTTATGCCCATTGAAGCTTGATTAAGGAAATTATAAGACATTCTGTTGGCAACCTTAGCTCTTTAGAAAATACGTGAGGAAAGCCTCTAACTGTTGTAGGTGGTTCTCAAGGTGAGGTATATTTACCTAAGTGTCTTTAACTAATGCTAAGAATGTAGCATATCCTTGAAAAATACTAATCCTTCATCGTTGTCTTCTTCACTGTGTTTTCCAAATGGTATAGTGGCTTGTTGACTGCCGTTATTTTAATATTTTTAACGTTTTTAGAAAATTGACACTTTTTTATATTACCTGGAAAAAACATTGTGGCTATGTATATAGATTATAACGCTCATTTCATGCATACCAATTGATGAATAAACGTTTAATCGGAAGCAGCCTCTCTATTCCTAAATGGTAGAGGTAAGGTTTTCTACATCTTACTCTCCTCAGACCCTACCATAGCTTTGCTATTGGTGGAATATGCTGAGTACGATGATGATGATTTATCATAAGATTTTGATCATGAATCTTATTATTAGCGTTCGTTGAATAATCATAATTCACAAGTCGAATTTAAAAGATCACTATTATAAAAGTGATCTTTACTAAAAGCAACTACTAATGTGATTAACACCTAACAAAGTGTCAACTCTTTCCAAAGCTCATGTTTTGCAAAGTGCAAATGAACCTCTCAAAGACTCAGAGTGATTTTAATTAATATTGTGCAACTTCTAACTCATGATAAAAACTTAACTAAAAGCATTTTTTTCTCAATATAAATAACAATTATAATATTAATAAAATAGGTTGATAACCCTAAAATCACCAACCGTATCTTTAAGTCAGAAACACAAAGTAAGGTAAAATGCATCCTTCTTTTAATTAATAGGAAACAAATGTCCGCCAAATTTTGACTCTTCAAGGAAATACTTAGCTACGCAACCAATTACGTACTCGTCAACTTTGATATTCAAAAACCCATCTTTTTTGTTTATTTATTTACTTACGGCTACTGCTGAAAAGACTTTGCATGTTCCTATAGATGGTTGTTAACAATCATGTTATACGAATTGGGAGAAGACTTAAACAAGATATGAGTTTTGATTTGATAGATTAACTATGTCCATTAATCTGACCATTTTATCTTTTTTAAGAGAAGGAAAATGAATATAAGAGAGAAAACATACATTTTAGCATTGTTGAAGTATATATTGTACGTTTCACAATCAATTATAATTATTTAAAAAGAAAATTATTCTAGGAGGGATAATAATAATAAAAATAATAATAGTAACTATATCAATAGCTTAATTACAACATCGTACTAATTATATAACAACAACAATTATAATAACTTATCTATAATATATATAAACGAAACATAAAAATCTCACGTGTCGCGATATGGTCGTTCTACCTTTTTTTAGAGTCACCAGATTTGCTTGATTTTTAAATAGAGTCTTCTCATGCATTTGACCCGAATTCATGGGTATGAGTCTTACCAAACCCAGATATTCCTTAAACGGGTTATAAAATCTCATTAATTAAAAATTATTCTCACCAAATTATTGATGTACGTAAAAATCCTATAAAATAGGATATAATAAAAATTAATATCTTATTTATTTTAAAAAAGATATATATATATATATATATATATAATATTTAAATTAAAAAACCAATTTGGTAGTAAAAAATAAACGGGTCTAACAATAAGTATATTATTAACTTTCATAAATATTATTTATAATTAAAAAACCAATTTTATAGTAAAAAAAATAAACGGGTCTTGGGTCTCATCAAAACCATATAAACCGGGTTATAACATCTCATTTATTTGTGAAACAATTTATCATCAAACCATAAGTATATTATTAACTTTCATACAATAAAAAAATATAAATTTAAAAAATAAATAAATATTAGAACAAACAATATAAAACAACCCCCGTAATACGGGAGACAAAAACTAGTAATATATAATATATATAAACAAAAACATAAAAATCCCTTGTGTCGTGATGTGGTCGCTCCCCCTTTTTTTGGAGTCATCAGATTTGCTTGATTTTTAAATTGAGACTTCTTATGCATTTGACCCGAATTCACGGGTATGGATCTTATCAAACCCAGATATTTCTTAAACGGGTTATAACATCTCATTAAATTAAAAACTAATCTCACCAGATATAAAAATCCTATAAAGTAGAGATAGACTAAAAATAAATATCTTATTTATTTAAAAAAAAAGATATATATTATTTATAATTAGAAAACCAATTTTATAGTAAAAAAAATAAACGGGTCTTTGGTCTCATCAAACTCATATAGCTTTTAAACCGGGTTATAACTTCTCATTTACTTGTGAAACAATTTATCATTAAATCATAAGTATATTATTAACTTTTATACAATAAAAAAATTCAAAAAATAAATAAATATTAGAAACAAATAATATAAAATAATCCCCGTAATCAATAATTTTGACGTGTATGAGAGGGTTAGATAAATGTGTCCTCTAATTTTACCCCCACTAGCTAGCTAGGCTACTTACACCCCATTTAATCTTACGCTTGCTAGACTACGTACAAGCCCTTTGTTATGGTACATTGTGAGATTGTAGCATCTCTATAAATGTTTTCAAGATAATTTTCGCTATTTCAATGACCTAATGAAGTGTTTGTATCTAGTTTGTTTAAAGACATTTATTAAGCTAAGCAATGTATTATGAGAGGAACATATAATTTTGGGATAATCAACAAGACCTGTGTTGTAAATACAAGTGTTCAACTTTAACTCATCAGAAAATTAAAACCTTGTTGAAAAAGACGAGACATACATAACGGGTTCATTATTATGTTCATATAGAAGTTAGCTCCCAAAACGTCTTGATTATGTTTAGGCAACTATCTTGTCATGTGCTTTTGGCGTGGTTTGTTTTTCACATTTGAATGTTGCTGCTTAATGTCATTTCTCTAATCCCAAAAAAGACCATGAAACAATATTAACTTTGTACTACTTTGATACGATTTGTTTCCATAACGAGGGATTTCACTGTTCCAATGATCATGCATTTACTTAGAATAGGCTAAGAGATTACCTCCAAGTAAAGAAAACCCGGCTTGTGAATACGTGTCAACAAAAAAGCGATAACATTGCGTAATTACCAAAAACACTTAATGTGGTAATCTTAATAGTTAATCAAGGCGGTGGCTTATTAGAGTAGAAGGGGCACTCATGGGTATCACCCATGCACCGATCAATCACGCACTGACATCTCATTTCTACCCTCTTGTACCCATAAATCACAATATCACTGGCGACACCTACCCACAAATACCCTAGAACATTTATATGTAATAATAATAATTAACACACATTTATGTTTTCCAACATTCATATATTCTTCATGGCAAAGGTTTGCCATGAATTGCAATTTGGAAATCTACCCACGTGGGTCGGGGTGGGTTTGCTTTGTGGGTTGGAACCCATGAAGCTTACCCTTGCATGTGCTCATTCCCCTCTTAGAGACGCTTAAGCGCTAATAATGCAACCAACATGCTCGATATACTTGGTAACTATATAATTGAAAATGTATATACATTAGGGATGTAGAGACAAATTCAATACATAACCATTTTTAACAAAAAAAAAAAATATATATATATATATATATATATATTGAGATAATATCATAAACATATATACGAAGATATTGTTTTGGTTATGAAATATATCAATATCTATATTATATTCTATATATAATACATAATTCATGAACAAATTAAGACACATATGTTTTAAGTAATTTATAACTTAATTAACAAATTGTACTACTTACATAGCATGTTGAAGATGGGCAAAATAGTCCATTAGAAAATATTAAGCACCTAAGCTTCAATTCTTTAAACGCAGTTACAATATTGTACACTTAACTTTAATTAACTTTAGTAAATTTAAGTAATAGTTACAACGTTAGCATTTTAACTTTTAACCATATATAATTTTTAATTTCACATTTAACCCGACTTCCACCCACGACTTTTAAACGGTCATTATTTTTTCATAAGCTAATATTAAAAAAAAAAAAAAAAAAAACAGGCACGATAAAAACGAGAATTTTATTCTCTTTAATTTGAGTATGATATCCCTTTAGTGTTTTTTAGTTAAAAAATTAACATTTACGTAACGTGTTTGCGATCCGGTTTTGATGGTTTTTAAATAAACAATTAGTAGCGGTTTTTGATTATCATAAACCAAAACAGAACTTTTAAAAACTGAAACCAAACCATTATCAATGGTCTGTGTTTTCACTGTATTATGCGGGCACCCGTCTAGTAATATGGTGATGTAAAGTATATATTTTTCTCTCCCACTATAAAGCTGTACTAAAATAGTTATGTATTTAAAAGTTGATTTTGTTTTTATTTAAAAAAACGGTTTGATATTATTAAAACAATCATTAGAAGAAGCTACGATATGAAAAAAAGTTTATAATAATATTCTTGTACCACTCGGTCCTTGTAATTTTGTATTTTTTTTTGGTTCCTTGTACTATACCAAAGGTACGCGAAATGTATAATATCATCAAATAACGTAAACTTGTTATATCGAATGTTATTTTGAAGTGTATCATTCTTGAATCTCCTTAAAATCCACCAAGTAAAAAATATAATTAACCCGGTCAAATCTTTTGTGAACCTGAACTTCCAATGCTTCCAACCAATCCACCATTTCACATGGACTAGAACCCGTCACCAAAGAAAGACCGAGCCATGACACAATAAGATGCCAAATTCGACTTGCACTAAACATGTGGCAAAAACGTGATCATTAGTCTCATGAAACTCGTTACAAACCAGACAAAGCACGTTTGGGATATCTATTCCTTTTCCCTCCAAATATATTCTAGTAAGAATTCTATTAAATAACACATGTCATGCACACAAATTTACTTTTTAGACAGAAATTTAAACCAGATAGTCATTCGTATCCATGTTAGAAGAAAATAATCATCAATTTACAATTAACTAAAGTGTCTGGTGGTGTAAATCTAGTTTGAAGAACTTTTTAAACTACGTATATGATTGAACATCTATATATACTTATTACAATTCAAACTAAATAACCGAGATACCTACAAGCCATTCAAGTACAACTCAATTAATCTCCACACACTAAAACGGATTAACCTCTAGAGCGCGCAGATAGAAATTTAAAGAAAACAAACTAAAGTGTAAGGAAACAAAGCGCATGGAACCAACATACACAAACGCATAAACGAATATTGCGCAGAGAATAAATATTATAAATGAGAAACATAACACAGGAATTTTACATGGTTTGATCTCAGTGAGGTACCCGCATTATAAATAACAATAATAAAAGAGTGTATTAATATGTTATTTCTTTGTTAAGTTGAATTTGATTTTTTTTAATTATATATTTTATATAACACAAACCGAGCTACATCTGGATAATAGGTAAGCAAGCAACAAGTTGCGCCGCTATTCCCTTTTGAATCGCAAAGCCTATTCTACTAAATATAAATACTTGGTTCCTCGGGCTCTGCGAGTCACTGTGGACCACCTTCTGCACCCGCTCCAAGAAGCGAACCGCCTCGGGAGCTAGGGATCCAAATGTGCCAAAGGCAAATGGAATGAACACGTGCTGATTCTCCAAACACGCTGCCTCATGCTTAGCAAACTTCCTAGATTCCGCTCTTAAAACTGCTTGTCCCGGTACGAAGGCAATGTCTCTCAGCTCCACCAACGGGGACACCCCAATGAGGTCAACACACACATGTTTACCCCCTGCCCAGCCAAACACAAGAACATCCGCAGGACGCAAGGTAGATCTTCCCTCTCACGGATCAGTCAGAAAGTTAACAGGTGTCTCTTTCTTGGCTGAGATCCTGGCACGCCTAAGCACATCCCATAAGACATCTCTAACCCAGTCATGACGATACTTGAATCCCGGCAATTCCTTACAGTGGAGGGCATGCTCACCAAAACTATCCAAACAAGCTTTTTTACAAATGGGGCATGATTCATCTGGAGGGAAAAGAGGAATCATAAACCGGTATTTAAGGATGGCTCTGTATTCAACTGCCGACATCCGTTTCCCAAGAGCTTCAATGGGCACAACACTCAAAAAATCCTGGGCATTAGCCCCCTTGAGACAAGCAAAAACTGCCTTTTTGTCTCGGGGTCATATCGAATCGCCCCTCCAAATCATGTTCATGTTTACTATAAAGAGCACTCGCCAAGGTTTGTTGAGGTTTCTTGGGGGCGGTCTCCTTATCAGTAAAACCGCCTAGATCAAGGTCCGGGAGAGTTGTTCCAATATTACCAAGTGCAAAAGAGTAGTCAGGATCTACCCCCAAAACACCAGCGTTTCGCAAGATGTGGTCCTGCAATTTCCACGACTGGGACCTGGAAGCCACAAAGGCATATGCGGAGACATCCTCTACCGAGAAAATTCCTAAGCCTCTGCAACGCATAGGGAAGGAAGCCAACCTCCACTGGAGGTCCCCAAAATGTAGTCCTCCACACACAAAAATATCTTCAATTGCCCCCCGAAGACCCGCATCAAATATGGACACAGCCTCTTTGACATGTTCAGGTTGACAGGTCCGGAACCCAAACACTAACTTAGCAACCCCAATGCACGAGCGCAACAAAAGGAGTTCACTTTAGGGGTCCCTCAGGTCCGACAGGCGTTTCATAAGTTCAACCGCCCTCAACGCTCTTTTAGATGCCAAAGACCGAATAAACCCTACATCCCGATTAACCTCTCCCCCAGGAGTTTAACTCGCGTCACAGGCCTGCTAATCTCGCTAGGAAATAAACCCGGCACTTTCTTCGAATCATCACATGACGGCCAAAAATCTCCGTTTTTCGAATATTAAGCCTAAGCCCTAGAGACGCCCCTTCTGAGCGAATAATGTCCAACGCTTTAGCAACCTCTTCAGACTTACCAATGATAGTGCCATCGTCTAAATACCAAGCATGAAAGGGCAAGGAACATGTCCCCTGCACCCTAAGGATGAGAGGATGAAGGACCAATGCAAAAAGAAGAGGGCCAAGGGGGTCCCCTTGCTGCACCCCAGTAAAAGCCCCAATATGAGTATCCCCACATATAAACGGGCGAGGCAGGCATATAAAAACTGGACCCATGGGAAGATGGATGGACACATGCAGCTAACTTCCCTGAGAAGGGTCGTCTGATCCACCTCGTTGAAGGCGTTAGAAAAATCAATAATGAGCATAGCTAGGGACCCATAGAGATGAAAATTAATAATTTATCTCTAATTATTATTTTTTTTCTTTTACATGATGTAGCCCAACGATTCCTACCTGGTCCGTTAATAACTACATGTTCTTTAATTTGTCCTTTGGGATTAAAATTAAAAGGTACAACCAATTTTCAACTACTACCCTAGTTTTTGGGCTCTTAGAGGGAGAGGGGCGTGTATGGTTGATTGAGTAATGTACCATACCTGATAAGTGAATACCTTCGCCGACCGTTTAAACCTCAACTCGGGTACCCAAATTTGTGGAATACAACCCGAGTGAAATGAGGAGAAAAAGAGCAGTTAGGTGGTCAACTATTTGCACTTCAAAAAAAAGGTGGTCCACTATGACCATTATTTTTGGTGATTTCAGTAAAAGAAAAAAAGACTTTTACGTATTTCCTCTTAATAAACACCATAAATTACATATTTTCCCAATCAAGAAAATCAAATTACATATTTTCCCTCTTTCTCATAAATTACTCAATTACCCTTATTTATATAAAAAGATTAAAAAAATACAAACTTATAAAATAATTGGAAAGTTGACCCACATAATTTTTCTTCAACCTGCTCATTCGATTATCCGGAAAGTTTCTGGCCACTACATCACCGTCACAAACCACCACCCCCACCACACTTCCAACCCTTATCCACCTCATACCTCGACGGCCTCTCCTCTTCCACCGTATTCCTCCACCAAACCGCTTCCGCGACGCCGATTCCCTCACCCCGATGCTCTCAACCACATTTATATCTAACCCCATCGCTTCAGATTTGGTAAACATGGCTGTGGTGGTTGTCGCCGGAGATGGGGTCGAGCAAGGTGGTGGACTATGTGAAGTGGTGGGTTGTGTGTGGTGTTTTGGAGAGAGAGAGGGAGAGGGAGAGAGAGAGAGAGAGAGAGAGAGTATTGTGAAGGTGACTAATATCTTTCTGGTGCACCAAACCTCGTTACGTGCTTTCTAGGTTTTTCTTAGTTTTTTTTTCATATCAAGGGTATAATTGTCAATTAATTGATTAATTTTAGTGAAATGGGTAAATATGTAATATATATGGTTAAGGAAGGGGATATATGTAATTATTATATTTAAGTTGGGGAAATATATAATTAAGCTACTTAACAAGGGAAAATATGTAAATGCCCCAGAAAAAAATTTATAACCCCTTTAAATACATACTATCTCAATATTATTTTTCATACATATTTCATACATTCATCCTCCCTACCGATCTCCTATACTTAACCTTCTAAAACAATCTTCTCAAATTTTATTTTCTACAAAGATGAATTTAATAGGCAATGAGATCAAGATGTTCGTTCCTTCTATTGACGACGTTGACGGTATATTATTTTTTTGAATGATAGTAGTTTGGTTTCTTCAACAATTTGATCGACCAACTCAAAGATGAAGACACAGTGCATCTAAACAAAGACGGGTGTGGCGTGATCGTGAACGAGGTCAACACATACTCATGGACGATTATTTTTTCGATGACCCGAAATACAACAAAGATATTTCTCGTCAAAGGTGTCGTATGTCGAAACGTGTGTGTTTTAAAATTGTGAAGGATATAGAAGAGAAATATGATTTTGGACTCACAAGATTTATGTTTTTGGCATGCGTTTTGTGATCAGCATGGGTCAAACAACCACGTCACGGTTTCAGCTATAACAATCTCCACTTTTTCTCCTCGAAAGGAATGTATCCGTTCCTAAGTGCCCGCTTTATATAAAATGATGATTATGCAAGCAGAGATACTACCTTACCGACATGATATACCCCGCTTAGTCGACCTTTGTGAAAGCGTATACGTTTGTTGTTGAGACTCAAGAAAGGAGATTCAAGAAGACTCAAGAGTCGATAAGAGAAGATGTGGAGTGAGCTTTCAGTGTTCTAAAAGGGAGATGAGGTATTGTTATGTGACCAATGAAGGTAAGAACAATAAACATGCTTAGGAGTGTTGCGTATGCAAGCGTTTTGTTGCACGACATGATCATAAAAGACAACGAAAATGCAATAACACCAGTACACATAAGGGATCCACCGGTCCAACCCGTTCTGGATGATAATGTCCTTTAAGAGTTGATGGATGATGAAGCACATTTACGTATTCGATTAGATCTAGTGGTTCATCTTCAACCTCGTTACCCATTTGGGTAGGCCGAGCAGGTAGTAATTGCCAACGAAAGTTCAATGAAATTGATGAAGGAACCATTAATGCATACATCACAACTTCCGTCTTCAAATTTTTCTGGTAAATCCTTCATCTCATGGTTAATCTAATTTCACTATTTCTAGTGAATTATCGGTTATCTTATTTTACCTGTATCGATCTCAATAGCCCGGATGATCAAGTATTGATTTGTGTTGAATCAGATCTAGGTTTTGTGAATTTGTGTTAGCTGATGTGTGAAATTGAAATATCATGAAATTACGATCTTGAATTGTGTATATGATTTAGTAGGACATAGTTTCTCCTTATAAATTGTAATTTTTTATTTACATTAATAGTAATTAGTCTCACCTAAACAATCTTAAAACTAATTTGTGAAAATTATTTTTTTGTTATCCAACATAGACACTTTTCTTCTTTAAAACACTTAAAAAATTTGTGTGTTTTTGAAAAAAAAATAACTACATTCCAAAACACCCGCTAATGCATATAATCTAGAACGAACCAAATGTTGGTAGACCGTTTGTGAACGAATTATAGATTACTTAAATATTGTTAACATAGTAAGATATATGATCTAATTAGATTTTTTTTGAAATTATTATTGTACTCTTATAAATAGTTGATTAATAATATGCAATAGTGAACAAAGTTTTTTTTTATTTTGTATGATATCGAAAACTTGGAGTTTTTACCTTATTTTTTTCCTCCTTTTCAATCCTCTATATACCAGATTTTGGTTTGTTATTGACCCTCTTCTCTGTTCCCCTTGTGTGAAGAATTTCTCTCTTTATATCTTTGTCGTACTCCCTAGGAATACATATTAGGTTTTATTTGTTTTCTCTGCCTGTCATTATGTCATCACAGTCGTAACTCATGTCATCGCAATCTTAACTCATGTCACCATATCACTATTGTGCCACAACAACCATAACTCCTATCATCGCAACCCTATTGGTGTGCCTTTGTCGACGCTGCTATAGTCATAGAACCTATTGTCACTGTTAGTCATTAGAGTTCTTTTACCTTTTCGTTCTTTTTTCACGATTGTGTGTTCTACGTGTATCTTGATTGTTTCTCTCCAGCGTGAGCGTATCCAATTTCCTTCTTTCCAACTTCTTGTAAGTATTAGATAGAACATATATAAATTACCGTTTATTGTAATATTGTTGCAAAATTTTTTAGAATAGGGTAAAGTTAAAATACAAAGTACAACAAAAATGAGAATGGTGAGAATGAGTCTAATCCATTGACCTTAGATTTGGATGGTGAATATTAATTTAAAAAAAATTGACGAGAAGGGCATGGAGGTAATAACTCACTTATAATAATTTTCTCTGTTCACATGCAAAACACATATCAATTCCTTCATCATTTTAATACGTTTATAACTTTTTCATACGCCATTTTTTTAGAATTTTTTTACCATAATAACAAGCATTTTTTTATCTTTAATATGAATATCATATTATTATGTAAAAGTAAACAAATTTTAGTGGGTTTTTTATATTGTGTTATTTGGTTGTCCATTGTGTTTTTTAAGGTTTTTCTATGCATTGTGTTATGGATTTTGATTATTGTGTTTTTCAATTGTTATTCATATTAAAGATAAAAATTAAAAAAAAGATTACGTCATTGTGTCTTTTTGTTCGTCATCATGTCTTTCTGATCAACATTTGTCTTTCTACTTATCATTATGTTTAAGTCATTGTGCTCAACATTCACTTAATTTGAGAAAAATAGTATTATGTTCATTGTGTAATACGTTCAAGTCATTTTGTAATATGTAGTTTCCATTGTGTTTTATGTTACAGGTCATTATATTATATGTATTTACCATTATGTTTTACGTTTCAGGCCATTGTGTTTATGTATTCATTATTGTGTTTTACGTTTCAGGTAACTGTGTAATATGTATTCATCATTGTGTTTTATGTATTAGATAATTTGTTGGTATTTTTCATTATATTTGCATATTATTACACAACGGTGTTATTAGTATTTTAAAAAAAAACACAATGATATGTTGAAAGACATAATGGCGAATAAAACACAATGACCAACAGAAAGACATAATGACGAAAAAAGACACAATGACGTAAACATATTTTTATTTTTATATAACAAAATCATATTCATATTAAAGATAAAAAAAACGCTTGTTATTATAGTGAATTTTGTTTTTTTTTAAAATATCATATGAAAAAGTTATAAACGTTTAAAAATGAGGGGAAATTAACATGTGACTTACATATGAAAAGAGAAAATGTGTACTATCACTTTTATAATTTTTTTCTTTTGATCCTCACTTGACACATGTTAATTAATTATAGTTTTTCATACTTCTTATTTTTGTTGACATTTGTAGAATAACACAACTCTTAATTTATATATTAAGAAGTATAAAATATCCGAAACAAATAACAACAAAGAGTATATTATATATTTATATGAACTAAATTGAATTAAATTTCGATTAGAAATTTACGTAATTAACCCTAAAGAATTAAACATATTTAGTAAGCTTCTAAACCATACAACACGCCGGCATACATTTCCGGCCCAACGTCAACAAAATACACCTCTCTCATCTTCTGAAAAGCATGCCACGTCAGCAAACTATCCGAACCGGCCTGATGACACTTTCCAGCAACCCGGTTCACTTCCAACAAACCCGCCACCCGGTCCAACCCGCCATACAACCCGGTCCGACAAAACTTCATCAAATGCTTCACGTCATACACATTCTCCCCAAAGAACACCTTCAACGCCGCCAAAAACTCCGGCAAACGCGCCGGCAACCTCCGGCGCGTGAGAATCTTCAGCAAGTACCCGAAATCATACGCGCTGTGGAAAGTCACCCAACTCACCGAGTCACTACACACCAACCCAGACGACATCATCAACTCAGCAAACTCGACCGAGTCAACCCCGTCAACCCGGTTCCGTTCGAAATCAATCGACTGACGCCTCAACAACTCAATCGACTCCGGCGCGTGCGCGTCACGCGTGACATCAAAATCCTTAAAATTAAACTGCCAGATAAACCGTTGGTGGGTCCCATCTATGTTCGGAAGGTTACCAAACTTGTCAGAAAGAGTCAACCCGAGCTGGATTATGTTCAAAACGTCGACGTTTGACTTAAGCAGCGCGTAGTTATCCACCGGGCGGCGGCGTGTGTACGAGGTTGTCGTATCGGAGTATACGACACCTGGGAACTCTGTGTCCATTGAGATGTATGGGTATTGATCGATTACCGATCGGATTAAATGAAACTCGTGGTGTAAATTGTGAGACCATACTTCTCGGATTGTGATGGTCTTATCAATAATATTATTTGACATGATTATTATTATTTGAATATTGTTGTTGGTGTGTGAGTGGGTTATTGAAGGGGATATATAGTTATAGATGAGAGTATGATTGGAGAATAAGAAGGTGGGCGGAAACAGGGGATTTGACGGAGGTTGAAGATGACCAGATTCACGCGTATCCAGCTTTCTTTGTTTGACTAAAATTAGTGTTTGGAAAGGGTACATGAACCTGCCTTTGTTATGATACTATGCTTCTAATAATAGCAACAAAAGAAGAAAAAAATATCTTATTGTTATGAATATAGATATTATTATGTTTCTTATTATGATTATCCACCACCAAATATAGATTGGTTTGTTCCTTAACTTTTCCTCCTCTTATAAATACTAATTGGCATTTCATTGTATGACACACCAATTAATAATATAAACTTATTCTCTCCCTAATTCTCTTCTCATCTTCTTGCTAGTAGGCTTTTTATAAAACACGTTATCAGCACGAATTGCTTTTGGAGTTGAATCATCATAAGGTATGCCACATTAATTAACTTGTATTTATTCTTGCTCCTATCTTCTAACATAATCCATATTGTAATTCATATAATATTGGGTGTGTTAGAGATTGGTTTAATTCTTCTTTTATACATCACAAAATAATTCATATGTTCATGTTGTCTGTTTACAAAAAAAAATATTGTTCAGTTTTTAAAATAAATATGAAATTTATAAATATGAAAGTTATTCCGGTAGAAAATATAATATACTTTCTATGTTGATTTCTTTAATATTGATTTCTAAATTATGAATACATATAAATTTTATAATATTAACAAAGATATATAAATCGTGTCTCAAATTTCATTCCATTAAAAACTAAATTATATTCACAGTTTATGAAATCTAATTTATGATAAGATTGAATTCAATAACATACATCACCAAAAAAAATAGTATCTATTATACAAGTATTTGTGTTGTCGTCTTATTTTCATAGTATTTAACTCAATTGTATTGCTATTATATAGTTCGCTATGACAAATCTTGCAAAGCTTGAGTTTTTAGCTCTTGACATTACCGGAAAAAATTATTTGTCATGGGTATTGGATGCTGAAATCCACTTGGATGCTAATAATCTTGGTGATACAATTAAACAAGGAAATAAATCAACTATCCAAGTTAAGGCAAAAGCCATGATTTTCTTACGTCATCATATCCATGAGGCTTTAAAAACTGAATACCTAACTATTAAGGATCCACTTGTCCTTTGGACAAATTTGAAAGAAAGGTATGACCACCAGAAAACGGTAATATTACCGAGAGCTCTTTACGAGTGGATTCACTTAAGATTGCAAGACTTTAAGTCTATAACCGAGTATAACTCGACAATGTTTAGAATCACGTCACGACTGATTCTGTGTGGTGAAAACATTACTGATAAGGAGATGTTGGAAAAAACATTTTCCACTTTTCATGCTTTAAATATGTTGCTGCAGCAACAATATCGTGAAAGGGGTTTCACCAAGTATTCAGAGCTTATATCTTGTTTGCTTGTGGCCAAGCAAAACAATGAGCTTCTCATGAAAAATCATGAGACCCGTCCAGTTGGTACAGCCCCATTCCCAGAAGCGAATGTGGCAACATATAATGGCCAAAGTGGAAATCATGGACGCGGTCGTGGTCGTGATTACCAACGTGGTCGTGGTCATGGTCGTAAACGGGGGAATCATCATGGTGTTCAGTTTAGAAACCCAAAAGCCCACCAAAAATGGCATGGTAATGAAAAGAAATCTAATGATGA
Source organism: Bidens hawaiensis (assembly GCF_021521415.1). NCBI lineage: Eukaryota > Viridiplantae > Streptophyta > Magnoliopsida > Asterales > Asteraceae > Bidens > Bidens hawaiensis. The sequence continues at coordinate 74,688 of NW_027491976.1, read as the reverse complement.
AAAGGGTAAAAAGAAATGCCAAACTACACCAAATGCATGCCATAGGTGTGGAAGTAATAACCATTGGGCTCGTGCATGTCGAACGCCCAAACACTTGGTGGAGCTTTACCAACAATCCATCAAAGGCAAAGGAAAAGAAATTGAGACACATTTCACATATGATGATGGAAGTGTTGGTACATCCGGTGGTCAAAAAAAACCTTAATGAAGATACTCTCATGGATGTTGGTGACTTTACTAATGATGCAACTAAATTGGATTATGATGATTTCCTTGCTGATCCAATTAATTTGGATTCTGGTGATATTTTGGCTTATACAACCCAGTTGGATGCTTCCAATTTTTTTACATATGAATGATTTGGTTTAAGTTATGTTATTTGCTTGATGTTTCTTTAGACTTTATGTTTGACATTATGTTTTGTTTTGAAGCACACTAGACATTATGTTTTGAGATTTTTTTTATGCTTGAAGTATCTTAAATGTTTTATTTATGCAACTTTTATTTTATTTGAAGCATATGAAGTGGTTAACTAAACACCCTATTAATGGCGAAGATATATGTTTAATAGACAGTGCAACTACACATACAATTCTCAAGAAAAGGAACTATTTTTCTAATTTAGTTATAAAAGAGGCAAGCGTTAGTACTATATCCGGTAGTACAAAATTAATTGAGGGTTTTGAAAAAGCTTGTATTATGTTACCTGGTGGAACACAATTTAAATTTAACAATGCTTTATTTTCACCATTGTCTCAAAGAAATCTAATAAACTTTAAAGATATTCGTCTAAAAGGATATCATGTTGAGACAATAAGTGATGAGCATAATGAGTACCTTCAAATCACAAGTATGAAATCGGGTAAAAAGCATGTATTAGAAAAGCTACCCGTACTTGCCTCCGGTTTGTATTGCACTAAAATTATTGTAATTAAATCTAATATGGTCATAAACAAGAAATTTATGGACAAAGAAAATTTTATGGTTTGGCATGACCATGGTAATGTGTTAGCCAAGATTACACCCACTCGACCTCCAGTCGAGTTTAGAATTGGGTGGGGTTTGTCAAACCCAGTAGTACTACTCAACAGTGACTCGCTATTATACAAATACTAAACGGTTCGATGTTATGAAGGACTTTAGTTGTTTCGTTTGCCACTTAGCCTTACAAGTGATATATAACTAATAACAAAATCTAAAGCGTTTGGAGTATGTTATCTCCCCAAATAAAAAGCGTTTAAAAGAGTAAAAAGGAGACGTGAAACTCACTGTTTGCGAAGAATTCAAAAAAAAATCCGAGAAATGCGCGTCAAAAAAAATCCTCACTAGTGCTCTAAAACAAAAATGAGATTCTCTAAGTATTTAAACTACTATTGAGTCTCTAGACTCGGCACATAATACCTATGCATGAGATACGTTTCGTGTTTCGTTTGTGAATTATGTGTGACTCGACAAACACGTTGGTGACACGTTACATGTGCATACAACTACTTAAGCATCAAATACTAACATTGTACATTACTAGTAAATTATCTCCTCACAAGGGAAATTTAGTCAAAACATGGCAATTATCTATTAACAAACACGTTTCATGTATTTTCACATAATTCAGCAGCTAGTTTTATCAAGACAGATTTCTACTTGAAAGATTACTCTATTCAACAGATCATAACATATCAATTAATTCACTAAAAATCGTCACAAAAGCAAACAAGAGTTAGGTTTCCAGAACTATTTTTATTGTATTTTTATTCCACATAGTTTTCTCACAAAGACCAAAACATTACAGTAAACTCACAGCAGTCAAAATCATGCGCAACAAAACGATATTTGCTATTCCCGTTAAATGGTAAACTCAATTAATGCAAGACCAATTGAGTTAGATTCTTAACTCAATATTTTAACTTCCAGAAGTGGAACTAACCCATTTGGTCTTGTAGTTTATGAGATATGATAATTTCAAAACATCCTAACAGCAGACCTCACAAATCAGACTTGCACTTCAGTTTTGTAAAATAATAAAAGTTAACTTTTACATGTCCAAAAATTACAAACTTGTACTTTTTAGAAACTAGAATCAACCTAGTACACTGTAGTGTTAATAATTTCGACCAATTACCACATTAACATTCAGTTACAGTCGTCTAAACATAAATTTAACAATCTGTCCAGCACCAGTTTACATCAAAACTCAACATAACAACAATCTATGAATCATAATCCATGCATATAACACTCTAGACACAAGATTAACCAACCATGCATATCAATTTTACGTTACACACATAGTTAGGGTTTTACTTGAAAGTTTAAAATCAAAGAACAAGTAATTAACAAGCAATTGTAACACAACTAGTTATCATTTCACTAGCAAATCATCATCAAACATGCAATCAAACCCTAACTCATCTTATTCATCAATTTCGAGAATTAGGGTTTTGATTAACCCATTCAATATTAAAATTAAACACATAGAATGCATAGAGTAGTTGTTAATTACCTTCCTAGCACCTTAATTCTTCAACAAAACTTGAAACAAGGTTGTATGTATGTGTGTGTGTGCTCACGGCTGCCAAAGGAGAGGGAGAGGGGGTGAAGGCCGATCGGTTATGGGGAGGGGGTAGGGGGTTAGGGTTTTGTTATTATTTAATATTAATAATGTTACACAATGGTTCCTCTACTTCTAGTTGTTCAAACTCTAATGTAAAACAATAACTCTTGTCTCTTGCGTCTAATATTTCACATACATATCAAGTAACATATAGGTTAACACATAATTATCAAGTATTTATCGTTTGATATTTTTCGTTTGTTCACCAATGGTTTGAGTCAACTCGTTTGCGTTTCGGTGCAATCCCGAAAGACTACATGTGTAGTGATTGTCGAGCGTCATTTAAAACCCTAGTTTAAATGTAATGAGATGTGCGTTATAGTTATAGTGATCTTAAGTTTGAATTGACGGAGTTTGGATTAACGGAGTTAACCTGAAATTGACGAGTGTCACATCATTCCCATGTTGAAAGAATTTTCGTCCCGAAAATTTGAGTCAAGTCGCGATGGGTGTCTGAAAAAGCAAGAAAAATTTTCAGTTTGTCATATCATACCCTAGTAGAAAGAAATTTCGTCCCGAAATTTAATTCATACCTCTGGTGATTTCTGACGGTTTGACGGCTTTCGCGGTTTTCGGTGTTTGGTCAACCCTTCAAAAATGTGAGGATACTTTTTCATCATTTGGTCCTCGCGTTCCCACGTGAACTCTGGTCCACGTCTTGAGTTCCAACGAACCTTAACGATTGGAATTTTGTTGTGTTTGAGTGTTTTGGTTTCCCAATCCAAAACTTCGACTGGTTCTTCGATGAAGCGTAGCTGTTCATCAACTTGCAACTCGTCCAAAGGGACTGCTTGGGTTTCATCGGAAATGCATTTCTTCACATTGGATACATGGAATACATTGTGTACGATACTGAGTTCCGTTGGTAAATCCAATCGGTACGCTACTGGACCAATGCGCTCAGTTACCCGGTAAGGGCCAACGTATCGTGGATTGAGTTTGTTTCGCCTTCCGAAGCGAACTACACCTTTCCAAGGTGAGACTTTGAGTAAAACTTGGTCGTTCACTTGAAATTCAAGAGGCTTTCGGCGCTTGTCGGCGTAACTCTTTTGGCGATCTCGTGCTGCTGCCATGCGGTTTCGGATTTGAACAATCTTTTCAGAGGTTTCAAGTACTAATTCTGGACCAGTGATTTGACTATCACCCACCTCTGCCCAGCAGAGAGGTGATCGACACTTTCTTCCGTACAATGCTTCAAACGGCGATGCTTTAATGCTTGCGTGGTAGCTGTTATTATACGAAAACTCTACCAAAGGCAAGTGAGGTTCCCAACTTTTTCCGAAATCCAACACGCATGCACGCAACATGTCCTCCAAGGTCTGAATGGTGCGCTCACTTTGCCCATCCGTCTGAGGATGGTATGCTGTGCTCATATCAAGGCGGGTGCCTAGTGCACTCTGTAGTGACTTCCAGAAGTGCGAAGTGAAACGGGAATCTCGATCAGATATGATTGAGACAGGCACTCCGTGTCTAGACACTACTTCTTTCATATAGATGCGAATCAGTCTTTCCATTTTGTCTGATTCCTTGATTGTTAAGAAGTGTGCAGACTTAGTCAACCGGTCAACGATCACCCAGATGGTATCGCATCCCGTCGGTGTTTTGGGTAATCCCGTGATGAAATCCATGGAAATGTGTTCCCATTTCCATGTTGGAAGTTTCGGTTGCTGTAGCAGACCAGATGGTTTCTGATCTTCCATTTTGACTCTTGCACAAGTCAAGCATTTGCTCACGTAGGTGGCAATGTCGGCTTTCATGTTTGGCCACCAGTAAAGTGCCTTTAGGTCATGGTACATTTTATCTGAGCCAGGGTGAATGGAATATCGGGACTTGTGTGCTTCGTCCATCACCAGATTCCTCAAGTCTCCGTATCGAGGGACCCAAATCCGGTTTTCGAAATATCGGACACCGTCCGATTTGGTTTCAAGCTGCTTGTCCATGCCCCGCATGAGTTCTGATGGGTGGTTATCGTCTTTCAAGGCTTCGAGTTGAGCATCACGAATCTGATCATGTAAGTTGGCGTGAATCGTGAGTTGTAATGCTCGCACTCGTCTAGGTTTATCGGTTTCTTTTCTGCTGAGAGTATCGGGCACTACATTGGCCTTGCCAAGGTGGTACTTGATGGCACAGTCATAATCCTTAAGTAGCTCGACCCAACTACGCTGTCGCATGTTCAGCTCCTTCTGATCGTAGATATGCTGGAGGCTCTTGTGGTCGGTATAAATGGTAAACTTGGTACCGTACAAGTAATGCCTCCATATATTAAGAGCAAACACCACAGCTCCGAGTTCCAGATCATGGGTCGTGTAGTTCTTCTCGTGGATCCGTAGTTGTCGAGAGGCATAAGCTATAACTTTCTCGAGTTGCATCAACACGCAACCGAGACCCTGTATCGATGCATCACAGTGCACTTCAAAGTTTTCTGTTCCCTCGGGGAGGGCTAGGATTGGGGCGCTACAGAGTTTGGTTTTCAACAGTTGGAAAGCAGATTCCTGCGCATCACCCCAATTGTACTTAGTACCCTTGTGAGTCAATGCGGTGATGGGTTGAGCAATCTTTGAAAATCCCTCGATGAAACGTCGGTAGTAGCCAGCCAGTCCTAGGAATTGTCGCACCTCAGTCGGAGTCTTAGGTGCTTCCCAGTTTTTGATGGCCTCTACCTTGCCGGGATCGACATGGATACCATTATCATTGATCACATGTCCTAAGAAGTGAATCTCGCGAAGCCAAAATTCGCATTTCGAGAGTTTAGCGTATAGTTGTTCCTTCTTTAGCAATTCTAGGATTAACCTCAAGTGTTCTTCATGGTCGGTCTTGTTCTTGGAGTAAACGAGGATATCATCAATGAAAACAATCACAAACTTGTCAGGTACGCTTACGCCTTGCATACTCTGTTCATGAGATCCATAAATACAGCTGGTGCGTTGGTTAAGCCAAAAGGCATAACCGAAAACTCATAGTGACTGTACCGAGTTCTGAATGCCGTCTTTGAAATGTCTTCTTCGCGCACTCTTAATTGATGGTAACCAGATCTCAAATAGATCTTCGAGTAGTAACTCGATCCTTGAAGCTGGTCGAACAGATCATCAATTCGGGGTAGGGGATAACGGTTCTTGACCGTAACCTTGTTCAGCTCCCGGTAATCGATGCACATGCAGAAAGTCCCATCTTTCTTTCAAACAAATAAGACAGGAGCTCCCCATGGTGATGAGCTGGGTCGGATGAAACCTTTATCCAACAAGTCTTATAGTTGAGTGGACAACTCCTGAAGCTCCGCCGGTGCGAGCCGATACGGGGCTCGTGCTATGGGTGCAGCACCGGGGGCTAATTCGATTTGGAAGTCGACTTGTCAAATAGGTGGGAGTCCAGGCAAATCCTCCGGGATGACTTCCGGAAAATCTCGCACAATCGGTATGTCTTCGATTCGCTTCTCCTCCGTGGGTTTCTCGACAATATGAGCTAAAATCGCCAGATGACCCTTTCGTAAATATTTCTGCTCCTTCATGAGGGTGATGACGCTTGTAGTCATGCCGCTCTTCTCGCCCTGGATCGAAATGATTTCGCCGGAAGGGGTAGTGATGTGGACTATCTAGTCGTGACATATAATCTCTGCTCGGTTCTCGGATAGCCAGTCCATGCCGACAACGACATCGAAACTACCCAGTGTAAAAGGTATGAGGTCGATATCAAAAGTATGACCCGACAGTTTCAACTTACATCCCGCAAGTACATGAGTTGTTTCTATAGACTTACCGTCAGCTAATTCAACAGGAAACTTAGCATCTAACGGGGTTGGAGTTAAGTCTAAGAGTTTACTAAATGCTTTCGATACAAAACTCCCATCAGCTCTAGTGTCAAACAAAACAGAAGCAGAACAGTCGTTCACAGGGAACTTACCGGTAACCATATTCGGATCGCTGCGGGCCTGGCCCGACCCAATGACGAAAGTTCTACCTTTACCACTGCTCCCGCCACTGTTATTGCCTTCATTGTTCTCATTCTGCTTCAGTTTGGGACAATCCTTCCTGAAATGACCCTCCTGACCACACTCAAAGCACCCTTTCGTTGTTGCAGGCTGTTTAAGAGCACCCTTAGTGTAAGGCCCCGTTACCGGTAACCCTACTTTCGTGTTGGATTTACTCATAAACACAGTTCTAAATATCAGAGTTAATTAAAACATTTACGCGGAATATAAAACTTTCATAAAACTTTACATAATTCATAACTTGTCTCAAAACATTTATTGTCTTTCACATTAAAGCATTAAAATTAACACATCATAGGTCTTCAGATGCCAGATTCTTGTTCAGTGCCATGTGTCTCCTCAAGCGAGCTGCCTCATCCTACTCACCTGCGTGCATACTAAAAGTCAGCTACGCTGAGTGAGTTCTAGATAATCACATAATCATACCATTCACATAACATTATATTCTTTCATTCATACTCTTATACTTTCATACTTTCATACTTTCTTACATTCATACTTTCTTACTTTCATACTTTCTTACTTTCTTTTGTATTAACTTACTTTCATATCTTATGTTATAAAGAGCATTACGCCCTACATTCCTCGAGTATTATTAGGGCTCGGTACCCTCTTTCCTCGAGTATTATTAGGGCTCGGTACCCTCTTTCCTCGAGTATTATTAGGGCTCGGTACCCTCTTTCCTCGAGTATTATTAGGGCTCGGTACCCTTCTTCCTCGAATATTAGTAGGGTTCGGTTCCCTAGTTCTCGAATATTAGTAGGGTTCGATTCCCTCTTCGTTACCATACAACCGTACATCATACCTCGAGTATTATTAGGGCTCGGTACCCTTTTCGTAACCATACAACCATACATTATCATTTCTTTCTTCTATTATCTCTATCATGTTCATACACATAAACATACATAACATACTTACCTTATACATAGCGTTACAACCTGACAGTACGTGCAATATCCGAAGATCGTTCACGTACCATCAAGCAATCATTCATACATTTCACATTATCCACATAAGGCGTACACTTATCTCTTAGGATAAGTGTATTAACAAACATGTTGAGTATGCACACAGCCCCGAAAACATAACACATAAATGGGGCTAGAAACTCACCTGAACACGGTTACGTTCTCCGTTGATCGTAATCCCTTTCTTCAGTTGTGCACGGCTGACTGTATAACAAGTATACATATCAATTTAACTATCACTACTTATAACATCTTTCTAGTCTTAATTACTACCCACAACGAACGGGGGTCCGGGGGCAGCGCCCCTGGCAGCGGGGTCTAGGGGCGGCAGCCCCTAGCAGGGTCCAAGGGGCAGAGCCCCTGGCTGGGGTCGAGCTGCCAGGTCAGCTTGGAAAAATTTTATTTCCATTAACTGTCTTAACACATTTTTCATTAGATTTTAAATTTATTTTCTAAACGAACTTGGCTTTAGGCGAAGTTAAACATCAGGCGAACTTAGCTTTAGGCGAAGTTAAACCTCAGGCGAACTTAGCTTTAGGCGAAGTTAAACCTCAGGCGAACTTAGCTTTAGGCGAAGTTAAACCTCAGGCGAACTTATCATCAGGCGAACTTAAACCTCAGGCGAACTTGTCATCAGGCGAACTTAGCTTGCAGGCGAAGTTCATCAGGCGAACTTAGCTTGCAGGCGAAGTTCATCGCTTGAAGGCGAAGTTGCCCAGATGAAGGCGAAGTTGCCCAGATGTCCGCTGTTTCGGTTTCTGATCAACATTTCGGGCAATTTTAACACCCTTGTTAAGGTTCAATACTACCCACTACACTTCCCGACCATTTTCGGTCGTTTATACACTAAAAGCTCGGATCTTTAAACTTCCAAGATCAAGAATCATACCTTTTGAGCTTGTTTGGATCTCGTTATCTTGGTATCACCACTAATCTTTCTCTCTTACCCGGACCTCGCTCGATCCTTCCTTCTTTCTCGGCCCGGCCGGCGGCGGTTTTGGGTGTGCTTGGTGTGTGTGTATGTGTGTGTTTAGGAGAGTGGGGGAAAATGAAGATATTTTGGGATTTTGGGGGTATTTATATCCCTGAAATCCCATTCTCATTTAACCCATCTCAATTAATCCAAGTCCAAGACCCGCTCCTTCCCCGACATTAATCAATTACGCGAAATCACTAAACATAACTTCCTTTATTCATCATTAAAATTTTAGGATGTTACAAGTCTTCCCCCCTTAAAGAGGTTTCGTCCCCGAAACCTAACTATTACATACACAAACTAGGGTAAAACTTGCGCATCTCATCCTCGGCTTCCCAAGTAGCATCTGATCCCTTGCGGTGTTTCCATATTACTTTTACCAAAGGTATAATCTTGTGACGAAGCTGCTTCTCCTTGCGATCAACGATCTCTATCGGTTGCTCGATGTAGTTCAATTGTTCATCAACCTCAATGTCCATTAATGGCACGTGAGACGTGTCATCAGCTAGACACTTCCTCAGATGAGAAACATGGAAGGTTGAATGAATTCCTTCTAACTCATCGGGTAAATCCAGTTTATAAGCTACTTCACCCACACGACCTACAATCTTGAACGGTCCAATGTACCTCGGACTCAACTTTCCTCTTTTCCTAAAACGGATAATTCCTTTCCAAGGCGAGACCTTGAGCATCACATAGTCACCCACGTTAAACTCAATTGGTCGTCGCCGCTTATCTGCATAAGACTTTTGTCTGTCTTGCGCGGCTTTCAATCTTGCTTTGATCTGATCGAGCTTTGAAGACGTTTCTTGAACTACTTCTAGGCTTCCCATTTCTTTTTGACCAATCTCGCCCCAACACACCGGGGTTCTACATCGTCTACCGTAAAGCATCTCAAACGGTGGCATACCAATACTTGAATGGTAACTGTTGTTATAGGAGAACTCTGCCAGATGCAGATGATCATCCCAACTTCCACCAAAATCTAAAACACAAGCACGTAGCATATCCTCAAGGGTTTGGATCGTCCTTTCGGACTGTCCATCAGTTTGAGGATGATACGCCGTACCGATGTTCAACCTCGTCCCCATAGCTTCATGGAATTTCTTCCAGAACCTCGAAGTAAACCGTGTATCTCTATCGGACACGATCGATAACGGTACTCCATGCTTGGTTACAACTTCCTTGATGAACAAGCTTGCTAACATTTCTGACGAGATGGCCTCTCGTATGGGCAGAAAGTGAGCACTCTTGGTCAAACGGTCCACAATCACCCAGATGGTATCATGTTGCTTAGCTGTACGAGGTAGCTTAGTTATGAAATCCATGGTGATGTGTTCCCATTTCCACTCAGGTATCTCTAGCGGTTGCATCTTCCCATAAGGCTTTTGGTGCTCGGCCTTGACTTGTAAGCAAGTTAAGCACTTACTAACATAATCCACTACATCATTCTTCATTCCTGGCCACCAGTAATCTCTTTTCAAGTCTTGGTACATCTTTGTAGCTCCAGGATGGATTGAGTACCTTGACTTATGAGCTTCATCTAAGATTCGACTTCTAAGATCACCATGGCGTGGAATCCACATACGGTCAAATCTAGTTTTAACTCCATGAGTGTTTTCCATCAACTCATCTTGCTGGCCATAAATCCTTTCTTTCTTTACTAACCCTTCGTCTACTAACACTTCTGACTGCACTTTGATGATTTCTTCAAAAAGACTTGAGTTCATGATCAACTTATATGACTTCACTGTTGCAAGGACTTCCTCATTCTTACGACTTAACGCATCAGCGACCACGTTAGCTTTACCGGGGTAATACCTAATCTCACAGTCGTAATCCTTTATCAATTCTAACCATCTTCTCTGCCTCATGTTCAGTTCTTTCTGTTCGAAGAAGTACTTTAAACTCTTATGATCGGTATAGATAGTACACTTAGTACCGTACAGATAATGCCTCCATATCTTAAGAGCATGCACTACAGCTGCTAACTCCAGATCATGCGTCGGATAAGTACTTTCATGGACCTTCAACTGTCTAGACGCGTAAGCTATCACCTTCCCCCGTTGCATCAACACGCAACCTAACCATTGATGCGAGGCATCAGCACAAACAACGAAATCCTCGTCGCCATCGGGCAAAGTAAGGATTGGAGCTTGCGTGAGCCTCTTCTTCAATTCTTCAAAGGCTTCTTCCTGAAACTTTCCCCAACTGAATACTATCGACTTTCGGGTCATACCGGTCAGCGGTGCGGCTATCTTGGAGAAACCTTCGATGAATCTCCTATAGTAGCCAGCTAACCCTAGGAAACTTCGTATATCAGTCGGATTCTGCGGAGTCTTCCAATTCGTTATCGCTTCAATCTTAGCTGGGTCCACGGTAATCCCTTCAGGATTAATCACGTGACCTAAAAATTGCACTTCTCTTAACCAGAACGCGCACTTCGAAAACTTGGCATACAACTTCTCTTTCTTCAGAGTCTCAAGTACCTCTCTCAGATGCTCAGCATGTTCAGACTCGCTCTTTGAATAAACCAATATATCATCGATGAAGACGATAACCGACTTATCCAACATCGGTCGACACACCCTATTCATCATGTCCATAAATGCTGCAAGAGCATTGGTTAGACCGAATGACATTACGAGGAACTCGTAGTGTCCGTACCGCGTTCGGAACGCTGTCTTAGGGATGTCTGCCTCTTTCACCTTCAGCTGATGGTAGCCTGATCTGAGATCTATTCGTGAGAACCAACTTGAACCTTGCAGTTGGTCAAACAGATCATCAATCCTTGGCAACGGATATCTATTCTTTACCGTAAGCTTATTCAACTCACGATAGTCTATGCACATCCTCATACTTCCATCCTTCTTTTTCACGAACAATACTGGTGCGCCCCACGGGGAAACACTCGGTCTTATGAAACCTTTGTCGAGGAGTTCTTGCAGTTGTGACATCAATTCTTTCATCTCGGACGGTGCTAGACGGTAAGGCGCTTTTGCGACAGGTTGGGCTCCTGGTATTAAATCTATCTGAAATTCTATCTCTCGCTCTGGTGGCAACCCCGGAAGATCCTCAGGGAATACTTCTGGGTAGTCGCGCACAATAGGAACATCTTTCATTTCTTTCGTCTCGGCCGTAGCGTTGACGACATACGCCAGGTAGGCACAACACCCTCGCCTTAGCAAACCCTCGGCTTTCATCATCGAAATGACATTAAGCCCAGAACTTTTCTTATCACCATAGACCGTTACCGTGCTACCATCCAATGACTTTAACCTTATAATCCTACTCTTACATACTATCTGAGCCTCAAACTCAGACAACCAATCCATACCCAAAACCACATCGAACCCTCCCAAGGTCATAACGTACAAGGTAACAGGGAACTCATGTCCCTCCAATTCTATCCTACAGTCCTTAACCATTTTCATTATTTTAACCGAAGTGTCACTAGCGGTTTCTACTATAAGGGTCTCAGACACTCGGCAACATTTTATTTTAGCTAGTTTACTAAATGGTGTGGCTACGAAACTTTTGTTTGCGCCCGAATCAAATAATACAGTAGCGGAAACACCGTTCACTAGAAACGTACCTGTGACAACATCCGGAATCTGCTTGGCTTGTTCTTGGGTCAACATGTAGGCTCTAGTTCTTGGCCTAGCTTGATCGGCATCCTTCCTTCTACTACCTCCAGCTTCACTCTCGGTACACTCCCTAGCAAAATGACCCGTCTTACCACACTTGTAGCATGCAGGCTTAGAACTGCACTCATGAGCATAATGACCTGCCTTCCCACACTTGTAGCAAACATTCGACCCAAATTTACATTCTCCGGCATGTATCTTTCCACACTTATGACATGTATCCGAACCCCTTCCCCACCTACACTCACCACTGTGCGCCTTGCCACAAGTCTTGCACGACCTGTTCTCCCAAACTCTCGGCTGCTTGTTCTTAGGGTTCCACATCTGGGTACCGGGTCGTTTAGCAGGAGCGACCCCTTTCCTCTCTTTCTTCTCATCTCCCACCACCACATCATCCGCAACCAAGTCTGCGTAGACCATTTCTGCGAGTTCGACAGCAGAATCGAAAGTAGTAGGTTTACTTGTTCTGACTAACATGCGAACTCTCTGTGGTAATCCCCTCACATAACACTTGATCCTTTTAGCCTCAGTGTTGATCATATCGGGCACCAACCTAGACATTCGATTGAACTCGGTGGTGTACTCACGATGCGTCATTGTCCCAGCTTTCAAATTTAGGAACTTCATCTCCGCCCTTTCAACCTCGGCGTCAGCACAAAACTTCTTCATTACTAACTCCTTCAGGTCGTCCCACTTCATTTCTTTGATCTCTTCACGGGTCTTCCTCTGCTCCACACTCTCCCACCAATACATAGCCTCATCTTCAAACGATTGGGTGGCATAACCGACAGCTTGATCGGGACGGCACTCGCTAATGCGGATAACCTTATCCATGGCGGTTATCCACTGAAGAGTAGCGATTGCGTCTCCTAAACCAGTCAGCTTAGGCGGGTCACAACCTTTGAAGGACTTATAGTTGCAACCGCCTCGGCCCTTCTTCCTATCATCATCTTTCACAGACCTTACCTCACTTGAGTCACCCCTTTCCCTCTCGTCATCCTTCCTACCATTACCACCTGCCCCTTCAACAGTTCTTTCACGGCTTCCAGCAGACCTTCCCGGGGTAATATTTTTCACAGCAGTGGCTACAGCTTGAACAATAGCTGCTTGAATTGCAGGATCCAGTTGAACTCCTTCATTGTTTTCCGGGTTCCTTCCCGCTGCGCTTCCTTCAGCTTCAGTGTTGGAAGCGGTCTCAACCGAAGGTTGCTAGACACGACGAGGCCTGCCGCGTCGTCCAGTGCGACCTCCAGCTCCAACAATGTCTCCGGCTCCAGCCATCGTATTCTAAAAGGGAAAACACAAACATCATCATTCAAGGAACTATTTAGTACAAGGATAGCAAGGCTAACAGGTAATAACAGTGGCCAGCTGTGACTAGCTGATCACATTGCTTTCCGTGTCCTATACACTTCCCTTTATGAGTCTATTTGTGCTGGTTCTACTTAAGTAATTAGTCAAATCAACAATCAATTATTCCTATCCCTTTTGTTCACATATATTTTCTTTCTCATTAACATATATCATTTAATCATACAATTTACCTTTACTAATCTTGCTTGAGCGACACATGGCATTCTTGGACTGGCATCTTCTTTCATTTCTTACTTATATCCCATACTCTGTTCGAGTCTAAGCATGTAGGATGCTTAAATCTCTCGAACTTTGCTCTGATACCAACTTGTAAGGCCCCGTTACCGGTAACCCTACTTTCGTGTTGGATTTACTCATAAACACAGTTCTAAATATCAGAGTTAATTAAAACATTTACGCGGAATATAAAACTTTCATAAAACTTTACATAATTCATAACTTGTCTCAAAACATTTATTGTCTTTCACATTAAAGCATTAAAATTAACACATCATAGGTCTTCAGATGCCAGATTCTTGTTCAGTGCCATGTGTCTCCTCAAGCGAGCTGCCTCATCCTACTCACCTGCGTGCATACTAAAAGTCAGCTACGCTGAGTGAGTTCTAGATAATCACATAATCATACCATTCACATAACATTATATTCTTTCATTCATACTCTTATACTTTCATACTTTCATACTTTCTTACATTCATACTTTCTTACTTTCATACTTTCTTACTTTCTTTTGTATTAACTTACTTTCATATCTTATGTTATAAAGAGCATTACGCCCTACATTCCTCGAGTATTATTAGGGCTCGGTACCCTCTTTCCTCGAGTATTATTAGGGCTCGGTACCCTCTTTCCTCGAGTATTATTAGGGCTCGGTACCCTTCTTCCTCGAATATTAGTAGGGTTCGGTTCCCTAGTTCTCGAATATTAGTAGGGTTCGATTCCCTCTTCGTTACCATACAACCGTACATCATACCTCGAGTATTATTAGGGCTCGGTACCCTTTTCGTAACCATACAACCATACATTATCATTTCTTTCTTCTATTATCTCTATCATGTTCATACACATAAACATACATAACATACTTACCTTATACATAGCGTTACAACCTGACAGTACGTGCAATATCCGAAGATCGTTCACGTACCATCAAGCAATCATTCATACATTTCACATTATCCACATAAGGCGTACACTTATCTCTTAGGATAAGTGTATTAACAAACATGTTGAGTATGCACACAGCCCCGAAAACATAACACATAAATGGGGCTAGAAACTCACCTGAACACGGTTACGTTCTCCGTTGATCGTAATCCCTTTCTTCAGTTGTGCACGGCTGACTGTATAACAAGTATACATATCAATTTAACTATCACTACTTATAACATCTTTCTAGTCTTAATTACTACCCACAACGAACGGGGGTCCGGGGGCAGCGCCCCTGGCAGCGGGGTCTAGGGGCGGCAGCCCCTAGCAGGGTCCAAGGGGCAGAGCCCCTGGCTGGGGTCGAGCTGCCAGGTCAGCTTGGAAAAATTTTATTTCCATTAACTGTCTTAACACATTTTTCATTAGATTTTAAATTTATTTTCTAAACGAACTTGGCTTTAGGCGAAGTTAAACATCAGGCGAACTTAGCTTTAGGCGAAGTTAAACCTCAGGCGAACTTAGCTTTAGGCGAAGTTAAACCTCAGGCGAACTTAGCTTTAGGCGAAGTTAAACCTCAGGCGAACTTATCATCAGGCGAACTTAAACCTCAGGCGAACTTGTCATCAGGCGAACTTAGCTTGCAGGCGAAGTTCATCAGGCGAACTTAGCTTGCAGGCGAAGTTCATCGCTTGAAGGCGAAGTTGCCCAGATGAAGGCGAAGTTGCCCAGATGTCCGCTGTTTCGGTTTCTGATCAACATTTCGGGCGATTTTAACACCCTTGTTAAGGTTCAATACTACCCACTACACTTCCCGACCATTTTCGGTCGTTTATACACTAAAAGCTCGGATCTTTAAACTTCCAAGATCAAGAATCATACCTTTTGAGCTTGTTTGGATCTCGTTATCTTGGTATCACCACTAATCTTTCTCTCTTACCCGGACCTCGCTCGATCCTTCCTTCTTTCTCGGCCCGGCCGGCGGCGGTTTTGGGTGTGCTTGGTGTGTGTGTATGTGTGTGTTTAGGAGAGTGGGGGAAAATGAAGATATTTTGGGATTTTGGGGGTATTTATATCCCTGAAATCCCATTCTCATTTAACCCATCTCAATTAATCCAAGTCCAAGACCCGCTCCTTCCCCGACATTAATCAATTACGCGAAATCACTAAACATAACTTCCTTTATTCATCATTAAAATTTTAGGATGTTACACTTAGCCGCTAGGTCTCCCCTACAGTCCTTGGCCTGATGACCCAATTTGCCGCATCGCAGGCACTTGATACGGTCACATGGGCCAGAATGGTGATAGTTGCACTTGTTTCATTTCGGGTACTTTCCAGCATAGCCACTCGAACTCTGTCCGCCACCGTTGTTGTTATTGTTGGAACCCTGATTATTGATGTTCCGAGCGAGTTCGGATTTAAGGTGGTGTTGTTGATGTGGGGGGTTCGATGATGAGGACCTGGTGTTGTCAAACTTTCTATTTCCATTCCTAGAGTTGATGTTGTTGTTGTCATTGCTTGTGTTATCACGGGTTTTGGAGGTGGAACCTCTAGGTGGTAACGCACCTTGTGCCACTGCTTGGTCCGTCAGTTTGTGGGCTATTCGGATCGCTTGCTGAATTTTAGCCAGTTTGGAAGACGTCACCATACCCTGAATCTGGGGTACCAAACCATCGATATACATCTCGATTCTCTTACTCGGCGGGTCAACCATCCGCGGACACATCACCGCCAGTTCATGGGAATGGGTGGTGTAGGCTTCAATCTCAGAACCTACCATCTTTAACGCCCAAGATTCCGATTACGGCTTCGAGATTTCCTCTCTAGGACAATACTCTCCTCGCATCATGTTCTTGAATTCTTACCAGTTCATAGCATTTGCCAACTCCAACCCAAGAATTTTCACATTAGAGTTCCACCAGGTGAGGGCGGAATCTTGCAATGTTCCAGCAGCAAACTTGACCCTGCTGGCTGGTGGACCGTTACACATCTCGAAAGTTGACTCTTCCTTCTCGGCCTAACGCAGGAAACCTATGGCTCCCTCAGTTCCGTCAAATGAATTAGGCTTGCAGTCTAGGTAGTTCTTGAAAGTACAGACTCTGGCTTGACCTCTGGCTTGATTCTGAACGTGCGCAGCTAGAGCTGCCGCCGCATGATCATTAAGTAGGGTTTGGAGTTCTGCTGCGGTTAGGTTAATGTTACCGCGACCATGACCAGCGTTTCTTCCAGACATCTAGGTGTTATCATCATGAGACGTCGTCGCCTGAGAACACGTCCGAGTGTGCATCCTCCTCAGTATCTTCCTCGGGTTCTTCCTCAGGTTCTTCTGCATCCGGGGCAATCTGCGCCCCTAGTGTGTCGCAACGGGCTAGAGCTGTCGCTGCAAGGGCTCTTGCACTAAAAATTTGGTCACGCAAATCTATCATCTCTGCTTGCATTTTGTTCATTATCTCCATTTGCTGAACATGAGCATCCTGAACTTCCTTCATGGCTTCGGTCAGAAGGAAATTCTCTCGGACATCGATTCCATTCTCTTTCAATTCTCTCACGTTTGCTCTAGTCGAGTGCATAATGTCAACCTCATGATCTAAACAAGAAACGAGGGTTGCGAAAGCGCGCTCCATCGGGAGTGTCAGGGGTGGTAGCGTTTTGAAGGATGTAGGACAACCAGGGAGAGGTAGCGGTGGAACTTGCACACAGTAAACGATCCGCTCAACTAGACTCGGGGTACCAACTCCAGTGACCATTGTCCTCGTACACGTCTCCAGATGGACGATACCTCTTCGGTGCGGGGGCTGCTAGTGCCGGGACTACTCGGGGTGGTGATGAGTTGGGAAGATGCGGTTCCTTTCTAGGGGCGTGAGACATCGGGTCGGATGATGATGACGATGGCGTCGACATCCTTACAGGATAAGTCATGTATGGGTTACGCGCGTACGAATGAATGAGGTTAAGAGATAAAGAAAATGAGTAACTAAATATATATCATATCTATATACTTATATGCAGCGTGTAAGATCATAACTAATGGGTCGTTGCGGTTATAGTCTAGTATGCATGCAATTCTAGTTCACTATAACCAATGGCTCTGATACCAATCTGTCACACCCTCAAAATCCACTAACGGAGTTTTACCGTTAGAGGGTGTGAACTAACAGGATCGGAATCATTAGTTATAATCAAACATCATATTCAAAGTATTTAAACCACAAATATTAAAGTTTAATGAATGCGGAAGCGTAAATCATAAGCCAAGTGTTGCGTCACGCAGGACGACTTAAAACCAAATTAATAAAAGTTTAAAAGCAAGTTTTCAAAACGATAGTGTTCAATAAAATGCATGTCCCTATACCGCGCGCCCGCCTTGGCTACCTGAGAATAACATACTAAAAGTGTCAACACAGGGTTGGTGAGTTCACATATATAAATAAAGGAAAACGTTTGCGTTTAAGTGTTTGCGTTTGCGTTACCATATAATGTTAAGTCAATTATATATCAATAGGTAGCTAGCCTATAAAACAAGTATTACTAAGTGTTCGACACCGAAGCTGACTGTTTATCATATGCCTTGCCACCATGTCAACCACGACCATGGTAATGTGTTAGCCAAGATTACACCCACTCGACCTCCAGTCGAGTTTAGAGTTGGGTGGGGTTTGTCAAACCCAGTAGTACTACTCAACAGTGACTCGCTATTATACAAATACTAAACGGTTCGATGTTATGAAGGACTTTAGTTGGTTCGTTTGCCACTTAGCCTTACAAGTGATATATAACTAATAACAAAATCTAAAGCGTTTAGAGTATGTTATCTACCCTAAATAAAAAAAGTTTAAAAGAGTAACAAGGGGACGTGAAACACATTGTTTGCGAAGAATTCAAAAACAAATCCGAGAGATGCGCGTCAAAGAAAATCCTCACTAGTGCTCTAAAACAAAAATGAGATTCTCTAAGTATTTAAACTACTATTGAGTCTCTAGACTCGGCACATAATACCTATGCATGAGATACGTTTCGTGTTTCGTTTGTGAATTATGTGTGACTCGACAAACACGTTGGTGACACGTTACATGTGTATACAACTACTTAAGCATCAAATACTAACATTGTACATTACTAGTAAATTATCTCCCCACAAGGGCAATTTAGTCAAAACATGGCAATTATCTATTAACAAACACGTTTCATGTATTTTCACATAGTTCAGCAGCTAGTTTTATCAAGACAGATTTCTACTTGAAAGATTACTCTATTAAACAGATCATAACATATCAATTAATTCACAAAAATTCGTCACAAAAGAACACATGAGTTAGGTTTCCAGAAATATTTTTATTGTATTTTTATTCCACATAGTTTTCTCACAAAGACCAAAACATTACAGTAAACTCACAGCAGTTAAAATCATGCGCAACAAAACGATATTTGCTATTCCCGTTAAATGGTAAACTCAATTAATGCAAGACCAATTGGGTTAGATTCTTAACTCAATATTTTAACTTCCAGAAGTGGAACTAACCCATTTGGTCTTGTAGTTTATGAGATATGATAATTTCAAAACATCCTAACAGCAGATCTCACAAATCAGACTTGCACTTCAGTTTTGTAAAATAATAAAAGTTAACTTTTACACGTCCAAAAATTACAAACTTGTACTTTTTAGAAACTAGACTCAACCTAGTACACTATAGTGTTAATAATTTCGACCAATTACCAAATTAACATTCAGTTACAGTTGTCTAAACATAAATTTAACAATCTGTCTAGCACCAGTTTACATCAAAACTCAACATAACAACAATCTATGAATCATAATCCATGCATATAACACTCTAGACACAAGATTAGCCAACCATGCATATCAATTTTACGTTACACACATAGTTAGGATTTTACTTGAAAGTTTAAAATCAAAGAACAAGTAATTAACAAGCAATTGTAACACAACTAGTTATCAATTCACTAGCAAATCATCATCAAACATGCAATCAAACCCTAACTCATTTTAATCATCAATTTCGAGAATTAGGGTTTTGATTAACCCATTTAATATTAAAATTAAACACATAGAATGCATAGAGTAGTTGTTAATTACCTTCCTAGCACCTTAATTCTTCAACAAAACTTGAAACAAGGTTGTATGTATGTGTGTGTGTGCTCACGGCTGCCAAAGGAGAGGGAGAGGGGGTGAAGGCCGATTGGTTATGGGGAGGGGGTAGGGGGTTAGGGTTTTGTTATTATTTAATATTAATAATGTTACACAATGGTCCCTCTACTTCTAGTTGTTCAAACTCTAGTGTAAAACAATAACTCTTGTCTCTTGCGTTTAATATTTCACATACATATCAAGTAACATATAGGTTAACACATAATTATCAAGTATTTATCGTTTGATATTTTTTGTTTGTTCACCAATGGTTTGAGTCAACTCGTTTGCGTTTCGGTGCAATCCCGAAAGACTACATGTGTAGTGATTGTCGAGCGTCATTTAAAACCCTAGTTTAAATATAATGAGATGTGCGTTATAGTTCTAGTGATCTTAAGTTTGAATTGACGGAGTTTGGATTAACGGAGTTAACCTGAAATTGACGAGTGTCACAATGCCCGACAAGGAGACATTGGAATGGGGTCAAACAAATATTTCGATATCTCCAAGGTACTAAAGATATGGGTTTGTATTTCACTAACCAATCGAAAACAAGTTTGGTTGGTTTTGCAGATGCAAGTTATTTTTCCGATCCTCATACAGGTCGATCTCAAACTGGATATTTGTTCACATATGGAGGTACTGCAATTTCATGGCGTTCAGTAAAGCAGACAATCACCGCTACTTCATCTAATCACGCGGAAATAATAGCAATCTATGAAGCTAGTCGAGAATGTTTTTGGTTAAGGAAGGTAATACAATATATTCGTGGATCTTGTGGTATTTCTTCCGAAGACGAGGGGCCAACCGTTTTACACGAAGATAATGCAGCATGCATTGCTCAACTTAAGGAGGGCTATATCAAAGATGACAAAACCAAGCATATTTCGCCAAAGTTCTTTTCCACACATGATTTGCAAAAGAGTGGAGATGTTATCGTCCAACAAGTTCGTTCAAGTGACAATTTAGCATATTTGTTTACCAAATCACTCCCGACCTCAACATTTAAGAAACTGGTTCATGGGATCGGGATGCGTCGACTCAAGGAGCTTAACTGATTCTCATCAGGGGGAGAAAATACGCGCTGCACTCTTTTTCCCTTAGCTAAGGTTTTGTTCCACTGGGTTTTCCTGGCAAGGTTTTTAATGAGGCAACATAAAGCGTATGAAGTTGATAATCAAGGGGGAGTGTTATGAATATAGATATTATTATGTTTCTTATTATGATTATCAACCACCAAATATAGATTAGCTTGTTCCTTAAGTTTTCCTCCTCTTATAAATACCAATTGGTATTTCATTATAAGACACACCAATTAATAATATAAACTTATTCTCTCTCTAATTCTCTTCTCATCTTCTTGCTAGTAGGCTTGTTATAAAACACTTATTATATTATTGTTTGGTCACACGGGTGTAAAAGAACCAAAGTGAAATGAAGATTCTCTTGTTCATGTTCGTGTTTTTGGGATGAGCAAAACCAAATTGGTATCGATTTGGGACAGTTGATCTCAAGTTTTGAGTTTTCGGTTACGGTACTTGTATTTTTTAAATTTTGCCATTAATACCGGCACAAAAAATTTGAGAAATTAGTCATGGTATTTTTCGGTACCGGTAGTGGTACCCGCTCATCTCTGGACAGTGTTTTTTTAACATTCATATTCATGTGTTGATTTATACAAAAGTTAATCACACAATACTTGTATATGTTTCTTTTTGTTTTATAGTTTATAATTTTGCTTGTATCTATACGATAAGATTAGAATTGTCGATAAAAAGGACAAACAACTTTTAATGAACAAGCATAAACATAAAAAAGCATTAACGAACATAAACAGACGTAAGTAAACACATTATTCAATGTTCATAACACAATTGAAAACACTGACTATGTTCATGTTCGTTTTTTTTCATATTTGTTTATTTATTAAACGAATAAATATAAACAAATTTTGTGTTAAATAATTTACGTTAAATGTTCGGTTCTTTAATGATTCCATTTAGTCATAAAAATAATTTAATATTGGTTGTTTTGATCAACTTGTTAAAGGGACATGTGTGGCATCCACTAGGACCGCTATTGCAATTTGCAATATCCTACTTTTGGAATACCTAAACATATTTTAAAGCAAGGTATTGTATTTAATATTATTAATTTAAACGGGTATCCTATGAGGCTATGAGCAACTTTATCATGAGGGCCTATGTAGGGACCACGAATAATGCCCATAGGCATGGTATTATTACTATTAATAATAATATTGATCGATTGATATTCATATAGCTACATTGAACTAAAACCAACTTGATCATGGTGGACCTTAGACTATGGGTAATGGGGGTGGACAGGGGGACGCGGTCCTATGTGGCAATGTAGGTGGCTCGCGCACACCACTACACAACCCAAGTGAACAGGGGCGCGGACGGCTCTCGTGGTCCGAACCACAGGGCTTGATCAAGCTTTTGAGCAAGGGTGGAAAGGGGGGGCGCGGTCAATAAATTGGGGGTGGGCAATCAACCCCAACTTCACCCTGTGGGGCTTGGTTGAGAGGTTTTATCCAGTGCCATGTCATCGCCTACGTGTCGGGTTTTGATTGGCTCACTTGGGGCTCAACTAAACCCCATTACCCTTAGCCTTATGTAAGGACATGAATATGGCCCATAGGCCATAGGAATGTTTATAACATATTTAATTAAACCAAGTGGTTCGGTTTATAAACATGGAATATTGGATTTAATTACAGGGATGATCCTAGTGAGGTGATTTTTGGTTTTAGCTCTAACTTTATAAGTTTATAAACGTTAGGCTTATGGTCTTTATTCTTCACTCGACTATAACACTTTTGATTCTTCACAGTAAGGTGGCATTTGTTTTCTAGAAAAAAGTTTTGCGGGACTTCTTCTGTCTGCACCGCACATATATGAGCTTCTGCAGAGTGTTTGTTTTCTCGAAAACGTTTTATCAAAACATTTGTGCTGGTTTTTCTTGGTACAGATTTAACCCAACCTCTTTTTTACCTCTTATAAGCTCAAAAATCATTGCTCTCATTCATAGACAGCCAACCCTAGCCACCACCACCCTCGCTCCCCTCCCCCACCCCACACACACACACACAAGCGTTGCCCCAAAACATCCCCTACTCCACCGATCGAAATCCAACACTCGAGGCATAAACCTACTGTACCCTGCTTCGCTACCCCTTGTCCCCGTTGCTCTCCGCCATCGCCTGCCGTCTCTTTTGAACTTTTCGACGCTGATTGTAAGTGAAATTAACAGCCTTTGAATTTTTTATTTGCTAAAATATTCTTGCGATGAAATTGAAATTAGTCATTAGGTTTTCGTGTATTTGAAAATTGAATTCAATGTATATGGCATTTTAGAACTCATATTGAAAAGACATAGGTTTGATTTTCTCTTGAGGAGATTGAATCATTAACCATAAACTAGAGAAGTGTAAGCCGAAAGGTCATGTCGTAAAATTTGGTTTGTTTAAATTTCAGTTTATTTTAGTGTAACACCTAGAAAATTTTCATACCAATTTTGAAAAATTAAGAAGTTGAGGGACCAGTTAGTCATTAAGCTAAAATAAAAATATAAAAGGCTCACGTCCACATGTGGTTGATGACTAATTGGTATGGGATGACATGTGTCAACATAGAATGACTCGTCTCCTCACGAAGCGACATGTGCTGATAACTAATCAATATGGAATGACATGTGTCAACACAAAATGACACTTGCCATCACAAGAGTGACACATGGCAATCGGTGGCGGTAGGGATGGCAACGGGCCGGGTATCGGTAATCCCATGCCCATACCCGTTTGTAAAACCGTGTCCCATACCCGGCCCATTACCCGTCGGGTATTTGTCGGGTAATTACCCGTCGGGTATCGGGTATACCCGTTGAGACTTTCAAGTACATTTTATATTCATTATAATTATTTTATACATCTTATTCATATAACAATTATTACAAATTTAAATATAATGCACTCCATATATATAAGCATGACAATAAATAAATAATATCATTATAATTTGTATATAATTTTTTATATATATGCTTCATAACCTATGAAATACAAAGAATTTTGCGGGTATATGATTCGTGTAAATGGGTATGTGTTTTCGGGTAATCCGGCCAGGCATCATCTAATCCCAAACCCGGCCTGTAGCCGCGAAAATTTTTAAAACTTAATCCCGTACCCGACCCATACCCATCGGGTTTCGGGTATACCCGTCCCATTTATTTCGGGTTTCTAGTATACCCATTGGGCACGGGCTTTTTTTACCATCCCTAGGTGGCGGTCAACGATCCAACCAAGGGTGTGAGAAACGACTATAAATAATAGCCGGCCACGGGCTGCTTATTTGTGACTCCCAAACACCAAACCATTCCCATTTTCTCAAAGTCTGTTCCATCCTGACGTCATTCCGGAGTTCGAACGGTTCATATGCCGACACCGTACGTGTAATCGAACTTGTAAGGCCCCGTTACCGGTAGCCCTACTTTCGTGTTGGATTTACTCATAAACGCAGTTCTAATATCAGAGATAATTAAAACATTCGCGGAATATAAAAGCTTTCATAAAACATTTCATAACAAAACACATCTTGTCTTAAAACAACATCTTGTCTTTCAAATAAACAAAACGTTAAACTTAAACGTCTTGAGTCTTCCGATGGCAACCTCTTATTCAGTGCCACGTGTCTCCTCAAGCGAGCTGCCTCATCTTACTCACCTGCGTGCATACTAAAAGTAAGCTACGCTGAGTGAGTTCTAGTTAATCATACATTATACAATACACACCAACTTATATTCTTTCATTCATACTTTCATACTTTCATACTTTCTTTTGTATTAACTTGCTTTCATATCTTACGTTATAAAGAGCATTACGCCCTACATTCCTCGAGTATTATTAGGGCTCGGTACCCTCCTTCCTCGAGTATTATTAGGGCTCGGTACCCTCTTTCCTCGAGTATTATTAGGGCTCGGTACCCTCTTTCCTCGAATATTAGTAGGGTTTGGTTCCCTAGTTCTCGAATATTAGTAGGGTTCGATTCCCTCTTCGTTACCATACAACCATACATCATACCTCGAGTATTATTAGGGCCCGGTACCCTCTTCGTAACCATACAACCATACATCATACCTCGAGTATTATTAGGGCCCGGTACCCTCTTCGTAACCATACAACCATACAACCATCCTTTCCTTCTTTTATTAACTTTATCACATTCATACACATAAGCATACATATCATACTTACCTTATACATAGCGTTACAACCTGACAGTACGTGCAATATCCGAAGATCGTTCACGTACTAACAAGCAATCATTCATACATTTCACATCATTCATATAAGGCATACACTTATCACTTAGGATAAGTGTATTAACAAACATATAGAGTATGCACACAGCCCCGAAAACATAACACAGAAGTTGGGCTAGAAACTCACCTGAATCCTGTTACGCTCTCCGTTAATCGTTATTCCCTTCTTGAGTTGTGCACGGCTAACTGTATAATATTTACATGTATCAATTAACTACTACAACTCATGTTGTATTTCTATCTTTATATAACCCATAACGAACGGGGGTCCGGGGGCAGAGCCCCTGGCAGCGGGGTCTAGGAGCGGCAGCTATTACCATTAACTAGTCTTAACACATTTTTCATTAGGTTTTTAATTTATTTTCTCATTTGCTAACTCAGCGAACTTATCATTAAGCGAACTTAACAATAAGCGAACTTAACATTAAGCGAACTTAAGCATAGGCGAAGTTAGTGATCGGCGAAGTTAACCCTAGGCGAACATATGCCAGGCGAAGTTATCATGGGCGAACTTATCACCAGGCGAAGTTATCAGTTAGGCGAACTTGGCCTTAGGCGAAGTTATCAGTTAGGCGAACTTGGCCTTAGGCGAAGTTATCAGTTAGGCGAACTTGGCCTTAGGCGAAGTTATCAGCTAGGCGAACTTGCGTGCAAGCGAACTTGCTTGCAGGCGAAGTTCGCTTGTAGGCGAAGTTGTCAGCAGCCGCCGCTGTTCATCTTTAATCCCCAAAATCCTTAACGTTTTACCGAGAAATCCATGGGTATGGTATTTGACTAACCCGCGATCATTCCTATGGTCGTTTTTGGATAAGGTTTGACCCGAAAACACGTAAAGTTTGAACCTTTAGGCTTAAAACGTTCAATAAGGTTTTCTTTAACGGGCCGCTCATAATCGCAAATTCGTTAGGTTCATTTTAACAACAAGTTTGCCACTTTAATACTAGTTTAGGCCCGATCTACTATGGGTTTAAGTCTCAAGACTAACCATTCATGAAAACGTAAACTTTAACATGGAGAACATACCTTTAACGCGTTTGAAGGTTACGGTATAGGTTGGTTACGAAAGTTAGGTCTCGAATCTATCTTGTATCACGAGAATATATCCAGAATCGATGCTTGTGTGGCTCGGATCTCACCTTCACTCTCGGCCGAAGGTTTATGGTGTAGGGGTGTGTGTGTGTTTTTGAATGTGTAGGGATTTGGATGGAAGAATGAAGATTTGGGGTTTAAGGGTGGTTTAAGGGAGTATTTATACTCCTTAAAGCCCATGGACCTAAGACCCATTACCCTTAATCTATCTCAATTAAATCCAAGTCCATGATCATTTCTTGTTTAATATTAGCTAATATTATTAAATGCCCGACCATTCAACGAAATCTTTCTTTATTTAATATTATAAAATTTAGGATGTTACAGAACTGCTACTCGTTCATTCTTAAGTGTTATACCCGCTTTAAGATAGGAATTATGCTTAATTCATTTCAATACATAGCTTAGACCCTAGTCGAGGTATAGCCTAAACATTAGAAAGTTTTTATAAATATATTTAAGTTTTATATATATGATGTTTCCAAAAATAAATATTTTTTTATTATTAAGCAACATAAAATTTTACATACAAAGTTTATTGTCAATTGACGTTCTTCTAAAGAAAAAAAACATTACTTTTTTTGATAAATGATATTTATGAATAATTAAACAGAAAAACATGACATGCATGTAGTAACTGGAAGGTGAACAACATCGTTAGTCGAATATTTTGTCTAAGGAAAATAATTTGTATAAATCACAATTAACCCGGGACCGTTTAGTTTTATGGAGAAATCGATAAGAGTGTTCGAACCTATTAGGCCAAAGCATGTCACACAAAGCGTCATAAGAACCAAAATCTTTAAGTAATTATTTTGAGAAAAAATGATTATTATATAAAAACAAATGTTTATCAAGGTTTAAAGCTATAAATCAGACTGAATGTTTGAAGTTAGAACATTCGATATAGATAAATTATTAAACTATTATTGTCGAACTATAGGTCCAAGGTAATTGTTCATCAAGTACAAAAAATTGTTAATTGAACAATTCATCAAAAGGTGAATACGCCCAACTCCTTTTAACTTTTTAATTGAGTCAATTAAATAAATACAAAAGTTTATATGGGATTACGGATCGCTAAAACTTTAGTAGTCGCTGGCTCTCAGGCTAAATTTACGTGTGGTTGGATCCATACATATGTGATTAAAGGGTAGGCATATCCTGCCATACTTAGTATCATGTCCCTACTCATTGAGTTGGTCTATAGGGCGGTTAGGGCTTGCCAATGTGATATATTTGGTATGCGTGGTCTATATGGTCGTTGAGTTGTTAAGAGTGAAGCTAAATGTTTATACGAATGGTTTATGTCAACGTGTTCACTAGCAATTGTTGTTGACGTATTTTATAAAATTGTTTTATAGGTAGTTAGTATGAAGATGTAGTAGATGATAGAGGATATAGTCGTTAGACATATTTGATGGCTTAGTTTGGTTTTAATTATGTAAAAGATGTAAATTGACGTTTAATAACTTTAATGTTTTGTAAGACAATACCAATGTTTAATTCCCAAGTTTTCTATAAATGAATATTTTAATGTAAAAAGAATTCCGCTACGCAACAAATACTTTGATATATTTTCAAAACATGTATCAACTATCGTCACACGCCTAGGCCCAAAGGAGCCGGATGTGACATTTAACGTTTTACAGAAGTTAAAAAACAAACAACCTTCTTATTACAGACTACAGACCTTTGGTCCACCTTTTCTTCTACAGAGGTCTGCAGATGTGGTCCTTAGACTGTAGACATTTTAGTTCTTAATAAACAATCTGCATTAGTTAATATAAACTATGAAAAGGTAATAAAAAACAGTTTGATGTCTGGATTGCTACTTTAATACTATTGTTTTGCTACGTTTCTTGTCATAATGTTAATCGTCATTTAAAAAAAATAGCTTATATAATTCGTTAGGGCCTACGAGTCAATTTCTTTCGGCTTGACCAAAGTATTTAAATATTTAGTGTTGACCTGTACGCGTACACAAAATTACTTAAAAGTAACATGTTCATATAATACTCAATACTCAAACATGGATGTTCACACATCACTTCTTCCACCTCTCGAGCCACAGACATCTGCGTATATTGCGGACGCTTTATGTTTATTTATACCACTTTGGCCAATTATACCCCTTTCACCATTTTAGTGTTATAGTTTAAGTTTGTTATCCACTTTTTATTAAGTTGAATCTCAAAACACTTGTTAAATACCTAAAATAACTTTTGTTTATACCACTTTGGCCAATTATATCCCTTTCACCCTCATAAATCATGCCTCATTTGTAAAAAAAATATGTTTGGATAGATTTGGTGAGCATGCCCTCCACTGTAAGGAATTATCGGGATTCAAGTATCGTCACGACTGGGTTAGAGATGTCTTATGGGATATGCTTAGGCGTGCTGAGATTTAAGCCAAGAAAGAAGCACATGTTAACTTTCTGACTGATCCGCGAGAGAGGAGATCTACCATGCGTCCTGCGGACGTTCTTGTGTTTGGATGGGCATGGGATAAGCATGCGCATGTAGACCTCACTGGGGTGTCCCCGTTGGTGTGTCTGAGAGACAGTGGCTTCGTTCCGGGACAGACGGTTTTGAGGGCCGAATCTAGGAAGGTTGTTAAGCATGAGGCAGCGTGCTTGGAGAATCAGCACGTGTTCATTCCTTTTGCCTTCGACACATTTGGATCCCTAGCTCCCGAGGCGGTTCACTTTTTGGAGCGGGTGCAGAAGGTGGTCCACAGTGACTCGCAGAGCCTGAGAAACCAAGGATTGATCTTTAGTAGAATAGGCTTTGTGATTCAAAATGGCATAGCGGCACAACTTGTTGCTAGCTTACCCATTATCCAGATTAGTTCGGTTTGTGTTTATATGTGTAAGAAATATATTATAATAATAAGAAGATTATATTAATATTTTCCAATTTATCATGATGGATAAAGTAAAAGTGTACTTGTTACAACATACCAAGCGTGAAACTCGAATTCCAGCCACGTGAAAAAACACATCCAAAGTTCTAGACACACCACTAGCTGAATACTCCAAACAACTTTATCAATTCCCCATGAATTGACCTCGATTGACAAGAATCAAATTAACAACCCTACTATCTACAACTCTCAAACTTGTACTTTCATTCCTAATTTGTCCATCTTTCAGGTGAGTATGATGTAAGTATGTAACACATCAATACAATCCAAATTCTTCCAGGTACTAATTTCCTTAATCTTTGAAATGAACATATTCTGGTTATATGCAACTATTATCCTTATAAGGTTTTCAGCACAAGCTCACTTCAACTCCAACTCCACTTGCAATCCCAACGATTCGATCGTATTGAAACGGTTCATGGACGGAATGGAATCCCGCATTGAATCCTGGACCTCAAACTCCTCCAATTGTTGCGATTGGGACGGCATCACTTGCGATTCATCCGGTAAAGTTATTGCATTAAAGTTATCCAAGAAAAAACTAGTCGGTAACTTATCCGATTCGTTATCCGACTTAGACCAGCTTAGAACACTAAATCTATCAAGAAATCTACTCAAAGGCACTCCCCCAGTTTCAATATTCCACTTGCCTTATTTACAAGTTCTTGATTTAAGTTCCAATGAGTTTTCGGGGTCTTTACCGGATAATATTAATCTGCCTTTGATTGAATTATTAGATGTTTCTGATAATAACTTTGAAGGTCCAATTCCATCAGGTTTTTGTATCAACTCGACTCGAATTCGGGATCTTAAATTGGGGGTGAATTATTTTGATGGAGAGATCCCATTAGAGTTTGAAAAATGTAACTCATTAGAACACCTTTGTCTAGATGGGAATTTTGTGACTGGGATTATACCGGAGTTTTTATTTAGATTGCCAAAATTGTTACGCTTGTCTCTTCAAGATAACGCGCTAATCTGTCAGCTTCAGAATACTAGTCCTTCAAATCTTGAGTATTTAGACGTCTCGTTGAATTATATTTCGGGGAATCTGCCTGATTTCTTTCACACTTTTCCGAATTTAACTTATTTTGCTGCTCATTCGAACAATCTTGAAGGTGGGATACCGTTTTCACTAGTGAATTCTCGCACTGTTTCTTCGTTGATATTAAGAAACAATTCGTTTTCGGGTTTGATTGAGCTAAATTGCTCGGCGATGGTGAATCTAATGTTGCTCGATTTGGCTGATAATGAGTTTACAGGATTGGTTCCTAATAATCTTCCTTCGTGCCCGTTATTAAAAACGATAGATCTTGGTGGAAACAATCTCACAGGGCAAATCCCGGAAAGCTTTAAAGGCTTTGATTCATTATGCTATCTTTCGTTATCAATGTGCAACTTGAATAACTTATCTGGATCACTTCAGATTCTTCAAACATGCCCAAATCTTACTACTTTGATCCTTAGTCAAAGCTTTGACCATGAACAAATGCCTTCTGATGCTAATCTACATTTCACAAAGCTCAAAATTTTAGCCATCCCCAGTTGCAAACTCACGGGTACGATTCCCGTTTGGTTAAACGGGTTAACCAAGTTAAAGATTTTGGATTTGTCATTGAACGAGTTGACCGGGAGCATCCCGTCCTTTTTAGGAAGTTTGCAGTCTCTGGTTTACTTGGATTTATCAAATAATTATCTAAATGGAACAATCCCGAAAAGCTTAACTCATTTGCCTGATCTTCGGTTTCATGACAACACGGTAGAACTTTCGGTAGAGGTTCCTATATTCATGAGAAGGGGTATGAACGGGAACCCGTTAAGATATAGTTATGGTATTCGATTTCCACCGACACTAGACCTCAGCAACAACTTCCTCTCGGGCCCAATCTGGCCCGAGTTTGGAAACTTGATAAACTTGCATGTCTTAAACCTTAAATACAACGAGTTATCGGGTAATATTCCTAGTAATTTGGCAAATTTGACCAGCATAGAGACTTTGGATTTGTCACATAACGATTTATCGGGTGAAATACCGTTTTCTTTGGTTAAACTCGGGATGTTATCAAAGTTTAGTGTCGCGTATAATAACTTGACCGGGATTATTCCTTCTGGAGGCCAGTTTTCGACCTTTTCGGTTTCTAGTTTTGAAGGGAACCCGGGTTTATGTGGTGAGTTTGTTTTAAGCTGTGTGAAAAATCAAGAATCATTGCAAATTCGGGAACTTGAAGAGATTGAAGAGTCGATTATTAGTTTGCCTGTTTGGACCGGGTTTGGATTTGGCTTCCTTTTGGCTGTCATCATGTTTCTTGGTGTTCCAAGATTTAGGGATAAACATGATATGGATAAATTTGAGTAATTTGGAATGTGTAATGTATGTAATATATATAATGTGTGTTTGTTTAAAGTTTTGTGAGTTATTATTAGCGTAAGTGTATTCCAAATTATACAGTGCAATTGTATAGGAGGATTTGTTGGCCTAATATTCTATATTAGTATTAGGCTTTTGTTTTTAGTCGGTGTATTACGTACTCAGTACGTTTATTTTGTATGGTAAAAGCCCAATGGGCAAACCCACTTAGGCCCATGTAATGACCTAGATATGGAGTATATATACTAACTTATACTTCATATTCTAGTCAACTCTTCAAGAAAATAAAACAACCTACTTCTCAAAACCTCTCTTTTCTCACTTTTGAGTTTGCAAAACTAAAATTCGAGATCCGAGTGTTGTTAGTGATTTCCGCTAACTAACAACACGCATTTATCCGAGTAAAGTTGTTAGATCTAAAAAGGGGACCTACAGGATTCTTAGTTTCTTTCTTTTTTGTTTTTTTAATAGATTGATCCATGCCTTATTGTTTTTATTAATTAGATAATAACTTGACTAGTTAGCACGTGGTAAAAACGTTTTAGGTGTTGTATAATATGATACACATTTTTAAATGCCTCAAAATTAAAAAGAGCTGTTGTGGTCCCATTGTTGTTGAAATGGCTTGTGACATGAAGGGTGGCGTGGCATTTTAACAGACGAATAAAAACAAAATGAAAAGGTTGCATTATTTGATAACATTCTTTCAATCCTTATCATTACACTGCTGTCATCTTCAATGTTGGAAATATATGCTTGGACTGGTCATAAAAACATTCAAAACACAAACTGATTGTTATTATATTATTTTAACTTTCTTTTTAACATTTAAGCATGAGCAAAAACTAGTGAGTGATGTTGATGGAAAAGATGATAGAAGTACCGCAAAGGGGATGGGCTAGGTTTTTAGTGTGTTGGAAAATTAGTGGAAAGAATATCATATATATGGTCTACTTCTCACACATAAAGAACATCTTGTTTTTGCATTGCACTTTTATTTTATGACTATTATAACTATTAATTAGTATAATTGAGAACTTTTGTGTCATAAAGATTTAGGTAAGACTTTGAGTATTTATAAAGAGTAAACTGCAATTTTAGTCCATAAGATTTGTCTAAATCTGCGGTTTTAATTCAATAGTTTTAAATTTGAGATTTTCGTCCATGTGCTTTCATTTTACTTGCAATTAAACCCGAATTCACTAACTCTGTTAAGTCTGGTCGTTAAACCCATCGGCGTACCCCTCACATGAGAGACAATTTTGTCCTTTTTCTCCCAAACTAAACCTCAGTCCTAATTCGCAAGCCCCTCACGTGAAGGGCTAGGTTGTATTTTGGGAGAAAAAGGGCAAAATTGCCCCTCACGTGAAGGGTACACTGATAGGTTAACGACCAAACCTAACGGGGTTAGTGAATTCGGGTTTAATTGCAAGTAAAATGAAATCACAGGGACAAAAATCATAAATTTAAAAATACTAGACTAAAACCGTAGATTTGAACAAACCACAGAAACGAAAATCACAGTTTACTCATTTATATAATTAGTTTCAAGAGTTATTCAAATTGTTGTGTTGGTTTGATGGTTGATGCAATGCTTCTCAGATTTTGTCCCCATTGTATGCCCAAGTTCAAGTCCCTCTTTGAGTTGTAGCTTTCATCTTTTGTTGGTTTTTTTTTAAGTTATCCATCTATGTATTGATTAGGTTTTATTTGTTTATTTTTTTTAAATATGACAATTATTTTTTATGTTTAGTTTGCGTACACGTGATGAACCTAACTGATACCGATAGAATTCGTATCGAGTTGTCGCCGTAACGCAATGTTTTTGTCTTAATATTGGTAACTTGACGTAACTATTTTTTAGGTTATAGTTCCGAAACATAACAAACGTCAATGGTACCGACAAAATTCAACGACTATGTTTTATCGACCGAATAAAGTTGTTTTAAATATGTATAATGTTTGTCTCATATGTTATAAGGGTATCACTACCATACTAGGTGTTTACTAATTTTTGTTTTCGGGTTAATGTATGTATAGGTACGAACCTAGCTGATACCATCAGAATCCGTGTCCATCGCCGTAACGCGTTGGGTTGCTATCTAGTTATGACTAAACTGTGTTCATGGGTCGTAACCAGAATTTTACAGCGTGAGGAATTACAAGTAGAGTGATTCACAATATATAGAGATACATCATACATTAGAGTTTTTAACTAGAACCAGAAAACCAAACGAGTTTTAAATTATAAAAGAGAATATGAGCTAGCCCAGAAACCTCTGGTGTCTTTGATCTTCACTAAGTCAATTGATCTTCGTTAAACCAAGCCCAAACCTGAGAATGAGCCTCCGCAAACCCAATAAGCGGCGATATGGCTTATAGACAACTACATTCCACATGCATGTGTAGGAATGTAGTTACAATAAAATAGTAAGTTATCTATAGTTTTATTTACTACCATGTTTAGAATCCGTGTGATACACGATGTTATTCGAATAATAAAAATATAAATAAATTTAAACAATAAGTGCATAATCTATATGCTAGTGAAGTAATTAAATGAATACATTGTTGAACCATACGTATAGAGTTTGAAGAATATGAGACAATGATATAGCTACTAGACAATCATGAACACACAAATATTATCTGGGTGCTTTTAAATAGATTAGATTATTAGATAACTAGGATTAGGTTTTCGTTTTCTTGGTTGAGAATGAAAACTTTATTTTATTGTAAGTTTGAGTTATTTAATTTGTTTTTGAAGGAAGAATGTACAAAATTCTATTTCATCGGTCAATATCAACAAAATTTCCACTTAATCCACTAATTTCCAAAAATGTTTACTGAAAATCCCGTCGACTCGCCACCTTTTCGATCATTAATCAACATCATATTTAACCAACAAGAATACACCACAAATCCATTTTCCCTAGTTTATATTAAAAAAATCCCATCCACTTAAGGGGATTTTCATGACGAGTCAACAGGATTTTCTGACGAGTCGACGGGATTTTCAAGCTAGTTGACCAGATTTTCTGGATGAGCTGACGGGATTTTAATACGCACATGATTTTGTGACAAATCAACATTAGAGCTCTGTTCCCGAGTTTAATTAAATAAAAGAAAAGAAAGAAAAAAATTTCTTTTTATTTTCTCCCCCCCTACCTTTTCTTTCTTTCTTTTCATGAAAAGAAAACAATTCCTTCCAACTTACTATTTATTTCTTCTTATTTTTCTTCTATCTGCTTTCTTTTCTTTCATTTAAAGAAACTCGGGAACACATTTTTCCAAATCTCATTTCTTTTCCTTCTTTTAAAAGAATCTCTGGAACACAATAATTTTTTTTGCTTTCCCTCATTTTATTTCTTTTCCATCAATAAATTAACTCGGAAACACGTAATAGGAGTTATATATGAACACTCTTGGAAAAATTGGGTCAAGTAGATATTATTTTGTTAACTTTTACTTTTAGTGTAACAATTTTTTAATTTTCATTCTTAATAATCACTCATGATTTGACCTAAAAATCTTAGAGACCGATTCATAAACATTTTATTGTTTCCAATGATAAAGATTAAAACTAGTAATAAACTGAAACAGTTAACAAACACATAAAAATAGAAGATAATTATGATCTTGAAATAAGTTCCTATACAAATGATAATAATATTATGAACCTACGAATCGAAAGAACTTAGGGATTAAACATAAACACACTCTCCAACAAATGGATCCATAACAGCCGAACCAATAACATCACTATCGTTCATGTTCTCGAGCATAATATGCACCGGGCAACTTACTCTAAACTGCGATCGACGTCTATAAATACCAAATAATCCATCTTTCCATACCACTCGTGCCGTAACTTTAACATTAATAAACATATTCCCCGCTGTCTTGTCCTGGGCCAAAGCCAGTGCAAGACGAGGGGTCATGGGAACTTCATTCCCATTGAGGTACGGAGACCAACCCGTGACGTCCAATAAGGCTAGGTACATGTGTTAGGTATTAAATAGTATAGGACTAAAGTGTAAATGTCTATTAGTTTAGGGTTAGAATTGTAATATGTTACTATACATATACATGAGTCGTGAATGAGAAGGGTATCGATGATTTGAGTAAAACTTCTTCTTCTCTTGTGTTCTTCTTCTCATAATCGATCATATTACCATTTGATACGTAACAAGTGGTATCAGAGCAGTTCGAACCTCTCGGACGCTCTTCCGTCAATCAATTCATAGCGCGATCAATTAGAGATCAACAATTTACAGCAACAATCAATTGGGGGTCAATTCGTTCTGGGCAGCAATTCAAGAACAACAAGCAGCAATTCGATTCGTTCTAGGCAGCGATTCAAGAACAACAGGCAACAATTGATTGAGAAACCATCGATTGTTGACGATTCAACAATTGAAAGGGTAATACATGCGACAATTTAACAAGCAATTCAACAATCAACATCAACATCATCAGTTCACAGAGGGTGGCTCATTAACCTGCAATTAGGGCAAAACAGGTTCTTGACGGCAACAATCAATGTAACAATGGTGTTCTTGTGTTCATGTGGGGGTTTGATATGGGAGAACAAGGTTCATGTTTGTGCGACTCGTAGGTGTTCTTGTGGTTGGTTACAATACGAAGGCAGGGGCCATTGTTGTGGTTACATACCAGATTATTCAAAACCACCAACTGATTGGGAACTTTACAGTGGTTATAGATGTGTTGATGAATGGATGGGATCATCAACGTGGGGAAAACGAAGTCCTCGCTT
This sequence comes from Bidens hawaiensis, assembly GCF_021521415.1. NCBI lineage: Eukaryota > Viridiplantae > Streptophyta > Magnoliopsida > Asterales > Asteraceae > Bidens > Bidens hawaiensis. Next base: position 38,327 of record NW_027491976.1, on the reverse strand, counting down.
ATTCAAAACCAAATATAAAGAAACAAGAATTCTAAATACTGTATCATCCATGGATGACATCAAGAACTTACAACAAACAAGTTCATTTCAAGAATACTGTAATTCATTTGATTTCCTCATTACTAAGGTGTTGCTAAGTGAGGATTATGTTGTAAGGCTATTCGTGGAGGGTCTCAAACCTGAAATTGAATGGTGGGTTAACTTGTTGAGACCAAAGACACTTGAGGAAGCATATGAAAAGGCAAAGAACCATGTTAATTTTCTTGCAATTTGTTTTAGCAATAAAAAATTAGTGAAAACAAGATTCAGACCATTAATGAATCTGAAAATGGGGTTGAGGTCCAAGAAACAATTGATCAAGAATCCATTGATGTTAATGATTCAGTGGAGAGTGGAAGGGTAATTGATAATGATGATTTAAGAAAGAATGGAAGTGATAATAAGACTGCATCAAAGGAGTTTAATGAAATGTATGGGAATGTTAGAGGTGAAATAAGGGAAGATATGGATGAGGATTCAAAATATGGTGAAATAGAAGTTGGCACTAATAAGGAAGATATATATGAAGTATACCCATTCGATGATAAAATGATTATTGAAGTTTCAATTCTTGTTCCTAATGAAAAATGGGATAATGAGGTTCCATTGAATGAACTGGATATTAAGTCTGTAATAGAAATGAATGGGATGAGGAATAAACAAAACAAAGAATTTGAGTTTCTAAATCAAAGATTCGTCAAAGAAAATATGTTCCTTGTACCAAGCAGTCCACTATTTCCCACAAATGATACTACAGTAACAACTTGTGATGATGTTATGGGAATTAAAAACGAGATTGATATATTAAATAAGAATGTTAAATTCAAAACTTCAAAGGAAGTTGCTGTAGCAGAAGTTGTTGTTGCTTGGAGAAAACAAATGATTGAAAATGATGGATTGAGACAGGAAGGTGAGAAGACGAACAGTGACGTTGATTTTGCTGATTTTTCAAATATACAAATTAAGATGGAACATTTTAGCATTCACATGAATGGTTGTCACACTCATTGGTTAGACAATATGATGTTCAAGTACAAAAAATTAGGTGTGAGAAGATGGCTAGTTAAGTGGAAACGTAAGAATATCGTCAACGACTTAAGGTGTTACAAGAAATACAACTGCAAGAACCTCAAACAGGTGTGCAGCCTAATGTGAAATTCTTATTTTGTACTCAAACAACAGATTACATAATAAGAGTTTGTATAATCACAACTTGTAGAAGCACAATTAATGAATTAAGTTTCATGTGGGAGGCACTTTCCGTCACTATGTTTCCAAGGGTAGAAATGTCAACATGTAGTACCGATGAGAGTGGGTCACTTACTGTTGAAGTAAAAGAGTTAAAAATTGAGATAATCCTAGACATTGTTCATTTGATGATAATAAATGAAGTTAGAAAAATTCGTGTTCTACGTTTGGCTGATGAGTTTGCACAAAACTTTATACATGGTAAATCACCAATGTTCTGGTTGGGGTCATCCTGTGCAATCCTTGTTGTACCTTCAGTTTTATCATCTGGGAGCACCCATGATTTCATTTCAATTATGTTCCAACTAATGGTGAGCTATGCGGACATCTTAATTCACTTGATCACCACCTTGCGTGTCACTTATGTCTTTGAAGCCAAAACTGTAAAGCAATACATTGTTGACTCATGTTGTACCGGGCCTACTACAATTGTTATATTTGTTTATCCAGGGGCACCTTTTATTGAAGTAACCAGACAATGAATTTTTGTTATGGGAAAGAGAATAAAAAATGGTGCAGAGCAAATAACGAGATCCACTGATCTTACTATAGTTAATCAAAATTATTATCTTGTGTATGCTGCTGAAATGAAGGTAGTGATGATTGAGAATTATGAACAGTGGAGTTGGTGTTTCAACATGGAGATATTGCTCACTATGGATAACAGTTTTGCTTTAGCATCAGTTAGTTTATATGGGTATATATTTTTCTTCCTATTGCAAACTTGCTGCAAAAGTTATAGAAGTTGGAAATTTGGTATGGAAAAGTTACATAGTTGGGATGATCAGAAACTACATATGCTCAGAATGGTTCAAATGATAATTCGTAGTTGTGATCTTGATGAAGCACAAGAATTTTCTAAGTTTGGCTTTGATAGTTTTGATTAATTTTTTTTTCTTTTTTCCTTAGAATTTTTTAGGACAAAAATCTTTTGAGGGTGGAGTAATGTTAGGTATTAAATAGTATATGACTAAAGTGTAAATGTCTATTAGCTTAGGGTTAGAATTGTAATATGTTACTATACATATACATGAGTCGTGAATGAGAAGGGTATCGATGATTTGAGTAAAACTTCTTCTTCTCTTGTGTTCTTCTCATAATCGATCATATTACCATTTGATACGTAACAACATGGGAACAACCATTGTTGGCAGTGTGATCTGTTGTCTCCTGTATAACGCGTAAACATTAATATTGACTAAGTGGAAACCGATATCTTCGTGGTTGCTGCATGAGAGGGTGACTACAAGGTTGGAGGTGAGGGTGGAGGTGGTTATGGAGACGTTGAAGGCGTAAATTTTGACGTCGTTGACGATGATGGTAGGCAAGGGGCCCGGGATGACGAATATGACAAAGGCCTAGCCCAATAAAGGTTAGGGTTCATGATGGTAGCCATGGAGTCCCTATATAAGGAGCCTTTATCATTCATTGAAAAGATCTTCTCTTGGACCCTTGGCTCCCACATATTTTTGTGTCTGTAAACAAGAGTTCATTCTCTTAGCAGTCACCTCCACACCCCCACTTTTCTATGACAGATCTGAGTAACCGGAGAAGAAGATCAAGGCGGTGGTTCGTTCATATTGAAGACCGGGGAACTTGGACATGGATCCGACCTGGATCCATTTCATGTTTCTTCAATAACCAAAACACATTCTTTTTTCTTTGACCAATTCACCAAACAACCCCTAAAACTAATTATCAAGCATTTATATAGGATGGAAAAAATTGACGTGAAAATGGTTATTTAATTTGAAGGTTGGTTTAAACGTCAATTCTAGTCAAATATGGTATTGCTATGGAATGATTACTTTCACACGAATATTACTAGTTAAGAAGGATTATTTCTTTTTTTCGGCCAGAATGAAAATTTTATTATTATTTCACTGGAATTAAGTTTGAGTTCTTCAATTCGTTTATAGGGAAAACTGATTAAAATGTCTATTTTATCGGTTAGTCAACAAAATGGTCACTTAATCCACTTTTTACAAGAATGTCAACTGAATATTCTGTTGACCAGCCACCTTTTAAATTATTCATCGACGGCAACATTTAATCGATAAGAATTCGCAACTTGTTCATTTTCTCAGGGTTTAAAAAAATATCTCGTCGAGTAGACAGAATTTTCTAAACAAGCAACGGGATTTTATGGGCAAGTTAAAGAAATTTTCAGGATGTGTAGACGAGATTTTCTAGCTAGTCGACAGATATTCTTGTTGGCTGAGAATTTAAGTCGATTAACAATTGAAAAGTGGTGAGTCGTCGAAATTTTCAAAGAACATTCTAGAAAAAAATGGGTCAAGTAAATGATGTTTTGTTGACTTCGATCAATGAAATAAACATTTTGGTTATTTTCCGTTGTTGATTCTATTTATAAATGAAATACATTATTCTGAATAGATTTAGATGATATATAAAGTTATCCATGACATCTTGAAAATTGGGACTTATATTGACTATTTTTTAAGCTGGTGAACGATGTTTAAAGTTGAGTTTCGACGGATGTTAAATTTTAAAACAAAATAAGTCAAATCATGGTGATTTGATTTGGAAAAAGCGAAATTAAGTTCATCGAAGCTAAATTTGGACTAACTAAACAACAAATTTACGTGCAACATACATACACACATACTTCGTTTGGCTCCGTGCATCCGTTTTAAAAGGCAGAAAGAGACACGAATCGTTCTTGATTTACATCAAGAATACCCACCAGGAGTCCAGTTACAAGAATATTAAAACCGTAAACAAACCATAGTTAGGATAAAAACTCTTACCTTAAAAGCCGATTGATTGTAGAGGATGACTCGACTATTGAGTGCCCAACGTATCAACAGTGATGAATTCTAGTCCTTACACACGAACCACCACGACTTGAACCCTGTTAGTCTTGCTCTTGCCTCTCAATCGCAGCCTCAAAAAAGCCAAAGTCCAAACTCAACCCATCTTCTTTTTGCTTGCCAACTTCGAGCTAACCAGAGGGGCAACTTTCTTTTTTTAAGTGTTTTCTCCAATTGATCCCCTTGCCATATACTTTTAATCTAATGTTGAGCAAACCTAAATCACAACTACCTTGACCCAAAACTTTCTAAAGCACAACTCATTTGAAAATTAAGGTGGTTTAGAAACATTGCAAACAATTAACTAGATTTAGGTTGTGATTTTGAATTCAAATCTTTTAGTTTAACAATAATTTATTTATTATTAAAACTAATTATATATAATTTTGAAAATGATAATGTAATTAATTTATAATTCGTAAGTTATAATGATCATATTAATCCCATTAAGAGATGACAGGGCACTCATATATGCGGGTAGGGTGCATGGCTTCAAACCATATGGCAACACCACCGCCACCTCATGTGGGCAGGGTTCATGACTTCATTTCATGACAAATGTTTGTCACATAAAATTGATTCGTTGTTGAGTATTGGAGAATTAAAATGAATTAATAAAGTACTAGGATACTTGTGGGTAGATAGTAATTTTTGGTTTGTGGTTAATTAAGGGTAGAAATGATGTGATAGTACGGGATTGACCGGTACATGTGTTGGACTTAATTCCCGTCGTTGAGTCAATGGGGCGGGTTGGGCCGATCCATAGATCCTATATGGATTGGTGTCTTGTTTATCAAGTTGAGCATGTAACTTGGTTAATTTACAATGAATAAATTACTTGGTAAACAAGTCAAGCCAATGACTTTGATTACAAAGAATTTATTTATTAATTATTGTATAAATATGTTTTTACTAATTAGTATTTGAGTATGATAAAGAGTTTGTATTCTAGTCTAATTAGGTTTTCATGTTTAAATTAATATATATACCCGAGCTTGTCGGTTGTATCATTATGAGTAAAGTATTGTAATTTTCAAGCTAATGATAATTACAAGGATCGAGCTTATGATCTAAATCTTCGTTTATTGTGTTTATCGGTCATGGTTACCAAGCTTCAACATGGGTAATACCCATGAATGCACATTCCCCCTGATGAATGTTTATTCTAAAATTATCTATTTATTTACTTAATATTAATTTCTTAGTATTATTCCTCCAAACAATAATGATAAATATTAACGGATTATATATTGCAATAGTTATTTCTCTAAACAGATAGTCACCATACTAATTTGTGTTAAACTTAATTAGAGATCATTATTCATTATACATGACTCTTTAGGATCAAAGCTCAATGGCAACACTGTCATATATGTTGATAGTTGGGCCTACTTGTTCGTTCTCATCCAGAAACGATTAAAATTCAAATTTGCAATTATAGTTTGATTGCTGTGGTTGACTGGTTGGTATATGTCCTAATCGAGACTTGATAATAACTAATCACCATCGTATACATGATAACTACCAAAGTCATCATTTTACCTACTTATTTTTTCTTTTAAACGACCAACAAATATAGAATTACCTAGGTATTTTATACAGGGTGATCCAATGACAAAAAGTCACCGACAGTTGGCCCAACGTAGTCGTATGAAGCCCTTAAACGCCTATAAGTTATCTCTAGTTACGGAGAAAATCCACCCGCCCGAAGGTTGAAATTTGGTGACCAGGATCGATAAACACAAAAACGAAAATTTAGATCATAAGCTCGATCTTTGTAATTCTCATTAGCTCGAAAATTACAATTCACAATTCTTAAACTCTCTTAATGATATAACCTACAAGCTCGGGTATATATACTAATTTAAACTTGAAAACCTAATTAGACTAAAATGCAAGCACTTATCATACTCAAATACTAATTAGTAAAAACAAATTTAAATAATAATTAATAAATAAATTTCGTGTTGTCCAAGTCATTGGCTCAACTTGTTCACCAAGTAATTTATTCAATGTAAACCAAGTTACGTGATCAACTTGATATACAAGACACCAATCCATCATAGGCTCGATGGGTCGACCCAACCTGCCTTATTGACTTGAGGACGAGAATTAAGTCCAACAAAGGCCCACTGATGGTAAAACCCGGACAACCTTAGGATCCAACTGAATATCACAAAAATCTCGGTCTTTCTTAATTGAGTTGCCCATGTCCAGATCTTTTTATTTACTATATTTAATCAAAACAATCATACATTTTCCCTCCCTTTTTCTTTCATGTCTCTCATATTTAATCACGTTTATAACAATGTCTACAGTTAATATTCCCAGACAACTTTGTCCCACCACTGATGTTCAAATTTCGTACATTTACTCTCTTGGACTCATATAATATCTTCTAAATCACTGGACATGATTTAACGATCAAACCCAGATATTAAATCATATTATTCCAATCTTCCAAATGAATGTACTTCAGTTATGTGTAGCTGCTATGTCTTGTGGGATTTTAGTTACAGCTCACTTCAACTCCACCTGCAATTCCAATGATTCCATGGCATTGAAACGTTTCATGGACGGAATGGGATCCGCCATTAATTCGTGGACTTCAAATTCTCCGAATTGCTGTGATTGGGATGGTGTCACTTGTGATTTCTCGGGTAAGGTTATCGAATTAAAACTATCCAAGAAAAATTTAGTCGGAAATGTGCCCGATTTGTTAACCGATCTAGACCAGATTAGAACAATAAATCTATCTCGTAATTTACTCAAAGGCACTCTCCCAATTTCAATATTCCAATTGCCTTATTTACAAGTTCTTGATTTGAGTTCCAATGAGTTTTCTGGTTCTTTACCAGATAATATAAACCTGCCTTCGGTCCAATTATTCGACATTTCTGATAATAACTTTAAAGGTCCACTTCCATCCAGTTTTTGTATCAATTCGATTGGAATTAAGGTTCTTAAGTTTGGGGAAAATTTCTTTAATGGTGAGATTCCATCTGAATTTGAGAATTGTGGTTCTTTGGAATGGCTTTCTTTAGATGCAAATTTGTTTTACGGAATCATACCGGATTATCTATTCAGTCTACCAAGATTGTCTAGATTGTATCTTCAAGATAACAATCTAATCGGTCAGCTTCATAATAATCATCCCTCAAATCTTGTTTATTTAGATGTTTCAATGAATGGGTTTTCGGGAAATCTGCCTGATTTCTTTCACACCTTTCCGAATTTAACTTATTTTGCTGCTCATTCAAATAAGTTGAATGGTGAGATACCAGTTTCACTGTCGAATTCTCGCACCATTTCTTCGTTGATATTAAGAAACAACTCATTTTCGGGTTTGATAAGTTTAAACTGCTCGTCGATGATCAGCCTAGTCTTTCTTGATTTGGCTTTTAACAAGTTTTCAAGATATATTCCTGATATTTTGCCTGCTTGCGCATCGTTAAAAACCATATATCTAGATAGGAATAAGCTGACGGGACGAATTCCAGAAAGCTTCAAAAGGTTTAACTCTATATCTCTTCTTTCCATCTCAAGGTTAAACTTGAATAACCTCTCTCTTTCCTTCCAAATTCTTCAACATTGCCATAATCTCACCACTTTGGTCATCACACAAAGCTTTATCAATGAACAGATGCCATCTGTCGCGAACCTACGGTTCAAAATGCTTGAGAATCTTTTGATGCGAAGTTGTAATCTCACGGGTATAATTCCCTTGTGGTTAGATGGTCTAACAAAACTCAAGATTTTGGATTTGTCATGTAACCAGTTGAACGGACAGATTCCCCTCTTTTTAGGAAATCTAGAGTGTCTTGGTTACCTGAATTTATCAAACAACTATTTAACCGGTGGCATTCCAAAAAGCCTCACTGAATTATTGGGCCTTCGGTTCCTTAATGTCTCGTTAAGGAATCCTTTGAAGTTACCTACGTTCAAGAGGCGTGGGATGAGTGGTAAAATGGTGCCATACAGTTACGGGGTTCAACTTAGACGAACACTAGACCTCGGTAGCAACTCTCTCACGGGTCCAGTCTGGCCCGAATTTGGAAGTCTTGTGAATATAGAGATTTTGAATCTAAGATACAATAAGTTATCAGGTAATATTCCAAGTAGTTTGGGGAAATTATTCAGGATATAGACTTTGGATTTGTCTCATAACAATTTGTCTGGGGAGATACCTCACTGTTTGGTACAACTACATTTCTTGTCAAAGTTTAGTGTTGCGTATAATATTTTAAAGGGGCCCATTCCTTCTGGAGGCCAATTTTCGACATTTTCAAACTCAAGTTTTGAAGGAAACGTGGGTTTATGTGGTGAATTCTTTACAAAATGTGATAAAGTTCAAGATTTGTTGCAAAATCAGGCATCTAAGAATAAACAAGTTTCTATCACTAATTTGGTTGAATGGGCCGGGTTTGTCATTGGTTTCCTTTTCTCGGTCGTTGTGTTTCTTGTTATTCCAACAATTCGGGAATTTCAGATTGGAGAGATATGAGTAATTAGTCCTTTGTTCATGTTAAAGATAGGGTAAGTGTTATTTTCTGTCTATGTGACATGTTATAAAGTTAAAAAATTTGTATATAACTTTCCTCAATTACACTGTTTTCACCTTTATATACCAAAATCTGGTGTGCCAGTGATAATTATATTTATGTTTGTAGTTGTTATCATTCAGTTAGTTAGTTGTCGAGATAGTAGACGCCGCCATGTTTCAGTTTCACTTTATGTTATATAGAAAATGTAACAGAACACATGCATTTTCACATTTCATTTGTAATCCCTTTCTCTGGTATTACCGTCATTCTCCTTCAAAAGACCATTGCCATTTTCAACAAATAGCCATGGATCTGGTTATTCAAGTCTCGATGTTTCAAATCTAGGCCAAACGAAGGAAGGGACAGTGTCGATTATAAACGGGAAGGAACAACTGAGTTTACAGAGCCGGCTATAGGGTATGGCGGGGTAGTCGACGGCCACAGGCCCGACACCTCGCTAGGCCCGAAATTTTTTATCTTTTTTTTTAAATTATATTCACTTTTATGAAAAAATATATGTATATTCAATGTTTTAACACAATTACATAACCACTAGCTTGGTCTAGTGATAATGGGTATGACATCTCTCTCTCTCTCTCTCTCTCTCTCACACACAACTTTAAAACTCATAACTTTGAGAGGGGAGATGTTAGGGAGAGCTATGAGCACTTTATTTATAACTCTCCCACCACACATTATCAATGGTCAGTGTAATAAAAATTCCTTGCCGTCTTACGAGCTGGCGTATGGACTTCTGATTGAAAGAAATGAGGGCGAAACTAGATTTTTTATGATTACTTTTAAAAAAGAATTTATCAACTATGACTATTTGGTAATTTACCCTTTGCGTTTCTATATAATAGTAATCATATGATGCATTTCAAGCCACACACATGATTTTTGTTTGTTTTCAAACCAAACTTTTGACTTTCCTTTTTTTTTTTCTAAAATTTATTTTTCGTTTGCATGTTATTTTGTCAAAGTCGCCTGTTCTCCATCTATTGCCTCTTCTCGTTTTATTATAACTCATATACTATTTCCTAGAAGTTGCATAGAAAGTAGCCCTTTTGAATAAATATTTTTAATGGAGTCTATTTATTTATTAGAAGTTACTTCATTTCAAAACTAATTTTAATTCATATGCTTTTTAACTTTTATTTTAACTGTAACTAGGAGAACTGAACAAAGAGGAAGAACCTAGGATAACAATAAAAAAAGCACTGAAATGTTTAAAGAAGGCAAATAGAGCTTAAAACGTGTTCGACTGTTTTAGCACCGAGAGCATTGAGTGTTGAACGATTTTAAGAGATGATGAGAGGATACCGAAGCTGCAATTAGAAAGTGAAATGTAAGAAAGACTGGAAAGTATTACAGTTGACTACAACCCAAACAAAGACGATTGACTTGTGTCTCCGGGTAAAAAGAACAATCAAATACACAAAAGAGAAACAACTTTTTAAAACTAGAATAACAAATCTCCATTTATCTAATGGATTTCTCGCTAAAATCCGAAGCCGTTTGTTCTTGTTCTTAGTTCTTATTTTTCAGTTGGTCTATACTGAAATGATGGTAGTTTTGTGGATATGGGTATTTGTTCTGTTCTCTCTACAAAGTCAGGTTTTTGTGATCTCACAGAACCTCCTGACATGCAATTCCGATGACTTAAGAGGATTAGCGGGTTTCATGAAAGGATTGGAATCACCAATTGATGGATGGCTCTCTTCTTATTGCTGCAACTGGGCAGGCATCACTTGCGATTCCTCTTCTGGTAGGATTGTTGGATTACAACTCCCGGATAAAAGATTAGCTGGCCAGTTCTCTGATTCAGTTTTCTATTTACGACACCTTACAACACTCAATCTTTCCAACAATTACCTTTTGGGCCCTCTTCCGATTTCCGTCTTTCATCTCATCCATTTGGAAACACATGATTTGAGTGCGAATGAATTTAATCAGGTTTTACCGGTTAGCATAGATCTGCCTGTACTTCAAGTATTAGACATCTCTGATAATAACTTCAGGGGCTTGCTTCCATTTGGTTTATGTGTTAATTCCACCAGAATTCGAATTCTTACTTTCGCCAAGAATTATTTTACTGGAATTATTCCACCGCAGGTGCGGAATTGCATTTTTCTTGAAAATCTGTCTGTTGCTTCCAATTCTATTTCTGGTATGATCATACCCGATTTCTTACTCAGATTACCAAGATTGAAGGAGCTGGCTCTTGATGACAACGCGTTCACTTCCATCAGCGGAATTGGTAATTCCTCCAGTTAACTGGTCCGTTTACACATTTCGTCCAACAGGTTGTCCGGAAATATACCTGATATCTTTCATAACTTTCCGAATTTGAGTCATTTTTCAGCTCATTCTAATAAATTGTCTGGTATGATACCTCCATCTTTGTCAAATTCACAGACCATGTATTCTCTAAACTTGGGAAACAATTCTTTGGATGGTTCAGTTGATTTTAACTGTTCGGTGATGGTTAATCTTACCTCACTTGATCTTGGCAGTAATAACTTTTCTGGTACAATTCCTGCAAATCTTGCATCTTGCCACAAATTAAAAGCTTTAAATCTTGCAAGAAACAAATTCATCGGCCAAGTTCCAGAAAGTTTCAAGAACTTTGAGTCTCTTTCTTACCTTTCACTTTCCAATTGCAGCTTTAATAACCTCTCATCAACTCTTAAAATCCTACAACACTGCCCTAATTTAACTGTATTGGTACTCGCCATGAACTTTCAGACAGAACAGCTGCCATTTGATGATAGTTTACAATTCAAAGCACTCAAGGCTCTAGTGATTGCCAATTCCAGGCTCACAGGTAGCATTCCGTCTTGGTTAAACAGTTTGAAACAGTTGCAGTTGTTGGATCTTTCATTTAATGAGTTGACAGGAACGATTCCAGCCTATTTAGGCAATTTTGAGTTTCTCTTTTACTTGGATTTATCAAACAATTCCTTGTCTGGAGAGATACCCAAGAATATAACACAGTTACAAAGCATGACTTCAAGAGATATCTCATTAGAGGAACCGTCACTGGATTTCCCGTTCTTCAGGAATAGCGACAAGAGCCGTAGAGGGTCAATGTTACACTTACAGTACAATCAGATCATGAGATTTCCGTCACTCTTAGACCTCAGTAACAACATACTTAGTGGCCCAATCTTGCTGCGTTTGGGAACTTGAAAAACCTACATGTTTTGAATTTGAAACACAACAGTTTATCGGGTACAATTCCGAGCTCTTTATCAGGTATGAGGAGCATAGAGACGCTGGATTTTTCACATAAAAATTTAACAGGAACAATCCCTTCATCCTTGGCGAAACTAAGTTTTTTGTCCACATTTAGTGTCGCTTTTAATAATCTAGAGGGAGTTATTCCTACTGGAGGCCAACTTTTAACCTTTTCAAACTCTAGCTTCGAAGGAAACTCCGGTTTATGTGGTGATTTTTTCGTGAAATGTCAGAATAATCAAGACTCGTTGCAAACTCCGGCATCTGAGGATGGAGATAATGATGATGATAAAGAATTCCCCATCCTTTGATTTCTTGTGTTAACCGGGTTTGGAAGTGGTTTCCTTCTCACTGTCATATCATTGCTAGTTGTTCCCATAATCAGCATATCATATTAGCCTTAGATGACGTTATAGTTTCGTTACACGAATAATGACATTATAGTTTCGTTACACGAATAATAGTTTCGTTACACGAATAATGACGTTTGAGTAGAAGGTAATGAATAGTGAGTTGTTTCTACTTGACGGTATTCTGAGATCAATACTAATTGTGGTTATCATTTGATTAGATTTATATACAAAGGTGATAGTCTATTATAGATTGTCTCATTCATTTTTGGGTTAATCATCTATTTGTACTTTATTTATAATAATGATTATAATGCAAATGCTTATATCGTATTAGAAGGTATTTCCTTCTTTTTTTTTCTCTCCTTCCTATACCTCTCTATCAAAACCACTGTAGGATCTTAGTTGGTCTCCATCCTTTGTCTTTCTCTTGTCGTTTTGGTCATGCCTTGTGGATACGTTTTACTGAGTTTATGACATAATATATGAAATTACCAGTTCACTACCACCGACTTAACGGATAAAAATAGACGGGGTTAGAAAAAGGTATTAAAATGACAAGTTTAACGTGAAGTGATCATTTGCAATAAATTCAAAAACGGTACTAAAGTTGTGTAATTAAACAAACCACAGGTACTAAAAATAAAATGACGCTTAACTCTTACAAAAATATAAAAAAGATACAAATCTAATAAATCAGTTAACCAGTAACTTCTTAAATAGTTTAAAGGAAAGGGTGAATATTTATCAGAGGTGTTCAAAATTTGATTCGAATTCGAAACATTCGTAATTCAACTCGATTCGAATTCGAATATGAAGATTCCAATTCGATTTCAAAATATTCGAATTCGATTCGATTCGTATTCGAGTATAGTAATCGAATACAAATTCATGATTTTTTATTCGATTCAATTCGAAATTCGAATTCAAATTATATAATATATTAATATATATTTAATTTTTTAATTTGGGTCAAATCCTTAAATAATAAATATTAAAACATAATAATAAGTCCCAATAACTCATACTAATATTTCTTAATTTTGTCAATACTTAATTTTGAACTTATTTACATGTGGTATTATAGCTACTTTAATCTTATATTTATGTGCTTTACATCGATGATTATGATTTTTGAAGTTTTTGACATATGTGTCAATTTAAATTTATTCGAATTCGAGTTTCAAATATGAATAGAATCGAATTTCGAATATGGGATGTAATACGAATACGAATAGAATAATACAACTTTTAAACGAATACGAATCGAATACGAATCTCAGCAAAAAAATAAATTATTCGATTCGATTAACTTGAAAATTAGTTATTCGATTCGATGGACACCCCTAATATTTATATCTTAACCCAAAAATATGAACAAATTAGGGAAAATTCTAAAAATGATCCAAGTTAGATGAGAGATTCCAACTAAATGCTTAAAATCTAGGAATTCTCGAAATGTCTGTTATTTAAACTATGCGTGAAGTTTAGGTTGATAAACAAATCATGCGTGAAGATTAGTTTGGTAACTAAATCATACGTGAAGATTAGTTTAATAACTAAACTAAACTATGCATTCATACCAATTCGAAATTGTGTATCCCTACCATTTTAAATTTATATGATTATAATCAATATAATTAATTGTACTTATTTTTTTGTTATTCTCTAATAACTTTTAATATATAAAGTTTTATAAAATTTCAATTAAATATAGCGTTGATACATGAAGAAACGTGGATCGGCTCACTGGTAGACGATCAACTTTCCTCGGGTATGAGTATGCTATTTCACCGATGGTTCTCCGGAGTATGAATTCTTCCACCTACAAAACGAGCAGCACCGTGAACTTACCCCTCAGAAAGGGACAGAGGGGTCCTCTTTGGGGTAACCCTCCGGTGTGAGAATAAGAGATTGTAGGAGAAAATAATAATAATCTGAGAGTGAGTAAGGAATTGGAATGTATTTTCTTGCTTACCTCCCCTTGTGGAGGTGGTGTGGTACTTATAGTGTTAGGGTTTCCAATGATTGGGCTCAGATCCCATTAGGGCCTTTTTGGCCTTCTCCTATTGCTTTGCGCCACGTGTCCTTAGGACACCTGGTGCTTTTTCATTGATTATTCTCTGACCCAGGTATTTCACCTGACCCATGTGCAATCACGTGGTAGCACATGGGTTTTGCTGAGTTGTCCACCTTTCATTGGCAGCTGTCAACATCAGCATATTCTTATTCCTTAAAGGATACCTTCTGGAAGGTTGTCTGACGAGCACAATCAAGGTTGTCCTTATCCTGATTTGGATAAGGACGAGGTTGATTATGTGCATGTGTGATATGCGCCTATCCTGAGGATGCGCGAGGTCTTCTCTTTATTCTCACGCGCAGATGTTTCATGCGCAGATGTGATATGCGCAAGCATATGTAATATGCGCCACGCGCAGATGTGATATGCGTGAGCATATATGATGCGTGAGCACGCGCAGATGCGCCACGCGCAGATGTGATATGCGTGAGCATATATGGTGCGTGAGCATGTGATACGCGTGAGCATATGTGATGCGTGAGCATATGTGATGCGTGAGCATATGTGATATGCGTGAGCATATGTGATATGCGCCATGCGCATAGGTTTTGGCTTTGTGCCTTCATGATATCTTGATTTCAAGCCTCTTGTCTATATCTTGTGGGTTGACCCGCCCCGCTCGATGTTAAGGCGGGTACATACCTCTTCAAGCCCCCCCAGTCTAATGTGTGTCTTGTCTCGCGCGAGCGAGGTAAGATAGATATTAGACTTAATAGTTCTCTTTTAATAGGGTTTGTCTTTTCCTTTTTTATTTCTCATCGTTGCGCGAAATTCTACCCTTTTGGTTGAAATGAATCGTCCATGTACGTGGTTGGTTGGTGCTGACATGCGTCAGAGATGGAGACATGTGTTAGACTTTTCGTGTACTCGAGGTGCTACAGTTGCCTTTCCTGTCCCCTCACACAGTGTCAGGAACACGTGTCGCGCTCGTGTTGGCCTGCACCTGCGAGTGGGGGCGCGTGAACTCTGATCAGTACCTGTTTCGTTCCCTTTTATGTCCCCTCACACAGTGTCAGGAACACGTGTCGCGCTCGCGTTGGCCTGCACCTGCGAGTGGGGGCGCGTGAACTCTGATAAGTACCTGTTTCTCTCTCTCCTGGGCCTATAAAAGCAAGCCTTTTGAGTTGTTATTCTTCATCTTCATTGTTATTTCAGAGCTTTTTCTTTCCTTCCATTTTTATTCCGATTAAGAGCCTGTCTTTTGCTTCCAGATTTCCGTTCTTGAAGTAACCTCTGTTTGATTCACAGTTGTATGTCTGATAACCCAGACGCCACAATCTCCCCCAGCAAACGCCGTGTAAAATCATTAGTCATGTCCACTTTGAAGAAGACCGGCAAGGGAAAACGGGCTACCGAGGCCTCGTCGGAGGAGGTGGGGAAGGGCAAGACAGTGAAGAGGTGGGATGAGATTCCCTGCAAATTGAGACAGTCTGATTTCGACAGTCTCATCGCCTCTCAGGGTTTTCTCCCTGAGTACGGCTGTCTGCTCCCGGCGGCCGATCCGCCCACCGGCTATATCTCCTTATACTGCCATTTTTTCACTCACTGCAACCTTCGTCTCCCGATGACAAGGTTTATGGGTGCGCTGCTTCAATTTCATGGGATTCACATATCCCAAGTCCATCCTTTTGGACTTGTGCACATGACTCATTTTGAGTTCATGTGCAAAGCTCAGCGCGAGGAGCCCACCCCTCGGCGCTTTCAATATTTTTATAAGCCAAAAATCCAAGATTCTTGGTTCTCGTTCATTCCTCGCAGTCAGAAGGTCAAGTGCTGCACTGTTTCCTTCAAAAGCCTTCATGACTGGTCTGTGAAATTTTTTTATATTAAGGCTGGTGTGGTTCCCATCCGCATGACCATGCGCGCGATCACTTCTGCGCCCACGGATGAGAATGTTCTTAAAAACCCAACTGGCGCATGGGTTAATAAGTTGACTGCTGAACCATCCCCCGCCAAGAATATTTGCGAGGAGGCGCTGGTGGGGGTTGGTATGAGCAGGAGGTGGACCGACAGCGCGACTGAGCCTGTTATCCAAGTTGATGGCTTATGTGAGTTATTAGCTCATTGCATTATTTCTGCACGAATATAATTCGTTTTGCTGATATCATTTGTCTTGTTTTATGTAGTAAGCAAGGAGTACGTCCATGCCGCCTATGATGAGCATATGGATGGTGGCTCTGTCGCGCTGGGCGCTGGGGAAGTTGGTTTCCCCAATCGCTTCGATGATATGTTCATCCCTGTTGATTTGGGATTTTGCTTTGACAGCGATGCGCCTGGTAGGCCTTTGTACTTATGCTTATGCCTTTAGAATACCAAATTTGGTTAACATTTCTGTTGCACGTATTGTAGATGCGCTCGAGAACTATGAGCTGGAGCTCGCGGAAGAAGAGGTGGAGGAGGAAGCTGAGGTGCCACAACTCAAGCGTAAAGCTAAAGGGAAAACTGGCGCAGGGGCCAGTAAAAAACAGAAGAAAAATGATGCCCCTGTTGCTCAGGATCCTCCTACTCAAGCGAAGGGACTTAAGAAAACCAAGGGGTTTACCTCCAAGTTTTCCTTGTCTTCTTTGCCTCAAGGTGTGGGCAGTCCTCCTGTCCACACGAGGTATGGTGCCGCCACCTCCTCTCTTCGCGCGGCGGAAAAGGGAAGCGGCGCTGCGCCTGCTGTTTCCTCTTCTCCAACAGGTATACTTTGTTTATACTTTATGGTTTTATGAGCGTGATTCCGATAGAGTTATTAATGAATCTTTGCTCACTCAAATGTTTGTAGAGCCGGCGACCTTGGTGGATCAACCTCAGGCGCAACAAGGTACCGAGGCTGCGCCGAAGGTTGCTTTGAAGTCCCCTGTTTTACCCTCGAAAAGGGGGAAAATGGACTTCATGGCGATGTTTAACTCGCGAACGGCGGTGCGCCAAGGTATATATTGCGCTTTTATTTTCTGACTTTTTTCTTTTAGATCAAGTCATGAATCATTTCTCTTTGTTGGTTTTTTCATAGGAATTATAGCTGGCACACATGTTGGTACATGTGTGTCAGTAGTTCATAGTCTAGCATTTGTAATCGAGTCTGTAATGTAATTATGTTTATGATTATGTTTATGTTTTTGTAACAAGCGAAGTTGTCAACAAGTTCGCTCAGGCGAACTTGTTGAACAAGCGAAGTTAAAGACAACTTCGCCTGAGGCGAAGTTAAAGACAACTTCGCCTGAGGCGAAGTTGTCGTGTCTATTTAAACTGTTCGCTGTAACAGTTTAAGTGGTTGGTTAGGTTTTCGTTTCAATTGTTCAGTTCGAGTGTTACGTGTTTGCTAGTCAGTGTCTGTAATAGTGACCTCGAGTCACGTGTTCGGTTATCAATATAACGTGTTCGTTCATTGCTCGTGTGTTTGATTTACATATTCTGCACTCGTATCTAACTACGCAGGGATTCCGCACCTGCGCAGATAGCGACATCCCGTGTACGATCCGTCCAGGAGCCTACAATTGGTATCAGAGCCATCGGCTCGATTGTGAGGTTCGGGATTTCACGCGGGTGTAGAAAACGTCTCGTTTGACCTATTCGCGGGACGTGTTTTTATTGGGATTGTGTTTTACTCGTGTTTGACAGTCATTTGCAAGCCATAACATCGATCGGAAACTGCTAGATTGACGAAATCAGATCTGAACAGTTTCCTTGTTCATCGGGCGAAGTTACCGTTCTTCAGGCGAAGTTGCCGTCACTGGAAGTAGGGTTTCGGCGAAGATATAAGGATTAAGCGAAGTTAACCACAACTTCGCCTACCTCCTAAGTTCGCCTAAGCGAAGTTATCCTCAACTTCGCTTACCACCCAAGTTCGCTTACCTCCTAAGTTCGCTCATCCTAAGCGAATTTAAGGCCCAGCGAAGTTACACTTTCCAGCGAAGTTAACTTTCAAGCGAAGTTATTCTTAACTTCGCCTACTGTGCTGTTTGGAAGATTTTTTTAATTTTCGGGTTTTCGGGTTTTCGCAAAGATGTCGTCAATTAACATCTCCGATTTAGTCAAGATGGAAGTAGAAGCGGGGTCAGCCACTAAGGCCCCGAGGTTGATGAAAGGAACTGACTTCGTGGCATGGAAGGACAGATTCATCCAATACATTAGATACCAGGATGCAAAAATGTGGGTGTGCATCCAGGATGGATATATCCCCCCAACTATGCAATACGAAGGTCGTGATGTGGTTAAGAAGTATAGCAAAATGGAGGACGAAGAAAAAAAAATGTATGAGGCCGAGAGCAAGGCCCATGCTGCTATAACAATGGCACTTCCTCAAGAGGTTCTCCATACGTTCCGAAAGTACACTTCTGCGAGAGAGCTTTGGGATGCTCTTGAAAATAGATTCGAGGGGAACGTGGGTATCCGTGCATCAAAGATTAAACTTTTGAAGACTCAGTTCTCTGTCTTCAAATATTTGAAGAACGAATCACTGGATGATATTATCACCAGATACTATCATCTAATGACAGAGCTTAACAATTATTCGATTGCTTACCGAGAAGAAGAGATCGTTGAAAAACTTCTCGATGCTCTCCCACCGAAGTGGGAAATGTACACCGTTCTTATGAGGGTAGACAGAGACTTTCCTAATTATGATCTGGAAACGGCAGTAAACAAGCTCAGAACTTATGAGCTTAATATGGTTCGAAAAGAAACACCAACAGATCAGATACAAGACCCTGGTATGTATGGTGCAAAGGTTAACTCAGGCTCAAGTTCTAGGCCTGAATCTGCTGCTTTTTACTCAAAAGGGGAGTCAGGTCCTGACTCTTCTCATGAAGGAAACATTTCTGTGAACTTGAACGGTGATGTCTGTTTCGTTGCTGGAGGATCAAGTACTTCAAAGCCTCAAGCATCCACAAGTGGTTTCTCTGCAAATGCCTCAAGCAATAATTATTCCAAGATGCCTATGAGTGTAAAATCTGCTGAAGAGCAGTTTGCAGTCTATGCATCATTTATTGCTTCCTATGAAAACTACATCCAGGGGAAGATTGTGGACCCTGCTGTTCTGGATGAGGATTACGACCAGATCGATGCTGATGATCTGGAGGAGATGGATTTGCAATGGCAAATGGCAATGATTGTGAGGCGAGTTCAACGGTTTATGAAGAAAACTGGGAGAAAGTTTGTTGGTGGTAGGCCTGGATTCGACAAATCTAAGGTAAGGTGCTATAATTGTCAACAATACGGGCACTTTGCCAAAGAATGTAGAAATGAGAGGGTTGAACGAGGACAAGGTCGGCCTACACAACACTTTGGAGTTAACAGAGAGATTAATGCCATGTTGACCAGAGAAGCAGGTGAGTACAACTGGAACCTGCATTCAAATGAATCTGGTGAGCAGGCGAACATGGCTGAGGCTGAAGTTGAAGAATGTGAGAAGGTTGATGGAAATGAGAAAGCTACTGAAGAAGAAACAGCTTTCGTGGCAGATGACAAGGATAATCGCTCCGAGGTAAGTAATAAGAATATTTGTACTAATTGTGAGAATTTGTCTGAGCAACTAACAACAATAACTGATCAGTACGTCCGTTTAGATGCTGATTTTAAAACTATTAAAGAAGATCACCATTTTACGAAAGCAAGAGAAAACAGTTATAAAATTAAGATAAAAGCATGTGAAAAAGACATTCAAAGCTTAAAAACCAAACTTGCTGAGAAAATTGAAATAATTGATCTTAGTTATGAAGTTTTAGAAGAAAAAACTAAATTGATTGCTGATCGGGATAAACAGATTGCTGACCACCAGGTGAAGGTGGTGGAACTGAACCGCAAACTTGAGCAGTTCAGGAATTCCTCGGCCATCCTTGATCACCTCGTGAGTGATCAAGGTACCTCTGCAAAGAGGGGAGGAATCGGTTATCACGAGGTTCCACCACCCTTTAACCACAACTATACTTATAATCCGAGTGTTCAGAAATCTGTTGATTTCGAGGTTACTCAGACAACTCCCATCAAGGTTACAAATATAGAACCAAGTGTTAGCTGTGGCGAAACGAGTTCGCCTGTTTCAAATGTGAAAGTTTCTGTCTCGAGTCCAGTCTCATCGGAATCGGATAAGTTGTCTGAATCTGGTCAGACAAAAGAGAAGGTAGGGTTACCCACCGGTGGAGATAAAAATAACATTTCTAAAAAGAGTTCTCCACTCAATCCGTACGTCCCACCTTATGTGAGACGAACGGCTGGTAACACTGCCTCTACATCCAAACCAACATTTGACAAGAAAAAGGAGAGTCGGTGTTGCTTTAGATGTAACAAATTAGGACATCTAGTTGCAGATTGCCCTCTGAAGCCGAGATTCAGAGGTGTGAGGCCAAATAAAACTGAGGATAAGCGTCATTTTGTTACTGCTAAAAATGAAAACTTTTCAAAGTGTCAAAATGTAACTAATTCAAGTTTTTATAAAAACAAACCTCAGTTTTTCAACCAAACCACAAGATATAACACTTTCAATTCATATAGGTTTGGGAGGCATTACATTCAATCTGCAAGGAGATTTCCTAACAGGACTTACAGAAATTATCCTGATGCTAACTTGAGAAAGCCAGGGTATGGGACGTATCGATCCAAGACCAATTGGTCTTGGGTCCCAAGATTCTAACTCTTTGTTTTATTGTGCAGGAACAGTTGAACAGGGCTGCCAACAATCTTTGGATTGTAGATAGCGGCTGTTCCCGGCACATGACGGGCAACAAACACTTGTTGCAAGACTTAAAACCTGTTCAGGGTGCAAGAGTTAGTTTTGCTGGTGAGAGCGGAGGAAGGATCACTGGTAGAGGAACAGTGTCGAATGGGAGAATGACATTGGAGAATGTGAATTTTGTGGAGGAATTAAAGCACAATCTGCTGAGTGTGTCGCAGATTTGTGATAAAGATTACACTGTCCATTTCACGAAGAACGAAGCGATCGTATTAAAGCCTGGTTTTCAGATACCAGACGAATGGATAGTTATGAAAGCTCCACGTGAAACGAATACATATGTGATGGATATGAGGTCTACTGAAATGGCCACCGGAGAATCTTGTTTAATGACCAAAGCAAGCGAATCAGAATCAGAATTGTGGCACTGGAGAATGGGACATATTCATCTTCGGAAGATGAACTTCATTGTCAAGAATGGGCTTGTGATGGGCGTTCCCTTAAAAAGTTTTAACTTTGAAGACAAATGTATAGCATGCAAGAAGGGAAAACAACACAAGAAAACCCATCTCACCAAGAAGATCAATTCTATTGCCGGTACTCTAGAACTACTTCATATGGATCTCTTCGGTCCAGTGAATGTAAAAAGTCTAGGTGGTACTTCTTACTGCTTGGTGATAACTTATGACTACTCGCGATACTCGTGGGTATATTTTCTGAAAACAAAAGATGAGACGGCTCAGATGGTGAAGAATCTAATTACAAAAGTTGAGAACGTCATGAGTAAATCAGTTAAATACATCAGAAGTGACAATGGGACAGAGTTCAAGAACTTTGAAATGGAAATCTTCTGTCTTCAGAAAGGAATTGAACATCAATACAGCGCTCCGTATACTCCGCAACAGAATGGAGTGGCTGAAAGGAAGAACCGAACGTTAATTGAAGGAGCCAGAACTATGCTGGCAGACTCGAAGCTTCCTGTGATGTTCTGGGCTGAAGCAGTTGCTACAGCCTGCTATGTTCTGAATAGGGTGTTAACCGTTAAGAGACTTGGAAAAACTTGTTACGAGCTTATGCATGGAAGGAAGCCCAACTTGTGCGGTCTTGAACCGTTTGGGTCTCCTTGTTCGATTTTGAAGACTAATTCGAAATTTGGTGAAGTAGCCGATGAAGGAATCTTAGTCGGTTATGTAGTTGGGACTCCCAACAGACGGGTCTTCAATACTTCGACTTGCAAGGTGGAGGTGGTTTGTAACACCGACATTACTAGTTACCAATCGCCAAAACCAAGCAATGGACCTGCTGAGCTTTTCGACTATGTTAAGCTTTTTAAGTCGTTTAACGTACCTGATTTGGAAATTTCTGAAGAAGACGAAAGAGCTGTGACGAAGATGATACTTGATGAGGAAGAGAATATATTGCAACAACAGCTGATTGAGAAATCTCAACCTTCCACATCAAACACTATCGGTACCCCTACTGCCTCGACTGAAGATGAATTTATTAATCCTTTTCACTCTCAGCCAGAAACAACCATTGATGAGATCTCTTCAAATTTGGAAGATAATCTGCATGTCGGTGCTGTTCCGACCACGAGAATTCACAAAGATCACCCTTTGGAGAATATTCTAGGTGATGTGTCCACCGGTGTACAAACCAGAAAAAGCTTGACTGAGCACACCTGTGTTTATACAAGCATTAAGGAAACGGGTATACTGAACGAATGTTTGTACTCCTGCTTTATAAGCCAGATTGAACCAAAGAATTATCAAATGGCTTTAAAGGACAGCTCGTGGGTCGAAGCCATGCAAGAAGAGTTGGCTCAGTTCGAAAAGATGGAAGTTTGGACTTTGGTTGAAAAACCAAAGAATGTGCATGCTATAGGCACAAAATGGGTGTTCAAGTGCAAGAGAGATGATAAGGGAATTATCACTCGAAATAAGGCGAGGCTGGTTGTTAAAGGTTTTAATCAGCAAGAGGGTATTGATTACAATGAGGTGTTCGCTCCTGTCGCCCGGTTAGAAGCGATTCGATTGTTTTTGGCATTTGCTTCTTTTAAAAAGATGAAGGTATTTCAGTTGGATGTGAAGAGCGCGTTCCTAAATGGGAAAGTTGATGAGGTTGTGTATGTTGAGCAACCTCCGGGTTTTCCTGACCCAGACTTTCCTGATCACGTATACAAGTTGAGCAAGGCGCTGTATGGATTACATCACGCACCTCGTGCCTGGTATTCAACGTTATGAGACTACTTGCTGGAAAATGGTTTTGAAAGAGGATTGATCGACAGTACTTTGTTTGTGAAGAGAGAAGGAAGTGACTTCCTGCTGGTTCAAGTCTACGTTGATGATATCATTTTTGCGGCATCAAGAGTATCCATGTGTCAGGATTTTGAGGCTGTCATGAAGAAACGATTCGAGATGAGCGCTATGGGTGAACTAACTTTCTTTCTAGGATTGCAGGTTGATCAGAAGAAGGACGGGATGTTCGTTCATCAGACGAAGTACGTTCATGATGTGCTGAAGAGATTCAAGATGGAGGACAGTTCTCCATATGACACTCCAATCTGCGTCAATCACAAATTGGGCGCTGAATCAGATGGTGACGCAGATGTGGACCCAACTCTGTATCGGGCAATAATAGGTTCATTAATGTATTTAACTGCTTCTAGGCCTGATATAATGTTTGCTGTTTGTCTTTGTGCTCGTTTTCAGGCAAACCCAAAGGAATCTCACATGAAAGGTGTGAAGAGGATTTTGCGGTATCTCAAAGGCAAGCCGAAGCTAGGGTTGTGGTACCCAAAGGGAGGTGACGTTGAACTGGTGGCATATACAGATTCTGATTATGGAGGATGCAATCAGAGTCGGAAGTCAACAACAGGAGGCTGTCAGTTTCTTGGAGGAAGATTAGTTTCCTGGCAGTGCAAGAAACAGACATCAGTTGCAATTTCAACATGCGAAGCTGAATATATGGCAGCATCCAACTGCTGCTCTCAGGTTTTGTGGATTCAGCAACAATTGCGCGACTACGGTCTGAATTTCTTACTCACTCCTATTTTAATTGATAACATTGCCGCCATCTCAGTAATTAACAATCCCGTGAAGCACAGTAAAACTAAGCATATTGACATTCGTCATCACTTCATACGGGATTGTGCTGAGAAGAAACTGATCAAGATCGAAAAGGTTGATACACTGGAAAATTTTGCTGATTTGTTTACAAAAGCGTTTGATAAATCCAGATTTCAAAACCTAATTGAGCTGAACGGGATGATCAATCCCGAGTAACCATGTCTTTGTGTTTTATTTTAAAAAAAAAAAAAATTGTCATTATTGCTTAAAAATTAGTCGGTTATCTCAGTTTGATGGACATATCCTCGGATATGTTTTGGTCCTCGTTTCGACTTAGAGAATGAGGATCGCCATTAACCAGAAGACTGAAAGTGATCGGGGCAGTTATGACATGTGTTCTTTCAGTTGCTGAAAATTAGTCGGTCATTCTTAGTAAGAAAGACACATACTTGTATGTGGTCGGTCCAGTTGATCCATTGGATCTTCAGGATTGCCGTTTACCTGAAGACTTTGACGTGATCGGGGCGATTGAAATCAAAAATTTTATAGGGAAATGAAATTACTTTTCAAGTCTATTACTTCGTATGAAGTAAATGTGCTATGTTTAACAGAAAATTGATCCAACCTTGGAAAATGATATATTTACTGATTGTGTGTACTTAACTAGTGAAGTTATTAGGCTTAAAAGGCTTTAGAACAGTCATTGTATGTCATGGTAATTTTTATGGTGCGTAAAAGTGTATGTGATACTAACTTAAACTACTCGAATTTACGTGGAAACTCCTTAAGAGTTTTGTATGTCTTCATACATATCTTTCCGAATGATAGGCAGAAAAGCGACTACCCAGTCATACACGAGCCCGTGAGTGTTCTGATTCCCGTGAAGAAAGCATTGCAAGACACTGCAGTGATCCAGATTCGGGACTTGCAGTGGTTTAGTACTCCGAAGTCTATAAGTATGTATAGTTAAAAAAAAAATACATGTATATTTTTCAGTACTTATGAGTCATTGTAACAATCAAGACTTCTCAATTCTGGAGTAAGAAGAGAACGGGAAGCAGACAACAAGTATCTACAAGTTAATCAGACACTATGGGTCGAAGTCAATTCGGGGTGACTTGGGTATAGCCAAATACGCTTTGAGAATAGATAGAAGGCATCATTATCTCTGAGTTGTTGCCCACTTAAATTTTGAGCTTAACTGAACCTTAATCCGTATCACAGAAACGATGAAAACCATTTAAGTTATTTACATGCTTACAACCTGTTTCTCTATGTCATAATACAGCTAAACACGGATCCAAGTGATAGTCACGTAGTTAGTATGATTCCTGTTAGGATCTTTTCTAAAACGCAGTGGTCCCTGACTAGACTGAAATTTGATCCCTTATTTCGTTAAATTTTTATAAGTTTTTCTATTTTTGTAGTTGGATTATCTTATAACTGGTTACTTGGACATGATCATTTTTGTTTAACTCTTTTTGGAAGCTTCTAATGTTAAGTGCAAGATTCTTCAAACTTAAAGGGTTGATTTTGAAATTACGGGCGAAGTTGTTGAATCAGGCGAACTTGTGCTTAACTTCGCCAAGGCGAAGTTAAGCGTAACTTCGCCTGACCAACACTGACCCTATATAAGGACTTTTCAACAGTAAACAGTATCATTATTTTCAACTTATTTCCGGCGAACTTACAAAAATTCCGGCGAACTAGAGTTATTTCCGTTTTCGATCTTTGATTCCGGTTTCTATTATTCAGTGAGGGTATGTGTTGTCGATATCCTTCATAAACATACTCGTTCTTTATAGTTTTCACCCGGTTCGAGACCTCGGGTCGTCGGTCCTTCAAAACCAAAATTTTTCAACCTTGTAATACGTGTTCATGGACGAACTTTTCGTCCTAATTCCATAAATATGTGTTGTTCTTCACTACTGGATCTTCAAATCGTCCGAAATCATCGGATCTAGACCCTTTGAATCTGAACAGTCGCCGTTTCAGATTCAGGCGAAGTTAGGGTTTAGGCGAAGTTATCCACAACTTCGCCTGAAGCTTAATTTCGCCTGTGGCGAAGTTATCCGTAACTTCGCCTTGAATTCAAGTTCGCCTAGGGCGATGTTGTGCTAAGGCGAAGTTATCATCAACTTCGCCTATACCAATTCACTTAACAGTTTTTAGACAAACTTACAGATGAAGCGAAGTTGTTCCCAACTTCGCCTCACCTTTAAGTTCGCCTGTACAGGTTTAATCACAACTTCGCTCGTGGTACAAAGCGAACTTGTGAGTTGCTTAAACGTTGTCTAACTTGTTTCGTTTTGTGCAGATATGGCTGCTGTTGGCGGTGCTGGTGGTGACGACGGTGATGATCAACGACAGTTCTTTCCGGCCCATAACCAGTACATCACGCTAGATCCAGATGCAAGGGGTGTGGAAGACTACAGGGAGATAATCACGTTTCTCCAGCGCTCAAGGATCTTTCATGCGATCACAAATACCCTGCCCATTTCACTGCCTAACATAGAAGACTTTTGGCAGACGATATTTTATGATTGCAGGCCTGAGCCCCCGGTGATGCGAGCAACCGTAAATGGTCATGCTATACAGTTTTCTTCTGAAGATATACGGTTGGCTTTGCAGTTTGGAGAAGAGACAAGGGATGACCCAACGGAGTTCGTAGCTCCTTTTCGTGATGGAGCGTACCTGAGGATGGGTTATTCAGGTCCGTTGGGGGACACACAGAGGAGGAAAGGTTTTTTACTGGATCAGTGGCGCTTTCTAATGCATGTATTGATCGTATGCATGTCTGGGAGGAAGGCAGGAACTGATGGGATGGGCGCGACGATGCAGTCTGCCATGATTGCCCTGACTTACAACCGACGATATTCATTTAGTCAGCTGATATTTTACGAGATTGATCGTCAGAGGAGGGCTGTGGCGCGCGAGCGATTTACTATGTATCCTCGGTTCTTACAGATGATCCTCAATCATGTCGCTCCGTCGCTACCGCAGAGACGCCCTATAAGATACGTCGAATGTGTGACGAAACGTATCTTCGCTCAGTGTCGGACTTCGAGCACACGTAGCAAGCCTGAGCTGCGTCCCAGGCATACTCCACTGTTTGGGTATCTTATCAACCCGGGGTATGTTCCTGCAGGAGGGGACGAGTTCAGAGACCCACAGCCACATCAGGCGGCAGCACCCCATGCTGTACCAGCTGCGCCTGTTGTATCTACTGTTGCCTCTGCTGCTGTGCCAGCTGCTGCATCTCCTGCTGTGCCTACTAATGAAGATGTCGATCTTGATGCTGCTTTTAGCGGCCATGGATTGTTTGATATGGATGTCTCAGGTTCTCAGGTCATGGAGGTTACTAGAGCAGTTACTTCGGTAGCTGACTCCGATCTTGACGAAACATTTGCTGAAGCGAGACGACTGATGGTGTCTCGGGAGAGAACGACTGGAAAGAGGCCGAGAACTGTTGACGAGGATGATGAGGAAGTTGATGAAGAAGAAGCAGTTCAACTTGTGCTCAGGCGTTCGAGAAGAGAACGGACAGGTATGGGTTCGGGAGCTGGAGAATCTTCAAGGCTGGTACGATTTGCTCCACCTGCCTTGTCTGGTATGTCTCTTATTCCTTCTACAGCACAGGTTACTGCCGTCGAGACGTCGGCCCCAGCAGTTATGTCTCTACCACCCCAATCGCTTACTCCACCGGTGGTAGTTGCACGATTTGTTGAGTCGACCGTCACTACTACTGCAGGGTTACCAAGTGTACCACCTGCGGTCACTTCTGCTGCTGATGTCCCGCCGACTCCAACGCCTACTTCTGACTCCGAAAGGATTGCATCGCTAGAGCGGATTGTTACTGAACAGACAAAGACCATTCAAAGCCTAGTGGAATCCAATCGACTGCAAGCCTCCCTCTTGGTTGAACACGGGAAAGTAATAGATGCCTTCAAGGCATTCTTGGCATCTCATGGGGAGAAGACTTGTAGGGGAGATGAGTTGAGGACAAAACGGAGAGAAGATCAAGACGATGATCCCAATGCACCGGAAGGTGCAGGTGGTGAGCTGCCAAGAACCTCTCAGGCTCTTGGGGCTTCCACAGCTGAGGGGGAGTCTGCAAGCGCAGCCGGTGACGACGTGGTAGATGTTAATGATGTTGCTGATGTTGAAGATGTTATAGACGCGTTGAAAGAGCTGGATGAGGATGATGATGAGTTTATGATTGAAGAAGATGTGCTGCCGGTTGATGAGATTGAGAAGATCGGTGAGCAAATTACTGTTGAAAACGTGATAGAGGAAGGGGAGATTGTAGATGACTCCGTGGAACACGAGATTCCGGAGGTTGAGAGACCAGAGTTGGGTGATGAGAGTGTGGTGGAAGATACTGAATGGGAGGAACAACCGAATTGGAAGGAAGGTTGTGCTCACTGGTTCATAAAGACGAAGAAGCCGGCGATCCCTAAGATGTTCAAAACAAGTTACAATATTAAGGGATACGCAGAAGCAAAGAAAGGTATTATCTGCTGGATATATGATGAGCAGCTGCGGCTCTTCGTGATCAAAAGATACGATGGAATTCAGTACTTCAGGAGAACGTTGAGATCTTTAAACACACTGCCTGAATGTGAGGTAAAAGATTTAGCCAGATTGGGATTGATAAACCGAAGTGAAGACAACATGGCTAGAATCATCGGGAAGATCGTGTGGAAGGAGTGTATTAAGGAGAAGAAGTTTGAGCTGATGAGACCACAAAAGGGGAAACTTGTCGAAGACAAGGATAGGGGTCTGAGAGTTGATGGAAAACCTTGGATGGTTATGAAATATAAACCGATCCGGTGCCTTAAAGAAGTACCGATGAAGCTCATGCCCAAGGACGTGCTCAAAGACCTAAAATGGTGGTTCGTGGACTGTGAGACAGCGGAGGCGGTAATGGAAGATGAGGATGAACAAGAAGTGCTTAGGGTTTACGACCCGATGCATCTTGTTAATCTATCGCAGGCTGATCTGAAGGTGCTCAACGAGAAGAAGATCTTCTACATTCCTGCTTGGAAGGATCAAGCTAGGAAATATCAACGGGTGGTGTCGGTGTGTGTTAGAGAGGGAGCGCACGCGTAGAGATGCAAGATTACAAGACTCAAGATTTGAAGATCAAGATATGAAGCTACTGCCAAGGGGGAGTCTGTTGGTACATGTGTGTCAGTAGTTCATAGTCTAGCATTTGTAATCGAGTCTGTAATGTAATTATGTTTATGATTATGTTTATGTTTTTGTAACAAGCGAAGTTGTCAACAAGTTCGCTCAGGCGAACTTGTTGAACAAGCGAAGTTAAAGACAACTTCGCCTGAGGCGAAGTTAAAGACAACTTCGCCTGAGGCGAAGTTGTCGTGTCTATTTAAACTGTTCGCTGTAACAGTTTAAGTGGTTGGTTAGGTTTTCGTTTCAATTGTTCAGTTCGAGTGTTACGTGTTTGCTAGTCAGTGTCTGTAATAGTGACCTCGAGTCACGTGTTCGGTTATCAATATAACGTGTTCGTTCATTGCTCGTGTGTTTGATTTACATATTCTGCACTCGTATCTAACTACGCAGGGATTCCGCACCTGCGCAGATAGCGACATCCCGTGTACGATCCGTCCAGGAGCCTACAACACAAGCTGCTGGCGGCACTGCTGGCGCCGGAGCCAGCGCCGTTGGTTCTGCTCCTGCTCCTGCAAGCACTGAATCTCCCCTCATTGGAATTACTAAGGAGCAGGAGACTGTTTTACGCGCTGATCTAGCGGCGTCGAGACCTCCCTCACCTCCTCCTGCGCGCAGCCCTCCTCGCGAGACTGGTTTTGATTTTTCCAAGTCGCAGGAGAAAAGACCTGTTACAGAAGATGATGAGGAGGTCAATTTTGAAGACTCCGATGGTGGCCGCGCAAGCCCTGTAGCGCCACGAGATTTCGTGGCGCAGCCTTCTCGTGGGGCTGGCGCTGACTTTTCTGCTTGCTCTCCGCAGGTATAAGTTCGTTTTGCTCCGCTGCGCGGACTTCCATATTAGTGTTTAGATGACTAGAACGTTGCTTTGTGTTTGCAGGAAGCCGATCACATATACCGCCCGAGATGGAATATTACTGAGGATAGCTCATTTCAGTCCATGGGTGTGTGTGAAGATTTCTGGGCTCACTCTGTGCCTCCAGCTGAAAGGAGGTTTCAGGAGGACCGCGCTCGCGTGGACTTGCTCAATGACCATCTTTTTGCTGGGTCTGCGTTCTTTGCTGCCTCCCAAGAGCTGCGCTATGATTATGTAAAGGTGCGTGATGCTCTTGCGGAGGCCAAGCAAGAGGCTAAGGTGTCTGCTTGGAATCTTTCTGACGCTCGAGAGAGAGCTGAGAAACTCCAAGCAGAACTCAGCGAGAACCGAGCAAGTGCCAACGCTGCCTTCGTGAAGCGTGGGCATGAGCTGCAGGCTGCGCGGGAGAAGCTGCAGGCAGCAGAGGCGGATGCGGCCAAGTACGCGCGGCGAGTGCGCGATTTGGAGCTAGATGCAGAGGCGCGTGATCAAACTCTTGTGCAGGCTATCACTGACAAATCTTTATTAGAGAGTGAGGTTGCGCGCCTGAAGAAAGAGCTTGAGGCCGCGCGGGCAGAGAAGGATGAAGCCCTGGCGACGGCAGCGTCTGGCCAAGAAGAGCTCGATGCTGCGCGAGCGGAAAGGAATGAGGCCTTGGCGGCAGCAGCGTCCGACAGAGAAGAGCTAAAACAGACCAAGGAAACTGTTGAGTTGTTAAACTCTCAGATTCCTGCTCTTGAGACGTCTGTTTCTTCCCTCGCGCAGGATCGCCAATGGCTAGTCTCACAGGGTATGACTCGTTGCGCTTATGAGATGAAATACTCAGACGAGTTTCAGACCCTTGTGATGGATTGCAACGCTGCCTCGCGCTTGGTGGGTCGAGCTGAAGGGTTTAAGGATGGCTGTGAATATAGCATGCTGAAGAAGAACCCATCCGACTACCCTTATCAGCTCGACGTCGTCTGCGCTGACATGGCCGAGGTGGGGGAGAAGTATTTGAATACTCCCATTCCCATCCTTGGGCAGGTATTTTAACCTTAATGAGTTTACCTTGACTTATTTTCCTAGTCTTTTTGTACTTATACTTTTCCTTATGATTTGCAGATAGCCTCGCTTGCTGATCAGCCCGATCTCGGCGCTCTAAAGAAATTACTTGACGAGTGTGAAGGGGCTGGTGGCGGCGATGATGGCGCGGGCAATGCTGCCTCTGCTAGCGGCTCTGGCGTGGCCAAAGGACCCGCTCCTGACACTATTGTGATAGAAGACGACTCCATTCAAGATGAACAGCTTGACTATGGCAAGTTTGGAGATGACGAGGAGCGGGCTGCGCCAGATGCTGAGGGAGGTAATGATGAGGGCGATGAAGAGGCTGACGTTGATATAGAGACTTGAGAAGCCCTTCATGTTTTTTTTTTATTTGTAGTTTGTATCTCATCATTTTGTAAATTTGTAAATTTCTATGTTTTGGAATGAAATTTTGTTTTTCCCTTATTCGTATCTTGCGCATTCCCCATTCATCTCTTTATATTGCATGTTTGCTTGTTGAATATAAGATATGCTTGCACGTTGAAATTTGAACAAGGTTGTAAGGAAATTATTTTACTTAATCCTTGTCATATTTTAAGTGATTTTGCAATATCTTGACTATGTTGACACGTGCCTTGGCGTTTCATTATTCCTCTTTTGCGCGACGTTATCGCGCATTTATTATAGGGAATTATGAGTTTTTTTTAGCCTTTACGTGTCAGTATGTGTTACTCTGATATCCATTACAATTCCATGCGCGATCTCGACCTGAGACCTTAACAACTATGTTTTGGCATGTGCTTTGCCTTAGTTGTGCTTAGGTATTTTTATGGTCTAGCTGCGCAGCATGTAGGATGGATGTTGTGAGTGATTTGAGCTAAGGCTCGTATTATTGGGCTAAGGCCCTGAGCTAAGGCTCATATTATTGGGCTAAGGCCCTAACGTTTTAGAGTTAAAACTCGTTAACCGCGTTTGAGCTTGAAGCTCGCGCATTTATGTTTTACTTCGTTTTATTTTTAGTTTTGATGTCAATACAATGTTGTCATATTGCTCAAAATTAATAAAGGGAAGTGTGAAACATGTATGCAAAAGGTAATAGAACACACATTAAGAGAAAATAGCGCTTATCATTATTCATAATGGCTTAAAAAGCCTTGATTACAAACTTGACAATTTTTACATGAAACATTTTCTAAGCTGTGCTGCGTTCCATACGCGCGGGATCTTCTTTCCATTCAAATCTTTTAAAGTGTATGCGCCTTTTCCCAATTTTTCCGAGACTTGATAAGGTCCCTCCCAGTTGGGGGACATTTTTCCCGGAGGTATTGCGCGGCTAGCTTCATTGTTCCGAAGGACAAAATCGTTCTTCTTGAAGTAGCATTCTTTCACGCGTTGATTGTAATATTTTTCTAGTTTTTTCTTGTATTTGGCTTCACTGATGATAGCCGCCTCTCTACGCCCTTCAAGTAAGTTGAGATCCAACCTCCTTTCGCGCTCGTTATCAATCTTACTCATCATGAGCACTCTATGGGATGGGCATCCAATTTCTGCTGGAATCATAGCCTCCGTTCCATAGGTTAGGCTGAACAGGAATTCGCCATTGCTGGTTTTGCTTAATGTCCTGTGCGCCCACAGGACATTAGGTAGCTCCTCGACCCATGAATGGGATTCTCCCTCCAACCTTTACTTCAGCCCATTCAGCAACCTTTGGTTCGCGCGCTCCACTTGGCCATTCCCCTGAGGGTGGTATACTGAAGTGAAGATTTGGTTGATGCGCAATTCCTTGAGCCAACTGGATATCTTCCTGTCGGTTAATTGTTTGCCATTGTCGCTCACAATTTCCATGGGCAGGCCAAAACGGCATATGATGTGGCTCCAAATAAATTGCTTCATCGCCTCGGCTGTGATTTTTGCTAGTGGCTTGGCTTCAACCCATTTTGTGAAATAGTTTACTGCCACTACCAAAAATTTTACTCGCCCTTGCGCTTGCGGTAGGGGACCCACAATATCGATTGCCCATTGTGGAAAGGCCATGCGGAGGTCACCGGAATCAAGTTGTTCTTTGGCCGCATGGTGTTTGGCGCATAGCTCTGACACGCTTTGCATTTTTGGATCTCTTTTAACGCGTCCAAGTACATGCCTGGCCAATAGTAACCTGCGCTCATTGCCTTGGCAACCACCATGCGCGGGCCAACATGTATTCCACAGATTCCTTTGTGTATCTCTCTGATCACATAGCTTGCTTCCTCAGCATCTAGGCATTTCATGAGCGGTCCAAGATAAGAGCGTCGATATAACTTACCATCAAGCAGTTCGTAGTTCTGCGACTTGTGTCTTATCTTCCTCGCCTGTGCGCGATCGTCCGGTATCTATCCCTCCTTCAAGAATTCCATTAATGGAGTTATCCATGATGAAGGTGTTGTATGAATTACAAGGACAGACTTCGCTCCCACCGACGGGTTGCTCATTACTTCCACCCTGACATCTTTGCCAAAGTGATCGAAGCTGGTTGATGCCATCTTACTCAGCGCGTTGGCAGACTTGTTTTCACTGCGCGGAATATGTATGATTCTGAAGAAGTCAAATTGCTCGATGAGTTTTCTCGCCTGCTCTAGATACAGAGGCATGGTGTTCTCCTTGGCATCATAAAGGCCATTGACCTGTGCTGCTACCAAGTATGAATCAACATGGGCCTCTAGCTTTTTAACTCCGAACTTGTGCGCGATGCGCAGACCAGCCAGCAGGGCTTCATACTCAGCTTCATTGTTGGTGCTCTTGAAATCCAACCTGATTGCGTAAGTATACTCATGACTTTCTGGATCCACCAGCTTGAGGCCTGCGCCGGACCCTTCATTGTTTGAAGCTCCATCAGTGAATAATCTCCAAACATTTTTTTCATTATTGGCTTGCGGAGGGTCTACCTCGCGCTAGCCTCTTCAATTTTTCCTTCAGGGATTTCTGCGATGAAATCAGCTAAGACTTGTCCCTTTATTGCTGGACGGGGCTTATAGGCGATCGTGTGCTCTCCTAATTCCAGCGCCCATTTTGTCAGCCTTCTTGAGAGCGCGGGACGCCGCAAGACTTGCTGGATGTTGTAACCAGTCAGAACTTCAATAGGATGACCATTGAAATATCTATGAAGCTTGTGCGACGCGTGTGTTAGTGACAAAACTAACTTTTCCATGATGGAGTAGCGCGTCTCAGGATCTGTCAGCACCCGACTCACATAATAGATTGGTGTTTGGATTCCCTTGCGATCCACCAACAACACTGCGCCGATGGCGCGATCTCCTGCTAACAGGTACAATGTTAGAGTTTCGCCAGGAAGTGGAGCTGTGAGCGCAGGCAGATTTATCAGACATTCTTTTATCTCACTGAAAGCTTGCTCGGCCTCAGGCGTCCACTTGAATTGGCTTTTCTTTAGGCAATTTCTCAATGTGTTAACAAATGGGGTAGATTTGCTTGCATGGTTCGCTAGGAACCTGTTAATTGATACCAATCTACCATTCAACTTTTGAACTTCCTTCATGGTGGATGGTGAGGGCATGTCAAGGATAGCCTCCACCTTCTCTGGGTTCACCTTGAAACCATCCTTAGTGACCATTACACCTAGAAATTTCCCTTCTTCTACGCCGAATGTGCATTTGCTCGGGTTGAGCTTCATGTTTACTTCCTTTAGGCGCCAAAGGGTTTCTTCGATGTCTTTGAGCATTTGTTTTTCCTCCCTACTTTTAATCACCAGAACAACCACGTAGACTTCTAGGTTTCTTCCATTTTGCTCGTTGAAAACCGCATCCATGAGTCTTTGGTAGGTGGCTCCTGCATTCTTCAAACCAAAGGGCATTTTTGTGTAACAAAAAACACCCTTGTTAGTTCTGAAGGCAGTCTTGTCCTCGTCTTGTGGTGCCATTTGAATTTGGTGATAGCCCTTGTAGGCGTCCAGGAAACATTTGAGCTTAAATGGCGCCACATAGTCCACTTTCGCGTCAATGTTTGGGAGGGGGTAACAATCTTTTGGACATGCTTTGTTGAGGTCCTTGAAATCAATGCACATCCTCCATGACCCGTTGCTCTTCTTTACCATCACAGGATTGGCTACCCATGTTTGGTATCGTATTGGGCGGATGATATTTGCGCGCAGTAGATCTTTTACTTGCTCATTCATGGCCTTTGCCTTCTCATCCCCCATGACTCTCTTCTTTTGAGCAATTGGCTCTACAGACTTGAAAGTGTTGAGAGAATGTTGCGCCAGGTCTCGTGGAACTCCAGTCATATCAGAATGTTGCCACGCGAAGACCGACATATACGTTGTGAGCAATCTTTTCATTCTCAACCTTGTGTCGTCTGATATCATAGCTCCAATTGTGATTGTTTGCTCTGGGAATTTTGGGTTGAGAATCCATTCCTCTGGCTCGTTGTTTGCCATTGGAAGTTTCATTCTCCCTTCCCTCGGTATACTTGTCACTGCGCACAAATGATCTCGGTACACAAATGTTACACCTGTTGGTGTTGGGAACCCCAGCGCGCCGTGCGCTGGTGATGGTATGGCGTTGAATTGAGCAATCGTTCCTCTACCCAAGATCATATTGTGGCATGAAGTGGTGGGCAAGACCAAGAAGTTGACAATTTCGGCTCGCTTGTGTTTCTCATCCCCCATGGTTAGTTCAAATTGTATCTGACCTAGGGGGTGAATGATTTCATTTGAAACACCCGAGATTGGTGCATTCACAATTTCGAGCCTTGCTTGGTCTGCTGGATCCAACTTTCTGAAACATTGCTCATACATGATGTCTAATTCACTGCCAGTGTCCACCAAGACTTTTGACACTTCATAATGAGCAATGTGTGTAGTGATGACTAGAGGACTGCTGATAGACGGCCCTCCTTTGATTCTTGGGAAGATTTCTTGTTGCTCGCAGCCAATCTCCTTGGACTTGCGCGCTTCTCTTTCTCGATCTTTGCCTTGCCTTCCTCCCTCGGCTACACAGATTCTTTTGAACTTTTTGCTGGCTGAGGCTCCATCTGGTTGTTCATTCTCTGGTCTTGGATTTTTCACCAGTTGAGCCAACTTGCCTGATTTCACATCTCTTTCAATCGCATCCTTCAAATGGTGGCATGCATCGGTGTTGTGCCCTGTGGACTTGTGAAACTCACAATACTTGCCACTGTTTGATGGTCCCTTGCGGAGTAATGGCTTGGGGCTTTTAAACTGGACATTCTCTGTGCTTAACACTTGTGAAGGCGTTTTAGTGAGGGGAGTCCATATTCCTGATTGAAACGGGTTATGTAGTCTTCAATGGTTTCATCATTCCTGCGCACGCAGTGCATGATGTCATCGGGGTCACGCGTGTGTCTGCGCTGCTGTACGAAGTGAGCCTGGAACTTCTCCAATATCTCTTCGAACCCATCGATTTGTCCAGTCGGCAAGCTTTCGAACCAGACACGCGCTGCGCCCGTGAGGCAGCGAGCAAACATGTGATACCATGTTGGCATCGTCCAGCTTTCTAGGTTTCCAGTGTTGTAAAAACCTTGTAGGAAATCGTCTGGATCAGTTGTGCCGTCGTACTTGCCCAAACCACTTGGCATCTTGGTTTTGTGCTGAATGGGAGCCTTCGCGATGCGCTCAGTGAATTTTGAATGCTTCACCAAGATGGCTGGCCTGTATGGTGTGGTTACGTCCACTTGCCCTCTCGCTGGTGGGTTGTACGGTGTGTAAAGATCCATATCGGCTTTGGCCCCAGGCGCTATGTTCATGTGCGCGCGGAGCTGTGAGCCTCCTGCATGAGTATCTCGCGTCTTCCTCATGCTGTGCACTTCTTCATCACTAAAATCAGCGTGTTCAGTGTGAACAGAGTGACCATCTTCCGGCGCGCGCGCCCTTTTTGTTGTTCCTTGAATGGTTTGCTTATCAAACGCGAGCCTTTGTGTTAAGTCGGCTAACTTTTTGTGTTTGACCAGCTCATTGTATTTGTCCATTAAACGTCGTTGTTCGTTTATGAGCCATTCTTTAGGGTCATTGGCTTCAACTTCTGGACCCATTGGTCCTTTTTGTTTCGCGCCAGTCAGATTTTGGAACGTGAGATCGTCTGGAGGAGTTTCAGTCTGGCTATGAGGAGTTGTGATGAAGGGATGGTTACTGGTGGTGCGCGCAGAATCACGCGGCACCCTCAGAAACTGCTGTCCCTCATTAACATCCTCAAGCTCAATATCCTCCAGAACTTGATCGCTGTTTCGAACACCAGAAACCATGGTGAAGTTTTTCAGAGAGAATTGATGAGATGGTGATTTTGTTGCCGTTGTAACAGGTGATGGCGCCAATGAAGAAACGTGGATCGGCTCACTGGTAGACGATCAACTTTCCTCGGGTATGAGTATGCTATTTCACCGATGGTTCTCCGGAGTATGAATTCTTCCACCTACAAAACGAGCAGCACCGTGAACTTACCCCTAAGAAAGGGACAGAGGGGTCCTCTTTGGGGTAACCCTCCGGTGTGAGAATAAGAGATTGTAGGAGAAGATAATAATAATCTGAGAGTGAGTAAGGAATTGGAATGTATTTTCTTGCTTACCTCCCCTTGTGGAGGTGGTGTGGTATTTATAGTGTTAGGGTTTCCAATGATTGGGCTCAGATCCCATTAGGGCCTTTTTGGCCTTCTCCTATTGCTTTGCGCCACGTGTCCTTAGGACACCTGGTGCTTTTTCATTGATTATTCTCTGACCCATGTATTTCACCTGACCCATGTGCAATCACGTGGTAGCACATGGGTTTTGCTGAGTTGTCCACCTTTCATTGGCAGCTGTCAACATCAGCATATTCTTATTCCTTAAAGGATACCTTCTGGAAGGTTGTCTGACGAGCACAATCAAGGTTGTCCTTATCCTGATTTGGATAAGGACGAGGTTGATTATGTGCATGTGTGATATGCGCCTATCCTGAGGATGCGCGAGGTCTTCTCTTTATTCTCACGCGCAGATGTTTCATGCGCAGATGTGATATGCGCAAGCATATGTAATATGCGCCACGCGCAGATGCGCCACGCGCAGATGTGATATGCGTGAGCATATATGATGCGTGAGCATGTGATATGCGCCACGCGCAGATGCGCCACGCGCAGATGTGATATGCGTGAGCATATATGGTGCGTGAGCATGTGATACGCGTGAGTATATGTGATGCGTGAGCATATGTGATATGCGTGA